>NC_044556.1:16191636-16791636 GCF_007565055.1 Rhinopithecus roxellana
TTTCTTTCTTTCTTTCTTTCTTTCTTTCTTTCTTTCTTTCTTTCTTTCTTCCTTTCCTTCTTTCGTTGTTGAGACAGAGTCTCCCCCTCTCACCCAGGTTGGAGTGCAGTGGTGTGATCTCAGCTCACTGCAACCTCCACCTCCTGGGTTCAAGTCATTCTCCTGCCTCAGCCTCCTGAATAGCTAGGATTACAGGTATGCTCCACTATGCCTGGCTAATTTTTATATTTTTTAGTAAAGACTGGGTTTCTCCATGTTGGACAGGCTGGTCTTGAACTCCTGACCTCAAGCAATCCACCCACTTCGGCCTCCCAAAGTGTTGGGATTACAGGCATGAGTCACTGTGCCCAACCACAGCCAATGTAATTTCGTTTCTGAGTTTTCTTCAACTAAGGCAGGGTTTCTTAGCCATGGCATTGCTGACTTCTGTGGCTGAATCTTTCTCTGGGATGGAGTTGTTATGTATTATTGGGTGTTGAGCAGCATCCCTGGCTTCCACCCACCAGATGGCAGTAGTGTCCTTGAACATCCTTGTCCCCAGTTGTGGCACCTCAAGATGTCTCCGGACACCGATGTGTGTCCCCTGGGTGAGCACTGCTGGACTAGACAGACACTTATGACCACACTGTGATTCAGTCCCCTCTCTGAAGTGAATGTCACAGCCCAGAGTGTGAATCTGTGCATCTGAGTCTGTGAATCTCTAATCCTTGCTGTGTAGCTTTGGGCAAGGGACCAAATCTGTCCATGCTTCAGTTGTCTTATCTGTGAAGTGGGGGGGGGCTCATTAGAGGACCCCATAGCTGAATACTTGGACACAGGAACTGAGATCACTGCTGTTGCCTCTGTGTGGCTGCAGGCATCACCGCCATGGAATGGGGTGTGGAGGAGAAGCTGCTGGTGATTGGCACCCAGGATGGCATCATTGCTGTGTGGGACATGGAAGAGCAGCATGTGATCCACATGCTAACGGGACACACAGGTGAGATTTGGGAAATGGGATTTGTGAGGCAGGCAGATCACTTAAGCTCAGGAGTTTGAGACCAGCTTGGGCAACATGGCGAACCACGTCGCTACAAAAAATGCAAAAATTAGCCAGGCATGGTAATGTACACCAGTAGTTCCAGCTACTTGGGAGGTTGGGGCATAAGATTCACTTGAGCCCAGGAGGTTGGGGCTGCAGTGAGCTGTGATTACACCACTGTACTCTAGCCTGGGCAACACAGCCAGACCCTATCTCTAAATAAATAAATAAATAAATAAATAAATGTAGGGCTACATTTATTTATTGACCTGAGATCTTATTACTATTGTTTGAGGGCAAGGGTTGTGTTTTATTCAACATACTCCGTGCTTATTTGTTGAATAAATAAGTTAAAATATCCCATGTGTTTAAAAAATACATTTAACAGAATCAAGCCATAGAAAATTAGCTTTAGAAAGAATCTAATCTAGGCCAGGCGCGGAGGTTTGCGCCTGTAATCCCAGCACTTTGGGAGGCCTAGGTGGGCGGGTCACGAGGTCAGGAGATCGAGACCATCCTGGCTAACACGGTGAACTCTTGTCTCTACTAAAAATACAAAAAAAAAATTAGCTGGGCATGGTGGTGGGCACCTATAGTCCCAGCTACTCGGGAGGCTGAGGCAGGAGAATGGCGTGAACCCAGGAGGTGGGGCTTGCAGTGAGCCAAGATTGCACCACTGCATTCCAGCCTGGGCGACAGAGCAAGACTCTGTCTCAAAAAAAAAAAAAAAAAAAAAAAAAATCTAATCTAACCCTTTTATCTAATTAAGAAAACAGGTTGGGCATTTTATTTAATTAAGAAAACAGGACTCACATCTATAATCCCAGCACTTTGGAAGATGGGAGGATCACTTGAGGCCCAGAATTCAAGACCAGCCTGTGCAACAGGACCTCATCTCTACAAAAAAAAAAAAAAAAAAAAAAAAAAAGTTTTTAAGTTAGCCAGGCATGGTGGTGTGCACCTGAAGTCCCAGCTACAGTGGGAGGCTGAGAGGCTGAGCTAGGAGGATGGCTTGAGTCCAGGAGTTGGAGGCTGCAGTGAGCCATGTTTGCACCACTGTATTCCATCCTGGGCGACAGAGTGAGACCTTGTTTCCAAAAAAACAAACAAACAGAAAAACAGATGGGGATGGAGAAGGTCTAAAGAGCTGAATCAAATTCCTATTAGTTATGACATATTCAAATTTTTAAAAAACTTAAAGCAGTGCCCTAAAAAGCTCAATTGACAAGATACATAATATTGTAACACAATCTTTTGAAAAATCACAAGTGTAGTTGGCCCTCCATATCTGTAGCTTTTGCATCTATAGATTCAACCGACTGTGGATTGAAAATATTTGGAAAAGCTGGATGCAGTGGTGTGTGCCTGTAGTCCCAGCTACTTGGGAGGCTGAGGCAGGAGGATGCCTTGAGCCCAGGAGTTTGAGGTCAGCCGGGGCAACAGAGTGAGATCCTGTCGTTTGGTTGTTGTTGGCTGTGTTTTCCTTCCTTCCTTCCTTCCTTCCTTCCTTCCTTCCTTCCTTCTTCCTTCCTTCTTCCTTCCTCCTTCCGTCTCTTTCTTTCTTTCTTTCTGTCTTTCTTTCTTTCTTCTTTCTTTTCTTTCTTTTCTTTCTTTCTTTCTTTCTTCTTTCTTTCTTTCTCTTTCTTTCTTTCTTTCCTTCTTTCTTTCTTCCTTCCTTCCTTCCTTCATCTCCTTCTTTCTTTCTTTCTTTTTTCTTTCTTTCTTTCTTTCTTTCTTTCTTTCTTTCTTTCTTTCTTTCTTTCTTTCTTTCTTTCTTTCTTTCTTTCTTTCTTTCTTTCTTTCTTTCTTTCTTTCTTTCTTCTCTTTCTGTCTGGATCTTACTTTGTCATCCAGCCTGGAGTACAATGATGCAATCATGGTTAACTACAATCTTGACACCCCAGGCTCAACCAATCCTCCCACCTCAGCCTCCTGAAGAGCTAGGACCACAGGTGCATGCCACCATGCCCAGCTAATTTTTAAAACATTTTTTGTAGAGGCTAGGTCTCACCGTGTTTCCCAGGCTGGTCTTGAATTCCTGGCATCAAGCCATCCTCCCACCTAAGCCTCCTGAAGTGCTGGGATTACAGGCATAAACCGCTGTACCTGTCTCTTAAAAATAAATTTTAAGGCTGAGCATGGTGGCTCACACCTGTAATCCCAGCACTTTGGGAGGCTGAGGTGGGCAGATCACCTGAGGGCAGGAGTTCAAGACCAGCCTGGCCAACATGGCAAAACCCCGTCTCTACTAAAAGTACAAAAATTAGCCAGGCGTGGTGGTGCACACCTGTAGTCCTAGCTACCTGGGTGACTGATGCAGGAAGATTGCTTGAACCTGGGAGGTGGAGGTTGCTGTGAGCCGAGATCACGCCACTACACCGCAGCCTTGACGACAGTGAGACTCCGTCTCAAAAAGAAAAAAAAAGGCTGGGCACGGTGGCTCACGCCTGTAATCCCAGCACTTTGGGAGGCCGAGGCGGGTGGATCATGAGGTCAGGAGATCAAGACCATCCTGGCTAACAAGGTGAAACCCCATCTCTACTAAAAATACAGAAAATTAGCTGGATGTGGTGGCAGGCACCTGTAGTCCCAGCTACTCAGGAGGCTGAGGCAGGAGAATGGCGTGAACCTGGGAGGTGGAGCTTGCCGTGAGTCGAGGTTGCGCCACTGCACTCCAGCCTGGGCAACAGAGTGAGACTCTGTCTAAAAAAAAAAAAAAGAAAAAAGAAAGAAAGAAAAATTAAGTATACGGGAGCAGATGTAGTCCCAGGCTGAGGCTGAGGCAGGAGGATCGCTTGAACCTGGGAGATCGAGGCTACAGTGGGCTGTGATTGCATTACTATGCTCCAGCCGGGGTAACACAGCCAGACCCCTATCTCTAAAAATAATAACAATGTAACAATAATAGGCCTGGCGCGGTGGCTCAAGCCTGTAATCCCAGCACTTTGGGAGGCCGAGACGGGCGGATCACGAGGTCAGGAGATCGAGACCATCCTGGCTAACACGGTGAAACCCCGTCTCTACTAAAAATACAAAAAAACTAGCCGGGCGTGGTGGCGGCGCCTGTGGTCCCAGCTCCTCGGGAGGCTGAGGCAGGAGAATGGCCGGAACCCGGGGGGCGGAGCTTGCAGTGAGCTGAGATCCAGCCACTGCACTCCAGCCCGGGCGACAGAGCAAGACTCCGTCTCAAAAAAAAAAAAAAAAAACAATAATAATAAAGCATACAGGAGGATATGTATAGGCTATATGCAAATACTGCACTATTTCATATAAGGCACTGGAGCATCTGTGGATTTTGGTATCTGCAGGGGTGAAGGAAGGGCAGGGAAGAGGAAAGATCCTCCCAGGTTCAGGAAGCAGCAAGTGCAAAGGTCCTGAGAGGGGAGTGAGGTTGGCGGGTCTATAGAACAGCAAGGAAATCATGAGGCTGGAGCTCCAGAGATTGTGTCAAATAAAAAGGAGCAGTCAGCTGGGCACGGTGGCTCACACCTGTCATCCCAGCACTTTGGGAGGCCGAGGCAGGTGGATCATGGGGTCAAGAGATTGAGACCATTCTGGCCAACACGGTGAAACCCTGTCTCTACTAAAAATACAAAAATTAGCCAGGCATGGCGGCGTGAGCCTGTAGTCCCAGCTACTCGGGAGGCTGAGGCAGGAGAATCACTTGAACCTGGGGGGCAGACGTTGCAGTGAGCCGAGATTGCACCACTGCACTCCGGCCTGGACAACAGCATGAGACTCCATCTCAAAAAACAAAATAAAACAAAACAACAACAACAACAAAAAGGAGCAGTCACCAGAGGCCACATGGTGTATGACTCCCATGGACATGAAATGTCCAGAACAGACTAATCCACAGAGACAGGAGGCAGACTAGTGGTTGCCAGGGGTCGGGGAGGGGAGTGGGGAGTGACTGTTGATAGGGACAGGGTCTCCTGGGGGGTTGCGAATGTTCTGGAACTAGATAGAGTGATGGTTACACAACACTGTGAATGTGCTAAATACCACTGGATTGTTTGCTTTAAAATTATTAATGTGATAGGCCAGGTGCAGTGGCTCACGCCTATAATCCCAGCAGTTTGGGAGGCTGAGGCGGGTGGATCACTTGAGGTCAGAAGTTCAAGATCAGCCTGGACAACATGGTGAAACCCCATCTCTACTAAAAATACAAAATGAGTTGGGCGTGGTGGTACATGTCTGTAGTTCCAGCTACTCAGGAGGCTAAGGCAGGAGAATCACTTGAACCCCAGAGTGGGAGGTTGCAGTGAGCTGAGATTGCGTCACTGCACTCCAGCCTGGGCGACAGAGTGAGACTCTGTCTCAAAATAAATAAATAAATGAATTAATTAAATTAAATAAAAATTAATGTGATAAAGAAAAAAGAGGATGACTGTTTTTTGAGATTATGAAAGTGTTCTGAACTTAGTTTGGGGTGATGGTTACACAGCTCTGTGAACACACTAAAAACCACTGAATTGTGTAATTCTAGATTGAATGGGCAAATTTTGTGGTTGTAAATTGTCGATCCATAAAGATGTTAAGGATATTTTATCATTTCAGTCGAACTATGTACCATGTTTATAAATATATATACACATATATTTATCTATTTTTGTGTATGTAGTATATGTATATATTTATGCTTTATCTATATAAAGCATAATATATGTGTATAAAACACAAATATATACATACATAAAAGCATATATATATACACAAAAACATATACTTAAATATATAAATATATACTATATATATATTTTTTCAGTTTTGCCATAAACATTCTTTTGTGTCCACTGAGTTTAAAAAAAAATTTTTTTTTTTTTTTTTTTTTGGAAATAGAGTCTCACTCTGTCACCCAACCTGGAGTGCAATGGCATGATCCCGGCTCCCTGCAACCTCCGCCTCCCAGGTTCAAGTGATCTTCCTGCTTCAGACTCCCAAGTGGCTGAGATTACAGGCGCCTGCCACCACACCCGGCTAATTTTTGTATTTTGAGTAGAGACAAGGTTTTGCCATGTTGGCCAGGCTAGTCTGGAACCCCTGACCTCAACTGATTCACCCACCTTGGCCTTCCAAAGTGCTGGGATTACAGGTGTGAGCGACCGCGCCAGCCTATTTTTATTATTTTTACTTTTATTTTTATTTTTGAGATGGAGTTTAGCTTTTGTCGCCCAGGCTGGAGTGCAACGGCAGGATCTCGGCTCACCGCAACCTCTGCCTCCTGGGTTCAAGTGATTCTCCTGCCTCAGCCTCCCGAGTAGCTGGGATTAAAGGTGCCTGCCACCACGCCCAGCTAATTTTTGTATTTTCAGTAGAGACAGGGTCTGGCCATGTTGGCCAGGCTGGTCTTGAACTCCTGACCTTGGGTGATCTACCCGCCTTGGCCTCCCAAAGTGCTGGGATTACAGGCGTGAGCCACTGCACCCGGCTTTTTACTTTTCTTTTAGAGACAGGGTCTCGCTATGTTGCCCGGCTGGTCTCGGACTCCTGGGCTCAAGTGACCCTCCCACTTCGGCCTCCCAAAGTGCTGGGATTACAGGTGCGAGCCACCTGACCCAGTCAGATCCTTGTTTTGATTTTATTGTATTTTATTTCATTTATAATTTCCACCATTAATTTCAGGGGGTACATGTGCATGTCTACTGCATGGGTGTATTGAGTGATGCTGAGGTTTGGGGTACAAATGACCCCATCACCCAAGTAGGGAGCATGGTACCCAAGAGGAACTTTTTAAGCCCTTGACCCGCTTCCTCCTTCCCCACTCCAGTAGTCCCCAGTGTCTGTTGTTCCCATCTTTATGTTGGGGACACTTTTTTTTTAATGAGACAGAGTCTTACTCTGTTGCCCAGGCTGGAGTGTAGTGGTGCAGTCTCGGCTCACTGCAACCTCTGCCTCCCAGGTTCAAGCAAGTCTCCTGCCTCAGCCTCCCGAGTAGCTGGGATTACAGGCACCCACCACCACACCCAGCTAATTTTTGTATTTTTAGTAGAGACGGGGTTTTGCCACGTTGGCCAGGCTGGTCTTGACTCGAACTCAAGCAATCTGCCCACCTGAGCCTCCCAGTGTGCTGGGATTACAGGCATGAGCCACCTTGCCCAGCCTGGGACCACTTTTATAAGGACACTAATCCCATTCCCCAGGGCTCCACCCTCATGCCCTAATCACAGCCTGATGAACTGTTTATTAAGCACCATCTCCATTTGTCTGTTATATGTTGTATCTCCTCCACATCTCTCATGATGTGCCTTTCAACTACAGTTTATCCTCCTGAAGTTTTACATTTCTACATAATCCAGTTGGTCAATTTTTCCCCCTTATGCCTTCCAAATGGTTTTTTTTTTTTTTTTTTTTTTTTTTTTTTTTTTTGTTGAGACGGAGTCTCGCTCTGTCACCCAGGCTGGAGTGCAGTGGCCAGATCTCAGCTCACTGCAAGCTCCGCCTCCCGGGTTTACGCCATTCTCCTGCCTCAGCCTCCCGAGTAGCTGGGACTACAGGCGCCCGCCACCTCACCCGGCTAGTTTTTTTTTTTTTTTTTTTTTTGAGTAGAGACGGGGTTTCACCGTGTTAGCCAGGATGGTCTCGATCTCCTGACCTCGTGATCCGCCCGTCTCGGCCTCCCAAAGTGCTGGGATTACAGGCTTGAGCCACCGTGCCCGGCCATGCCTTCCAAATTGTATGTTTTCCTTAGGAAATAGCTCTCTAAGATTATTATTTTTATTTATTTATTTATTTTGAGACAAGGTCTTGCTGTGTTGCTGAGGCTGGAGTGCAGTGGAGTGATCATAGCTCACTCCAGCCTCAACCTCCTGGGCTCAAATGATCCTCCCACCTCAGCCTCCCGAGTAACTGGGACCACAGGTGCATCCCACCACACCTGGCTTATTATTTTTTTTACAAGATTATAAAAATGATAAGAGAAATCCTATAATTTTTCTAGAAGTTTCCCCCTTTTTACATGGTTATTAACTTTAGACACTGTAGATGCTAAATCTTTGTAAAACTCAATTATCTGTTTAGTACAAATTCAACATCTGGGGCAATTCATTGACTCAATCAGCTGTGGCCCTCTGAATTTTGCTCTGCCACATTTCATTATTTTCCATTTGGACAGGTTCTATCAATTTAACTAACAGAAAGAGGCTCTCAAAAAAAAAAAAAAAGAGGTGAGCAGATCACCTGAGGTCAGGAGTTCGAGACCAGCCTGGCCAACGTGGTGAAAACCCATCTCTACTAAAAATACAAAAATTTGCCAGGCGCGGTGGCACATGCCTGTTATCCCAGCTACTCATGAGGCTGAGGCATGAGAATTGCTTGAACCCATGAGACAGGTTGTAGTGAGCTGAGATCACACCACTGAACTCCAGCCCGGGGGACAGAGTGAGGCTCCATCTCAGAATAATAATAATCATAATAATCATCATCATCATCGTCATCATCGTCATCATCATTATTATCATAGGCCAGTCACGGTGGCTCATGCCTGTAATCCCAGCACTTTGGGACGCCAAGATGGGTAGATCACCTGAGGTCAGGAGTTCGAGACCAGCCTGGCCAACATGATGAAACCCCATCTCTACTAAAAATACAAAAAAATTGCCAAATGTGGTGGTGGGCACCTGTAATCCCAGCACTCGAGAGGCTGAAGCAGGAGAATTGCTTGAACCCAGGAAATGGAGGCTGCAGTGAGCCAAGGTCACGCCACTGCACTCCAGCCTGGGCAATACAGGCAAAACTTTGTGTCAAATTAATAATAAATAATAGTAAAAGGCTGGGCATGGTGGCTCATGCCTGTAATCTCAGCACTTGGGAGGCTCAGGTGCATGGATTACTTGAGGCCAGGAGTTCAAGGCCAGCCTGGCCAACATGGTGAAACTCATCTCCACTAAAAATACAAAAAATTAGCCAGGCATGGTGGCGGGCGCCTGTAATCCCAGCTACTCAGGAGGCTGAGGCACAAGAATTGCTCAAACCCGGGAGGCAGAGGTTGTAGTGAGCCAAGATTGAGCCACTGCACTCCAGCCTGGGTGACAGAGATTCTGTCTTCAAAAAAACAAAACAACAACAGCAACAAAAACAAACAAACAAAAAACCCAAAAAAGCAAAAAACAAAAAAAAGAGGAGAATTACATAATTGTTTTGAAATAATTATCCTTGGTTACGAAGATCAATAATAAGGGTGCGGCTGGAGAGGCAGTTGCTGGGGAGATAGCCTTGCAGATGTATTTTTTTCTGTAAGGTTGCAGTAGCCTTTGTGCAAGGTTGTGATTTTTGTAGTCTTTTCTGTTATCAGGCATACAAGTGTGAGAACCCTCTCTTCATACCTTCCTTCATAGCCTCCGTTTGTCAGGATTTTCTCAACGTTAGTGACTCCATTTTTATTCTGATAACTTTCACAATTCATTTCCATCCATCTTTTCTTTGGTAAACCAGGGTATTTCCCAGCTGACAAGCATTTTGATAGCTGCAAGGTCAAAATGTTCCCAGCTAATATACTCTCCCCCACCCTGGCCTGCCACAGGAGAGGTGAGGTGCGTGAAAGTATTTGCCAAAGGAACCCTTGCCATCTCTGCTTCGAAGGATTACACGCTACGCTTGTGGAACTTACTCACTGGCCAAGAGAAATTTACCATTTGGGATGGAGGCTCAAAAAATCCCACTGAACCTCAGATCTGGAGCCTTCATGTGGATGAGGCACACAAAGTTGTGTATTCGGCATCTGCCTCAAAGGTAACAAACACCTGCCCTATTTGTAAAGGAAAGCTGAGACCAGGGCATTCAAAGACAGAATAGGCCATTTCTATAAGGAGGGTTCCCTGATACAGTGGTGGAGTATGGGTGTAAACAGTGTACACAACCACTTGAGAGGGTGCCATAAGAGGTTTCAGACTTCATAGTTGGATTAGATAATCTTGGTAATTCTTTCTGACCCCAAGATTTGAAACCTTTCATCTTTTTTGAATATCAGCGTTTTAGGGCTATACATTTCCCTCACAGTACTGCTTTACCTACATCCTATACATTTTGACATGTGTTTTCATTTACATTCAGTGTAAAATACTTTCAGATTTCACTTTTGATTTCTTCTTTGGTCCATGGGCTATTTAAAAGTGTGCTATTAGTTTCCAGATAGTTGAGGGATTTCCAGGTAGGGTCCTGTTCTTTATTTTTTTCTAATTAAATTTCATTTGTATGACATAAAACCTTTCAAATTCATTAAGACTTGTTTTATAGTCTCTGTCTCTCTTCTTTCCTTCTTTCTTTCTCTCTCTCTCTTTTTTTTTTTTTTTTTTTTTTTTTTGAGATGGAGTCCTGCTCTGTCACCCAAGCTGGAGTGCAGTCGCACAATCTCAGCTCACTGCAATCTCCACCTCCCAGGTTCATGTGATTCTCCTGCCTCAGCCCCCTGAATAGCTGGGACTACAGACGTGCGCCACCATACACAGCTAATTTTTGTATTTTTAGTAGAGACAGGGTTTCGCCATGTTGGGCAGGCTGGTCTCAAACTCCTGACCTCAGCTGATCCACCCACCTTGGCCTCCCAAAGTGCTGGGATTACAGGCCTGAGCCATCATGCCCAGCCTGTTTTATGGTCTCTCTAAATGTTCCGTGGGCTTCTGAAAACAATGTCTATTCCACTGTGTTATTCCATTATATCAATCATAACCCTATGATTTCATAGTTTTATAAATGGAGACACACAATAGCATCGTGGGTAATAGCTTAGTAATTGATGCCAGGAAGAAAAAGGTCTTTATTTAACTCCCAGTTAAGTTTCTTGGGAACTGAGTGACTTTGGTCATGTCATTCACCATTCTGAGTCTCATTGCTTCCCCTTCCTCATAAGATCATGAGATATATCCTGGCATAGTGCTTAGCACACTGTAAGCACCAAATAATTGATATCTATCTATTATTATGTTACATGAGTGGTTGTTGACAGTAATATTGGTGCATATAAATCATGCTGCCCAAAATAGGAGTCACAAACCAGATGTACCTATTAAATATTTGAAATTCAGGCGGTAGGGGGCAAGGGGAGGGACAGCATTAGGACAAATGCCTAAGGCATGCAGGGCTTAAAACCTACATGACGGGTTGATAGTTGCAGCAAACCACCATGGCATATGTATACTTATGTAACAAACCTGCATGTTCTGCACATGTATCCCACAACTGAAAGTAACATTAAAAAATTAATTAATTAATTAATTAAAACACTTAAAATGTGTCCCAACATACTGAAATTCAAAGACCTAGTATAGTAAAAATAATATAAACTATCTCAATAATAATTTTTGTATTGCTTATGGGTTGAAGTGATACCACTTGGACATATTGAGTTAAATAAAATATAATACTAAAATTGATTTCACTTGTTTCTTTGTACCTTTTGTAAGGTAGCTAATGAATTTAAAATCACACGTGAGGCCTCGCCCACCTCTCCTTTATTTCTCTGAATTGGGAGTGTTAAAAATAAAATGCATAGGCCGGGTGCGGTGGCTTACATTCATAATCCCAGCACTTTGAGAGGCCGAACAGGGAGGATAGCTTGAGCCCAGGAGCTCAGGAGCAGCCTAGGCAACATAGTCAGACCCTGTCTCTACAAAAACAAATTTAAAAATAGCCAGGCATGGTGGTGTGTGTCTGTGGTCCCAGCTACTTGGGAGGCTGAGGTAGGAGGATTGCTTGAGCCCAGGAGGTTGATGCTGTAGTGAGTCATGATTGCACCACTGCATTCCAGCCTGGGTGAAAAAGAGAGGATCTGTCTCCAAAAGAAAAGAAAATGTATAAAGTATACAAGAGAACGCATCTTGCGTTTGACTCTGGGAAACTTACAGCCTAGGTCTCCTGCCAAGATGCTGCTTCCTCTTTATGATTCTATTAGATCAATGCTTGGAATCTGGAAACTGCAGAGCCGGTTTTCCATATCCTGGGAGATGCCTCTGATCCTTGGATGTGCATGGCCATGCTGGCCTCCCAGGCCACGCTGCTGACAGTGTCCAGGGATGGTGTGGTCAGTCTGTGGAGCTCAGCCACAGGAAAACTTCAGGGGCAGCAACATATGTCCAGCATCAAAGAAGAAACACCTACCTGTGCCGTCTCAGTCCAGAAGCAAGGAAAGCTTGTTACTGGATTTAGCAATGGCTCCATCTCTTTGGTAAGCACCTTTACTGTCTTTGATGAGAACATTAACTCAGCTTGAAATGCTCAGACATGCTAGAAGTTGGGAAAAATAATCTTGCCTTGTATCTTTGTTTTGTTTTATTTTTGAAATGAAGTTGAATGCAGTGGCACAATCTCAGCTCACTGCAATCTCCGCCTGCTGGGTTCAAGCGATTCTCCTGCCTCAGCCTCCTGAGTAGCTGGGATTACAGACACCTGCCACCATGCCCAGCTAATTTTTTGGTATTTTTAGTAGAGGTGGGGTTTCACCATGTTGGTCAGGCTGGTTTTGAACTCCTGACCTCAACTGATCCACCCACCTCGGCCTCCTAAAGTGTGGGGATTACAGGAGTGAGCCACTGTGCCTGACCATTTATTTATTTATTTAATTTTTTTTGAGATGGAGTCTCGCTCTGTTGCCCAGGCTGGAGTGCAGTGGTGCACGACTCCATGCCTGGCCAATTATTAGTATTGTTTTTTGTGGAGATGGGGGTTTCACTATGTTGCCCAGGCTGGTCTCGAACTTATGGGCTCAAGCAATCCAGCAATCACCTTACTTTAGCCTTCCAAAGTGCTGGGATTACAGGTGTGAGCCACTGTGCCTGGCCAGAAGTTGTTTTTTACCTTTTTTTTTTTTTTTTTTTAACTCTTTTTGTTTGTTTGTTTTTGTTTGAGACAGAGTCTCACTTTGTTGCCCAGGCTGGAATGCAGCAGCGTGATCTCGGCTCACTGAAACCTCCACCTCCTGGGTTCAAGCAATTCTCCTGCCTCAGCCTCCCCAGTAGCTGGGACTACAGGCATGCGCCACCGTGTCTGGCTAATTTTTGTATTTTTAGTAGAGACGGGGTTTCACCATGTTGGCCAGGCTGGTCTTGAACTCCTGACCTCAAGTGATCCACTTGCCTCGGCCTCCCAAAGTGCTAGGATTACAGGCATGAGCCACCATACCAGGCCAACTTTTATTTTTTCAATTAAAAAAATATTTTAAGAGACAGAGTCTCAGTCTGTCACCTAGGCTGCAATGCGGTGGCACAGTCATAGCTCACTGCAGCCTCCAACTCCTAGGGGCAAGAGTGACCCTCCTGCTTTAGCCTCCTGAGTAGCTGGGACCACAGGGGTGTACCACCATGCCTAGCTAAAAATTTTATTAAGAGATGGGGTCAGCCGGGCGTGGTGGCTCATGCCTGTAATCCCAGCACTTTGGGAGGCCAAGGCAGGCGGATCACCTGAGGTCAGGAGTTCAAGACCAGACTGACCAACATGGTGAAACTCTGTCTCTCCTAAAAATACAAAAATTAGCCAGGCGTGGTGGCGCATGCCTGTAATCCCAGCTACTTGGGAGGCTGAAGCAGGAGAATTGCTTGAACCCAGGAGGCGGAGGTTGCAGTGAGCGGAGATTGCGCCACTGCACTCCAGCCGGGGAGACAGAGCGAGACTCCATCTCAAAAAAAAAAAAGAAAAAAGAAAAAAGAAAAAAAGAAAAAATTCCAAACTTGTAAGACTTAACCCATGGAAGTGCCTGACAGGCATCCTTGGTTCTGCACAGGTTTCCTCCAAAGAGCACAGATTGCTGGAGAAGCTTCCAGATGCTGTGAGGTTCCTGGTGGTCTCTGAAGATGAGTCCCTCCTCGCCGCAGGTAGCATTTAGCTCTCATTTGGAGTAGTGAGGAAGCTAATCGGGATCAGGTTGGAGAAGGGGGTGGGGCTTGGGAACAAAGCAAGGTCCTAGGGCCAGAGGTTAGCAAACTTTTTCTGCCAAATGGCTTCGTAGTAAACATTTTTTGCAGTCTAGATGAGACAGTCTCAGTTGCAAAGACTCAACTCTGCAGTTATGGCACAAAAACTAGACTAGACACCATTTTTCTGTTCTCTTTCTTTCTTTCCTTTTTTTTTTTTTTTTTGCGATAGGGTCCTGCTGTGTCACCCAGGCTGGAGTGGAGTGACTCCATCATAACTCATTGCAGGCTTGAATTTCTGGGCTCAAACGATCCTCCCACCTCAGCTTCCTGAATAGCTGGGATTACAGGCACGCACCACCATACCCAGCTAATTTTTGTTTTTTTGTTGAGACGGAGTTTCACCATGTCGGCCAGGCTGCCTTGGCCTCCCAAAGTGTTGGCATTACAAATTTGAGCCACCACACCCGGCCTAATTTCCTCTTTTATTTCCACCATCTGCAACCTAATGGATGGTGGCATGTTAGCAGCTCAGTCAGCCCCTTTCCCCTTTCTGGCCTACAGCTCTGGGAGTGGCTTGGCCCCACCACTGTTTCTATTGCATGGTGCAGCTGCCCTCTGCCAGCAGGGACAGAGGGCCACAGTGTTACAGCCTTCCTGGGTACCCGCATCCAGTGAGTCCTAAGCTCTTGTACCATGTCCAAGAAGAATGAAGTCATGCTGACAATTGAAAAGTGATAAGGACAGAGAATTTTACTGAGCAATGAAACAGCTCTCAGGGGATAGGGGATGTGAAGGTCGGGTCATCTCTCTCAGTGTGTCTGAGTCTGGGAGTTTTTGTAGGCACAGGATGGGGGAGGGGCAGGCAGTAGGTAGCATTGGAAAAGGTAACATTTAGTTGGTTAAAAAGCATTATTCAGGCCAGGTGCAGTGGCTCATGTCTGTAATTCCAGCACTTTGGGAGGCCAAGGTGGGCCATCACCTGAGATCAGAAGTTCAGACCAGTCGGACCAACATGGTGAAACCCTGTCTCTACTAAAAACACAAAAATTAGCTGGGCACGGTGGCAGGCACCTGTAATCCCAGCTACTCAGGAGGATGAAACATGAGAATTGTTTAAACCCAGGAGGTGCAGATTGCAGTGAGCCAAGATCACGCCACTGCCAAAAAAAGTCTTATTCAGAAAGAATCAATCAGGAAAGGGTGGGCAAAAAGGCACAGGAGTTCTCACTCTGGGTTATGGATTTCATTTGGAACCAGCAGCCCAGGCTGTTTTTGGTTCAAAGGTACAATTTCACCAGGGACCTATTCCTATCTGGCTAGGCATTTGCCTGCCTCCTGCCACTATCCCTTCCTTTCTCCCTTCTTACTTTCTTTCCTCTTCTTCCTTCCTTCTTTCCCTTCTCATTTCTCTCCTTCCTCCCTTCCTCTTTACTTTTTTTCTTCCTCTCTATCTCCTTGACTCTCCTCTCTCCTTCCTCCCTTCCTTCCGTCATAGTTATCAAAGGCCTGCTGTGTGCCCAGCTTTGTGCTAGTTTCCGAGATACCATGATGAGCCAAAGAGGCAGTCCCTGCTCTTCAAGAACTTACAGTTTCATTATAATAACGTTACAAGTTTCCTTAAGATGAGTGATTAGTGGCTGGGTATGGTGGCTCACGCCTGTAATCCCAGCACTTTGGGAGTCCAAGGTGGGTGGATCACTTGAGGTCAGGAGTTTGAGACCAGCTTGGCTAACATGGTGAAACCCAGTATCTACTAAAAAATACAAAATTTAGCCAGGCGTGGTGGTGAGCACCTATAATCCCAGCTACTCAGAAAGCCGAGGTGGGAGAATTGCTTGAACCCAGGAGGCAGAGGTTGCAGTTAGCCAAGATCATGCCATTGCACTCCAGCCTCAGTGACAGAGCAAGACTCCATCTCAAAAAAAAAAAAAAAAAGAAAAAGAAAAAAAGAAAAGATGAGTGATTACAGAAGTCAGCATCCCCTTGCCCCCAACCTGCTGTGGGCTATGTGCAGATGAGGACAGGACTGAATCCACCTTCACCATCCTGGATCCCTTCTCCTGGCACCTAGCAGGGGCTCCAAAACATCCTTTTTTTTTTTCGAAACAGAGTCTAGCTTTGTTGCCCAGGCTGGAGTGCAGTGGTGCAATCTCAGCTCACTGCAGCCTCTGCCTCCTGGGCTCAAGCAATTTTCCTGCCTCAGCCTCCTGAGTAGCTGGGATTACAGGCATGCGCCACCACACCTGGCTAATTTTTGTATTTTAGGTAGAGAATAAAATACATGAAACATTGGGGTTCACCATGTTGGCCAGGCTGATCTCGAACTCCTGACCTCGAGTGATCTGCCCCCTTTGGCGTCCCAAAGTGCTGGGATTACAGGCATGAACCACCACACCCAGCCTCCAAAATGTCTCTGTTGATGGAGGGAATGACCCTCAACCCCCTCCAGGCATGAGAGGTGTAACCCCAATTCCTGCCGTTTCAGGCTTCGGAAGATCAGTGCGGATATTCTTGGCGGACTCGAGAGGCTTTCGCCGGTTCACGGCCACGAATCTGGAACACGAAGACGTGGTGGAGACGGCTGTTTTCGGTCCTGAGAACAACCTGATCGTCACAGGGTCCCTGGATGCACTTATTCAGGTGAGAGGAGATCATCCTCACCTCCGTCTCGGGAATAGACAATGTGATTCTTTGGGGATGTTTGGCTGCAAAATACAGACACCCACAAAAACGAGTGCAGGCAAAATAGGTGAGTTCACTGGGAGGATATGGGGGTGTATCCTCCGCCCCAGTGGCAGACCTGGTTGGGAATTACCGAAATGTTTAACAAAGGAGGTAGCATTCCCAAAATGATCCTCAAACCTTGGGGGCAGATTTAGGCCTTCAAAGTGGAGCAGGGTTGTGGGGGAGGAAAATTCTCAATTTAAGTTCAAAGTTGTCCAAGCTGGCGAGAAAAGTAGATGGTGAAATAGTGGATCTTCAGTGTTTTAGTCTCAGGCCCCTTGAAGTTCTCTCTTTTTTTTCCCCTCCTTCTTATGAGCTATTTTTTCCAGTTTTAAATAAATTGACAAATAGACTGTGCACAGTGGCTCACACCTGTCATTCCAGTACTTTGGAAGGCCAAGGCAGGTGGATCACTTGGGCCCAGGAGTTCAAGACCAGCCTGGGCAACATAGCGAGACCCAGTCTCTACAAAAAAACACAAAAATTAGCTGGGCGTGGTGGCACGTGCCTGTAGTCCTAGCTACTCAGGTGGCTGAGGTGGGAGGATCACATGAGCCCAGGAAGAGGCTGCAGTGAGCTGTGATTATGCCACTGCACTTCAGCCTGGGTGACAAAACAAGAACCTATCTCCAAAAAAATAAGAATAATTTTCTTTTTATTTTTTGAGACCAAGTCTCACTCAGTCGCCCAGGCTGGAGGGCACTATGGTGTGATCTCAGCTCACTGCAACCTTTACCTCCTGGGTTCAAGCAATTCTCTTGCCTCAGTCTTGTGAGTTGCTGGGATTACAGGCACCCACCACCATGCCTGGTTAATTTTTGTATTTTTAGTAGTTAATTTTGTATTTTCATCATGCTGGCTAGGCTGGTCTCGAACTCCTGACCTCAGGTGATCAACTGCCTTGGCCTCCCAAAGTGCTGGGATTACAGGCGTGAACCACCGTGCCTGGCTAGAATAAAATAATAATAATAATAAACAAAAAACATTAAAAGTTTTGAGCTTCCAGACCCTCTAAAAAAGATTTACAGGGCACCCTCCAGGGGTTCCCTGGAACACACTTTGAGAACTGCTCTGGAAGCTGCTGGGTTCAAACGTGAGGAAGGTAAAGGAATGGGAAGATGTGAAGGCCCTTGAACTACAGCCTGAAAATTCACCTTAGGTGTACTACTGAATACTACTTATTTCTTATTTATTTATTTATTTATTTATTTATTTTTATTTTTATTTTGACGGAGTCTCACTCTGTCACCAGGCTGAAGTGCAGTGGTGCAATGTCAGCTCACTGCAATCTCTGCCTCCTGGGTTCAAGCGAGTCTTCTCCTCAGCCTCCCAAGTAGCTGGGATTACAGGCGTGCACCACCACACTTGGCTGATTTTGTATTTTTAGTAGAGATGGGGTTTCACCATGTTGGCCAGGATGGTCTTGATCTCCTGACTTTGTGATCTGCCCACCTCGGCCTCCCAAAGTGCTGGGATTACAGGCGATTACAGCCACCGTGCCCAGTCAATGTATTTATTTTTATTTTTATTTATTTATTTTGAGACAGAGTTTCGCTCTTGTTGCCCAGGCTGGAGTGCAATGGCATGATCTTGGCTCATTGCAACCTCCACCTCCCAGGTTCAAGCGATTCTCCTGCCTCAGCCTCCTGAGTAGCTGGGATTACAGGCTTGTACCACCACGCCTAGCTAATTTTTTGTATTTTTAGTAGAAACGGGGTTTCTCCATGTTGGTCAGGCTGGTCTTGAACTCCCGACCTCAGGTGATCCACCTGCCTCAGCCTCCCAAAATGTTGGGATTACAGGCGTGAGCCACCGCGCCCGGCCCAATGGGCTGAAGCGCGTTTCTGAACTACGGTTGTCCACAGAAGACGTCAGATCTGCCCTCCTGTTCTGCTTCCTCAGGTATGGAGTCTGTCAGAACAGGGGACCCTGCTGGACATCCTGGAAGGCGTTGGGGCCCCCGTAAACCTGCTGGCCCGCGGTGGGGCTTTGGTGGCGTCTGCTTCCCTGCAGTCCTCATCTTTCAAAGTCTGGGATCTCAGCAACGCTCATAGGTCCCGGGTCCCTGCACCATTTCTGGACCGCACTGGCCTCACTGCAGTGTCCCACAATGGAAGCTACGTCTACTTCCCCAAAATTGGGGACAAAAACAAAGTCACTATTTGGGACTTGGAAGAAGGTTGGTAAGGTATAAGTATGGTCATTTTTGTGGGTAAGGCTTGGAGCCATCTGTCTTAGTTTAGGCTGCTGTAACAAATCATCCCTACAGGCTGGGCCCCATGGCTCACGCCTGTAATCCCAGGGCTTTGGGAGGCCTAGGCGGGTGGATCTCCTGAGGTCAGGAGTTTGAGACCAGCCTGGCCAACATGGCGGAACCCTGTCTCTACTAAAAACACAAAAATTAGCTGGGCATGGTGGCACATGCCTGTATTCCCAGCTACTTGCAAGGCTGAGGCAGGAGAATTGTTTGAACCTGAGAGGCAAAGGCTGCAGTGAGTTGAAATCGCGCCACTGCACTCCAGCCTGGGCAACAGAGCAAGACTCTGTCTCAAAAAAATAAAATAAAATAAATTATCCCCATAGACTGGGCGGCATAAGCAAGAAACATTATTCCTCAACATTGTGGAGACTGGGAAGTTCCAGATCAAAGTGCGAGCAGATCTGGTGTCTGGTGAGGACCTGTTTCCTGATTCACAGATGGCCATCTTCTTGATGTGTCCCCAGAGACAGAGAGAAATCTCGTGTCTCTTCTTATAAGGGCACTAATCCTATCACGAATGCCCCACATTCATGATCTAATCACTTCCCTGTCACTCTGCTACAGTTTGGAGGTTTGGCCCTACAAACCTGATATTGACATTTAATATCCGGCTGGGCATGGTGGCTTAAACCTATAATCCCAGCACTTTGGGAGGCAGAGGCAGAAGGATTGCTTGAGCTCAGGGTTCAAGACCAGCCTGGGCAACATGAGAGGACACCATTTCTACTGAAACTTTAAAAATTAGCTGGATGTGGCCAGTCACAGTGTTTCACGTCTCTAATCCCAGCACTTTGGGAGGCCAAGGCAGGTGGATCACCTGAGGTTGGGAGTTTGAGACCAGCCTGACCAACGTGGAGAAAACCCATCTCCACTAAAAAAATATAAAATTAGCCAGGCGTGGTGGCGCATGCCTGTAATCCCAGCTACTCGGGAGGCTGAGGCAGAAGAATAGCTTGAATCTGGGAGGTGGAGGTTGCGGTGAGCCAAGATCACACCTTTGCACTCTAGCCTGGGCAATAAGAGTAAAACTCTGTCTCAAAAAAAAAAAAAAAAAAAAAATTAGCTGGATGTGGTGGATGGCATGTGCTTGTTGTTCTAGCTATTTGGGGGGCTGAGGTGGGAGGATAGCTTGAGCCTGGGAAGTTGAGGCTACAGTGAGCCATGATCACACTACTGCACTCCAACCTGGGTGACAGAGTGAGATCCTGTCTCTTAAAAAAAAAAAAAAAAAAAAAAAAAAGCGAGGCGCAGTGACTCACACCTGTGATCCCAGCACTTTGGGTTGGCTGAGGTGGGCGGATCACTTGAGCTCAGGAGATTGAGACCAGACATCTCTACATAGAAGACAAAAATTAGCTGGGTGTAGTGGCACACGTCTGTAGTCCAAGCTACTTGGGAGGCTGTGGTGGTAGGATCATTTGAGCCCAGGAGGCAGAAGTTGCAGTGAACTGAGATAGTGCCACTGCACTCCAGCCTGGACGACAGAACAAGACCCTGTTTCAAAACAAAACAACAATAAAAAAAGAAATTTAATCCCCAGTGTTGGAGGGAGGCTTCATGGGAGGTGTTTGAGTCATAAGGACACATCCCTCGTGAATAGATGAATGCCCTCTCCTGGTGAGGCAGTGGTGGTGGTGAGTAAGTTCCTACTCTGTTAGTTCTCATGAGGTTGTTAAAAAGAACCTGACCCCAGCTACTCAGGAGGCAGAAACAGGAAGATGGCTTGAGGCCAGGAGTTCGAGACCAGCCGGGGCAACATGAACCCTGTCGCAATAAAAATAAAAATAATGGCCAGGCATGGTGGCTCACGTCTGTAATCCCAGCACTTTGGGAGGCCGAGGTGGGTGGATCACAAGGTCAGGAGTTCAAGACTAGCCTGGCCAACATGGTGAAGCCCCATCTCTACTAAAAATACAAAAATTAGCCGGGCATAGTGGCAGGCACCTGTAATCCCAGCTGCTCAGGAGGCTGAGGCAGGAGAATCACTTGAACCCGGCAGGCAGAGGTTGCAGTGAGCGCCATGGCACTCCAGCCTGGGCAACAGAGCAAGACTCTGTCTCAAAAATAAATAAATAAATAAATAAACAAAAATAAAAATAATTAGCTGGGCATGGTGATACTCACCTATAGTCTCAGCTACTAGAGAGACAGAGGCAGGAGGATTGTAGCCCAGGAATTTGAGGCTGTAGTGAACTGTGATTGCACCGCTGCACCCCAGCCTAGATGACAGAGCAAGACCCTATCTCAATTAAAAAAAAAAAAAGAAAAGAAAAAGGAAGCTGGCACTTCCCTCTCTCCTGCTTCCTCTGGCCATATGACCTCTGCACACCCCAGCCCCACTTCACCTTTCATATTAAGAAGCAGCAGCCTGGGGCCCTCACCAGAAGCAAAGTCTGGCACCATGCTTCCCGTACAGCCTGTAGAACAATGAGCCACATAAACCTCTTATTCATAATTATGCATTACTGTATTAGTCTGTTCTCACACTGCTAATAAAGGCATACCTGAAGCCGGGCATGGTGGCTCACGCCTGTAATCTTAGCACTTTGGGAAGCTGAGGTAGGTGGGTCATTTGAGTTCAGGAGTTCGAGACCAGCCTGGCCAACATGGTGAAACCCTGTCTCTACTAAAATTCCAAAAATTAGCTAGAAATCGCTTGAACCTGGGAGATGGCAGTTGCAGTGAGCCAAGATCTTGCCACTGCACTCCAGCCTGGGCAAGAGTGAGACTGTCTCAAAAATAAATAAAATAAAATAAAATAAAATAAAATAAAATAAGATAAAATAAAGTCAAGAAGACATACCTGAGACTGGGTAATCTGTAAAGGAAAGAGGTTTAATGGAGTCACAGTTCCACATGGCTGGGAAGTCCTCACAATCACGGCAGAAGGCAAATGAGGAGCAAAGTCACGTCTTACATGGCAGCGGGCAAGAGAACGTGTGCAGGGGAACTGCCCTTTACAAAACCATCAGATCTCATGAGACTTATTCACTACCATGAGAACAGTATGGGGGAGACTGCCTCCATGATTCAATTATCTCCACCTGGCCTTGGTCTTGACCCATGGGAATTATTACAATTCAAAATGAGATTTGGGTGGGGACACAGCCTAACCATGTCAACTACCCAGCCTCAGGTAGTCCTTCATAGCAACACCAACAGACTTACACAGGCCCCAGCTCCTAATACCATCCTATGGGGAGTGAGGATTTTGACATAGGAATTTGGTGGGGGGGGGGACACAAATCTTCAGTCCATAACATTCCTATAACTTCAATCAGGTAGAATGTAGCTAGTCAAAAAAAGGATTTCATTAGCAACACCAATGGACAAAGACAGGCCCCAGTTCCTAATACCATCCCATGGAGGGTGATGATTTTAACACAGGATTTGTGAGGGGACACAAATCTTCAGTCCATAACGCACCTATAACTTCAATCAGGTGGAAAGTAGCTAGTCATGGCCGGGCATGGTGGCTCACACTTGTAATCCCAGCACTTTGAGAGGCTGAGGTGGGCGGATCATTTGAGGTCAGGAGTTGGAGACCAGCCTGGCCAACATGGCAAAAACCCGTCTCTACTAAAAAAAAAAAAAAAAAAAAAAATTATCTGGGCTTGGTGGTGCGTGCCTGTAATCCCAGCTACTAGGGAGGCTGAGGCAGGAGAATTGCTTGAACCTGGGAGCGGAGGCTGCAGTAAGCCAAGATTATGTCACTGCACTCCAGCCTCAGCAACAGAGTGAGACTCCACTCCCTGAGGAAAAAAAAAATAAAGTAAGCTATTCAAAAACAGGACTTCATTTTATGCATTTTCTGCATGAGGTAGTTGGTAATCTGGTTGTTTTCATTTAGCCTGTTTTAATTCAGGTTACCTAGAAGCTGGGTCTGTGATGAGGATATTTGCACAAGTGATGTATTGAGGGGTATTTCCAGGAGAATCCCAGAGGGCGATGAGAAAACGGGGCTGACGGGAGAAACGGTTGGGCTAGAATGCAGGCTCAGCTAAAGTCCCCCTCAGCCTCATTCCACGGGGAGCCCTCGAAGAGGCACAGCACCAATCTTAGTCAATGCTGGCTGCTGTAACAGAATGCCATGGATTGGCTGGCTTAGAAAGAACAGCAAATGGGGCCAGGTGTTGTGGCTTATGCCTGTAATCCCAGCACTTTGGGAGGCTGAGGAGACAGGATCACTTGAGGCCAGAAGTTCGAGACCAGCAGTTCAAGACCAGCCTGAGCAACACAGTGAGACCCCACCTCTACAAAAAAATTTAAAAGGTATCAGGCTTGGTGGTACACACCTGTAGTCCTAGTTACTCCAGAGTCTGAGGCAGGAGGATTGCTTGAGCTGGGGAGTTCAAGGCTGCAGTGAGCTATGGTAGTGCCACTGCACTCCAGCCTGGGCAACAGAGACCCTGTCTCTCTGTTTTTGTTTGTTTGTTTTTTTTAATTTAAAGAAAGAATAGAAATTTATTTATCATATTTCTGGAGGAGGCTGGGGAGTCCAAGATCAAGGTGACAGCAACTTTAGTGTCTTGGTTAAAATAATTTTTTGGGGGGGGGCCGGGCATGGTGGCTCAAGCCTGTAATCCCAGCACTTTGGGAGGCCGAGACGGTCGGATCACGAGGTCAGGAGATCGAGACCATCCTGGCTAACACTGTGAAACCCCGTCTCTACTAAAAAAAATACAAAAAACTAGCCGGGCGAGGTGGTGGGCGCCTGTAGTCCCAGCTACTCGGGAGGCTGAGGCAGGAGAATAGCGTGAACCTGGGAGGCGGAGCTTGCAGTGAGCTGAGATCCGGCCACTGCACTCCAGCCCGGGCGACAGAGTGAGACTCCGTCTCAAAAAAAAATAATAATAATTTTTTTTTTTAACTCGGTACCTGGTGAGTGTCCTCTTTCTGGATCACAGATGGCCAGCTTTTCTTTGTCCTCACATGGTAGAAAGGAGCAAAGAAGCTCCCTGGGGCCTCTTTTTCTGTTGTTCTGTTGTATTTAAGAGACAGGGCTCACTCTACTGCCTAGGCTGGAGTGAAGAGGTACAATGACAGCTCACTGCAGCCTCGAACTCCTGGGCTCAAGCCATCTTCCCACCTCAGCCTCTTGAGTAGCTGGAACCACAGGTGCACCACCATGCCTGTCTCTTGGAGACTTTTACATTTTTAAAAATATTTATTTATTTATTTTTATTGTTATTATTTTTGTTGTTGTTGTTGTGTTTGAGATGGAGTCTCGCTCTGTCACCCAGGCTGGAGTGTAGTGGCGTGATCTCAGTTCACTGCAACCTCTGCCTCCCGGTTTCAAGCAATTCTCCTGCCTCAGCCTCCCGAGTAGCTGAGATTATAGGTGTGCAACACCATGCCTGGCTGATTTTTATATTTTTAGTAGAGATGGGGGTCTCACCATGTTGTCCAGGCTGGTCTCGAACTCCTGACCTCAAGTGATCCTCCTGCGTCGGCCTCCCAAAGTGCTGGGATTACAGGCATGAGCCACTGTGCCCATCCAAATTTTGTGTGTTTTGTAGAGATAGAGTCTCTCTATGTTGCCCAGGGTGGTCTTGACCTCCTGGGTTCAAGCGATCTGCCTGCCTCAGCCTTCCAAAGTGCTGGGATTAGAGGTGGGCACCACCACACCTGGTTAACTTTTTAATGTTTTTGCAGAGGTGAGGGTCTCACTCTTTTGCCCAGACTGGTCTTGAACTCCTGGTCTCAAGCCATCCTCTCACTTTAGCCTCCTGAATAGATGGGATTACAGGCATGAGCCACTGCACCTGGCATCTCTCCATTTCCTTGGGTCCTGGTTCACCCTGCAACTAGCAAACAAGCACCTCGAGAATTATAACCTCACTTGACTTGCTCCCTGCCATCCCCCAGAGCTTTGCCTAGCAGGCTGTTACTGTAAAAAGGTTTGCCAAGTTAATGACTGAATGAAGTTGAGAATAAGCTTGAAAATCAGGATTCTTTTCTCCTATTATTTCATCATTAACAAGGAGTTTCTTTTTTCTTTTTCTTTTTCTTTTCTTTCTTTCTTTTTTCTTTTTTTGAGAGGCAGTGTCCATCTGTTGCCCAGGCTGGAGTGCAGTGGCATGATCTTGACTCACTGCAACCTCCACCTCCTGGGTTCAAGCAATTCTCCTGCCTCAGCCTTCCTTCCAAGTAGCTGGGATTACAGGTGCCTGTCACCACGCCTGGTTAATTTTTGTATTTTGGTAGAGACAGAGTTTCGCCATGTTGGTCAGACTGGTCTCAAACTCCTGACCTCAGGTGATCCATCTACCTTGGCCTCCCAAAGTGCTTGGATTAAGGCGCAAGTCACTGTGCCCCGCCATTAACAAGGAGATTCTATACCTCTATCCTCCCAGCAGGACTGTGCCAAGTACTGTTCATGAGAAACTCAGAAATCCCTCACTGGCCAATTATCGAAGACCCAAAGGTGCCCCCACCTTCATTTTACTTCTGGGAATTGCCCACTGATGAAAGAAGCCTCTCATCTGGAAATGGCAGGGGGATGTGACCACTTCCCCTGAAATGGCCCCAGTCAATGACTGCCTGATATGGGAGTATAAAAGTCTGACCCCCTTGCTTCAAGATGGGACAATTCATGATGGCTCATGCCTGTAATCCCAGTACTTTGGGAAGCCGAGGTGGGAGGATCAGTTGAGCCCTGGAGTTCAAAAATAGCCTGGGCAACATGGTGAAATCCCGTTTCTACAAAAATTATCTGGGCATGGTGGCCCGAGCTTGTAGTGTTAGTTACTTGGGGGGTTGAGGTGGGAAAGTCACTTGAGCCTGGGAGGTTGAGGCTGCAGTGAGCCATGATTGCGCCATTGCACTCCAGCCTGGGCAACAGAGTGAGACTCCGTCTCTTAATAAATAAATACATAAATAGGCTGGGCGTGATGGCTCACGCTTGGAATTCCAGCACTTTGGGAGGCTGAGGCGGATGGATCACTTGAGGTCAGGAGTTCAAAACCAGCCTGGCCAATATGGCAAAACCCCATCTCTATTAAAAATACAAAAAAATTAGCTGGGCGTAGTGACGTGCACCTCTAGTCCCAGCTACCTGGAAGGCTGAGGTGGGAGAATTGCTGGAATCTGGGAGGCAGAGGTTACAGTGAGCCGAGATTGCGCCACTGCACTCCAACCTGGAGGACAAAGCCAGATTTCATCTTAAAAAAAAAAAAAAAATTAGTAGGGCACAGTGGCGGGCGTCCGTAGTCCCAGCTACTCAGGAGGCTAAGGCAGGGAAATCGCTTGAACCTAGGAGTTGGAGGCTGCAGTGAGCTTCGATCTTGCCACTGCACTCCAGCCTGGCAGACAGAGCAATACTGTCTCAAAGAAAAAAGAAAAAAATATATGAACACCAGGCAGGGTGTGGTGGTTCCCGCCTCTAATCCCAGCACTTTGGAAGGCCAAGGTGGTAGGATCACCTGAGGTTGGGAGTTCGAGACCAGTGTGGTCAACATGGAGAAATCCCATCTCTACTAAAAATACAAAATTAGCTGGGCGTGGTGGCACACACCTGTAATCCCAGCTACTCGGGAGGCTGAGGCAGGAGGATTGCTTGAATCCGGAAGGCACAGGTTACAGTGACCTGAGATAGTGCTATTGCACTACGGCCTGGGCAACAGAGTGAGATTCCATCTCAAAACAAAACACAACAAAACAAAAAACACCAGGGAAGCAGGGCTGCTGTGATTCACTCTCAGTGTGAGTCATTCTCATTTTTCTTCCCTGGCAGGCGAGGAACAAGATTCCCTGGACACCTCCAGTGAGGTCAAATGTCTGGAGGTTGCTGAGCAGCGCAAGCTCCTATTCACAGGTCTGGTGTCAGGGGTCGTCCTTGTGTTCCCCCTGAATTCCAGGCAGGACGTGATATGCATTCCTCCTCCCGAGGCCCGGAAAGCAATCCACTGCATGTCCCTGAGCAAGTGCGAGGACCGCCTGGCCATCGCCTATGACAACATGGTCCTGGTGCTGGACATCGCCCCCGGGGACCCCTGCCCGGTCATCAATGGGCCAAGGTACACCTTTTATACCCAGCTGCCCGAGACCATCTCCAGCGTGGCCATTCTGATGGACTACCGCGTGGTCTACAGCATGACCAATGGGGACCTCTTTCTTTACGAGTGTGCAAATTCCAAAGCATTTCCCCTGGAGGCCCACAGGAGCCGAGTTGCCTGTGTGGAGGTCAGCCACAAGGAGCAGTTGGTGGTCAGCGGGTCTGAGGATGCCCTGCTGCGTCTCTGGGACCTGCAGGCATGCAAGTGGAAATTCGAGATGAGCTACACGGTGCGTGGACTGCCTCCCCATGTTCATGCTCAACCCAGGCTTTGAAAAACCGATAGATGGCCATCCTTTACTAAGCACACACCATGGGCCATCGACCAGGGTGGGACTAGGGTGAAGAAAGTGAGGCACTTGGTCAGGCGCAGTGGCTCACGCCTGTAATCCCAGCAATTTCAGAGGCTGAAACGGGTGGATCACCTGTGATCAGGAGTTCGAGACCAGCCTGACCAACATGGTGAAACCCCGTCTCTACTAAAAATACAAAAATTAGCCAGGCGTGGTGTTGCATGCTTGTAATCCCAGCTACTCGGAACTTGGGAGGCAGAGGTTGCGGTGAGCCAAGATCACGCTACTGCACTCCAGCCTGACTACAGACACTCTGTCTCAGAAAAAAAAAAAAAAAAAAGAAAGAAAGAAAGAAAAGAAAAGTGAGGCATTTGTCTCAGGAGCAAAGTCTTTTTTTGTTTTCGTTATTGATTTTTAAAGAGACAGGGACTCCACTGTCACTAGGCTGTAGTGCAGTGGCACGATCATAGCTCATTGCAGCCTCAACTTCCTGGGTTCAAGTGATCCTCCTGCCTCAGCTTCCCAAAGCACTGGGATTTCAGGCATGACCCACTGGACCGACTGCAAAGTTCAAAGGAGTACCAAAAAGCTCAGCAATGGTAGGCCAGGTGCAGTGGCTCACTCAGTACTTTGGGAGGCCCAGGCAGAAGGATCACTTGAGGCCAGGAGCTGGAGACCAGCCTGGGGAACATAGGGATACCTTATCTCTACAATAAAATGCAAAAATTAGCTGGGCACGGTGGTGCGCACCTGTGATCCAGATACTTGGAGGGCAGAGGCGGAAGGATTGCTTGAGCCCGGATGCCACTGCTCTCTAGCCTGGGCAATAGAGCAAGGCCTGTCTCAAGAAAACAAAAAACAAAAACTCAGCAATGAAGACAATTTTTTTTTTTTTTTTTTTTTTTTTGGGATGGAGTCTTGCTTTGTCACCCAGGCTAGAATGCAATGGCACAATCTCAGCTCACTGCAGCCTCCTGGGTTCAAGCGACTCTCTTGCCTCAGCCTCCCAAGTAGCTGGGATTACAGGTAAGCACTACCATGCTGGGCTAATTTTTGTGTTTTTCGTAGAGAAAGGGTTTTGCCATGTTGTGCAGGCTGAACTCCTGGCCTCAAGTGACCCGCCTCGGCCTCCCAAAGTGCTGGGATTACAGGTTTGAGCCACTGCACCTGGCCGAGAAGTCATATTTTAATGCAATATTTTAAAAAATCTTAAATGAATACCAAAATTCCATGAAGAACAAAATCTCAACATTATAGGTAAAAACTGGATCAAATCCTACGCTGGTTTAGTGCTGCTTCACTCTCTTCACCCTAATCCTGGCTCTGTACTATTTCTTTTTTTTTGAGACAGAGTCTCGCTCTGTCGCCCAGACTGGAGTGCAGTGGTGCAATCTCGGCTCACTGCAAGCTCCGCCTCCTGGGTTCAAGTCATTCTCCTGCCTCAGCCTCCCAAGTAGCTGGGACTACAGGCGCCCACCACCACACCTGGCTAATTTTTTTGTATTTTTTTGGTAGAAATGGAGTTTCACTGTGTTAGCCAGGATAGTCTCGATCTCCTGACCTTGTGATCCGCCCACCTTGGCCTGTAATCCCAGCGCTTTGGGAGGCTGAGGTGGGTGGATCACCTGAGGTCAGAGGTTCGAGACCAGCCTAGCCAACATGGTGAAACCCTGTCTCTACTAAAAATACAAAAATTAGCCCTGCATGGTGGCAAGTACCTGTAATCCCAGCTACCTGGGAGGCCAAGGCAGGAGAATCACTGGAACCTGGAAGGTGGAGGCTGCAGTGAGCCAAGATCACGCCACTGCACTCCAGCCTGGGTGACAGAGTGAGACTCCATCTAAAAAAAAAAAAAAAAAAAAAAAAAGAAGGCCTTGTAAGTCTAGATTGGGTGCAGCGACTCGCACCTGTAATCCCAGCACTTTGGGAGGCCAAGGCAGGAGGATTGCTTGAGCTAAGGATTTCAAGACCAGCCTCAGCAACATAGCAAGATCCCATCTCTAGAAAAAAAAATTAGCCAGGTGTGGAGGTGTGTGCCTGTAGTCCCCCAGCTACTCACAAAGCTGAGGTGGGAGGATCGATTAAGCCCTGGAGTTCGAGGCTGTAGTGAGCTATGATCTCACCACTGCACTCCAGCCTGGATGACAATGCAAGATTCTGTCTCTCAAACAAAACTAATAAACAAAAATGAAGAAGTTAACATGTGAACAGTACTATTAATTAAACTGTCGACCTATGGGAATCTTTTTATTTTTACTTTTATTTATTTTCGTTTTTTTGAGGCAGGGTCTTACTCTGTCACCCAGGCTGTAGTACAGTGGTGCGATCATAGTTCACTGCAGCTTCCACCTCCTGGGTTCAGGTGATTCTTCCACCTCAGCCTCCTACGTAACTGGGACTACAGGCATGTGCCACTGCACCTGGCTAATTTTTAAATTTTTTGTACAGGCAGGGTTTCACCCACCCACCTTGGCTTCCCAAAGTGCTAGGATTACATGTGTGAGCTATCACGTCCAGCCTTTATTGGAATCTTACCAGCTTTTCAATTCCTTCCTTTTTTCCATTCTAGAATCCAATCCAGGATTCTATGTGGCATTAGCACATAGCTTTTAATTAAATAAATCATAGCTAACATCTGTATAAGCAAAGTAATTTAAGAAATTGAATCCTCATCAAAAAAAGAAATTGAATCCTATGGCCAGGCACGGTGGTTCATGCCTGTAATCCCAGCAGTTTGGGAGGCCGAGGCAGGTGGATCACTTGAGATCAAGAGTTTGAGACCAGCCTGACCAACAGGGTGAAACCTCATCTCTCATAAAAATACAAAAATTAGCCAGGCGTGGTGGCACATGCCTGTAATCCCAGTTACTTGGGAGGCTGAGGCAAGAGAATCTCTCGAACCTGGGAGGCAGAGGTTGCAGTGAGCCGAGATCACACCACTGCACTCAAGCCTGGGCAATAAGAGTGAAACTCCATCTCAAAAACAAGCAAGCAAACAAACACACATGCACAAAGAAAAATCCCAAGGAAAAGAGAGATCATCTTGTCTGTTTTCAACAGAGTTCTTACTGCAGAGGGGTCCAATGTGCTTGCTTCTCCAAGAATGACAAGTATGTGTACGTGGGCTTAAAAGATCGCTCTATACTTGTTTGGAGTGTGCTGGACGGTGAGTCATTTTGCTTTTAGGGCAAGCTTGAGCTTTGATCTGGAGAGAAAAGGCTCTGACCTGGGTCCTGGGTATTAGAGGGCCCTGCTCTGGCCACCTCTAGCTACATCCCTTAGCTTTTAGGAAGGTGTCTGCAGGCAAAGGGCCCACAATCCCTCTTCTAGACCCATGCTCTGGAGTTCGAGAACTCCCTACATAGCCTTGAGTTTGTGTTAGGGCTTGCGCAGGCTTCCTGCATACAGCCATCCTTCCGAGGATAGACTGTGCCCCTGCTGTGTTCACTTCTGGGCTCAGGAGTAGCCATGGGGTGGTATGGATGGAGTTTGGGTGTCTGAGCTGGTTGTGAGATGGAGCTGGGAAGAATGAGAACAGAAGAAGGTCAAGTCACTAGTAGCAGGGGGCTGGTTACATCACTACATTCCAGCATAGAACCCTGAGGAACCCAAGAATTCTCAATCTGTTCCAAGCCTTCCATGTGTTTGTGAAGGTTCCTTCATCAATATAAGAGGACACAGCATATTCTATTTAATAGTTTATTCCCTAGAATTGCAATGTTTATATATTGTGTCTTCTAGGATGTGGGTCTTATTTCATTCTTTGCCCCCAGGCCTTATAGATGTTAGAAGCAGCCTGTTTTTGATTTTCGTTTTGTGTTTTTCAGATGGAGTCTCACTTTGTCATCCAGGCTGGAGTGCAGTAGTGCAATCTCAGTTCACTGTAGTCTCTGTCTCCCAGGTTCAAGCAATTCTCCTGCCTCAGCCTCCCGAGTAGCTGGGATTACAGGCGCCCACCACCACACCCAGCTAATTTTTGTATTTTGAGTAGACAGGGTTTTACCATGTTGGCCAGGCTGGTCTTGAACTCCTGACCTCAGGTGATCCACCCACTTCAGCCTCCCAAAGTGCTGGGATTAGAGGTGTGAGCCACCACACCTGGCCAGAAGCAGCCTGTTTTAACACCAACCACTTTGAAAACACCATGTCTCTTGGTCTGTTCAGTATTATGCTAAGGTCTTAGCAAGAGTTAACATTGGCTGGGTGCAGTGGCTCAAGACTGCAATCCCAGCACTTTGGGAGGCCAATGTAGGAGGATTGCTTGAGACCAGGAGTTCAAGACTTGTCTGGACAACATAGCAAGACTGTCTCTATAAAATAAAAAATAAAAAATAAAAATTATCCAGGCATGGTGGTACATGCTTGTAGTCCCAGCTACTCAGGAGGATAAAGTGATCATAGGAGGTCGAGGCATTGGAGATTGAGGTTGCAGTGAGCCATGATAGCACCACTGCACTCCAGCCTGGGCAACAGAGTGAGACCCTGTCAAAAAAAAAATGAGTTAACATTTATTGTATACTGGGTACTGTCCTTAAGTCATTTAACTCTCTCAACACTCACTCCCATTTACAGCGCAAACACTGAGGCTCTGAGAGGCTGGCAGACTTGCCCAAGGTCACACGGAGTAACTAGTAGGCTTAGGTTTGAAGCTGATCTGCCTGATTTCAGTGCGCCTTTGTCACTTTCTTACACTGTCTCCTATAGAAAAGGCACACATTGTGTATTACCTCTTTGAACCCTTATGACACTGATAGAAGATAAGTATCATTGCTATCCTTGTTTGACAATGAAGAAACTGAGGATCAGAGATTAGGAGACTTGCCCAAGGTCACAAAACAAGTAAGTGGCTGAATAAATATCAGGTGGAGCCTAATAACATTGTAGTTGAATACACTGTAATCTGATACATAGCAAACTATAACACTATAATACATTGTAGTATAATATGCTGTAGCAAAGATATATATATAACTGGTATAAAGTTAGAGATGGCTCAGAAGCTGAAGGTTGAGGATTGTGGCTTTAAAAGTTCATCCTGGGCCAGTTCACAACCTCTCTTGCTTCTCCTCCAACAATAATATTTACTGAGCTCACTCTGGGCCAAAAACCTACACTAAACACATGACCTGCATGGTGACTTTCAATCTTAAAAATCGCCCTGGGTAGGTGTAGGTTCCGTTATCATTCCCATTGTGCAGATAAAGGAAGAGGGACTCTTTGGCATAGTAAATGTCATGCCAAAGTTAGTAGAGGGCATAGAGGACCTCTACACTCCATTTTTCTCATGTGTGTCCTTCTCTTCACCCTTACAGGCACCCTGCTGACAGTCCAGTTTGTCCATGCTGTAGTAAACAGAATCATCCCAACCACTAGTGGCTTCATTGCCCCCACCAGGCATGGTTATCTGATCCGAGAGCGTTTCCAGTGCCTTTCAGCAAGAGCCTCGCAGCAGGACCCTCTCAGGAACTTCAAGAAGGCAGTGTGGATGGTCAAATCCAGGCAGAGAGAGGAACTAGTGGCAGCTGCGGGAGCTCCCCGGGACTTGGAGTCAGAGAGTGCCCAGGGAAATGAAACAAAATCAAACAAATGCTCACAAGTCTGCCTGATAGTGTAAAAAAAAAAAAAAAAAAAAAAAACAAACAAAAAAAAACCTGGTGGGGGTATGGGGCTCCAATGAGTTAGCCCCATTTAATCTGGTTAAAGCAAAAAGAATATGTTTGCTGGTGTATATCTGGACCCATTGCTTCAGATTATGTGACCCAGACCTTGCCTCTTCTCATCTTTCCATTCTTCTTTTCTCTTTTTCATTTTCATTCTCAGACTTGCCACCCCCAGGTGAGCAACATGGTAGCCAATATGCTGCTGTCTCCAATTTCAATAGAAAAAAGAGCTTCTCTTTCCCAACAGTCCTAGCCTCAACTCTATTGGTCCCAATTGGCCCATATGCCTAGCCCTAAACCAATTGTTATATTTGGGAGAATGCAGAGCTCGAATTGACTGGACTGACCCAATGTCTACCACTGGAACTGAGAATAGAAGAGATTATTCCTGAGATGCAAATTCGGGTTCTGGTACCAGATGAAGGGGGAATAGATGAATGTGAGATATAGCAAACCACTGATGTGGACCACAGAACTTCACAGTTTATAAAGCTTTAGATGCTGTCATCTGATCCTCATCACAACCCACTCTTTAGGGAGGGCAGGGGTTTCTGCATCTATTTTACAAATGAGGAAGCTGAGCCTTGCAGCAGTAGTTATGATTTGATTCAGGTCACAATTCAAGGTGCAAGAGCTCTGAGAGCGAGCCTTCTGTCCCATTCCTGTTAGACCTCACTCCAATTTCAGTCTCTAGAGCACAACCATCTCTTCCACAGGCACCACACTCAAATGCTCACAGGAGCTAGTGACTAATCTAGACACTTCCATGCAGCTGGGTGAGCAGCAGGGAGAGATGGAGACTGGACATGTGGAAGGCAGAGATTGTGTCTAGGGTGGGTATGAGCTGCCTGACTCTAGCCCAGAATCGCCATGGCCAAACCAGCCCACTGCTGTCAGTGCTTCCAGTTGTAATAAGCAAAGCCAGAAATCCAGACTTTTATGCAAAAATATTCTGACTTTTAAAGTTGACGATTGGTTCCATTTGTATCTATAGCGCATTTGGCATGTGCGTCTTTGGTGATGAGCTGACTTCAGAACTCAAGCTGGCAGTAAAACAATCAACATGTTATAGTTTGTCCTTCTCTATTCCCTGGCTCCCAAACTTTTGGGATAAAGATGTGGGTTTTTAATCTTAAAAACTGGAGGCTCTTGGAAGGAGAAAGAGCTGCTGCTATCTCCCTGATTTGCTTTTGAACCATCTGCCTTGTGCAAGTTCAACAGTTAAACTGTTTTCATTCCACTTAAGTGGATCCTTCTTCTTTGCCCACAGCCTTCTAAAAGCCCTTCTCAGTCTTCTCAGGCTTTTAAACTTTAATGCTAGGAGAGTCTAAATCTTCAGGGTGGACATTGCTTCTCCCCTCCGTGGAATTCCCAACAGTCTCAATAAAAGCAACCTTAGAAACAGAGGCTTTTGAGCTGAACAAGACCCTACTGCTATCTCATTCATTCATCTTCCAAACCAGGTTTCCAAGGCAGGTTTTGGCAGTTCTGCAAATGTTAGCATCAAATTTCATTTAAAAATATTTTAAACAGTAATTTTAAGATGTATGCTTGGATATATTGGGCAGCAGCTTTTCAGGTGTTAAAGATTACTAAGGTTGGTGCAAAAAGTAATTGTGGCTTTTGCCATTAAAAATATTAAAAATAAGGGCAAAAACCAGCCGGGCACAAGTGGCTCACGCCTGTGGTCCCAGCACTTTGGAAGGCCGAGGCAGGCAGATCACCTGAGGTCAGGAGTTTGAGACCAGCCTGGACAGCATGGTGAAACCCCATCTCTACTAAAAATACAAAAATTAGCCAGGCGTGGTGGCGGGGGCCTGTAATCTCTGTTACTCAGGAGGCTGAGGCAGGAGAATTGCTTGAACCAGGAGGTGGAGGGTGCGGTGAGCCAAGATCGTGCCACACTGCACTCCAGCCTGGGTGACAGAGCAAGACTCCCTCTCATAATAATAATGATGATAATAATAATAATAATCATGGCAAAAGCCTCGGTGACTCATGCCTGTAATCCCAGCACTTTGGGAGACTGAGGTGGGTGGATCACTTGAGGCCAGGTGTTCAAGAGCAGCCTGGTCAGCATGGTGAAACCCTGTCTCTACTAAAAATACAAAAATTAGCCTGGTGTGGTGGCATACACCTGTAATTCCAGCTACTTGGGAGGCTGAGGCAGGAGAATGGCTTGAACCTGGGAGGCGGAGGTTGCAGTGAGCCGAGATCACACCACTGTACTCCAGCATGAGTGACAGAGTGAGACTGTGTCTCCAAAAAAAAAAAAAAAAGTAATGGCAAAAACCACAATTAATTTTGCACCAACCTAATAATTTAGGATTCTTCCGCCATTTTCATTTAACTGAAGAGCCCACTTAAATTGTGAAGGGAGCCCCTGAAAAAATTAGCTACTCTTTGCCACTGCTTTTCTGTGAATCAAGGGCTTACCCAGTGCAGAAATAAAGTGGATGTTGAGACCAACTAAGATTTCATCTACAAATTCTTATTTTAAATGTCTGCGTCCATCTCAACAGCCTCAGTGAGAATTAATTCTTTTGTAGGTAAATCCTAATTTAAACATTGGAAATAACTTTTTACTAATAAAATGCTGCACCAAATTATTGCTTATATTGGGGGTTTTTTGCAGTGTTTATTCATTTCAGAAAGAGTTTGGTTGCTAAGAAAGTTTGACAGTTGGCTGGTCAATGCTTGTAATCCCAGCACTTTGAGGGGCCAAGGCGGGAGGATCACTTGAGCCCAGGAGTTTGAGACCCCATCTCTCCAAAAAAAAAAAAAAAAAGGAAAAAGTTTTTTTCATTAGCTAGGCATTCTGGTGCACACCTGCAGTCCTAGCTACTCGGGAGGCTAAGGTGGGAGGATCACTTGAGCCCAGGAGCTCAAGGCTGTGGAGAGCTATGATTGCACCACTTTACTTTAGCCTGGGCAAGAGAGTGAGACCCTGTCTCAAAAAAAAAAAAAAAAAAAAAAATAGGGATGCCAAAAAGCTCAGCAATCACAACGAATAATATTTTCTCTTATTTTATTATTTTATTTTCTTTTGGAAGACAAATAAATTTTTTTTTTTTTTTTTTTTTTTTTTTTGAGACAAGGTCTTGCTTTGTTGCCCAGACTAGAGTGCAGTGGTGTGATCTTGGCTCACTGCAACCTCTGACTCCTGGGTTCAAGCAGTTCTCCTGACTCAGCCTCCTGAGTAGCTGGGACTACAGGCCACCATGTCCAGCTAATTTTTGTATTTTTTGTAGAGATGAGGTTTTGCCGTGTTGGCCAGGCTGGTCCTGAACTCCTGACCTCAAGTGATCTGCTCCCCGCTTGGCCTCCCGAAGTGCTGGGATTATAGGCATGAGCCAACGTGCCTATTATCATATTTTTAAAAATCAAAATGAATTTAAAAATGAATGATGAACAAAACATCAACATTTTATATAAAGTTGGGATCTGACTGTGCATTTAAAGGAACTGACCTCACCCTCATCCTGGCCCTGGGGACAGCAAGATACCTCACCCCTACATACACGAGACAAGTGTCTCAGGAAGGTCATATTCCTATATAAGCACACACACCTATGAGAATTACTAATTGTTAGTTAATATCTTTTTTATTTTTCAGACAGAGTCTCTCTCTGTCACCCAGGCTGGAGTGAAGTGGTATAATCATAGGTCACTGCAGCCTTGAAATTATGAGCTCAAGTGATCCTCCTACCTCAGCCTCCCAAGTAGCTGAAACTACAGGCATGCACCACCACACCTGACTAATTTTTAAATTTGTTGTAGAGAGGGGGTCTCACTATGTTGCGCAGGCTGGTCTGCAACTCCTGGGCTCAAGCTATCCCTGCAGTGTGCTGGGATTACATGGCGCCTGGCCATCAGAAATATTTCTAATCTGGCCCTTTACCAAAATATATTTATATTTACCAAATATATACCTATATATGTATGTATATACACATATGTATATACACACACATATACATATGTATATATACACATATACACATATATACATGTGTATATAAACACATACACACATACATATGTGTATACATATATGTATGTGTATGTACATGTATGTATACACACATGTACATATATGTATATGTGTATATATACATATGTGTATGTGTGTATATATACATATGTATTTATATGTACATATATATGCCTTCCCTTGGTCTTAAAGCTTGATTAAATTTAAGGTAAACATTTTTTTTTTTTTTTTTTTTTTGAGACAGAGTCTAGCTCTGTCGCCCAGGCTGGAGTGCAGTGGCGCGATCTCGGCTCACTGCAAGCTCTGCCTCCCGGGTTTACGCCATTCTCCTGCCTCAGCCTCCCGAGTAGCTGGGACTACAGGCGCCCGCCTCGTCGCCCGGCTAGTTTTTTGTATTTTTTAGTAGAGACGGGGTTTCACCGTGTAGACCAGGATGGTCTCGATCTCCTGACCTCGTGATCCACCCGTCTCGGCCTCCCAAAGTGCTGGGATTACAGGCTTGAGCCACCGTGCCCGGCCAAACATTTTTTATAAAAAATTAAAAAATAGGCTTTCTTTTTTTAGAGTAGTTTTAGGTTCACAGCAAAATTAAGTGGAAGATGCAGAGATTTCCCATCTACCCCATGCTTCCCCTCATGCACAGCCTCCTCCACCAACATCCCTCACTCTAACAAGTGGTGCATTTGTTACAATGAATGAACTTGCATGGACACATCCTTATCACAGGAGAGACAATTTATTTTTATTTTTATTTTTTGAGACGGAGTTTTGCTCCTGTTGCCCAGGATGGAGTGCAATGGTGCGATCTCAGCTCACTGCAAACTCTGCCTCCCGGGTTCAAGAGATTCTCCTGTCTCAGCCTCCTGAGTAGCTGGGACTACAGTCCACAGACTACAGGTACCCGCCACTACTCCCGGCTAATTTTTGGTATTTTTAGTAGAGCCAGGGTTTCTCCATGTTGTCCAGGCTGGTCTTGAATTCCTGACCTCAGGTGATCCACTTGCCTCAGCCTCCCAGGCATGAGCCACCACGCCCGGCCTAAACTTTTTTTTTTTTTTTTTTTGAGACAGAATCTCACTCTGTCGCCCAGGTTGGAATGCAGTGGTGCAATCTCGGCTCACTGCAACCTCCGCCTCCTGGGTTCAAGCAATTCTCCTGCCTCCACCTCCCAAGCAGCTAGGATTATAGACACTTGGCTAATTTTTGTATTTTTAGTAGAGACAGGGTTTCGCCATATTGGCCAGGCTGGTCTGATACTCCTGGCCTCAAGTGATCTGCCCGCCTTAGCTTCCCCAAGTGCTGGGATGACAGGCATGAGCCACTGCGCCTGGCCCAGGATAGACATTTTTGATAAGAGTACTTCGTAGGTGTGTTCATTCTCTATTACTACTTAGTAAATTATTGTCAACTTAGAAGCTTAAAATAACATCCACTTCTTATAATTTCTGCAAGTCAGGAGTCTGGGCATGGCATGACTGGGTTCTTTGTTCACAAGGTGTCAGCCGGACTGGGTTCTCATTGACAGCCTCAGGGTCTTCATCCAAGCTCCTTCAGATTCTTGGCAGAATTGAGCCCCTCAAAGCTATAGGAGTGGAGACCTCAGCTGTCCCTCTCCATAGGCAGTTTACAAAACAGCTGCTTCCTTCTTCAAGGCCAGCAGCATCGTATTTCTCTGCTGCTTCACCTCTGACCTCAGACTCAGACTCAGACTGTCTTTAAAAAAATTTTTTTTGGGGGCAGGCGCAGTGGTTCACACCTGTAATCCCAGCACTTTGGGAGGCCCAGGCTGGCAGATCACGAGGTCAAGAGATAGAGACCATCCTGGCCAACATGGTGAAACCCTGTCTCCACTAAAAATACAAAAAATTAGCTGGGCGTGGTGGTGCGCACCTGTAGTCTCAGCTACTCGGGAGGCTGAGGCAGGAGGATCAGTTGAACCCAGGAGGTGGAGTTTGCTGTGAGCCAACATCATGCCACTGCACTCTATGCTGGTGACAGAGTGAGACTCTGTCTCAAAAAAAAAAAAAAATTTTTTTTTTAGAGATGAGGTCTTGCCATGTTGCCCAGGCTGGTCTCCTGGCCTCAGGTGATCCGCCTGCCTTGGCCTCCTGAGGTACTGGAATTACAGGTGTGAGCCACTGCACCTGACCCAGTAGCACCTTTTTATGTTTGATAAAAATAAGAATATCCAGCCTGGGCAACATAGTAAAACCCGTCTGTAAAAAAAAGTAAATAAAAATAAAAAATTAACCAGGCATGGTGGCACATGCCTGTAGCCCTGGCTACTCAGGAGGTCAAGGCTGCAGTGAGCTGTGATGGCACCACTGCACTCCAGCCTGGGCGACAGAGTGAGTCCCTGTCTCAGAAAATAAATAAATAGAAATAAAATTAAAAGATGTCTTTGTACTGTTGTTCTCATAAATATGCACATGTGTGCACACACACAGGCATGTACACACATGCCCCAGATGGAATTGGTTTGTGGTTTTGTCAGAGGCGTTTGAAACAAGCTTACTCCATCTAGAATAGGGGCTGGGTAAAATGAGGCTGAGACCTGCAGGGCTGCATTCCCAGGAGGTTAGACATTCTAAGCCCCAGGGTGAGAGAGGAGGTAGACAGAAGACCCAGGTCACAAAGACCCTGTTGATAAAACAGGATGGAGGGGTGGTGGTGGTGTTTGTTTGTTTGTTTGCTTTTGCTTTTGTTTGAGACAGAGTTTCGCTCTTGTTTCCCAGGCTGGAGTGCAATGGCGCTATCTTGGCTCACTGCAAACTCTGCCTCCTGGGTTCAAGTGATTCTCCTGTCTCAGCCTCCCGAGTAGCTGGTATTACAGGCACATGCCACCACATCTGGCTAATTTTTGTATTTTTAGTAGAGATGGGATTTCATCATACTGGTCAGGCTGGTCTCGAACTCCTGACCTCGGGTGATCCGCCCGCCTCGGCCTCCCAAGGTGCTGGGATTACAGGCTTGAGACACCGCGCCCGGCCAATGCAAGGTTTTGTTGTTGTTGTTGTTGTTGTTGTTGTTTGAGATAGAGTCTCACTCTGTTGCCCAGGCTGGAGTGCAGTGGCGTGGTCTTGGCTCACTGAAACCTCTACCTCCTGGGTTCAAGCGATTCTCCTGCCTCACCCTCCCGAGTAGCAGGGATTACAGGTCTGTGCCACCACCACATCTGGCTAATTTTCTTTTTTTTTGAGTAAAGATGGAATTCCACCATATTGGCCAAGCTGGTCTTGAACGCCTGACCTCAGGTGATCCGCCCGCCTTGGCCTCCCAAAGTGCTGGAATTACAGGCATGAGCCACCACGCCCGTCCAGGATGCAGGGTTTTATCAGCATGACATGAAAGTGACCTCTGGTTGTTCTCACTGCTCATTATGCACTAATTATAAGACATTAACATGCTAAGAGACACTCCCACCAGCGCCATGACAGTTTACAAATGCCATGGCAACCTCCAGAAGTTACCCTATAGGGTCTAAAAGGGTAGGGATCTCTCAGTTCTGGGAAATCTTCACCTCTTTTCTCAGAAAACTCATGAATAATCCATCCCTTGTTTAACCTATAATCAATAAATAACTGTAAGTATATGTAATCGAGCAGCTCATATCACTGCTCTGCCTATGGAGTAGCCATTCTTTTATTCCTTTACTTTCTTTTTCTCCATTTTTAAAATTTATTTTTATTTTTTGAGACGCAGTTTTGCTCTGGTCACCCAGGTTAGAGCACAATGGCGCAATCTCGGCTCACTGCAACCTCCGCCTCTCAAGTTCAAGTGATTCTTCTGCGTCAGCCTCCCGAGTAGCTGGGATTACAGGTGCCCACCACCACACCCAGCTAATTTTTGTATTTTTAGTAGAGATGGGGTTTCACCATCTTGACCAGGCTGATCTTGAACTCCTGAACTCAGGTGATCCGCCTGCTTCAGTCTCCCAAAGTGTTGGGATTACAGGCATGAGCCACTGCACCTGGCCTTTTCTCTTTTTTTCTTTTTCTTTTGAGACAAGATCTTGCTCTATTTCCCAGGCTGGAGTGCAGTGACACTCCAGCCGCCATGGCTCACTGCAGCCTTGACTTCCTGGACTCAAGCAATTCACCTGCCTCAGCCTCCCAAGTAGCTGGGACGACAGACGTGCACCACCACGCTAGGCTAATTTTTGCTTTTTTTTTTGAAGAGAAAAAGTGATCTGCCTGTCTTGGTCTCCCAAAGTGCTGGGATTACAGGTGTGAGCCACCTGTCTTCCTTTACTTTCTTAATAAACTTGCTTTCACTTTATAGACTCGCCCTGAATTCTTTCTTGCACAAGTCCAAGAACCTTCTCTTGGGGTCCGGATGAGGACCCCTTTTCGGTAACACTTTCCTCTTCCCCAAATGAAAGAGGGCCTTTGCTGATCATTTGAGAGAAAACAAATTTGAGTAGATGCCACATTCCTTGCGGGGAGGGGCACACTGTGGGACAACTCTGTTGGCCCTCAAGGACGATGACTAATAGGTTGCTGGTGTCAGAGGCATTTGAACCAGAGCAACAGCATCTTAAATAGGGACTGGGTAAAATAAGGCTGAGACCTACTGGACTGCATTCCCAGACGGTTAGGGCATTCTAAGTCACAGGATGAGTTAGGAGGTCGGCACAAGATACGGGTCATAAAGACCTTGCTGGCTGGGCGCAGTGGCTCACGCCTGTAATCCCAGCACTTTGGGAGGCTGAGGTGGGTGGATCACCTGAAGTCAGGAGTTCGAGACCAGCCTGACCAACATGCAGAAACCCTGTCTCTACTAAAAATGCAAAATTAGCTGGGTGTGGTGGTGCACGCCTGTAATCCCAGCTATTCGGGAGGATGAGACAGGATAATCGCTTGAACTGGGAGGTGGAGGTTGCAGTGAGCCAAGATCGCTCCATTGCACTCCAGCCTGGGTAACAAGAGCGAAACTCCAACTAAAACAAACAAACAAAAACACAAACAAACAAATAAAAACTTGCAGATAAAATAGCCTGCAGTAAAGAAGCCAGCGAGAACCAGGATGGAGACGAGAGTGGCCTCTGGTCGTCCTTACTGCTACATTCTCACCAGTGCCATGACATTTTACAAATGCCATGGCAACATCAGGAAGTTACCCTATATGGTCTAAAAAGGGGGGGTATAAATAATCCACCCCTTGTTTAGCATATCATCAAGAAATAACTGGCCGAGCGCAGTGGCTCACGCCTGTAATCCCAGTACTTTGGGAGGCTGAGGTGGACAGATCATTGGAGGTCAGGAGTTCGAGACCAGCCTGCCAACTTGGTGAGACCCCCGTCTCTACTAAAAATACAAAAATTAGCCAGGCATGGTGGCACACACCTGTAATCCCAGCTACTTGGGAGACTGAGGTAGGAGAATCGCTTGAACCTGGAAGGCGGAGGTTGCAGTGAGCTGAGACCGCGCCACTGCACTCCAGCCTGGGTGATAGAGTAAGACTTCATCTCAAAAAGAAATCACCATAAAAATGGGCAACCAGTAGCCCTCAGGGCTGCTCTGCCTATGGAGTAGCCATTCTTTAGTCATTTACTTTCCTAATAAACTTGCTTTCAGTTTACTCTGTGGACTGGCCCTGAATTCTTTCTAGAGTGAGATCTAAGAACTCTCTCTTGGGGTCTGGATCGGAGCCCCTTTCCTGTAACAGTGTCGGAGGTGTTTGAACGAGAAGAGCTCCGACTTGAATAGGGGCTGGGTAAAATAAGGCTAAGACCTATTGCGCTGCATTCCCAGACAATTAAAGCGTTCTTAGTCACAGGATGAGATAGGAGGTCAGCACAAGATACAGGTCATAAAGACCTTGCTGATAAAACAGGTTGCAGTCAAGAAGCCGGCCAAAATCCACCAAAATCAAAATGGCCAAAATCAAAATGGTGCTCACTGCTACACTCCCACCAGCACCATGACAGTTTACAAATGCCATGGCAACGTCAGGAAGTTACCCTCTACGGTCTAAAACGGGGAGGTATGAATAATCCACCCCTTGTTTAGCATATCATCAAGAAATAACCATAAAAATGGGGAACCAGCAGCCCTCGGGGCTGCTCTGTCTATGGAGTAGCCACTCTTTATTCCTTTATTTTCCTTATAAACTTGCTTTCACTTTACAGACTCGCCCTGAATTCTTTCTTGCGTGAAATCCAAAAACCGTCTCGGGGGGGGTCTGGATTGGGACCCACTTTCTGTAACGCTGGGAGGCTTTTGTAAGAAACGGACTGTCCAGACATCTGGTGGCCACAAAGTGTTCAGTCTGCCTTCGCTGCTCTTCATACAGGAACGCACTGAAACGAAGCAGAATCCCTTTCCTGGCTGGGAGCCACGAATCTTCCATGCTTTACTTTCTAAATACCACTCCCTTCCACCCACTGCTCTCTACTTCCACTGCTCCCATCCTGGGCTAAGCCACCGTTGTCCTTTGCCTAAATGATGAAACAGCCTCCCTCCACCCTCCCTGGCTGCCCTCCAATCACTTTCCTGCAGAGCAGCCAGAGTGATCACTTTCAAATGCAAACCTGAACCTGCAGCTCCTCTGCTCAAAGCTCTTGGACGGTTTCCACCAGCATCAATGCTAAAGCCTGAACTCAGCGCATAAGGTGCTGTGTGCTCCACTCCTCTGGCTGCTCTGGGATTATCTTGTACTCTCTTCCTCTTCCTCTCTGCAGCCTGGGAAACTCATCTTTTTTTTTTTTTTTTTTTTTTAACTCTTGAAATACATCATGCTGTCTCCCACCTCAAAAATCACAGCTGTTCGTGATTTTTCTCATGATGAATGCCTACGCATTCTTCAGATCTCAGCTAGAATGCCACCTCCTCTGGGAAGCCTCCCTCATCCCCCTGCAAGACTGGGTTAAGTTTCCCTGGGTAACAGGTGGTATTTTCCAAAAATAGCCACAACGTATTTCCTGTCCCACATGATACTCCTGGACATTTTCCCTTCTCTTGAATTTAGGGAAAACTTTGTATCGGCCTCTATGGAAAGAATGCAATGGAAATGATTCTGCGTGACTTCCGAGTCTGGGTAAGAAAAGGTAATATGGGAGATGGGTGCAGTGACGCATGCCTGTAGTCCCAGCTACTCAGCAGATTGACGTGGGAGGATCCTTTGAGTCCACGAGTTCGAGGCCAGCCTGGGCCAGCCTGAGACCCTGAGTCCCACCCCCACCCTGCCATCTCCAAAAGAAGAAGAAGAAGGAGAAGGAGAAGGAGAAGGAAGAAGAAAAGGAAGAAGAAGAAGAAAAAGAAAAGATAATATGATTCCCACCTGGCTCACACGTTCACTTGTTCTTAGAATGATTGTTGTGAAGCTCAGGCTGCAAGGAGACCACATGTAGGTATTCCAAGCAATGGCCCCAGCAAGGGTCTCAGCCTGTAGCCTGTAGCAATTGACACATTTATGTGCAAGTAAACATTCAGATGATTCCAGCCCCCAGATTTTGAGCCACCCAGCTGAAGCCAAGGTTGAGTTATTCCTCCCAAGCCTGCCCAAATTGCAGATTGAAGAATAAAATGAATGTCTTTTTTTTTTTTTTTTCTTTAGACAGAGTCTTGCTCTGTTCTCCATGCTGGAGTGCAGTGGCGCAATCTTAGCTCATTGCAACCTCTGCTTTCTGGGTTCAAGCGATACTCATGCCTCAGCCACCCAAGTAGCTGGGATTACAGGTGTGTGCCACCACACCTGGCTAATTATTGTATTTTTAGTAGAGATGGGGTTTCACCATCTTGTCCAGGCTGGTCTTGAACTCCTGGCCTCATGTGATCCACCTACCTCTGCCTCCCAAAGTGCTGGGATTATAGCCGTGAGCCACTTTCCCCGTGAACGTTGTTGTCATTTGAAGCTTCTAATGAGGAAAGAGAGAGACCCTCTCATATTGTTTTATATTGTTTTATACTCAGTACCTGTTTTAAGAAAAAACAAGGAGGTGAAACCAAAGACAGGCAGCCCAGCCCCAGGCCCAAAACCGGGCCTGGGCCTGCCTGGCCTAAACCTAGTAGTTAAAAATCAACTCATGACTTAGAAACCGATGTTATCCATAGATTCCCGGCATTGTATAAAAGAATATTGTGAAACTCCCTGCTCTGTTCTGTTTCACTCTGACCGCCAGTGCATGCAGCCCCTGTCACATGCCCCCTGCTTGCTCAAATCAATCATGACTCTTTCATGTGAAATCTTTAGTGTTGTGAGCCCTTAAAAGGGACAGAAATTGTACCCTCGGGGAGCTTGGATTTTAAGGCAGTAGCTTGCCAATGCTCCCAGCTGAATAAAGCCCTTCCTTCTACAACCGGTGTCCGAGCGGTTTTGTCTGCGGCTCGTCCTGTCCTGCTACATTTCTTCCTTCCCTGACCGGGAAAGTAAGCGAGGCAGCCCCTTAGGCGGCTTAGGCCTGCCCTGTGGAGCATCCCTGTGGGGGACTCTGGCCAGCCTGAGTGACGCGATCCAAAGAGCGCTCCCAGGTAGGCAATTGCCCCGGTGGAACGCCTCTCCAGAGCAGCGCATAGCAGGCCCCCGCAGAGGATTAACACAGTGGCTGAACACTGGGAAGGAACTGGCACTTGGAGTCCGGACATCTGAAACTTAGTAAGACTAGACTTTGGAACTTGCCCACTCCATTTCAGCGGAAGTGTGGCCTGATCACCCACTGGGTGCCTGTACCGGCACTTTGGTTTTTGTTTTTGACTTGACTTAGATTGCTTGATACTCTGGTTTTGGTTTTGACCTGGCCTGGATTTCTGGATACTCTGATTTTGATTTTGATTTTGATTTTGATTTTGGTTTGATGTAAACTGCAGAAGCATGTGTGTGCCTTTTTTACCTGTTTTTTGTTTTGCGGTGTGCGTGTGGTGTGAGCGTGGTGTTTTGTCTTGAAGAAGCATGGGTCAGGCACAAATAAGCCCACCCCACTAGGAACTATGCTAAAAATTTTTCAAAAAAAGGAAAAAAGGGAGGAGGCAAAATTTATATTTTAAAAAGTTATATGGTAAATTCTTGTCCTGAAATAAATTACCTGGTTGTTTAAAGAAAAAAGTGGGCCGGGCGCGGTGGCTCAAGCCTGTAGTCCCAGCACTTTGGGAGGCCGAGACGGGCGGATCACGAGGTCAGGAGATCGAGACCATCCTGGCTAACATGGTGAAACCCCGTCTCTACTAAAAATACAAAAAACTAGCCGGGCGAGGTGGTGGGCGCCTGTAGTCCCACCTACTCCGGAGGCTGAGGCAGGAGAATGGCGTAAACCCGGGAGGCGGAGCTTGCAGTGAGCTGAGATCCAGTCACTGCACTCCAGCCCGGGCGACAGAGCAAGACTCCGTGTCAAGAAAGAAAAAAAAAAGAAAAAAAAAAAAGAAAAAAGTGTTTGTAATAAGTCAAAAAGTTGAGGCATGTCAAAAAATTGTCTGCGAAAGTCATAAAAGAAAAAAAGTTGCACAAACATGTTATGCAAAAAATGTTGTATAATTTAAAAGTAATAGGCCTCCTGAGTACTATTGAAGAAACAGTTTATGTGCAAGGTGTATAAGAAAAGTAAAATATATCATTAGTAAAAAAGTATAAGGAGGGATAAGAATGTGGATTTTTACCTACATTAAAAGGTTAAAAAAATTGTTTTGAAAGTTTAAGCAAGTTTTAAAACGTTAATTGTAAAGAAAATTCTGTGTGTAAACATATTAGCTAAAGTTAGAAAGGTATCCAGTTTTTCTGTGAACTAGATATTAGACTAAAAATGCAACAGGTTTTTCTTAAAGCATCAACCTGCTCTTTAACAAAAATTATAAAAGGTTAAAAAGAGTCTATAAAATCTTTTGGTCAAATATGAAAAATTAGATAAATATGTCTACAAGGTTTTATTAAAATTAAGTTTAATATTAATAACACACTAATATAAAGGTAAAACTTAGCTTATCTGGTATAAAAATCATACAAAAAGCATTATTAAATATAAATGGTGTTTAGCTTTTTTTGGTCTAAAAACTAATAAAGATAGGTACTAAAGGAAACATTCATTTTACTAGAGGATCATAGAAGTCGAAGACTTAAAACAAACTTTGACAATTAAGAATCTTGGTATGTGGGCACGGTGGCTCAAGCCTGTAATCCCAGCACTTTGGGAGGCCGAGATGGGCAGATCATGAGGTCAGGAGATCGAGACCATCCTGGCTAACACGGTGAAACCTCGTCTCTACTAAAAAATACAAAGAACTAGCAGGGCGAGGTGGCGGGCGCCTGTAGTCCCAGTTACTCAGGAGGCTGAGGCAGGAGAATGGTGTGAACCCGGGAGGCGGAGCTTGCAGTGAGCTGAGATCCGGCCACTGCACTCCAGCCTGGGCAACAGAGCAAGACTCCGTGTCAAAAAAAAAAAAAAAAAGAGAATCTTGGTATGCTTACCAAGATGCAAATGCCTGGTTGAAATGTATCAAATATTCCATCTTCACATTAAACAAAAGCAATTGTTATGCTTGTGCACATGGCAGGCCAGAGGTCTTGATTGTCCCTCTTCCACTAAGGTGGTCCTCCAGTTGACCAGGCATGGGCTACATGGTAGCTCTTTTCCAGGATTCTACAGCCTGGAGTAATAAGTCATGCCAAGCTCTCTCTGCTGCATTCTAAAGTCCCTGCAGGTGAGCCCCCGAGGGCCATCCAGCTTCCGTCTCCCAACACTAAGTTCACTTCGTGTCTCTCACGGCAGGGAGGAAACTTAGCATTCCTTGGAGACCTGAAGGGATGCAGTGAACTTAAGAATTTTCAAGAGCTTATCAATCAGTCAGCCCTTGTTCATCCCCGAGTGGATGTGTGGTGGTATTGGGGTGGACCTTTACTGGGCACTCTGCCAAATAACTAGAGTGGCACTTGTGCTTTAGTACATTTGACTATCTATTTCACCCTAGCATTTCATCAACCAGAGGAAAAAAATAATAAGACATTGTAAAGCGAGAGAAGCCCTTTATAGGTCTTTCAACTCTCACATCTACTTAGATGCAACTGGAGCCCCGCAAGGAACACCAGATCAATTTAAAGCTTGAAATCAAATAGTTACAGGATTTAAGTCAATATTTTAGTAGATGACAGTCAATAAAAATGTAGATTAGATAAACTACATCTGTTACAACCAACAGCAATGAGCTTTTCATGAGTTAAAAAGAAAAACTCATGTCAGCCCCAGCCCTGAGGCTACCTGTCCTGACAAAACTCTTTACACTCTATGTGTCAGAAAGAGAAAAAATGGCAGTTGGAGTTTTAATCCAGACTGTGGGGCCCTGGCCAAGGCCAGTGGTCTATCTCTTAGAACAACTAGATGGGGTTTCCAAAGGCTGGCCCCCATGTCCAAGGGCCCTGGCAGCAATGGCCCTGTTAGCACAAGAAGCAGATAAGCTAACTCTTAGGCAAAACCTAAACATAAAGTCCCCCCATGCTGTGGTCATTTTAATAAATACCAAAGGACACCATTAGCTAACGAATGCTAGACTAACTAGATACCAAACCTTGCTCTGTGAAACTCCCCACATAACCATCAAAGTTTGCAACACCCTAAACCCCGCCACCTTGCTCCTGGTATCAGAGAGCCCAGTTAAACATAGCTGTGTAGAAGTATTGGACTCAGTTTATTCTAGTGGGCCCAACCTCTGAGGCCAACCTTAAACATCAGTAGACTGGGAGCTGTACGTGAATGGGAGCAGCTTTGCCAACCCCTGCAAAGTGACTCTGAAGACAACGACAAGCCCTGCTCCAGTCACACCCGGAAGCTGACTGGTCTGCACAGGGCCGAAGCATGAGGAGACTCATCGCGAGACTCATTTTCCTCAAAATTTGGACTTGCATAGTAAGGACTTCAACTGACATTCCTCAGACTGAGGGCTGTTCCCAGTATATACATCAAGTCACTGAGGTGGGACAAAAGATTGCTACCGTCCTATTATTTTACGGTTATTATAAGTGTACCAGGACTCTAAAAGAAACTTGTTTGTATAATGCTATTCTATCCAAGGTATGTAGCCCAGAAAGTAACCAACCTGATGTGTGTTATGACCCATTTTAAGCCTCTCATGAGCACAGTTATTAAAATAAAATTAAGGACTGCTCCTTTTCTAGGCAACACAAGTAAAGTAACAGCTAGGACAGAAGAAAGCGGGGACTCCAAACATATAATCCTAAAATTTAATGCTTGTGCCACTATCAATAGCAATTGGCATAGAATAAGATGCAGTTCTTTAAATTAAAAAAAAAAAGGTTACATGGCAGGAAATAAGTATATCTGTCATAAATTAACTTCATGTGCAAATGTGTGTAATTACTGGTCTTCTGTCATCTAGACTACTTAAGAAAAGGATAAAAAAGATCCTGTTTAGCTCCAAAAAGGAGAAGACAGCGCCTCCTGTACCAGTGGAAGCTGTAACCCCTTAAAATTAATAATTACAAATTCCTTAAACCCAAGGTAAAAAAAAAAAAAAAAAAAAGGGAGAACACGTATCTCTGGGCATCAATAGGAAAAGATTAGGTCCTACAGTAAATATCTTAGTAAAAGAGGGGGTTCGTAAACTCTCTCCAGAACCAGTATTTCAGACTTTCTATAATAAACTAAATGTGCCAGTACCAGAGACTCCAGGAAAAACCAGAAATTTGTTTCTGCAATTAGCCGAGCATGTAGCCCAGTCTCTAAATGTCAGTTCATGTTATGTTTGTGAAAAAACTGTAGTAAGAGATCAATGGCCATAAGAAGCCTAAGAATTAGTGCCTACGAACCCAGTTCCTGATTAATTCCTGGTCCAAAAGAATCACCCTAATCATCTCTAGGTTCTAAAAGTCTCAATTATTGGACAATATTGCATAGTTAGAAAAAAAGAAAAAATTCACTCATTCTGTAGGATGACTTAGTTGTCTAGGGCAAAAAGTGTATAATGGTACCAAAAAAACCCAGTTACACGGTAGAGTTCCAATTACACAGAAAGAGATCCATTCAGTAAATTTCCAAGGTTGCAGACTGTCTGGGTGCACCCAGAATTCCACAGGACTGGACTGCCCTCACCAGGTTATACTGGATAAGTAGACATAGAGCCTACGCTAAGCTGCCTGACCAGTGGACGGGTAGTTGTGTTATTGGCACCATTAAACCATCTTTCTTCCTACTGCCCATAAAAACAGGTGAACTCCTGGGCTTCCCTGTCTATGCTTCCCTTGGAAAACAAAAGCATAGCCATAGGTAATTGGAAAGATGGTAAATGGCCTCCTAAAATATTATATAATACTATAGACCTGCCACTTAGACACAAGACAGCTCATGGGGATACTGGACCCCCATTTACATGCTCAACCGAATCATACAGTTGCAAGCTGTTTTAGAAATCATCACTAATAAAACCGGTCAAGCCTTGACTATTCTGGCCTGGCAAGAAACTCAGATAAGAAATGCTATCTATCAAAATAGATTGGCTTTGGACTACTTGCTAGCAGCTGAAAACGAGGTCTATAAAAAATTTAACTTTACTAATTACTGTCTACACATAGATAATCAAAGGCAAGTAGTTAAAGACATAGCTAAAAATATGACAAAACCAACACACGTGCCCATACAAGTGTAGCATGAATTCAACCCTGAAGCCATGTTTAAAAATTAGTTCCCAGCACTAGGAGGATTTAAAACTCTTACTATAAAAGTCATAACAGTAATAAAACCTGCTGACTGCTCCCTTGTTTGCTACCTGTACTTCTTCAAATGATAAAAAACTTCATTCCTACCTTAGTTCACCAAAATGCTTCAGCACAAGTGTACTATATAAATCACTATCAATCTATTGCACAAAAAGACATAAGTAACAAAAACAAGAGTGAGAACTCCCACTAATAAAAAGTGAGAGTCTCAAAGGGGGGAAATGAGGAAAGAGAGAGACCCTCTCATGTTGTTTTATATTGTTTTATACTCAGTACCTGTTATAAGAAAAAGCAAGGAAGTAAAACCAAAAACAGGCAGCCCGGCCCCAGGCCCAAAACCGGGCCTGGGCCTGCCTGGCCTAAACCTAGTAGTTAAAAATCAACTCATGACTTAGAAACCGACGTTATCCATAGATTCCTGGCATTGTATAAAAGAACAGTGTGAAACTCCCTGCTCTGTTCTGTTTCACTCTGACCGCCAGTGCATGCAGCCCCTGTCACATGCCCCCTGCTTGCTCAAATCAATCATGACCCTTTCATGTGAAATCTTTAGTGTTGTGAGCCCTTAAAAGGGACAGAAATTGTACCCTTGGGGAGCTTGGATTTTAAGGCAGTAGCTTGCCAATGCTCCCAGCTGAATAAAGCCCTTCCTTCCACCACTCAGTGTCTGAGAGGTTTTGTCTACGGCTCGTCCTGCTACACTAAGTCTTGAACTGTCTTTTTTTTTTTTCTTTTCTTTTACAGAAAGCCCAGACCTTACAATGTTTTTATTTTTTCTCTCCATTTTTCTTTCTTTTTAATGTTTTTGTAGAGATGGGATCTTGCTATGTTGCCCAGGCTGGTCTCAAACTCCTGGCCTCAAGACATCCCCCCACTTTGGCCTTCCAAAGCGCTGGGATTGTCAAGGGCTCATTTGTTACACTGCCATAGCAACATAAATTTAGGAACTGTTACATGTATACCTTCTCTTTAAAGTATTTGCTGCATGTGAAACTTTACATTTGTGTGATTACTAGATTCCTATCCTGAGAGACTGAAAGCTCTTAATAGCCAAATTTGCGTTCCTTTTTACCATCCTATTCCTGACACTTAGCAAGGTGCCTGGTAAATGATGCAGCCAATGCCAATTTACTCTCAACTTTCCTGCACCTCTTCACTTGTAAAAATAGAATGCACTTGGTCATTAATTGAATGCTCATTTATGTGATGAATGCTGACTGAGAGGCTGTGTCAGGGATTTGTGTTAGAGATGGACAAAAATATGAAATATGAAACAAACATGAAATACAAGGGACTGAGGGGAGACACAGAAGGGGACTGGGAAAGCTTCCTGAGGGAAAGGGATATTTGGGCTGTGTTTAAAAGGATGTACAGGTGCTTTCTGAATAACAAAGAGGCATGACAGTACTTTTGGCAAAGGAAATGGTGAGTGCCAATGCTTGGGGCCAGGAAGCAGCCAGGTTGGTCAGGCAATGGTGTGAAGTTCTACACAGAGGCAGTTTGCTTGGGTGGAAAATCCTGCAGGAAAAGGTTCCTAAAGACCAATTCTGACAGCCTGCAATGTAGGTGCTTAGATTTCATCTCATTAGAAATAGGAAGACCTTGGAGGTTTGAAAGCAGTGGTGGAATGAGTGGAGTTTTTTTTGTTTTTCTGTTTTTTTTTTTTAAGAGACAAGATGCTCAAAAAAAAAAAAAAAAAAAAAAGCACTGTTATGTTTCCCAGGCTGGAGTGCAGTGGCAAGATCACAGCTCATTGCAGCCTTGAACTCTTGGGTATAAGCAATCCTCCTGCCTCAGCCTCCCGAGTAGCTGGGGCTACACGTTTGCACCACCATGCTCAGCTAATTTTTTCATTTTATTTATTTATTTATTTATTTATTTATTTATTTATTTTGAGACAGAGTTTTACTCTTGTTGCCCAGGCTGGAGTGCAATGGCATGATCTTGGCTCACTGTAACTTCCACCTCCCGGGTTCAAGCAATTCTCCTGCCTCAGCCTCCCGAGTAGCTGGGATTACAGGCATGTGCCACCAAGCCTGGCTAATTTTGTATTTTTAGTAGAGGCGGGATTTCTCTATGTTGGTCAGGCTAGTCTCCAACTCCCGACTTCAGGTGATCTGCCTGCCTTGGTGTCCCAAAGTGCTGGGATTACAGGCATGAGCCACTGCACCCAGCCAATGTTTTCATTTTCATTTTCTTTCTTTTTTTTTTTTTTTTTTGAGACAGAGTCTTGCTCTGTTGCCCAGGCTGTAGTGCAATGGCACGATCTTGGCTCACGACAACCTCCACCTTCTGGGTTCAAGCGATTCTCCTGCCTCAGCCTCCCAAGTAGCTGGGACTACAGGTGCCCGCCACCACGCCTGGCTAATTCTTTTGTAGTTTTAGTAGAGATGGGGTTTCACCATATTGGCCAGGCTAGTCTCGAACTCCTGACCTTGCGATCCGTCTGCTTCGGCCTCCGGAAGTGCTGGGATTACAGGCGTGAGCCACTGCGCCCAGCCTCATTTTAATTTTTTTAAGTAGAGACATGGGTCTTGCTACGCTGCCAGGTTGGTCTTGAACTCCTGACCTCAAGCAATTCTCCCACCTCTGTCTCCCAAAGTGTTGGGATTACAGGCGTGAGCCACCACCCCAGCCTAGAGTTCTTGATAGTACCAGGGATGAGAAAGTACCAGGGGTAGGAGGCTCCTAAACTGGTCCAGATGGGAAGTGATGAGGCCAAGGATAGGGAAGTGAAGGTGGGAGGGGTAGGAGTAACTCAAAGGCCATTTAGCAAAAGTTCACCACGCAAGGACCTGTATTAGGGAGCTGGGTGTTCATACTTCATTGTCCTGTCAACTCTATAAAGCAGGGGCCAACGAACTTTTTCCATAAAAGGCAAGATCGTAAATACTTCAGGTTCTGCAGATCTGTAGCATCTTTAGCAACTACCTACTCTGTTGCAAGGCAAAAGCAGGCAGAGATGCTAGGTAAACGCGTGGGCGTGTCTGTGTGCCAATAAAACTTTATTCAGGGACACTGAAACGTGAATTTCAGAAACTTTTCACAGGTCACGGACTATTCTTCTCCTTTGGATTTTTCCCCCAGCTATGTAAACACGTAAAAATAATTCTGAGTTTGCAGGGCCGGACAAAGCAGCCGGCGGGTCTTGGTTCGCCTACCCCTGCTATATAAATCATTAATTATGATACCAATCTTAAGGAGAAGAGCCTCAGGAGTAGTCCCGCAAAAAGCACCGCCCCTCCAACATCATCAAACCCCGCCTCCAAAGGCGGAGGCTGCGCATGCGCGGCAGGCCCTCGGGCGGGGGCGGGGCGGGGCGCAGCTCCGACTTCGGACATGGCGCACGCTGGCGGCGGCGGCAGCGGTGGCGGCGGCCCCGCGGGCCGGGGGCTGAGCGGCGCCCGCTGGGGTCGCTCGGGCTCCGCGGGCCACGAGAAGCTGCCGGTGCACGTGAGTGGCGTCCCCGCCCTCACTCGGGGACCCCATCCTCTGGACCCCGCGGGCGGACGCCCCTCACCCAGGCCCCGCCCGACCCTGGCCCCGCCCGGCCCCGGCCCAGCCTCGGCCTCCCCTCTGCACGGCCCCGGACCCCTCACCCCTCACCGCTCACCTCCGCCCTCCGAAGGCCCAGCCCATCCTCTTCCCCTCAGGGACCCCGACCCCTCGTCCCCTCCTCCCGCGACCCGGGCCCACCGGGACCCTCCCCCTCTCTGCAGGTAGAAGACGCCCTCACCTATCTGGACCAGGTGAAGATCCGCTTTGGCAGCGACCCCGCCACCTACAACGGCTTCCTGGAGATCATGAAGGAGTTCAAAAGCCAGAGGTACCCGCGGGGCCACTTTCCACCTTGGGGGGCCCCCCTGGGCCGGAATCAGGCCTAGCGGGGTGAGACCTCCCCTCCCCAGGCTGCCCCCTTGGCCGGGTGACCTTGCGCAGGTTGTCGAATCTCTCAGAGTCTTAGCTCCTTCTCCTAACAAAAATGGAAATGGATAGTACCCACCTTGTGGAGCTTTGTGGGGATTCCTGGAAGCGGGACAGGGATCTGGGGGGAGGCAGGAAGGGCAAGGCCTTGCACACTCATAGAGTCAAATCGTGCCTTGATTTAATATGTTGATTTTAAAATTAGTTTTGTTCATGAAAGATTTGGTGGGACCCATTTTGATTTTTATTTTCAAACTCTGTAAAATGTTATTTGTCTTGATGATGGAAATTTTTGGCACCCTCTTCCCCTTCAGTCTTGTCCTCAAGATGCTTCTCTGAGCTCACTGTGGTCCCAGGCCTGCTTGGAAGTAAGACGCATAAAATGCTTAGTAAGGGAGCTGGCACACAGAAAACGTTTAAAACACATGAGCTGATTTTGCAGGCCCAGAATCAAGGAGGATTACAGATAGATGGGAAACGCTGGGATCGTGCCCTTGTTTTTATAGGAGGCTCACTGAGACTTGGAGTGGGTAACGTACCCACCTAAGTGGCAGAGGTGACACTAGAACTGAGACCCTCTGACTCAGACTCATGGAGGTCATATCCTTACCATACTGCTGCCCCCTCTTAAGAAACATGGTGAGGTTGGCCTGGTTTCCTTCCAGGAGCCCAGTGCTAAGGGCTGGGCTGCGATGCAGCCTGAAGGGAGACTCCATCTCTCCCCTCTTATTACACGTTTCCCATACTTGGCAGTACCATTGGTATTTATGCATTGCAATTGTTTGCTCAGATGGAAACCTGTGTCATAGTCGTCTCTATCTGATATGAAATGAGGGAATTTTTCACATTGCTTGGAGGACTTTGGCCTCCTGCCACTTCTTGGAGTCCAGGCCTTGCGGTTGGCTCTCCTGACATTTTCAGAACCGAGTGCCCATTCTTGAGTGTTTTGGGGGAGCCGAGCAATGTCAGTGTTCTCTCATTCTTACCAGGAGGAAACAAGGAGCTCAGGCCTAGCCAGTCAGGAGATAGATCGTGGTGTACAGATGCTATCACATCGGGCACTTTTTTTTTTTTTGGAGACGGATTCTCGCTGTGTCTCCCAGGCTGGAGTGCAGTGGTGTGATCTTGGCTCACTGCAACCTCTGCCTCCCGGGTGCAAGTGATTCTTGTGCCTCTGCCTCCTGAGTAGCTGGGACTGCAGGCACGCACCACCACGCCAAGCTAATTTTTGTATTTTTAGTAGAGACAGTGTTTGACCGTGTTGGCCAGGCTGGTCTTGAACTCCTGACCTCAGGTGATCTGCCTGCCTTGGCCTCCCAAAGTGCTGGGATTACAGGCAGGAGCCACTGCGCCTGGTGGGTCACATTTTAGGTTCCTTTGTTGTCTGTTGAGAAGGTTTTTATGTGGCAGTATTAAGGGAGTGGGGAATAGATTGCATTTTTCATTTACTTCCTAAGACCCTTTTGCCCACTTCCTTTGTTTCTTCTAGCATCGATACTCCTGGAGTCATCAGACGTGTCTCACAGCTCTTCCACGAGCACCCTGACCTCATTGTTGGATTCAACGCTTTTCTTCCTCTTGGATACAGAATAGACATTCCCAAGAATGGCAAGTTAAACATACAGTCGCCTCTGACGAGCCAGGTATGCTGCTACAGTGGTTCGGGTGATCTCAGCCTTCACCGCGTGTATCTTGCTACTCAGGTTGGGCCACGTGTCTCTCTTGTATCATTGCTAGAAAGCCACTTAAGATCTGTTCTTTTTCTAGACATGCTCATTGCTTCTAGCACAAATCAAAATAGATATGGAAACACCTACACAAGCAGCCTCTGCCTCCCAAATTGATCTGTTTGGAAGATTTAAATCAAGAGTGGATGTCAGGGAGGTATCCTCCTAACACAGAATAACCACCCCAGCAGTTGCTGAGGTCTTGGCTTGAGGCTTTCCCAGCGAGCATACCAGGCAGGCTTGCCCTTGTATTTGGGTATGTCCTCGTCTGCCTCTGATCACTCTGAGTACCACCTACAAAATAAAGTGGTCGAGATGGTGTGTGAATAGCCACGTTTATGGTGGTTGTGTTTCATTTCAATGTTGATAGGATCATTAGCTCAGTTGGGACTCCTGGCTTTGCTTTGGTCCTTTCTTGGGTGATAGGTGCTGGCCCTCCTTTTTTTGTTTTTTGTTTTTTGTTTTCTGAGACAGAGTCTGGCCCTGTCACCCAGGCTGGAGTGCAGTGGCGCAATCTCAGCCCAGTGCAACCTCCGCCTCCCAGGTTCAGGCGATTCTTCTGCCTCAGCCTCCAGAGTAGCTGGGGTTACAGGCATGTGCCACCATGCTCGGCTAATTTTTGTATTTTTAGTAGAGATGGGGTTTCTCCATGTTGGCCAATCTGTTCTTGGACTCCTGACCTCAAGTGATCTGCCTGCTTCAGCCTCCCAGAGTGCTGGGATTACAGGCATGAGCCACCATGCCTGGCCTCTTTTTTTTTTTTTTTAAAAAAAAAAAAAAAAAGACAGGGTCTCAATCTGTTGCCCGGGCTGGAGTGCTGTGGTGCCATCATAGCTCACTGCAGTCTCAACCTCCTGGGCTCAAGTGATCCTTTCATCTCAGCCTCCTAAGTAGCTAGTACTGCAGGTGTGCACCACTATGGCCAGCTAATTTATTATTATTATTATTTTTTGTAGTGACAGGGTCTCACTATGTTGCCCATGCTGGTCTTGAACTCCTGGCCTCAAGCGATCTGCCCACCTTGGCCTCCCACAGTGCTGGGATTACAGGAGTGAGCCACCATGCCTGGCTCACTGCCCCTTCTATCTCTGCGGTCTCTTCATGCTTGAGCTCACTAGCGCCTCTGAGAAAAAGAAAGCCTACTTAAGATTTCCTTTTATAAGATGACCATTGTCATTTTTTCCACCTCAACACTATTGCCATTTAAGGCATAATTCTTTGCTGTTGGGGGCTTCCCAGTGCATTGTGGGATGTTTAGCAGGATCCCTAGCCTGCACCCACCAGACCTTCACTCAGTTCTGACAGCCAGAAATGTCTCCAGACATTGCCAGGTGTCTCCTTGGGGGCAAAAGTGCCCCTGTCAAGAACCACTGGTGTAAGTGAACCAGCTCTCCCAACCTCCTCCAAGTCCTCGCTCTGAGAGTTTTAGCAGGGAGTGTCAGAATCTATTGCTGGATCCACTTGGTAGGTCTCTCCTTTGATGGAAGAGATGGTAGACTGTCCAGTCAATTAGGGATCTGACATTCTGCAGTCAGTTGGTAAGAGAACAGCGAAGGGTAATGTGGCAGTGCTTTCGTATTAATTCTATGTACAAGGTGCGTGTCAATTCTGCTGCTGCTCAGCCAGGCGCGGTGGCTCACGCTTGTAATCCCAGCACTTTGGGAGGCCGAGACGGGTAGATCACAAGGTCAGGAGTTCGAGACCAGCCTGGCCAACATGGTGAAACCCTGTCTCTACTAAAAATACAAAAATTAGCCAGTCGCAGTGGCGCATGCCTGTAATCCCAGCTACTTGGGAGGCTGAGGCATGAGAATTGCTTGAACCCGGGAGGCGGAGGTTGCAGTGAGCAGAGATTGTGCCACTATACTCTAGCCTGGGCGACAGAGCAAGACTCCATCTCAAAAAAAAAAAAAAAAAAAAAATTCTGCTGCTTCTGTGTGCAAGACCCTGTCTGCCGACAGCCTGTTGTCTCCTGAAAGCCAAGGAGCGAGTCTCAGTTTTTTTTTCTTTTTTGAGATGGCGTCTCGCTCTGTTGCACCGGCTGGAGTGCAGTGGTGCAATCTCAATCTCGCTCCCTGCAACCTCTGCCTCCCGGGTTCAAGAGATTCTCCTGCCTTAGCGTCCTGAGTAGCTGAAATTACAGGCGCGCGCCACTATGCCCGGCTAGTGTTTTTGTATTTTTAATGGCCTGACCACCTGGTCAGGCCGGTCTCGAACTCCTGACCTTGTGATTTGCCCGCCTCTGCCTCCCAAAGTGTTGGGATTACAGGCGTGAGCCACCGCACCCAGTGGAGTCTCAGCTTTAAAGGGGAACTTGGAAGCGTGTGGCCACTGAACTCTGAAGAGCCTTCCATTTCCTGTTTGCAAATGAAGCCCCAGGATCCAGATGTACTGCTAGCGCCTCAGACCATGAAAGCCTTAGCAAGATTAATCTCCGGAACAATCACGACTGCGGGAGAAAGCCAAGCTCATTTGCAGTAGGAGCATCCATGAGAGCACTTTGCAGAGCCTGAACGCTGTGGAAACACTGGGTGTCGTTCCTGTCACTCACTCAGAAAGAGCCGGAGTGGAAAGATGTGAACTGTGCATCCTGCATGTGAACACTGCCTTTCAGCAGAGTCCCTGCCCGTGGAGTAACTCGACTTTCAGGGCTAGATCATGAGAGGCGCCACACTGTGGTTGTATTTGGAGTTGGCTCTTCCTTTAGCCGTGGATCCCCAACCGTGGAGGGCTGGCAGTCTTGTCTCCCCGTAGGTGGCTTAGGTGACAATGACGACGGTGCAGGCCCATTGATTTGGGGAAAGGCTTGAAAAAACTTTTCACTTAGTAGCTACTCAGCAGGGCCTTGGTCATCTTCCTGCAGCCTAGGAACAGTCATTTCCAGGGCTTCCTGTCTTAGCTGTAGAGGTTTGTTCTCTTCGGGGCACCCAGGAGCCCACTCGCTTCTAGTTGATATTGACACAGGTGCTGTCAGGTTTCCAGCCCTGCTTCCCAGCAGTCTGGGCTGTTGTTTGAGTGGCTTCAGGACAGACACATGAGAGATGTCCCAGGTCCGGGCTGTGACTCGCGTGGCTTCATGAGTCCTTTGAGCTTTCGGCTCCCTGGAGTCCTTTGAGAGGCCATCGTCTGAAAGCCTCACAGGGTTTCCCACACACAGAGGCCCTGGTGATACTCTTTTTTTCTTTCTTTCTTTTTTTTTTTGTGATGGAGTTTCACTCTTGTTGCCCAGGCTGGAGTGCAATGGCACGATCTCGGCTCACTGCAACCTCTGCCTCCCCGGTTCAAGCTCTTCTCCTGCCTCAGCCTCCCGAGTAGCTGGGATTACAGGCATGTGCCACCATGCCTGGCTAATTTTGTATTTTTAGTAGAGATGGGGTTTCTCCATGTTGGTCAGGCTGGTCTCAAACTCCCGACCTCACATGATGTGTCCGCCTCAGCCTCCCAAAGTGCTGAAATTATAGGCGTGAGCCACTGCACCTGGCCATCTTTTTTTTTTTTTCTGCTACGGAGTCTTGCTGTGTCACCCAGGCTGGAGTGCAATGGCAGGATCTCGGCTCACTGCATCCCTGTCTCCTGGGTTTAAGCGATTCTCCTGCCTCAGCCTCCTGAGTAGTTGGAATTACAGGTGCCTGCCACCACTGTCAGCTAATTTTTGTATTTTTAGTAGAGACGGGGTTTCACCATGTTGGTCAGGCTGGTCTCAAACTCCTGACCTGGTGATCTGTTTGCCTGGACCTCCCAAAGTTCTTTTTTTTTTTTTTTTTAGTTTAATTGAATTTTTAAAATTTTCTTATTTTTTTGAGACGCCATTTCACTGTCACCCAGGCTGGAGTGCAGTGGCGTGATGTCGGCTCACTGCAACCTCCGCCTCTGAGTTTCAAGTCATTCTCCTGCCTCAGCCTCCCAAGTAGCTGCGATTACAGGTATGCACCACCACACTCAGCTAATTTTTGTATTTTTAGTAGAGACAGGGTTTTACCATGTAGGCCAGGCTGGTCTTGAACCCCTGACCTTAAGTGATCCTCCCACCTCAGCTCCCAAAGTGCTGGGATTACAGGCGTGAGCCCTGTGCCTAGCCTTTTTTACATTTATGAAATAGAGACAGGGTTTCACCAAGTTGTTCAGGCTGGGCTCAAGTGATCCTCCTGCGTTGGCCTCCCAAAGTTTTGGGATTACAGGTGTGACCCACCACTCCTGGCCAGTATTCTCTCTGTTTCTTAGTTTTTCTAGTTTGACTGTTTTGAAGTATCATTTTTCCCCCCCAGTTTGTCACAAAGCCTGCTGGCTACTGACAAGTAGGGAGTGGCCCATAGGTCTAAGGAAGGTGAATAAGAGAGTCCCAGCCTCAGGCAGCCTTTGGTGCAGGGTGTCTTAACTTCAGTTTTGGGGGCTTGACTATTCTTTATGGCGAGGGGCCATGCTGGGCACTGAAGGGTGTTTGAGCAGCCTCCCTGGCCTCCACCCACCAGTTGCTTCCAGATGTGATAACCTAAAGTGTCTCCCGTGTTGCCGAGTGTCCCCTGGGTGTCAGAGTTGCTCCGGTTGAGAACACGAGTCTAAAGGGGAAAGACATACACAGGCCATGGTGTGTGGCCAGTGACGACCCGGGGAACTTGTAGGAAGGAACAGCTTCTTACTGGAGCCTCGCCTCGGCCTCCTGCGTCAGCATCATTTCCTGTCGGGTAATTCAGGCCTTGGTTGTAATGTCACCTCCCCAGAGAACCCCCCTAGTCCCTACCCTGTGTCATTCTTTTTTTTTTTTTTTTTGAAACGGAGTCTCGCTCTATGGCCCAGGCTGGAGTGCAGTAGTGCGATCTCAGCTCACTGCAAGCTCCGCCTCCCGGGTTCACGCCATTCTCCTGCCTCAGCCTCCCGAGTAGCTGGGACTACAGGTGCCCGCCACCTCGCCCGGCTAGGTTTTTGTATTTTTTAGTAGAGACAGGGTTTCACCGGGTTAGCCAGGATGGTCTCGATCTCCTGACCTCCTGTTCCGCCCATTTCGGCCTCCCAAAGTGCTGGGATTACAGGCTTGAGCCACCGCACCCGGCCCCCTGTGTCATTCTTACGTCACCCTGGGTTATATATTTCAAAACGGCTAGGAAAAGAAGTTCGAAATCCATTGTTGTTGGTTTTCCTTCCTTGGTAGACTGTGAGTCCTTAAGATGAGGTGGGCCCCTCCATTGTCTTGTTCATGACTGTATCCACCTTCTGGAACATTGCCGGGGGCAGTGCGTGGTGCGGGAATGAGAAACTGGATGCTGGTGGGAACGTGGCCGCTCTCAGCTCGCGGGTCCTCTTCAGGGCAGACCCTGCCTCATGGAAGATGACAACCGGCTTGGACAGAGACAGAGATAACCCCTTAACGTGCAGCTCCTAACATAAACAGCCCCTCGACTTTCAAAGGGAGCCCCCTGCCTACTGTCTGGGGGAAGTCCCGCTAGTTGGCAACAAGTCAGTTCTTGTGTTCGTATGTTCTGGGCTCTTGGAGCAGGTGGTGACCCCTTCTCCGATCCAAGCCCTAGAGTTTATTGAGGGCTCTGCGAGTCAGGCCCTGGGGTTTATTCAGAGGCCCTGCTCTCAGGGTTCCAGTACAGTCAAGGTGGGGGTCCGGTGAGAAACAGATGGGCAGATTCGGGCTGCGTGCGGGAGGGCGCAGAGAGAGGATAGAGCAGGCCGAGGAAGGGTGGGAGGAGGTGTTGTGGGCAGGACCTGTTTCCTGAGGGACTGTTCCTGGTGGGGTGTGATGGCCTGAGGTGAGAGTGAGTGGGTGTGCTTGAGGAACAGCCAAGGAGAACGGCAGGGTCAGGAGCTGAAGGAGAGAAAGGGGAGAGGGAGCCAGGAGCATGAGAAGTACCGGATGGTTCTGGGAGGCGGTTCTGCTGCTGTGCTGAGAATCAGGGCTTAGGAGGCCCCTAGGAGACCAGGGAGGGGCCCCAAGTGATGGAGGCGGGGTAGACAGTGATGGAAACGGAGTAGATGGTGACAAGGACCAGAGAGGGTCCCAAGTGATGGGGACAGAGAGGATGGTGACAGGGACCAGAGACAGTCCCCAAGTGATGGGGACTAAGTAGACTGATGGGGACAGAATGGATGGTAACAAGGACTGGAGAGGGGTCCCCCGAGTGATAGAGATGGAGTGGACCGCGATAAGGACCAGAGACGTGCCCCGAGTGATGGGGACAGAGTGACTGGTGACAAGGACCAGAGGGGGTTCCCATGTGACGGGGGCAGAGTGGATAATGATGTAGATCAGGAGCGGGGGGGTGTCAGTGAGAGTGAGAAGTCTGGGGTGATCCCAGGATGCCTGATTCTCTGGGTAAATGTGTGGGCCCGTGCTGAGGTACGTAAGGCTGGGGCAGTTGGGGGGCTGCTGTATGTCTGTGAGGTGCCTGCCGTTTGAGGCTCTGTGAATCAGTACCCAGGTGGGGCTGTGTGTGGATGCTCAGATGGCCGTGTCGGCCACGCAGGATGGTTTGTCATTGTGTGGGAGGCAGTTCAGACTCTGCCTGACGAGGCCAGCAGGGCACGGGGAGAGAGGAGGTGCCAGAAGAGAAAGAGAAAGCTCAGCTTGTGCTGGGTGGTTTAGAGCAGCACAGTTGGCACATGGCGGCTTGGTGGCCAAAGCCAGCCTGGCTCGGTGTGATTGGTTGTGATTTTTACATTTTCAAAGGATTAAATGTTTAAAAATATTTCATATTGTGATACTATTCACATAACATAAAATTCATCATCATCAGTTTAAGGTGTTAGTATATTCACAATACTGTGCAACCATCACTACTAATTCCAGAACATTAACGTCAGCCCAAGATCAAACCCTGACCCTCCCAATTCTCCTCTCCCCCTAGCCCCTGGCAACCATGAGTCTGCTTCCTATCTCTATGGATTTGCCTGTTGTGGACATTTCATACCAGTGGGGTCATACACCGTGTGGCCGGCCGTTGGTGTCTGGCTTGTCACTCAGCATCGTGTTTTCCATGGTCATTCACATCGGAGCCAGTATCAGTGCTTCCTTCCTCGAGACTGAATTATTCTCGTGTGTGGCAGGACCACATTTCGCGTGCCCACTCATCTGTTGATGGATGTTTGGCCTATTTCCACCTTTTGGCTGTTGTGCGTAGTTCTGCAGCGAACATTCATATGTGAGGATGTGTTGGAACACCTGTTTTTCTTTTCTTTTTTGAGACAGAGTCTCGCTCTGTCACCCAGGCTGGAGTGCAGTGGCGGGGTCTCAACTCACTGCAATCTCTGCCTCCCAGGTTCAAGGGATTCTCCTGCCTCAGCCTCCCAAGTAGCCAGAATTACAAGCTCCTGCCACCACACCTGGCTAATTTTGTTGCATTTTTAGTAGAGATGGGGTTTCACCATGTTGGCCAGGCTGGTCTCGAACTCCTGACCTTGTGATCCGCCCACCTTGGCCTCCCAAAGTGTTGGGATTACAGGCATGAGCCATCGCGCCTGGCCCCCTTTTTTTTTTTTTTTTTTGAGATGGAGTTTTGCTCTTGTTGCCCAGGCTGGAGTACAATGGTGCATTCTTGGCTCACTGCAACCCCCGCCTCCTGGGTTCAAGCAGTTCTTCTTCAACCTCCCAAGTAGCTGAGACTACAGGTGTGCACCACCACACCTGGCTAATGTTTGTATTTTTAGTGGAGACGGGGTTTTGCCATGTTGGCCAGGCTGGTCTCAAACTCCTGACTTCAAGTGATCTGTCCACCTCAACCTCCTAAAGTGCTAGAATTATAGGTGTGAGCCACTGCGCCTGGCCTGAGCATGTGTTTTCAGTTCTCTTGGGTATAGACTTGGGAGTGGGATTACTGGGTCATATGGTAGTAATAATTCCATGGTCAACCTGTTGAGGGAACTGCCACACAGTCTCCCGCAGTGGCTGTACTATCCCATCTGGCTCTTTTTGCCAAGCCCTGGTCTAGAGCATGGTTCCCCATCTTGTCGCAGTGGCACACTTTAGGGGATCGGATGCATGCGGAGCTTGGAAATGCCTCCTTGGAGTGGTGGGGGGCTCGCAGTGAGCCTACAGCTGCCTCTGAAACAGACCTTGGCTCCATGCTGCTTCCCTACATACCCACACCCTGCGCGTTCCAACCCCTTCTGCTGTCAAACCTGTGAACTATGGAGAAACAGACGCAGCCCCCTGTGAGCTTGAGCAAAGAGAACCCTCGCGGACATCCCCAGAGAATCTTAGAATCCCGCCACTGACTGGGCGCAGTGGTTTATGCCTGTAGTCTCAGCACTTTGGAGGCCAAGGTGGGCAGGTCACTTGAGGTCAGGAGTTCGAGACCAGCCTGGCCAACATGGTGAAACCCCATCTCTGCTAAAAATACAAAATTTAGCCAGGCGTGGTCTCACAGCGCCTGTGATCCCACCTACTCAGGAGAATCACTTGAACCTGGGAGGCAAAGGTTGCAGTGAGCTGGGATCGTGCCATTGCACTCCAGCCTGGGAGACAGAGCAAGACTCCATCTCAAAACAAAAAGAACAAATCCTGCCACCGAGGAGAAATTGTTTTAGAATCACGGCTGCTCTGTGTCTTGTATTTCTGCTTTTCTCAGCTGAGACTTTCTAGAATTGTCTCTATACCCATTGTTCTGGGCAGAATTGTGTCATCCCCGCACCCCACATTCCACCCCAAATTCATGTATTTTAGCCCTGGCCCCCAGCACCTCAGAACGTGACTGTATTTGGAGATGGAGCCTTGAAGAGGTGATTTAAATGAGGCCGTTAGGGTGGGCCCTAATCCAGTCTGATTGGTGTCCTTATAAAAGAGGAGATTGGAACACACATCAGGGACATGCGTGTACAGAGAGACGACCACATGAGGACACAGACAGTGGCCATCCGCAAGCCAAGGAGAGAGGCCTCAGAAAACCAAACCTCCTGGCACCTTGACCTTGGCCTCCTGGCCTCCAGAACTGAGAACTACTAACTTCTGTTGCTTCAGCCAGTCTGGGCTACCTCATTGTGGCAGTCTGAGCTGATGAATGCACTCACCTCGCTGATGGTGCCTGTGCCCAGCAGAGGTACCTGTTTGAGTGCAAGACAGCAGTGGTGTGCCTGGCCTTGCCTGTCCCAGTAGATTCTCAGGGTCAGCGTTTGGGTCACGTGCAGTGTTGGGCACCGCAGGGCAGCGGAAACAGTGAAGTCTGTGTGTCCCTTCATCCGTTCACCTGATCATCCCCAGTGGGGTGAAGCCCACTCTGTTCCTCACATTGTTCCAGGCACTGGGGATACAGCCCTGATCAAAACCCCCACGCTCGTGGAGTCCACCATCTAGTCAGGGACTGACAGACAATACAATGAGTAAAATACATGATCCATAAGGTGGCGACAGGGGCCACGGAGAAAAACACAGGAGTGCTGGGAGGTGGCGTCGTTTTACTTTGGTGAAAAAACGTTCTCCAGGACTCACCACGCAGGGGTTGTCCAAGCAAAAACCTCAGTCAGGCTGGAGGAATCCTGACCGGCTGGAGACCCGGCCCTTGTGTGCTGGGGATAGTGCAGCATAATTCTGGTTTAGAAACAACAGCTCCTCCTTTGGGGGCGTGGTCCTGTCCCACCACAACATAGGAGGGAGGCAAGCTTGTTTCTATTTTTGCTCACATCGGCTGCAAAGTACACGCATAGAGGGCATTCTTGGTGAATGTTCAGGGCCTGTCTTTTCTCCCAAGCAACCGATGCACCTCGTTGCGATTGGCCTAGGGCTTAGCACCAAAAGTGTCATGTCCCTTGAAGTCCCCAACAACCTGGACGGTGGGTTGCCTCTAACCTCCAGGGTCCCCACCTTATGTATCCTACCTTGGCATCACTGTTGGCAGCATGTGCCTTCCCACGTGAAGGCAATCTTGTTGAAACAGATTGCAGAAGGCGTGGGAGACTTCTCTATGATACGCAGCCTAGCACTTGGCGCCGCAGAGGCTTAAACATCCACTTTGTACATTTCTCCTGAATGTGAAGTTTTCCAAATGGAAAGTGCTCATTGAACTTGTAGTGTTCTTTGAGTGGATGGGTAAGGATCGGGTGGTGGTGAACTGGGGAGACTCACCTGTGCACCCCGCCCTGCTTGCCTCCGGGCTCTCAGAAGTAACCTTTACCTGTCTCTAATAAAACCTGGCTCCGTGCTGAGTTTTTTCTGTTCCTGTGCAGACAGTGGCTGGGCCTGGCGTTTTTCACAATCTCTTTCCGGCGTCGGGCCTGGCAGTAACTCATTGTCGCCTTGTCAGGAGAATTCGCACAACCACGGGGACGGTGCAGAGGACTTCAAGCAGCAGGTGCCATATAAAGAGGACAAACCCCAGGTACCCCTGGAGTCCGATTCCGTGGAATTCAACAACGCCATCAGCTATGTGAATAAGATTAAGACCCGCTTCCTAGACCACCCGGAAATCTACAGGTCGTTCCTGGAGATCCTGCACACGTACCAGGTGAGAACTCAGATTACAATTCCTTGTGGGTTTTGGGTTTCATCCAGTTTGGGGCCCTGCAGATACTCAGACTTTCCTGTCAGAATTCATAAAATCTTGTGAAATTCTAATTAGTTGTGGGGTTTTTTGTTTGTTTTTTCTTAGAGTCTGACTCTGTTGCCCAGGCTGGAGTGCAGTGGCACAGACTCGGCTCGCTGCAGCCTCTACCTCCTGGGCTCAAGCCATCCTCCATCCTCAGCCTCCCAAGTAGCGGAGGCTACTTGGGGCTAGAACATGGGCGCGTGTCACCACACCTAGCTAATTTTTGTATTTTCTGTAGAGACAGGGTTTTGCCATGTTGCCCAGGCTGGTCACGAACTCCTGAACTCAGACAATCCATCCACCTCAGCCTCCCAAAGTGCTGGGATTACAGGTGAGAGCCACTGTGCCCAGTCACCTTTGTTTTTTTGTTTGAGACAGGGTCTTGCTCTGTCACCCAGGTTGGAGTGCAGTGGTGTGATAATAGCTCACTGCAGCCTCGACCTCCTGGGCTAAAGCAATCCTCCTGCCTCAGCCCTCCAAGTAGCTGGGACTACAGGTGTGCATCACCACACCTGGCCAAGACAGTCTTTTTATCAGATGACTTTGTTATTGCTTAGGCAGTACGACCACCCTTTACTTTGCTGATGACAACTGGGCTCGGCACCAGGAACTGGGGCTACAGAGACAAATGGCTGCTCCTGCTTAACTGTTCATTGCAGTGGTGGGAAGAAACTCAGAGGTGGATTGGGGTGGAAAAAAAAGGATGTGGGCAGGAGAGGTGAGTCAGTATTAACATGGTTCCTAGCCCGGATCCCTGCCCGTCTGGGGCCAGGGAGGGGACGGTCAGGTTGAATCTTGACAGATCAGTCGGAACCAGTAGGCAGGTTAGCCTGAAGGAAGGGTGGATGTTCTCAGTGCCAGGAATGGCCTGTGCAGAGGTCCAGGGGCCAGAGCAGACAGTGGCATCAGGGCGTCTGCAGGGGACTTGGGCAATGCAGGTGGGCTGGTGGCGAGGGACATCTGTGTCATGAGTGAGGCTTAGACGTCCTCTTCACCCAGACGTGGAGTCTCTAACACTTGTAATTTTTTTTAGCAGCAGAACCCATTTTTTTTTTCTTTTTTTAAATGGAGTCTTGCTGTCACCCAGGCTGGAGTGCAGTGGCTCAATCTCAGCTCACTGCAACCTCGGCCTTCTAGGTTCAAACGATTCTCCTGCCTCAGCCTCCTGAGCAGCTGGGACTACAGGCGTGGGCCTGGCTAATTAGCAGAAATCTTTTAAAAGGAAATCCGGGCAGCCTTGACATGTCGAGTAAAGAAATGGGATGTTTTTCAGCTTAAGTGTTTAAGATCAGATGGATAGAATTTGCACGCTGGGAACTCCAAGGCATTTGCTGTCCACCATGCTGGCGTCATCATGGGCCTTAGTGTCTGTGAGAGGCTGGTACAGCCCTAAGAACACTTGCTTGTCATGGATGAGTGGTTGCCGGTGGCTGCTGTGAGCGTCTCGTCTGTGTGGAGGGATGTGCTTGTGATCGTAGAATCCATGGGCCCCTCCCAGGCTTCGTGGGGTCATCACATTTCGGAAGGCGCAGGAGAGTAGGCTGTGCAGTGGCATGGGAGAGCAGTGACTCTGTTCTGTGGCACGGGAAGGGGCAGGTTAGAGACGCCAGAGATGCATTTAGACGAGGTCACAGTGAGGGGCTGCCACAGGCTCCTTCAGAGAGAGTGCCATGGGAAGGACAGTGCAGTATCCCCGAACCCAAACCAGGCTGCTGGGAGTTGGTTGAGAATGCAGACACCTGGGCCGCCATGCAGGATTCCCATTCATCAGGGCCGCCTGGCATCGGCACAGTTTCTTTGTTGTTTTTTTTTTTTCGAGACTGGATCTCACTGTTGCCCAGGCTGGAGTGCAGCAGCATCATCACGGCTCACTGCAGCCTCTACTTCTCTGGGCTCAAGCAATCCTCCCACCTCAGCCTCCTGAGTGACTGGGACTACAGGCGCTCATCACCACACCTGGCTAATGTTTGTATTTTTTGAGGAGACGGAGTTTCACCATGTTGCCCAGGTGGGTCTTGGACTCCTGGCCTCAAGTGATCCGCCCACGTCAGCCTCCCAAAGTACTGGGATTACAGGCGTGGGCCACTGCACCCAGCTGGATGGTATCTGCATTTTAAACCAGGCCCCTGGTGACTCCAGCCTCAGGTTGTCTATTTTTCTAAAATATAAGTCTGAATTGTTGTGTAAATTATCCTGGTTTTAGAATGTTGGTTCAGATATTTCAGGGATAGTGTTAGAACCAAACCAGGCAGCTCTAGGATCCATCTGGCCATGTGTTACTTACTGTTTCTCCATCTTTGTGGGATTTTCCTTCAGACTTTCTCTCTGCCACCTTCTCCCTCGGGGTTCTTATCCATAGAATGGCCACAAAACTGGTGGTGCCAACGAGCCTGGGTTCAGTGAGGTTAACTGAGCAACCAATTCAGGCACAAGCCTGTCTCAGGTCACCCCTGGGTAACTGTCACCCATTATACAGCCACGTACGTGTGTCCTGTGTGTGCTGGGGCGAACGGTTAGTGCTACCCTCACATAAGTGGGTCCCTAAAAATGAGCACACTCTGCAAAGTTGCAGAGTGTCATGGGAACTGCAGGGTTCGTGGGGAAACAGACTCAGGGTATGACATTCAAAAACTTCCTCAGTGACACTTAAAAAGAGATAGGCACCGACTCTAAACAGCAGCACCGTTGCGTGCGTGTTAAGTGTCTAGGAATTACATGAGTACTACAGCAAATAGCGTACTGACCTTGGAAGAGACCTGAGGTTGGTTTGTGGATGTGGTGGCAGCCTGTGAATTATGTGAAGGCCAGGAGGAGGATATCTGAAATCAGACAGGTCATCATGGCCTCAGATGGGGACAGGGCTGGCCCCTAGCACAGGGGAACACAACACTGAGAGAGCGCCCAGACATGGGAGGGGGTGCTGGCAGTGGTTTTGTATACTCCCACGGGGTGCTGGTCAGCCAGGAGCAGTGTCTGCATTCACTTGGTGTTTCTCCTGCACGAAATAGAAGAGAAGCAAACACAAAATTCATCTCATGTTCAAATTATTCCCGGTACTTGTATCTCATTTAGACAGACATCTTGTTCAAAAGAAGCATTCTAGCGGAACTGACTGTCTCTGCAGCATGAGTTTCCACAAACTGCTTCTCTAAGTTGAAGGTGTACTATGCATTCATAGAGATTACTAAATTTCCCTCTAAAAGGTGGTACAAATTTGTCTTTCTGCCTTGGGTGTTTGATTGTTTGTTTTTTTGAGACGGAGTCTCACTCTGTTACCCAGGCTGGAGTGCAGTGGTGCGATCTCGGCTCACTGCAGCCTCCACCTCCCGGGCTCAAGTGATTCTCCTGCTTCAGTCTCCCAAGTAGCTGGGACTACAGGCACTCGCCACCACACCTGGGTATTTTTTGTATTTTTAGTAGAGGTAGGATTTCACCGTGTTGGCCAGACTGGTCTTGAACTCCTGATCTCAGGTGATCCGCCTGCCTCGGCCTCCCAAAGTGCTGCGATTACAGGCATCAGCCACTGCGCCTGGTCTTGCCTTCCATGTTTGAGAGCACCAGTTCCCCACACCCTCATCAGAAATCCCAGCCTCTTCTGTCTGCGTAGTCAGATGAGCAGAAGATGGCTGTGGCACTGTTTTAAATTGTTTCTTTAAACATCAGTCAATTTGGTCATTGTTTCTTTTCTTCTTTATTTATTTTAGATAAGATCTTGCTTTGTTGCCCAGGCTGTAGTATGCACTGTCATGGTTGTAGCTCACTGCCGCCTTGAGGTCATGGGCCTAAGCAATCCTCTTGCCTCAGCCTCCCAAGTAACTAGGACCACAGGAGGGTGTCACCATGCCTACATAATGTTTAAAATTTTTTTTTAAATCATTTCTCAGCCCTTTGGCTAAGATCAAGTATAAAATTTTTTGTAGAGATAGGGTCTCACTGTATTGCCCAGGCTGGTCTTGAACTCCTGGACTGAAGCCAGTTTGCCTCAGCCTCCCAAAGTGCTGGGGTTACAGGCATGAGCCATCAAGCCCAGCCTAAATTGTTTCTTTAAACTTCAGTCAATATGGTCGTTGTTCTGTCTGTATGCAGATGGATCATTTCTGTTTATTATCTGAACTGAGTGGCCTTTGCACATTTTTAAGTTTTGCTTTTTAGTGGCTTTTGATGACTTTTTGGAAGGGTGGTGTTTTTTCCCCTGCAGTTTAGGTGCCACTGGTGCCAAGATTTAAAACTTGCTTCCCTTCCCACAGGCTGCAGTGGGTGCAGAGGGGCGGGAGGTGCCAGCACAGGGACTCCTCCTGCTTTGCAGCCATGGAGTGGGACTCTGGAAGCCACGCTATATTATCTGGGAGGCTCCGCCTCCACTGCCTCTTGTTCTGTGACACTCTTGGGTGTAAAATTGTTAAGGACATATTTCTAATAGCTATCTCGATTTTGCTGGCCCATTTCTGCCTTCCAACCTGGATTCCCTTTGGTCCTCTTGTTGCTTTAAGCTCTGGATCAGGCCATTTGCCTTCGGTCTCAGTGACTCTGGGCCAATAGGTGCCTCGGCTTGGAAGTCCCTTCCTTTCATGGCCCAGCGCTCCCCCTTTCCATACTTCCCATTTCCCTTGGGAAGGCCTGGGGTTCGCCCCTGACCTTGTACTTCCCCAGCCCACCCCTGATTCCAGCCAGCCTCACACCTCTCTGCCTCCTCTGCTCGTGGACACTGCTGGGTATCCCTCCTCGAGACCCCCCCACATACTCCTGGGCAGGCCCTGCCCATGGCTGGGGCTCAGGCCATGCTGGGCAGCAAGATCCACACGTGAGCAGACAGTCCTGTGGGCTCCTCCGGCAGGTGCTCTTTCCTGAGCGTCATCCCATCCCCTTCACAGAGGGCTGCGTGAGTGTCCCAGCCCAGGACATAGCACTCCTTGGCTAATGACTTGTTTTCCCTTTTCTGAAAACTGGCAGAAGGAGCAGCTGAACACGAGGGGCCGACCGTTCCGAGGCATGTCCGAAGAGGAGGTGTTCACCGAGGTGGCCAACCTCTTCCGGGGCCAGGAGGACCTGCTCTCCGAGTTTGGACAATTCCTGCCCGAAGCCAAGCGGTCTCTGGTGAGTGCAGAGTCCCTGCCTAGCCTCGGGGGCCTCAGCGAGGAGGGAGGGCTCCAGCCAGCTTGAGCCAGGTCTGGGCCAGGCCCATCCACCCTCCAGGCCACAGTAAGGGTCCCCCAGAAGCTACGCAGGTTGCAGATACCCAGGGGTTCCTCACTGTAGGCTCCACCTGCCCAGCAAGCTTGTAAACGATTCTCCAAGGTGCTTCTCTGTACAGACAGTACCCGGGTCTTGGGGTGGTTTGGGAAGCAGAGAGCATCTTCCAATGGAGATGATGGGCCCAGGGGTTCCACCTCCTGTGCCTGCCCTGCAGAGCCCCACCCTGCCTGGGACCCCAGCCCTGTGGGCAGGTGCAGGAGGGCTGGGTCCACCACCATTGCTTCCCCTGTTGGGTGAGACTGATCTGGAGCTCCAGCAGGTTGGATCTGGAAGAGCCAGTAGCGGGGGTGGCCTGTGGCCTGGCCCTGACCATGGTGGTAGAGAGCAGAGATGGGCGAGGAGGGGCCTTAGACAGGGAGGCTCAGGGCTCACCCTACATGGTCAGCCTTTCTCCCCTGCCTGTGGCCTGAAGCTGCCAGGGCTGCCTGTTCCAATTCCTCTTTTTTCCCCCACTGTGAACATAAGACTTTTTAAAAAATTGAAATGAAATTTATGTAACATCAAATTCACCTTTGAAAGGGAACAATCCGTGGCATGTAGTACATCCTCAGTGTTGTACAACCTTCACCACTACCTAGTTCCAGAACTAGGAACTTTCATCCCCTTGAAAGGAGACCCGTCTCCGTCAGCAGCCACCCCTTTCCCCTCCCCCAGCTCCTGGCAACTGCCCATGTGCTTCCTGTCTCTGTGAATTTGATTCGCCCGTTCTGGACATTTCAGATCGGTGGAATGTCACCATATGTGGCCTTTGTGTCTGGCTTCTCTCACTCAGCATCATATTTTCAAGGTTCATCCATGTATTACCATGGTTCAGTGCTCATTCCTTTTCCTGGCTGAATCATACTCTGTTAGATGGATGAGCCACATTCTGTTTATCCATATTCTGTTGATGGACATTTGGGTTGTGTCTGCCTTTTGGCTGTTGTGAACAGTGCCGCCATCAACATTCATTACAAGGATTTGTTTGAACACCTGTTTTCAGTTCTTTTGGGTAGACACCTAGGAGTGGAATTGCTGGGTCACATGGTAATTCTGTGTTTGACTTTTTGAAGAGCCTCCAAACTGTTTTCTTCAGTGACCGCACCATTTTACATTCCCATCAGCAATGGACTGCGGTTTCTGTCTCTCCACATCTTGGCCAACATTTGTTCTTTTCCAGGTTTTTTTCTTTTTTCGCCTTTTTTTTTTTTTTTTTTTTTTTGTAGCCATTAGTGTGTGAAGTTTTATTGCATTAAGGTTTTTTGTTTTTATTTTTTGAGACAAGCTCTCTCTCTCTGTCACCGAGGCTAGAGTGCAGTGGCATAATTGATCACTGTTCACTGCAACCTCCATCTCCCAGGCTCAGGTGATCCTCCCACCTCAGCCTCCTGAGTAGCTGGGACTACAGGCACCACCACGATGCCAGGCCAATTTTTGTATTTTTTGTAGAGACAGGGATTCGCCATGTTGCCCAGACTGGTCTCGAGCTCCTGGCCTCAAGCGATCCACCTGCCTCAGTCTCCCAAAGTGCTGGGATTACAGGCATGAGCCACTGCGCCCGGCCTGCTTTTATTTTTTAATTGTAGAGACAGGGTCTCACAGTGTTGCCCAGGTTGGTCTCAGACTCCTGGCCTCAAGCGATCCTCCCACCTCGGCCTCCCAAAGTGTTAGGATTACAGGCATGTGCCATTGTGCCCAGTCCATGGTTTCTTTAAGTGGCATTTATGCAGGGCGCCCGGCTCGCTCAGTCAGTACAGCATGAGACTCTTAAATAACATTTGTTACCAATTTAAGATTTTTAGTGTGTATTGGGTTCTTAGAGCCATCTAGTATATTTAGAAAGATGGGATCAACTTTTTAAAATTATTAAAAGCACTGCAGCATCTGCTGCGTGAAGTATAATCTTTATGTTAACTTTTGGATGTATATTAAAACTGTAGGAAAAAGAAACCAAGATGAAATTTGGCATTGCCCTAATTAAATTTGACTGGCCTGGATCAGAGGTTGGCAAACCTTTTCTACAAAGAGCCAGATAGTAAATGTCACAGGCTTTGCAGGCCAGCTGATCTCTGTGTAAAGACTCACCTCTGCCCTAATAGCTTGAGAGCAGTCATGGAATATATATGTCAATGACTGGGCAGGGCTGTGTGACAATAAAACTTTATTTACAAAATGGATGGGTGTGACTGGGTACCAACAAAACTTTATTTACAAAATGACTGGGCATGACTGGGGACCAGTAAGTCTTTACAAAAGGAATGGGTGTGGCTAGGTGCTAATAAAATTTTATTTATGAAAACACGCCCTGTGTTAATTTGCCATTCCCTAGCCTAGGTGGTCTTTGGGGGTCCATCTAGCTCAGATGTTCACGTGATTGGGAGATTAACTGAAAAGCAAGAACCATGTGAACTCTTGGGGAAGATCTGCTATACCTGCTTGGTGAACTTGGCTGGATGCGTGGCAGGTTTCCCCTCCAGGTCCCCTGTTCTTGTTCAGCATTTGTCATATGGTTGCCCAGCTGCATCTTTTGGGAGTCAGTTGCACCTGTTCCAGCATCCACAAAAAATCGCCGCACGTGGTGGCTCGTGCCTGTAATCCCAGCTACTCGAAAGGCTGAGGCAAGAGGATTACTTGAACCTAGGAGACAGAGGTTGCAGCGAGCTGAGATCACACCACTGCACTCTAGCCTGGGTGACAGAGTGAGACTCCATCTCAAAAAAAAAAAAAAGGGATGTACCAGTGGAGAATTGTTGTGTAGATGCCAATGTCTCCACTTACAGCTCTCGAAATAACCTTGAGTTTTGGGTAATTATTCCCCCCAAATAAGTTTTAATTCTTCTGAGTCTTGGCTGTGGCTAAATAGTAAGTCTCTATTAGTAGTAGTAGTATTGTAGCTAAATAATGTCTTTATTATTATTGTAAAAACAGTATACACTAATGAAAAAATAAGTATTAGCAGGAGTATCAAATTTTTAATGCAAACTTCCTCTCCCTTGACTCAGTTCTGTTCAGAGGTTAGCACTTCTAAGTGTCTTATATCTTTCCAGAAATTTCCTCTGCGTGTGTAACAAATACTTTTCACAAAGTAACACACAACATCCTGTTTGTTCTGCCCCTTGGCTTTTTGGGTTTTTTCCTTATTTTTTTTTTGTTTTTGTTTTTGTTGTTTGTTTTATTTCAGGTATGCCTGTCTCTTACGGCAGCCCAGAGCCAGCTCATGGTGTCTGATCGCTGCTGGCTGATTTGTTCAGATGCACCATGACTTGTCCACCTCACCCACACTTTAGGTCTTTGGAGGTATCTTTTTGTGCAGGTCCTGTGGTGGCAGGGGAAGGGGGAGTACGATGGAGGTGACCGCAGTAGCACAGAACCTTGTAGGGCCTCTCCAGCCCTGCCCACATCCTGCAGAAAAACTGCGGTCTGTCCATCGTCCCTTGCCCGTGCAGCCTTCCAGTATGTTCGTAATAGACTGTTGCGAAACAGTTCTTTGTAATGTCATTGGCACCCTGTAGGCACCCTGCTCGGGACAAGCATCCTTACCTGTTAGCCGATGGCTGGTGTAGAGCCTGGGAGGCAGGCCCCAAACGAGTCACGAGCCCCACTCCGCTCCCAGCAAGTGACGCCATCATCCCCCAGAAACACTTTCTCATTCATAGAAAAGACTTCAAAACCTGGCCCCAAGGCCCCCACCAGTGCCCTGGCGAAAATCAGCCACTTCCCTTGCTGCCTGTTTCTCTGTCCACTGCACCTTGTGTTTCTGTGGCACTGGCATGCACGCGACGAGGTGCCCCACCAGTGGTTCGCCACATGAGCCCCCGCATGGGAAGACCCAACTCAGGTGTCTCCCTCCTGAAACCCCTAGCCCCTCTCCCTCCCTCACCCATAAAGGCCTCACAGGAACCTTCTCCCAGCCTGGCAGTGTTAGTCTGTGATGATTCGGTTACCTTGGAATGTGAGCGTCTTGTTGGAGTCACCTCACGCACTGACGGAGCATCTAGCCTGGCGCCTGTGGCCACCAGTGCCCACCGGGCTGTGGGCTGAGCTGGAAGCAGTTCTGCATGCTCTGGTGCATGGGCCCAGCCATGTCTCCGGTGTTGACCACCTCCCACGTGTGTCCCCAGTTTACAGGAAACGGGCCATGCGAGATGCACAGTGTGCAGAAGAACGAGCACGACAAGACCCCAGAGCACAGCAGGAAGCGCTCCCGGCCCTCGCTCCTCCGCCCCGTGTCTGCACCCGCCAAGGTACCTGTCAGCCACGCGCAGCCGTGCTCGCATGCAGGGGCCCCAGCAAATTGGGCCTTCCCAGCATGTGGCCAGGGAACAGAGGCCCCAGCAGGGGTCTGGGGCTGGACCAGCGGTGGGACCTTTGGAAGTCGGCTCTCCTCTAGGGTGGCTGTTCATCCGTTCTCCCTGTCCCATGAGATTATTGTGAAGAAGAGGAGGAAGGAGTGTTACCCCCGCCCTAGGTCCCGAGAAACACGGTGTACCACTCAGTCTCCTTTTCACCCTCGGGACTCTCTCACAGGCAAGGCCACCATGTACATTTGTTCAGGTTGGTCACTGCAGAGCTGAGGGCAGAGACCCGGTCACGCCCTTCACCTGCAGTAGTGGTTTTCCGATTCCATTATTCCTTGTGCGGTTACTACTTGGCTTTCTACTATTGGTGGGAGCTTCCTCGTTCTGTCATTTATTTAGTTATGTATATTAGATATGGACTCTGGGTTATAATCTGTTCTAGTGTTGATATCCATACTGTTCCACATGTGGCCGGTAGGGTCCCTTTGGCTCCTGTGTCCTTTTGGCATGTCCTCATCATTCTTTCTTTGGTGGGGGAGTGGGCTTTCACTCCGCCACCCAGGCTGGAGTGCAGTGGTACAGTCAGCCTTGACCTCTGGGCTCTAGCTGTCCTCTCACCTCAGCCTTCCAAGTAGCTGGGACCACAGGTGTGCACCACCACACCTTTTTGTAGAGATGAGGTTTCACTATGTTGGCCAGGCTGGTCTCGAACTCTTGGGCTCAAACAGTCCTCCCACCTCAGCCTCCCAAAGTATTGGGATTACAGGCGTGAGCCACTGCACCCAGCTCATCCCCATTCTTCAGACACTTTGGAGATAGTTCTGGATGGACAATGTTGTCCTTCTTGCCATGATTGTGTGTCCAAGTTCAGGTCCAAGTCCAGCTTAGAGACAAAAGCCTGCAGAGACTCAACACTTGGCTTCTCCGGGGTCTTCCCAGTGCAACCCTCTTCCTGTCCACTTCTTGTTGCTGTCTTGACCCTCAGGACAAAACAGGGAGAGGATTCTGAGGTTGTCGTAGCCAGGGGCACATCTCCCTTGCCGTTTGGGTGCTGTGGCAGTCTTGCCTGTTACCCAAAGCCCTACCCTCTGAGATGGAGATCCCAGATTTGGCAGGGGCAGGTAGCTCCAGAGGTGTCATCTCGGGGATCCTGGGTAACTGGGAGGCTCCTGCCTATCCCTCACTGAGCACCTTGTGGCAGTTCCCAAAGGAAAGCACGGTCTTAGCCTTCTTGTGACTCTGTGACAGCGATGGATAGCGGCCACCGGTGGGAGGCAGAGTTAACTGCATGGAATTTCTCCCCACAGAAAAAAATGAAACTTCGTGGTACCAAAGACCTGTCCATCGCTGCGGTGGGGAAGTACGGGACCCTGCAGGAATTTTCTTTCTTTGACAAGGTGAGGGTGGGCCCTGGCTTCCATCTCAGGGATGCTATGTCCAGCTGGGTGGACTGATGCTCCCTGGGCCTGCCCCAGGACTGGGGGAGGGGGGCAGGTAAGGTGGGTGCGCTCTGAGGATGGAACAGGTGGGACCAAGGGGATGGGGCTGGCCCCCACCTTTCACTGCAGAAGGGAGTGTGGGCCACCTTGAAGCCCAGGCATGTGGTGTGGGCGGGACTCCACAGTGGGTACTGAGAGTCCAAGCAGAGTATGAAGACATACATGTCTGCCACTCTGCAGCTGTGTAGCTTTTTTGTATATCATGGATGATTGTGGGGTTCCTGCCCAGGGTCTGTGGGCAGAGCAAACAAGGTGGCTGTGTACATGAGCTGAGTTGCTGCACAGATCATGTGCACAGACTGTGTGAATTGCTGCAAGGGTTGCGTGCACAAACTGAATTGCTGCACAGAGTGCTTGCACAGACTGTGTGAATTGCATGGATCGCATGCGTGGACTGTGTGAATTGCTGCGTGATTGCGTGCACAGGCTGTGTGAATTGCACGGATCGCGTGCACGGTCTGTGAATTGCACAGATCATGTGCACAAACTGTGAATTGCTACACAGATTACGTGCACAGACTGTGTGAATTCCTGTGCAGATCGTGTACCCAAACTGTGTGAATTGTTGCACAGATGGCGTGTATGGGCTGTGAATTGCAGCATGGATCTTGTGCCCATGCTGTGTGAATTGCTACACAGATTACACGCATGGGATGTGAATTGCTGCACAGATCGTGTGCACAGGCCGTGAATTGGTGCATGGATTGTGTGCATGGGCTGTGTGAATTGCAGCACAGATCTCATTTACTTACAGACACAGCTGGTTCCCCTATCGCACATCCATGTGGGTGACTTCCAAGTGAGCCAGGCCCAGAGGCTGAGGAGCAGGGGTTCACAGTGGTCCCTGACTGCTCTCTCCACAGGTCCGCCGGGTGCTGAAGAGCCAGGAGGTGTACGAAAACTTCCTCCGCTGCATCGCGCTCTTCAACCAGGAGCTGGTGTCTGGCTCTGAGCTCCTGCAGCTCGTCAGCCCATTTCTGGGGTGAGCAGCTGACTTCCCGGGGCTCCCCATGGGGGTTCTGTTCCTGTCAACTCCATCTACTTGGTTTTTAGTTACTTTGTGCTTTACTAAAGTCCTGTTTATTGATTGACGTGATTGAGATAATTATCAATTCCCATGCATTTGTAAGGAGCGATACCCCACCTGGGTATCCTCCAGCTGGTTCCTTTAACAGTAACATCTGTAGTCAGTATCCTCACCAGAATACAGGGTCCTTGAATAATGCCTTTTCATTTAACACTGTTGTAACACCAATGAGAAAAAAACATTCATTTCTGGTCTGAGTGGAGTTTGCACATTCTCCCCATGTCTGTGTGGATTTTCTCCCGCATCCCAAAGATGTGCATGTTAGGTTAAGTGCAGGTGAAGCAGTGAGTCTCCATGGCCCCAGCCTAAGTGAGTGTGGCGGGGTGAGCGCCCTGCAGTGAGCTGGCATCCTGTCCAGGATGGGTGCCCCCTGGTGCTCTAAGCTGCTAGGATGGGGTCCGGCCACCCAAGACCCTGAATTGGGATAATTGGGTAAATCATTATTTTACTTGTTTTTACTCACTTTTTTTATGTGTACCTGTGGCTTGCATTCATTTCAGTGTTTAATTCTAGAGGTGTTTCGATCTCTCTTTAGAAATTCGATGATGGTTTTGTGACCAGAAATATGCTGTAGGAACTTCATTCTTGTTTATGTGTCAATTAGCTTGTAGCAAAATTGGTTTTGTTACACATCTTTTCACTTAAAGTCACAGCTTCCTAAAACCTGTTGATGATGTTGAGTGAGGACTTCGTGTATTGACTCTCACACAACTCCCCGATCTTTCCAGACTCTCCATGTTACTCGTACACGTCTGGTGTGTATGTTTTTATACAACTTTCTCACTGTGAAGGGTCGTGTATCCGCCGCAGTGAAGATCCTGAATAGCTTCAGGACTGTCAGGGTTCTGGCCTTAACCTTTCGTCTCCATCCCAAAACCCTGCCTCAGCTGGAGTCTGTTCAAACCCCTGGCAGCCACTTACCTGTTCTCTAGACACTAATGTTACTGTAACGGAACTGTACGGGAGGAACCCTCTGGGAGAAAGTTTTTTTTTTTCCCCCAGCATAATTCCCTGGAGATTCACCTGTTAAATACTTTTAAAAATTCTAACACTTGGGCCAGGCACAGCGGCTCATGCTTGTAATCCCAGCGCTTTGGGAGGCTGAGGTGGGCGGATCGCCTGAGGTCAGGAGTTCAAGACAAGCCTGGCCAACATGGTGAAACTCCATCTCTACTAAAAATACAAAAATTAGCCGGGCGTGGTGGCAGGCACCTGTAATCCCAGCTACTTGGGAGGCTGAGGCAGGAGAATCGCTTGAACCCAGGAGGTGGAGGTTGCAGCTAGCCAAGATCGCGCCATTGTATTCTGCCTGGGCGACAAGAGCGAGACTTTGTCTCAAAAAAAAAAAAAAAAAAAAAATTCTGACACCTGGGTCGGGCTCGGATTGGGTATGGTGGCTCACACCTGTAATCCCAACATTTTGGGAGGCCAAGGTGGGTAGATCACTTGATGTCAGGAATTAGAAACCAGTCTGGACAACATGGCTAAACCCTGTCTGCTAAAAAATATAAAAATTAGTCAGGGGTGGTGGCACACGCCTCTTGGCCCAGCTACTTGGGAGGCTCAGCTGGAAGGATAGCTTGAACCTGGGAGGTCAAGGCTGCAGTGAGCTGTGATCATGCCACTGTACTCTAGCCTGGGTGACAGAGTGAGACCCTGTATCCAAAAAAAAAATTACACCTCTGTTGCACAAAGGGAACCCTCATTAGTGGGTCAGGTCTAAGGGCAGCTTCTAACCCCTGGTGGCCAGGTCAGCCTCAGGAGGGGACTGGGACTGGGTGGAGGGGCCTGGGAGCAACTATGTACACTTGTGTCTGCTCTTGGGCTCACAGGAGCGTGCACAGTAGGGGTAGGCGGGCTTGTGAGCGCTGTGTGAGACCTGGAAGCCAGCTGGGGCCAGTGTTGCTTCCTGCACATCAGCCCTGTGACTGGGGTGCGTCACTTAGGCAGTCTGAGCCTCTGTTTCTTTGCTGTAAAATGGGGATAGTGAATGTACTGACCTACATGGAGTTCTCGAGAGCTGCAGGTGGGTACTACCTGCAGGGCCCTTCAAATACAATAGAATCTCACCAATAAAAGGAAAAGAGAGGTTTTTTTCAGCAGAGGGAAATGATGTAAGTCACAAACTTGGATCGACCTAAAGAAAGGAAGAGCATCAAGAAAAATAACACGTGAAGTTTTTTTTTTTTTCAAGACAGAGTCTTGCTCTGTTGCCCAGGCTGGAGTGCAATGGCACCATCTTGGCTCACTGCAACCTCCACCTCCCGGGTTCAAGCGATTCTCCTGCCTCATCCTCCCGAGTAGCTGGGATTACAGATGTGCACCCCCCCCACCATACCTGGCTAATTTTTGTGTGTTTAGTAGAGGTGGGGTTTTGCCATGTTGGCCAGGCTGGTGTCGAATTCCTGACCTCCAGCGGTCTGCCTGCCTCGGTCTCCCAAAGTGCTGAGATTATGGGCGTGAGCCACCGTGCCTGGCCATGATTCTTTTTTTCAATGGTTCTCGCACATGGTGGGTGCACATGTTACATGATCAGCCCATTCAGTCCTTCCTTAACCCTTTTCCCATTTACCCCAAGGATAGTGGTTGACGGCACTTGCGGCTGCAGCGTTTACCCCGAGATAACTTGGCCATGAAGCATCTCATTTTTATTACTATTTTTGCATTGCTGTCATATCAACTTTGGAAATAAAAGATACCATTTGATGTGTAGCATTCTGCTTTTAGTAGTGATATTTCCAGTTACAAAATATAGTAATTCTTAATCACTGAAAATGTCAAATCTTGGAAAATATAGCATTCCTACGTTTGATGTTAACATTGTTCTCAAACAGTTGTTTGCCAAAGATTCATTTGATGAATCTGACTGTTCCAAAATAGACGATTCTGGTGATTCAGATGATTCTGATGTTCTGTTTAGAAATAACTCCAAGAACAGTTTTTATATTTTACTTTCACATTGAAAATCAGATTTGCTTCAGCTTCAAAGAGTGTGTTTATGTAAAATTAAATGAGCGCTGGCAGTAAGTTGGACTTTTTTTTTTTTTTTTTTCTAAATGGGAAAAAGTTAAATCAACCCTGGGGACAGGTGCTGTGTGAGCCCTTTTGCGTTAACTTAAAAAATATGTGTGTGTGTGTGTGTGTGTGTGTGTGTGTGTGTGTGTATACATTCGTTCATTTGTTTTGAGACAGTTTGCTCTGTTGCCCAGGCTGGAACTAATGGAAAATAGGTTCAAGGCTGCAGTGAGCTGTGATCACACCACTGTACTCTAGCCTGGGTGACAGAGTGAGACCCTGTATCAAAAAAAAAAAAAAAAATTATACCTCTGTTGCACAAAGAGAAGCCTCATTAGCGGGTCAGGTCTAACAGCAGCTTCTAACCCCTGGTGGCCAGGTCAGCCTCAGGAGGGGACTGGGACTGGGTAGAGGGGCCTGGGAGCAACGGTAATATAATGTAAAATAAAGCACAGACCCAAGAACCCACATGGCCGACAAATGGCTTGAGTCTTTATTAAGCAGTCACCCATTTGCCCACCACCCGCCTCAAAAATAGACTGCAGGAGCGCCCCGTGTACCGTTCCAGTCCCTGCCCATCTCATTGCAAGAGTGTCCTGACTTCAGGAGTGACCACCTCCTGTACTAATGACGGTGCAGCCACCCAGGTGGGCATCGCCAAATACATAGCTCAGTCTCACCCCCATCCGGGTTTTGTTCCCTCCCTCCCTCCCTCCCTCCCTCCCTCCCTCCTTCCTTCCTTCCTTCCTTCCTCCCTCTCTCTCTTTCTCTCTCTTTTTCTTTTTCTTTCTTTCTTTCTTTTTTTTAAAGACAGAGTCTCACTCTGTCGCCCAGGCTGCAGTGCAATGGTGCGATCTCGCCTCACTGCAACCTCCGCCTCCTGGGTTTGAGTGCCTCTCCTGCCTCAGCCTCCCTAGTAGCTGGGACTACAGGCGCCTGCCACCACGCCCGGCTATTTTTTGTATTTTTAGTAGAGACGGAGTTTTGCCATTTGGCCAGACTGCTCTCAAACTCCTGGCCTCAAGTGATCCACCTGCCTCGGCCTCCCAAAATGCTGGGATTACAAGTGTGAGCCATGGTGCCCAGGCCCTGGGTTTTGTTTTCTAATACGTCTCACCTCTGGTTCCCTCCAATTCTAGTCCTTATGCCCCTCTACCTGTCCCTGCCCCTGTTATTTCTGTGATATTAGCCTCCCAGGTTTGCCTCACTCATTTGGGGATGCACAGGAGGATCGCCGTGGCCCAGGATAGCTGCTTGATTACAGTCTCGATTCCTCCCTAGTCACAGCCTCGAGTGATGAGCTGCTTTCATATCATCTTCCCAAGGGGACCAATTAAGTCCTTTCCTTTCTTTTTTTTTTTTTTAGCATCTTAAGTAATTCATAAAGTTAAAACATATTCGATGCATTTCAATACAGTTCCTAGTTATTTTAAAGGTGAGGGGCCAGGCGTGGTGGCTCATGCCTATAATCCCAGCACTTTGGGAGGCCGAGGGGGAAGGATCACTTGCATCCAGGAATTTAAGTCCACGGCCTGGCACAGTAGCTCATGCCTGTAATCCTAGCACTATGAGAGGCTGAGGCAGGTGGATCACTTGAGGTCAGGAGTTCAAGACCAGCATAACCAGTATGGTGAAACCCCATCTCTACTAAAAATAAAAAAAAATTAGCCAGACATGGTGGCCTGTGCCTGTAGTCCCAGCTACTCGGGAGGCTGAGACAGGAGAATTGCTTGAACCCAGGAAGCAGAGGTTGCAGTGAGCCGAGATTGCACCACTGCACTCCAGCCTGGGCAACAGAGCGAGCTGTCTCAAAACAAATAAAAAAACTCAACCAGCCTAGGCAACATAGTGAGACCTCGTCAGAAACTAGCCAGAAGTGGTGGCGTGTACCTGTAGCTACTTGGGAGGCTGAGGTGGCTGGATCACTTGAGTTTTGGCATAGGTTGCAGTGAGCCCTGATCTCACCACTGCACTCAGCCTGGGTGACAGCGTGAGACCCTGTCTCAAAAAAATAAATAAGGAAACTGAGGCTCAGATCAAATCCCTCTGACTTACCCTAGGACAAGCACTCATAGGTGAGCTTAGCGGGCTGTTAGGTAGCAGCCGGGGTGCTCCAGCCCCAAAGCCAGCCCTTTGCATGTTCTCTGCCTTCTGGGCACAGTGGCTGCTGGGTGTAGCGTAAACAGGCGCGTGCTGTCAGGCTGGGCTTCGATGTCTTTTGTTGTTGTTTTTTTTTCTCAGCATTTTTTGGAAGTGTTTCAGCATCAGATGTGAACCCATGTCCTCATTTTTAAGCGACCGTCCCTTACCAGGGTCTCTAACGATGGACGTTTGTCTCTAGTCCTCCCTGTCAGTGGCGTTGACATCAAATGCTCCTGAGGCTACGACCGTCGCATGTCAAGCTGAGCTTATCAGAAGGCCTTTCCCTGGTGGTCCTGGGCATGCACGTGTTGGGGTGATCTTTTCAGTGGGTTTTCTTTCTTGGGCTGCTGAAGATCTGTAACTGCCCTGAAGAACAGCCCGGAGCAGGATGGTGTTACTCTAGTCGCAGCCAAAACGGGGAGTCCTGGGGTCTGTTTGTGACGTGGGTGGTGGGCACATGGGTAGGCTTTTTCTGTGGACATGGAATGCACATTCACCTTGAGTCGCCTCCACTGGGCTCAGAATCCAGCACTCTCTGAGCCTGGGTCCCACTTGGGACGAGGGGCCCCCAGGGGCTGTGTGTGGAGCTGTTGTTGGCACCTGCGCCCAGCGGGCACATGACTACCCCGAGTTGGAATTGGGACTCAGCTTCCTACTAGCCAAGCGAGCCTCAGTGTCTTTGTAAAATGGCCATACCTCCCTCCTGGGTTTGTCAGGAGGTTAGAGAGGAAGACAAAAGGAACATGAAAGGCGAGAATCTGAAAGGCAAGGCGCTGAGCAGATGGTCAGTGCCGGGACAGTCAGCTGTTCTTGTTTCCATGTTTCGGCAGTAGAGACTCATACGGGGAAGGGCGTTAGGGGAAGGGTCTGTATGGGGCAAGGTCCGGAATAGAAGCGGACCTCTGCGTGTTCTTGACACAATACTTGGTTGGGTTAGGAACATTCACCACCACGTGGCATTCCTCTGCATGTTCAACCTGCAGTCAAGTGCTCAGCTGGGCTGGGCAGCTGAACACGGCCCAGAGAACTGCCCCTTGCAGCTGGCAGCCACATGGCAGCCGGGGTGAATGGGGTTCAGCATTCCCTTCTAGCGATCCTGATTTGTGTTTATCCCAGCAGTAGCCTTAGGCATCTCTGCAGCGTTTTTGTTGGTATCTTTCCTCCCTACGTTTCCATTGGTTTGTGGGTTTTCCTCGTGAGCAGGGTTGGCATAGGGATCTTAAATAGGCGGCACGACGGAGGCCACATCACTGAGGGGGAGCATCATTATGTGAGGGTGGGCTGGGTGGCTAGGTCACTGCAGGATTGTGGCACCAGCAAAGTAACTGCACCTTTTTTTTTTTGTAGGATCTGATGTTACTGCTTAGAGACGGGGTCCCGCTGTGTTGCCCAGGCTGGTCTCAAACTCTTGAGCTGAAGCGATCTTCCCATCTTGGCCTCCTGAGTAGCTGGGATTCCAGGCACACACCACCAGATCGGATACTATTTTAAACAGAAATCCAGTTGGCATTGTAGAGTCGTTTGCATTAAAGCCTTCCTATCGTTGACCACAGCCATGACATTATGACTTTCAAGCACGTGTCCAGAGAGGGGTTCACAGAGAGGAGTCTCCCTCATGAGGGAGGAAGACTGTAGATCAGAGATAGGCAAACTTGATCTCCGAGGGGCCAGATGGGCTATGTGGAAATGACTCATACCTCTCTTGTGCAGGCCACAGGCAGTGCGTACACAAGTGGATGTGACTGTGGGCCAGTGAAACTTTATTTACAATGGGATGGCTGGGCATGGTGGCTCACTCCTGTCACCCCAGCACTTTGGGAGGTTGAGATGAAAGGGATCGCCTGAGGCAGGAGTTCAAGACCAGCTTGGACAACATAGCAAGACTCCATCTCTACAAAAATTTTTAAAATTGGCCAGGCATGGTGGCTCACACCTATAATCCTAGCACTTTGGGAGGCCGAGGCGGGCGAATCTCTGGAGGTCAGGAGTTGGAGACCAGCCTGACCAGCATGGTGAAACCCCGTCTCTACTAAAAATACAAAATTTAGCCAGGCGTGGTGGTGCATGCCTGTAATCCCAGATACTCAGAAGGCTGACAGGAGAATAGCTTGAACCCAGGAGGTGGAGGTTTCAGTGAGCCGAGATTGTGCCATTGCACCCCAGCCTGGGCGACGAGTGGAAACTCTGTCTCAAAAAAAAAAAAAAACAAAAGAAATTAGCTGGGCATAGTGGCACATGCCTGTGGTCCCAGCTATTGAGGAGGCTGAGGTGGGAGGATCTCTTGAGCCCAGGAGTTTGAGGTTGCAGTGAGCTGAGATCATGCCACGGCACTTGAGCCTGGGCAACAGAGTGAGACACTGTCTCAAAAAAAAAAAAAAAATACCAGACCAAACAAAACAGGCAGTGGGCAGACTGGCTGTGGCTTGCAGCTCCCTGGCCTGAAGCCTGGCCTCTTCCAGTAGGGGAACGTCATGGGCTCCAGCTTCTGCCAGTTTAAGTCATCTTTTCTGGTGTATTTCAAAGCCTCCCTGTGAGTATGGGGTCAATAGGCACAGGAAGGGACCTGGTGTGTGACAGAGGGGTGGGAGGCCCATTCATTCACACACCTCGGGGCTTGCAGTGACTTCCTGTGTATTGGATTCTTCCGCCTCATTTGCGTCCATGATGTTGAATTCTGACTCTGTTTAACCTGTAATGTCCACATGAAGCCATTCTAAAATCTCCAGATCCCTCTCAGTAGGCCCTGGGGATGACCAGTTACCATTTTTCTTTATCTTTGAAGGAAATTTCCAGAACTGTTTGCACAGTTCAAGTCCTTCCTAGGGGTAAAAGAGCTGTCTTTCGCGCCACCCATGAGCGACAGATCCGGGGACGGGATAAGCCGGGAAATCGACTATGCATCTTGCAAGCGCATAGGATCCAGCTACCGGGCACTCCCCAAAACCTACCAGCAGCCCAAGTGCAGTGGGAGGACGGCCATCTGCAAGGAGGTAGCGCTCCCTGGGGCTCACATGTTCGCTGACATGGTGCATCCCCCACCCCTCCCCAGCAAACACCCAATACCCCCGTTTTGAATGAAATGCTGTGTGCTCAGCCCTCCTGAATGTTGGGTTATGGGTGGTGCTGAGATGTGGCCCAGCGAGACCACTTGAGCAGAGACAACAGTGTTGTACCCTGCTGGTAGTTTTGGCAAAACACAGAGTGTCAGGGATAATGTGGAGTTCAGCTTATTCATCTGTTATTTGACTTAGGTTTATTGCTGCCATGATTCTGCTCCGTCCCGGGCTCACTGACCTCAGTGTGTTTCTGTTTAGCTTGACCATTGGACACTTCTCCAGGGTTCGTGGACAGACGATTACTGCATGTCCAAGTTCAAGAGTACCTGCTGGATTCCAGGATATAGTGCAGGGGTCAGCAAACTCTGGCCCATGGGCCCTGGCCCACTGCCTGTGTTTGTAAATAAAGTTTTATTGGCACACAGACACAACCATTCATTTACATATTGCCTGTGGCTGCTTTTCTCACCACAAAGGCAGAGTTGAGTATTCATCCAGGATGGCCTGCAAAGTCTGAGATAGTTGCTCTCTGACCCTTTGCAGAGAGAATTTACCAATGTCTGAAATGAAATCAGCCCTCCATATCTGCAAGTTCCTCATCTGTGGTTTCAACTAACCATGGATTGAAAATCTGTGGGGAAAGAGAAACCAAAAAATGACAGTACAGCAATAAAGCGTAATCCACATTTTAAGAATGCAGTGTAACAATGATCTACACAGCATTTACATTGCATTAGGTATAAGTATTCTAGAGATGATTTTGCATAGGTTATATGCAAATAGGATTCCATTTGACATCAGGGACTTGAGTATCTGTGGATTTGGGTCTCCAAGGGTGGTTCTGGAACCAATCTCCCAGGATACCCAGGGAGTGTTCACTTGACCAAAGTCATGTTTTCCCTTAAAAACTTGATTCACCTTCCCATTTGTATAAGGCAGTTGCCTATCATATAATCAGGATTGTATTATGTATCTTGGTACTTTCTACATTGGCTAACAGTAAATTTTGGCTCCTGGGGCATGCAGCGCCGTTCACGGCGTTTCCTCTCGGTGCAGGTACTGAACGACACCTGGGTCTCCTTCCCCTCCTGGTCTGAGGACTCCACCTTCGTCAGCTCCAAGAAGACACCGTACGAGGAGCAACTTCACCGCTGTGAGGACGAGCGCTTCGAGGTGTGTGTGCTGCTGTGGCCGGGCGCCCCGGCACATGCCTGTCCCCCTTCTCCACAGGACATGCGTCCTTCCTGATCCTCCTCCACTGCCCCAGTCTCCTTTTAGGAGCAGGGATTGCATCACATTCCAGCAGCTCCTGGAAGCTTCCTGCTGGGTCTTGCTGGCCTCTGGGCTGGCTACCAGATGGCATTTTTGTTTTCTGTTTAAAAATTTTGTTTGGACTGGGCATGGTGGCACACACCTGTAATCCCAGCACTTTGGGAGGCTGAGGCAGGTGGATTATTTGAGCTCAGGAGTTTGAGACCAGCCTGGGCAACATGGTGAAACCTCATCTCTACCAAAAATACAAAAATTAGCCAGGCATGGTGGCGGGTGCCTGTAATCCCAGCTACTTGGGAGGCTGAGGCGGGAGAATTGCTTGAGCCAGAGAGGCCGAGGCTGCAGTGAGCCGAGATCGAGCCACTGCACTCCACCCTGGGCAACAGAGTGAGACCCTGTCTCCTAAAAAAAAAAAGTTTCTTTAATGTAATTTAAATTTATTTTTATTTTTTTATTTATTTATTTTGCTTGCTCTGTCTCCCAGGCTGAAAGTACAGTGGCACGATCGTGGATCACGGCTGCCTTAACCTCCCAGGGTCAAATGATCCTCCCACCTCAGCCTCCTGAGTAACTGGAACCACAGGTGCACACTACCATGCCCAGGTGGTTGTTTTTTTTTTTAACTTTTTTTGTAGAGATGAGGCCTCACTATGTTCCCCAGGCTGGTCTCCACTCCTGGCCTCAAGCAATCCTCCCACGTTGGCCTCCCAAAGTGCTGAGATTGAAGGAATGAGCCACCATACCTGGCTAATTTTTTTTTCCTTTTTTTAGAGACAGGGTCTCTATTGCCTAGGCTAAATTAATTTTTGTAATTAAAATTGTTATTGGCTGGGCACTATGGCTTACGCCTGTAATCCCTGCACTTTCGGAGGCTGAGGTGGGAGGACTGCTTGAGGCCAGGAGTTCAAGACCAACCTGGGCAACAAAGAAAGAGCCCGTCTATACAAAAAAAAAAAAAATTTTATTTTATTTTATTTTATTTATTTTTTGAGACAGAGTTTCACTCTGTCGCCCAGGCTGGAGTCCAGTGGCGTGATCTAGGCTCACTGCAACCTCTGCCTCCCAGGTTCAAGCGATTCTCCTGCCTCAGCTTCCTGAGTAGCTGGGATTACAGACACGCCACCATTCCTGGCTAATTTTTGTATTTTTAGTAGAGACGGGGTTTCACCATGTTGGTCAGGCTGGTCTCGAACTCCTGACCTTGTGATCTGCCTGCCTCAGCCTCCCAAAGTGCCAAGATTACAGGCGTGAGCCACCGTACCGGGCCACAAATTTTTTTAATTAGCCAGGCATGGTGGTGCACACCTATATTCCTAGCTACTTGGGAAGCCAAGTTGGGAGGATCGTTTAAGCCCAGGAGGTTGAGGCTGCAGTGAGCTATGATTGTGCCACAGCACTTCAATCTGGGTGACAGAGCAAGACCCTGTCTCCTACACACATACACACACACACACACCCCCCAGAAATCCTCTGCTCTCTGAGGTCCCAGGCCCCTCCCAGAGGCCTCTTGAGTTCCCCAGTGGCTGACCCCTTCCTGCCTTCCTTTCCATAGTTAGACGTTGTCCTGGAGACAAACTTGGCCACGATCCGCGTGTTGGAAAGCGTGCAGAAGAAGCTTTCTCGGATGGCGCCAGAAGACCAGGAGAAGTTCCGGCTGGACGACTCCCTGGGGGGCACGTCGGAGGTGATCCAGCGCCGTGCCATCTATCGCATCTATGGCGACAAGGCCCCGGAGATCATCGAGAGCCTCAAGAAGAACCCCGTCACCGCGGTCCCTGTTGTCCTGAAAAGGTGCCCTGCAGCATCCCGCCTTCCCTTGCCTTCCCTGCCACAGGGAGTCCCTGGAGAGCTCATTAGTGCTGTTTGTCAACAAGGGTAATCTCCAGGGGAGGTCTCTGAGCCCTAGGGCTGGCTTCCTGTATTTCCCAGTCTCCCACTCCTGAGAGGAGAGCACTGTGACCTTCTAGGACTTTCCACCTTGCACATAATCACATCTAGACATCTAAATAACTGCTTTAAGAGTCAGATGCAACCACTACACTGTGGCTTGCATTTTATTTAATGCTGCATGTCGGACACCATCCGGTGCTAGTGAACAGGTATTTATCAAGTGGCCACTTTAAGGCAGGTGCAATGCTTGGCCCTGGGGTTACGCAGCTGAGTGAGGCAGACCCAGTCCCTCTCCTCTTGGGACTCACAGCTGAGGAAGGGACCTGAGTGGTTGAGCTAGCAGCCATGCGGCGAGTGCTGGGTGCCTGAGAGGGGGCGGAGGAACCGGGAAGCCGGCCACATTGGCTCCGTAAGGCCATCACGCCCTTCCTCTGACGTGCACAGAGCCCACTGCACAGACTAGGCTGGGAGCTGGCTGGGCTTGGATCCTGGGCCCTCAGTCAAGTCCCAGAGGAAGACAGGCCAGCCCTGGGATGCTTCAGGGAGGATGCCCTGGCTTGTCCCTGGTGCTGACCCCTCTTCTCCCCGCAGGCTGAAGGCCAAGGAAGAGGAGTGGCGGGAGGCCCAGCAGGGTTTCAACAAGATCTGGCGGGAGCAGTATGAGAAGGCGTACCTCAAGTCCCTCGACCACCAGGCTGTGAACTTCAAGCAGAACGACACCAAGGCCCTGCGCTCCAAGAGCTTGCTCAACGAGATTGAGAGCGTCTACGACGAGGTACAGCCTTCCCTAGCCCTGCGGGCTGGCGGAGGTGGGGTCCTGGCTCTCCCAACCGCCAGGTCTGTGCCTCTATTTCCCTGGTGCTTAGGTGGGGTAGTGGCATTGCCCTTTCAGGGCTGTGTTGAGGCAAGGGTTCATGTCTCCATGATGCCCAGCCTGTGGCCTGCCCTAGGAGAACCAGCATCTCTGCCATTGTCTGTTTGGAGACAGAGTCTCACCCGCTTTGTCGCCCAGGCTGGAGTGCAGTGGTGCGGTCTCAGCTCACTGTAACCTCCACCTCCCCAGTTCAAGCGATTCTCCTGCCTCAGCCTCCCAGGTAGCTGGGACTATAGGCACGTGCCACCACACCTGGCTAATTTTTGTATTTTTAGTAGAGACGGGGTTTCACCGTGTTGGCCAGGCTGGTCTTGAACTCCTGACCTTGTGATCCACCCGCCTCGGCCTCCCAAAGTGCTGGGATTACAGGTGTAAGCCACTGTGCCCAGCCAACTCTGCTGTTGTCTAGAGAAATCTCCGTCCCTCCTGTGGGGCAGTGATGGACTTCAGCTTAGATGGCAGGTGGCAGCAGCCTTCATTTCTTTCTTGCCGACTGTGCCGGGCACCGGTGTGCAGAAGGAGTAATATATCATCTGACCTCACTCCTGAACCTGACTCGGCTGCAGCATTATTCTGATTTTACCAGTGGAGAAACTGAGGCACAAGAGGTTGCATTTGCCTGGGCTGGTCGCAGGGGGCCAGGGCTCTGAGTCAGTGGGTTTGAGGCTTTCAGCTGCATGTCCTCGCTGCAGGCTCACAAGGCCTGAGTTACAGAACCGAGGCCAGCGGGGCCCTCAGGTTGCCAGGAACTGGGCCTATTAGTGGCTGTGCATAGGGAGTGCCTGCCTGCAGGATCCTGAAGGGGGAAGCTTGGCAGGGTGCTGGGCATAGTGACAGCCAGCTGTCGGGAGGGTCCTTGAACACTCTTGAGGAGGTGGCTGGGGAGGGCACGCTGCTCCCCAGGCCGTGCCCAGATCACGGCATAGGCTGCATTGTCAGCCTGGTGCCCACCTGGGCAGGGGGTGTTGCCTCACCTGATTTGGTGTCTTGCTCCTGTCACTGCACAGTGAGCGGTCGCTCCTTTTACAACATAGAAACGGAATCCACAGGAGCCAGGCTGCTGGCCCAAGGCCTCTCCCAGAGCCTATGGGACTGTGGGGACCCCCTTCCCTCCCACCTCCCTCCCTGTGGGCCACCCTCGCCCCAGGCCTACCCACAGCCGCTCTGGCTTCCTCACTCTAGTCCTTGGCGGATCCCCAAGCCCAAGACCCCGCATAGGTTCTGTGGGTCTGTAGTGTCTGCAAAGTGCAGATGATGAAGTAGCCCTGGAAATCCACCAATGAGACCTCGCGTTCCTGGGTCCCTCCCTGGGGCTGGGGCTGACGAGGCAAGGGGCACCAAGGTGGGCCCCCTGGCCTGACAGATCTCTGCACATGCAGGTCCTTGACGAGTTCCAAAGTCAGACCCCCATTCCATCACATAGTTTACAAAGCATGGTTACGGGTCACAGACATGGGGACCGTGCTGCAGAGGGGCTGTAAAGGAATTCTCAGTGTTGATGCCGTAAATGAGACCTGGGGGACTTAGGAAGCAGTCAGAGGGCGGAGGCCACACGGAAGAGCCCGGAACAGGGCTGAGTGTGCAGACTCCTAGGAACCAGCTCAGTGTGCTTGGCCCCACCAGCCTCTACGCTGCCCTGCAAGGGAGGAGGAAGGGAAACCTCAGGCTGTTGGGAGACCTGGTCCTTCCCCTGGGAGCCTGCAGAGACAGCGTCCACGCTCACCTTCCCCAAGAGCCCCAGTGCGTCTGCCTCCCTGCCTCCCTCCCTGAGGGGTTGAGGCTGCCCAGCAGAGGCACTGGGTGCCAGGACAGTGGTGTGGGAGGCTGGAGGAAGGGGTGATTGTCTTGACGGTGTGAGGGAATGAAAGTCGTGATCTGGATAAAGACCGAGGGGAGGGGTGAGCCTGGGACAGGGTTTTCCAGGGAGTGAGAGCAAATGGGCATGTGCAAAGGCCCTGCACACACAGGAGGGAGCTCGGCACCCTGAAGCATCGCAGGAAGGGGCTTGGGGGCCGTGAGGCTGGAGGGGCTATGGAGGGGCACCCCGAGGGCTGGCATCTTCTGAGGGGCAGCGCCTGAGGAGTGTTAGTTGAGGTGACCATGCTCCTGTGGGCCAAATCGCCCTGGACCCAGTGAGGAGAAGGGTTGGAGCAGGCTGGTGGGAGCTGGTGGGAGGGCTGGTGACATGACGGTGGTAGCAAGCACATGCAGGGGCTGGCGGGTGACAGCAGCGGAGGTGGGGACTTGGTGACGATGGGCGTGCAGGGCTTCAGATGTGAGTAGTTGCAGGCCTCCTGGGTAGTAGATGGAGGGCAGCAGCAGAGAGGTCACGGGTCACCCTGTGCCTCCTTGACCTCATCAATAGCGTGGTATGGGCAGCCCCGGTCAAGCTGGAGTCAGGCGCCACCGTTGCTGTCAGTAGGAGGAGGTCGGCCTCAGAGGTTTCTCCATGCTGAGCCACAGGGCCCCGTTCTGTCCTAGAGCTGTGCTGAGCGACAGACCCAGGCTTGACGCTGTCAGACCCCCTGTGAGCCCTGCCCCACATCTCAGAATCCTCTTGGCTCCTCCGACTGGGGTCCCGGGATGACTTGGGTCTGCCTTGCTTCCGGAGAGGGGACCAGGGGCACATGGGGCTGCACAGGAGGTTGAGGCAAGCGACCCGGCCCCCAGGCCCTGCCTCTCACCGATGTTGGCCACCCATCCTGCTCTGGGCAGCACTCATCCACCTTGGTGACCCAGCTAACAGCGACTCGTGAACGGGCGTGGGGGGTCCTCTGGTTGGTGGGTGGCTTTCCGTCTCATGGCCGCCCTTTCCCCCACAGCACCAGGAGCAGCACTCGGAGGGCCGCAGCGCCCCCTCTAGCGAGCCACACCTCATCTTCGTGTACGAGGACCGACAGATCCTGGAGGACGCAGCAGCGCTCATCAGCTACTACGTGAAGCGGCAGCCGGCCATCCAGAAGGAGGACCAGGGCACCATCCACCAGCTGCTGCACCAGTTCGTGCCCAGCCTCTTCTTCTCTCAGCAGCTGGACCTGGGCGCCTCCGAGGAGTCAGCCGACGAGGACCGGGACAGCCCCCAGGGGCAGAGCACAGACCCCAGCGAACGGAAGAAGCCGGCGCCAGGACCCCACAGTAGCCCCCCAGAGGAGAAGGGGGCCTTCGGGGATGCCCCGGCCACTGAGCAGCCACCCCCGCCACCCCCACCGCCACACAAGCCTCTGGACGACGTCTACAGCCTCTTCTTTGCCAACAACAACTGGTACTTCTTCCTGCGCCTGCACCAGACCCTGTGCTCCAGGCTGCTGAAGATCTACCGCCAGGCGCAGAAGCAGCTCCTGGAGTATCGGACCGAGAAGGAACGGGAGAAGCTGCTGTGTGAGGGCCGCAGGGAGAAGGGCAGCGACCCCGCCATGGAGCTGCGGCTGAAGCAGCCCAGTAAGGCTCCGAAGCCTGCCGGGAGGCCCCGGGGGGTGCCTGGGGTTTGGGTCGCAGCTCATGATCTGACGTGTCCTGTTACTTTTCTTCCTGGCTTTTCATTTTAAGAGAATTCTGTGATTTCAGATGGGAAATTGCAAACAGGAGGTTGCAAGCATAAGACAGAGGTCTCACGTACCCCTCGCCCAGGCTGCACCGGCACTGGCACCTGTCCTGGGTGTAGCACCCTCTCTCCTGACCGGGGAACCTTTGTTTCTCATGGGCCTTCTCGTGGAGCCGTCACGGCCCAGCTCCACAGGGCCCTTTTACTTTCTTTTTTCTTTCTTTTTTTTTTTTGAGATGGAGTCTTGTGCTGTTGCACAGGCTGGAGTATAGCGGCGGGATCTCGGCCCACTACAACCTCCACTATCCTGGGTTCAAGTGGTTCTCCTGCCTTGGCCTTCCAAGTAGCTGGGATTACAGGCGCTCGCCACCATGCCCAGCTGATTTTTTGTATTTCTTTTTTGAAATGGAGTCTTGCTGTGTCGCCCAGGCTGGAGTGCAGTGGTGTGATCTCACTGCAGCCTCTGCCTCCCAGGTTCAAGCAATTCTCTGCCTCAGCCTCTGGGTAGCTGGGATTACAGGCGCCCGCCACCATGTCCGGCTAATTTTTTTTGTATTTTTAGTGGAGATGGGGTTTCACTATCTTGGCCAGGCTGGTCTTAAACTTGTGATCCACCTGCCTCGGGCTCCCAAAGTGATGGGATTACAGGCGTGAGGCACCGTGCCCGGCCCAATTTTTTGTATTTTTAATACAGACAGGGTTTCACCATGGTAGCCAACCTGGGCTCAAACTCCTGAACTCAGGTGATCCGGCTGCCTCGGCCTCCCAAAGCGCTGGGATTACAGGCACGGGCCACCATGCCTGGCTCCACAGCACTCTCTGTGCCATCCCCGGGTTGCTGGCCAGATTAGGCAGCCTCAGGGAGGGTGGCAGTGAACGCCAGCTACTTCGGTTTCCTGGTGATTCCCAGATTTGCCCCAGGGGTGGCGGGCGAGGGCTGCTGGGCCCCACGGGGGCATTTGTTGGGGCTCTGTGGTGCCAGAGCTTGGCCTGCGTGGCTTTGCGCACTCCAGGAGGCATATGGATGAAGCTGTGTGTCTCCACAGGTGAAGTAGAGCTGGAGGAGTACTACCCAGCCTTCCTGGACATGGTACGGAGCCTGCTGGAGGGCAGCATCGACCCCACGCAGTACGAGGACACCCTGCGCGAGATGTTCACCATCCATGCCTACGTGGGCTTCACCATGGACAAGCTGGTGCAGAACATCGCGCGGCAGGTGAGCCGGGCCGGGGCAGGGCCGTCCCTGAGGACGCTGAAAATGGCCCTGCCGTCATTTCACTCCCACCTGGGAAGGGGGCCCGTGGTCGGCACAGCAAACCTATCCTGTTTTTTCTTAATCGAGACAAAATTTGCATAACGTGAAATTACCCATTTTGATGTTCAGTTTGGTAACATTTAGTACATTCACAATATTGTGCAACCACCACCTCTGTCTAATTCCAGAACATTTCGTCTTTCCAAAAGGAGACCCCACCCCATCAGCAGCCACTCCCCATTCCCCTGCCCCGAGCCGCCGACACCCAGTCATCTGCTTTGTGCCTCTGGATTTCCCTCGTGCTTCATTCCTTTTATGGCTCTGTAGTATTCAGTTGCATGGGTAGCTACATTCCGTTTCTCCATCTCGGCTGTGGCTGCCTTACGGAGATTGTGAGCACTACTGCTCTGAGTATTTGTGTACAGATTTTTGTTCTGAGTTCCTGTTGACAAACCTTTCTTGAGGATAAATTGACAACATGGAAAAAACCTTAACCCACTTATCCTGGGGGAGGGTGGGAGTAGTGGTGTTCATCCGCGTTGGTTTTAGTAGTAGCAAAAACCCGGCCCCCGCTGAATGTCAACGCAAGGAAACCGGTCACGTAAACATCAACAGCAGACATCCCAGACGAGCTGGGTGTGGTTCCAGGACATGGGTCCTGCTTGGTTTCTGCCAGAATCATTGTTCATGGTGACCTCCGTTTCCTGGTCACCCAGTAAGGCTGTTCATCATAAAGCGGGAAAAAAGCTGGAAAATAAATAATGCCATTACTCTCCCACCCAGACACAGTCACAAGCAGCATTTCAGACAGGATGTTTCCTTCCAGGTTTTAAAGACTGCTTAATGAAAGTAAAATACACACGCAGAAAAGTCCCCAAATTTGAAGGGAGCAGATGGGTGGGCTTTCATCCACAGAACCCCTGCCCCTGTGTCCCCACCCAGCCACCTGCCACCCACGGACACTCACAACCCTGATTTCTTCTTCTTCTTCTTTTTTTTTTTGTTTGAGACAGAGTTTTGCTCTTGTCACCCAGGCTGGAGTACAATAGCATGATCTCAGCTCATAGCAAACTCTGCCTCCTGGGTTCAAGCAATGCTCCTGCCTCAGCCTCTTAAGTAGCTGGGATTCCAGGTGCTCACCACCACACCTGGCTCATTTTTGTATTTTTAGTAGAGGAGGGGTTTCACCATGTTGGCCAGGCTGGTCTTGAACTCCTGACCTCAGGTGATCCACCTGCCTCTGCCTCCCAAAGTGCTGGGATTGCAGGTGTGAGCCACTGCACCCGGCATCACCACGCTGATTTCTACACAGAGGTAGATCCCTGGTCTTGAGCCATGTGTTAACAGAAGCACACAGTGCCCGGCTGCAACCTGGGAGTGTCATTCTGTGAGATTCCTGTGTTGAGATCAACCAGCCAAGGATTCCCAGGAACGACCCCCACTGCGTCCACCTGTCTCCTGAGGACAGGCACGGGTGGTGCCCCGTGGGTGTGTCTCGTGGCCGCCCATGTCCATTTCTGCTGCTGCCCTTGGGGTAAGGCAGAGAGAGGTGTGTCCTACTGATGGAAACGTTCCGTTTCCTGGGTCACTGCTGTCAGCGCTGTGCCAGGCCGCACTCCGTGTCCTCCCTGGGGCTTAGGGCATCTCTCCATCAGCGGGGAGCTGCTCGGGTCTCGGTGGGCTCACATTGGATTTCCTGGTGGCCGTGTGTGTGGTCGGGGCCTTGTCCTTTCATGGCCGTGTGTGTGCTCGGGACCTTGTCCTTTCATGACCGTGTGTGTGGTGGGGGCTTTGTCCTTTCATGGCCGTGTGTGTGGTCGGGGCCTTGTCCTTTCATGACCGTGTGTGTGGTCGGGGCCTTGTCCTTTCATGACCGTGTGTGTGGTCGGGGCCTTGTCCTTTCATGACCGTGTGTGTGGTCGGGGCCTTGTCCTTTCATGGCCGTGTGTGTGGTCGGGGCTTGTCCTTTCATGGCCGTGTGTGTGGTCGGGGCTTTGTCCTTTCATGGCCGTGTGTGTGGTCGGGGCTTTGTCCTTTCATGACCGTGTGTGTGGTCGGGGCCTTGTCCTTTCATGACCGTGTGTGTGGTCGGGGCTTTGTCCTTTCATGACCGTGTGTGTGGTGGGGGCCTTGTCCTTTCATGGCCGTGTGTGTGGTCGGGGCTTTGTCCTTTCATGACCGTGTGTGTGGTCGGGGCCTTGTCCTTTCATGGCCGTGTGTGTGGTCGGGGCCTTGTCCTTTCATGACCGTGTGTGTGGTCGGGGCCTTGTCCTTTCATGGCCGTGTGTGTGGTCGGGGCCTTGTCCTTTCATGGCCGTGTGTGTGGTCGGGGCCTTGTCCTTTCATGACCGTGTGTGTGGTCGGGGCCTTGTCCTTTCATGACCGTGTGTGGTGGGGGGCCTTGTCCTTTCATGACCGTGTGTGTGGTCGGGCCTTGTCCTTTCATGACCGTGTGTGTGGTCGGGCCTTGTCCTTTCATGACCGTGTGTGTGGTGGGGGCCTTGTCCTTTCATGACCGTGTGTGTGGTCGGAGCCTTGTCCTTTCATGACCGTGTGTGTGTCGGGGCCTTGTCCTTTCATGACCGTGTGTGTGGTGGGGGCCTTGTCCTTTCATGGCCGTGTGTGTGGTCGGGGCCTTGTCCTTTCATGACCGTGTGTGTGCTCGGGGCTTTGTCCTTTCATGACCGTGTGTGTGGTCGGGGCCTTGTCCTTTCATGACCGTGTGTGTGGTGGGGGCCTTGTCCTTTCATGACCGTGTGTGTGGTCGGAGCCTTGTCCTTTCATGACCGTGTGTGTGCTCGGGGCCTTGTCCTTTCATGACCGTGTGTGTGGTCGGGGCCTTGTCCTTTCATGGCCGTGTGTGTGGTCGGGGCTTGTCCTTTATGCCGTGTGTGGTCGGCTTGTCTTCATGGCCGTGTGTGTGGTCGGGGCTTTGTCCTTTCATGACCGTGTGTGTGGTCGGGGCTTGTCCTTTCATGACCGTGTGTGTGGTCGGGGCCTTGTCCTTTCATGGCCGTGTGTGTGGTCGGGGCCTTGTCCTTTCATGGCCGTGTGTGTGGTCGGGGCTTGTCCTTTCATGACCGTGTGTGTGCTCGGGGCCTTGTCCTTTCATGACCGTGTGTGTGGTCGGGGCCTTGTCCTTTCATGGCCGTGTGTGTGGTCGGGGCCTTGTCCTTTCATGGCCGTGTGTGGTCGGGGCCTTGTCCTTTCATGGCCGTGTGTGGTCGGGGCCTTGTCCTTTCATGGCCGTGTGTGTGGTCGGGGCCTTGTCCTTTCATGGCCGTGTGTGTGGTCGGGGCCTTGTCCTTTCATGGCCGTGTGTGTGGTGGGGACCTTGTCCTTTCATGACCGTGTGTGTGCTCGGGGCTTTGTCCTTTCATGACCGTGTGTGTGGTGGGGACCTTGTCCTTTCATGACCGTGTGTGTGGTGGGGACCTTGTCCTTTCATGGCCGTGTGTGTGGTGGGGGCCTTGTCCTTTCATGACCGTGTGTGTGGTCGGGGCTTTGTCCTTTCATGACCGTGTGTGTGGTCGGGGCTTTGTCCTTTCATGGCCGTGTGTGTGGTCGGGGCCTTGTCCTTTCATGACCGTGTGTGTGGTGGGGGCCTTGTCCTTTCATGACCGTGTGTGTGGTCGGGGCTTGTCCTTTCATGACCGTGTGTGTGGTCGGGGCTTTGTCCTTTCATGGCCGTGTGTGTGGTCGGGGCCTTGTCCTTTCATGACCGTGTGTGTGGTGGGGCCTTGTCCTTTCATGACCGTGTGTGTGGTCGGGGCCTTGTCCTTTCATGACCGTGTGTGTGGTCGGGGCCTTGTCCTTTCATGACCGTGTGTGTGGTCGGGGCCTTGTCCTTTCATGACCGTGTGTGTGGTCGGGGCCTTGTCCTTTCATGACCGTGTGTGTGGTCGGGGCCTTGTCCTTTCATGACCGTGTGTGTGGTCGGGGCCTTGTCCTTTCATGACCGTGTGTGTGGTGGGGGCCTTGTCCTTTCATGACCGTGTGTGTGGTGGGGGCCTTGTCCTTTCATGACCGTGTGTGTGGTCGGGGCCTTGTCCTTTCATGACCGTGTGTGTGGTCGGGGCCTTGTCCTTTCATGACCGTGTGTGTGGTGGGGGCCTTGTCCTTTCATGACCGTGTGTGTGGTCGGGGCCTTGTCCTTTCATGACCGTGTGTGTGGTCGGGCCTTGTCTTTCATGACCGTGTGTGTGGTCGGGGCCTTGTCCTTTCATGACCGTGTGTGTGGTGGGGGCCTTGTCCTTTCATGACCGTGTGTGTGGTCGGGGGCCTTGTCCTTTCATGACCGTGTGTGTGGTCGGGGCTTTGTCCTTTCATGGCCGGTGTGTGGTCGGGGCCTTGTCCTTTCATGGCCGTGTGTGTGGTCGGGGGCCTTGTCCTTTCATGACCGTGTGTGTGGTCGGGGCCTTGTCCTTTCATGACCGTGTGGTGTGCTCGGGGGCCTTGTCCTTTCATGACCGTGTGTGTGGTCGGGGCCTTGTCCTTTCATGACCGTGTGTGTGCTCGGGGCCTTGTCCTTTCATGACCGTGTGTGTGGTCGGGGCCTTGTCCTTTCATGGCCGTGTGTGTGGTCGGGGCCTTGTCCTTTCATGACCGTGTGTGTGGTCGGGGCCTTGTCCTTTCATGACCGTGTGTGTGGTCGGGGCCTTGTCCTTTCATGGCCGTGTGTGTGGTCGGGGCCTTGTCCTTTCATGGCCGTGTGTGTGGTCGGGGCCTTGTCCTTTCATGACCGTGTGTGTGGTCGGGGCCTTGTCCTTTCATGGCCGTGTGTGTGGTCGGGGCTTTGTCCTTTCATGACCGTGTGTGTGGTCGGGGCTTTGTCCTTTCATGACCGTGTGTGTGGTCGGGGCTTTGTCCTTTCATGGCCGTGTGTGTGGTCGGGGCCTTGTCCTTTCATGACCGTGTGTGTGGTCGGGGCCTTGTCCTTTCATGGCCGTGTGTGTGGTCGGGGCCTTGTCCTTTCATGACCGTGTGTGTGGTCGGGGCCTTGTCCTTTCATGACCGTGTGTGTGGTCGGGGCCTTGTCCTTTCATGACCGTGTGTGTGGTCGGGGCCTTGTCCTTTCATGACCGTGTGTGTGGTCGGGGCTTTGTCCTTTCATGACCGTGTGTGTGCTCGGGGCCTTGTCCTTTCATGACCGTGTGTGTGGTCGGGGCCTTGTCCTTTCATGACCGTGTGTGTGGTCGGGGCCTTGTCCTTTCATGGCCGTGTGTGTGGTGGGGACCTTGTCCTTTCATGACCGTGTGTGTGGTCGGGGCCTTGTCCTTTCATGACCGTGTGTGTGGTCGGGGCCTTGTCCTTTCATGGCCGTGTGTGTGGTCGGGGCTTTGTCCTTTCATGACCGTGTGTGTGCTCGGGGCCTTGTCCTTTCATGGCCGTGTGTGTGGTCGGGGCCTTGTCCTTTCATGACCGTGTGTGTGCTCGGGGCCTTGTCCTTTCATGGCCGTTGGGGCGTCTTCTCTCTTGGAAAGCTGTCCGCGGTGTTCGTGCCTGTTTCCGTCGAGTCTGCCTTGTTGGTGACGGAGGATTTCTACGTCTGGCCACAAGGACTTAGTGAAACCCACAGCTGCGTTCCGACACCTTCACTTCAGCCTCCTCCACTTTCCCTCTGTGTGCCTGAAACAGGCCGCTGCCCATCACCGTCCACAGCAGTGGCCGCTCCCCGGGTGAGGGAGACACGCATGGGGCAGCCTGGAGAGAGGACACCCAGGGCCCAGCGCACGGTGTTAGGGCAGCGATGAGGGGATGCCAGGGGGCTGGCAATCTGCCCTCCCAGGCCGGGCACCCCTTATGGGCCATGGCTTTGGGGACAGCAGCCTTGCTTGTGGTACCAGGAGATTGGACCAGATGGTTTATGGAAAGCACTGATTAATGCTTTAAAAGAATCTCCCGCTTCCATAAACATCTCCTCTAGAACCTGTTAAAAACAAAGCAATGAAAATGGGCTGTCTGGCTGGAGCCGTAGTCAGAGCCTCATGCTGCCCTGCTGTCCTGGCTGTGGCCTCACCAAACCCCACCTGTAGCTCACTGGGCCAGGTGCTCACTGCAGGCCCCTCCATGCTCTTTGTAACATGCCTCGAGGCCATGTCTGGACTCTGCCTCCCTTTATCTTAAAAATTAGCATTGCTGTTTTTTAGCAGTAGCAGTAGGCATTCAGTGGGCACCTGCTGTGTGCCAGGTGCTGTCTGAAACCTGTGCGTGTCCAGGTGGTATTATATCCATTCACCAAAGCTACACACGGAACCCCCAGGGAGTGGGGTCCCCTGACCAGGGCCTGGGCTGTGCAGGCGGGTGTTTCACACCAGCCTTGTCTGCCCCACAATGCCTGCTGTTTCCATTCCTTCCTTCTTCAGTGCAAAGGTGAAAGGAGTAGCAGTATATTTACATCCAAGCATTTAGGGGAAAGGAACAGCCTGCACTCATACCACCTTCCGCTCATTCCTGGGTTTGCATTGGAACATTTTTTTCAGTGTCTTTTCTATGTGTTTCTGACATGCACACAGGGTTTGCTGGTCTGGCTTGGTCTGATCTGGCCTGGTCTGTTTTGTTCAGGTCTGGTCTGGTCTAGTTTTGGTCTGGTCTGGCCTGGTCTGGTCTAGTTTTGGTCTGACCTGGTCTGGCCTGGTCTGGTCTGGTTTTAGTATGGTCTGGTCTGATCTGGTCTGGTCTGGTTTGGTCTAGTCTGATGTTGGTTTGGTTTGGTTTTGGTCTGATTTGGTCTGGTCTGATCTGGTCTGGTCTGGTTTGGTTTTGATTTGGTCTGATTTGGTCTGATCTGGTCTGGTTTGGTTTGGTTTTGGTTTGGTCTGGTCTGATCTGATTGGTCTGGTTTGGTTTGGTTTTGGTTTGGTCTGGTCTGATTTTGCTCTGGTTTGGTTTGGTTTTGGTCTGGTCTGGTTTTGGTCTGGTCTCATCTGGTCTGGTCTGGTTTGGTTTTGATTTGGTCTTGTCTGGTCTGATTTTGGTCTGGCCTGGTCTGGTTTTGGTCTGGTCTGATCTGGTCTGGTCTGGTTTGGTTTTGATTTGGTCTGATTTGGTCTGGTCTGGTCTGCTTTGGTTTGGTTTTGGTTTGGTGTGGTCTGGTTTTGGTCTGGTCTGGTTTGGTTTGGTTTTGGTCTGGTCTGGTCTGGTTTTGATCTGGTCTGGTCTGGTCTGATCTGATCTGGTCTGGTTTGGTTTGATCTGGTCTGGTCTGGTCTGGTTTGGTCTGGTTTGATCTGGTCTGGTCTGTTTTGGTTTGGTCTGGTCTGGCTTGGTCTGGTTTGGTTTGGTCTGGTCTGGTATGGTTTTGGTCTGGTCTGCCCTGGCCTGCACACAGCCTGTCAGGCTGGTCTTCATCCCTGTGTCATGCAGTCTCCATTCTGACTTGTTTCTGGCCTTTGCCAACTTCCTCTGTGGGTGAGATGGGGGCTCCTGCAGGAGGCAGGGTGGCCGCACCACCTGCTTTCCTCCCGCCAGTTGCACCACCTCGTGAGCGACGACGTCTGCCTGAAGGTGGTAGAGCTCTACCTGAATGAGAAGAAGCGGGGTGCCGCCGGTGGGAACCTGTCCTCCCGCTGCGTCCGTGCCGCCAGGGAGACCAGCTACCAGTGGAAGGCCGAGCGCTGCATGGCCGATGAGAACTGCTTCAAGGTGAGAGGAGGCCTGGGGCTGGGAACAAGCCGGGAGGCCCGGCCACTCACTCAGCTCTGGACTCGGTCCTGGGTGGACCCTGGTTCAGCGGCTGGGACGTCGGCCCTGCTGCAGAGCCCATGAGGTACCATTGACCTACAGGAAGCGTCAGGGCTTTGGAAGGGTGGCAAAGGCGGGTGGCAGGTGGCCTTGCGAGCCTGCGCTGTGCCAGCTGGGCTGTCCCAGCAGTTGAGGTTGTCGGCATCCCTGCTTCCCAGGTGATGTTCCTGCAGCGCAAGGGGCAGGTGATCATGACCATCGAGCTCCTGGACACTGAGGAGGCCCAGACGGAGGACCCTGTGGAGGTCCAGGTGAGGCCCTGGCCCCAGTCCGTGCCATGCACACCAGGGAGCGCCTGAGGGCAGCAGCATGTGGCTCCCACCAGCCAAGTGCAGGCTGCGCAGCATCCAGAGATCCTCCCTCTGCAGGCAGCAGGCTCTCCTTGAGGCCTGGTGGGTGGGGTTGCCTCCCTCCCTGCTCCCCCCCTGCTCTCTTCTGTGCCCCCTCTCCAAAGAGCAGAGCACTCCTCCTGAGCCAGCAGGTGCGTCCCAGGGCAGGAGGGGAGGCCACCTCTCCCTGGCCCCTGACTCCCATGCAGGGCATCCCTGTGGCTGACCTCTGCACCTCCTGTGTCAGGGCTGCATCCTGATCCTAATCCCCAGCAGAGGAGCCACCTGGCCCCAGCTCCCAGTCACAATTTTTGTGGGGACAGATGTTTCCTGCTCACCTCCTGCATCCTGGTGACAGTGAGGCATTGACCCGTGTGCGTCCCCAGGGTGGTCACTGGGGCCTGCAGCTCCCGGCACCTGCCGGCGGGTCCAGTGTGTGTGCACATTACTCAGCTGGCCAACTCCATTCATTTCCTGGGGCTGCCACCGCAGTGACCACAAACCACGTGACTTCAAACAACAGAAGTCTATTCCCTCAACGTCCTGGGGGTCAGCAGGTCCACAGCCACAGTGTGGGCCAGGCCATGCTCCCGCCAAAGGTTCTGGGACAGATCCTTCCTGCTCTTCCAGCTTCTGGGGGCTTCTGGCACTCCTCACTGTGGCCTGTTTGTGGGAGTCCCGCTGTCTCTGGGTCCTCTGTTGAGAGCTATAGTCTGGGGGGGTCTCTGTCAGGGATCGGAGTCCTCCGCAGCGGCGCTCCTCATGCTCTGGAAATAGGGGGCACAGAAGCCCTGTGAGCTCTTGAACTCAGGGTCTAGAGTGAGAGTGGCCATGGCCCTGCTGTGGGGGCGTCACGGGCTGTGTCTCTCCCTGTCTCCAGCACCTGGCTCGGTACGTGGAGCAGTATGTTGGGACCGAGGGCGCATCCAGCTCACCCACCGAGGGCTTCCTCCTGAAACCCGTGTTCCTGCAGAGGTGAGAGGCCCTGAGATGCATGCTCCGTTCCTTCCTGTGGGCCCAGGGAGTGTCCCCTTTGTCCTGACGGCGGCTGGACCATGGCACATTCTCTTGCTGGGAGCACTTAGTAGGCACCTGCTGTGTGCTGAGGTGGGCCCTGCCCTTTTGCGGCTTGTGATTTGCAGAGGAGGGATTAGTAACCCCAGGACGATGAGGGGTACGAGGAGAGGGGCCAACCCCACAATGTGACAGTGGGCAGAAGAGCGGATGCCCGGCCTGAAGGGAGACGCTGCCAGAGCTGGTGGGGCCAGGCCAGAGGCGGGCGGCTGTTGCAGGACCCTGGACCAACTCAGGTTGGGCTAGGATGCCGCCTCTGGGACCAGTGGGGGCCGCTGGTGGTGTTCAGATCTGGAGGCGTTTCTTGTTGTTTCCGTTTGCTTTTCTGTGGACCCCTGGGAGGTAGCACATCTTCTGATGGTCCCAGGCCTAGGGGCTTCCCAGCCTGTAGATCCTCCTCCCACGATGCCGAGAGCCAGCCAGAGTCCATTCCACCTCCTCTTGCCCCCAGGAACCTCAAGAAGTTCCGCCGCCGGTGGCAGAGCGAGCAGGCGCGGGCCCTGCGCGGTGAGGCCAGGAGCTCCTGGAAGCGGCTGGTGGGCGTGGAGAGTGCCTGCGACGTGGACTGCCGCTTCAAGCTCAGCACCCACAAGATGGTGTTCATCGTGAACTCCGAGGACTACATGTACCGTCGCGGAACGCTCTGCCGGGCCAAGCAGGTGCCAGGGGAGGCCTGGGCTGCCCCTACACCCCCCTCCTCACCCCAAGTTCTGGGGCCCTGGGGGTCCAGCCCTCAGCCGCCCTGACACCGGCCTCTCCAACAGGTGCAGCCCCTGGTCCTGCTCCGCCACCACCAGCACTTTGAGGAGTGGCACAGCCGCTGGCTGGAGGACAACGTGACAGTGGAGGCGGCCAGCCTGGTGCAGGACTGGCTGATGGGTGAGGAGGACGAGGACATGGTACCCTGCAAGACGCTATGTGAGACGGTGCACGTGCACGGCCTGCCCGTGACCCGCTACCGCGTGCAGTACAGCCGCCGCCCGGCCTCACCCTGACATGCCCTCGGCCTTGGTTGCATCAGGGCCGTTTTCTTGAACGACCTGAGAGGCATCTCCCAGCCCCTCTGCTGCCGGACAGCGCACTCCAGGGCAGGACGCCGCTCCCGGTCTCCTGTGGGCCTGCCGTGTGCCAAACCTGAGCTACCTGCACCCGAGCCCTGGGGCTCAGCCCCACCACAGGGGCGGGTGGACGTGCTGGCCGAGGAGCAAGCAATCACGTTTGCGTCCCCGTCCGTCACATGTGCCAAATCCCTGGCAGGCGGGTAGCCCCTGCCCTGTGTTCTTACCGTGCTGGAAAAGTCACAGGTGACAGCCCTCCTGAGGCCTGCACTTCGGAGGGGTCCATGTCCAAGAGACCCTGACAAGGAAGGAGTTGAGCCCTGGGTAGGCTTGCTTGAAAAGTGAGTCCTTCCAGAATATTCTCAGAGCTGCCAGAAATGTCACCTGAGGGTTTGGGCATCAGCTCTGCCTGGCTGGTGTTCAGGCCCTCAGTCACTTTGGAAGTGAGAAGAACCCTTTAGCCAAACCTTTGGGATCCCACTTTGAAGTCAAGACCTGGAGCAGGTGGGCAGTGCCTCGGGAGACCCCACTCTGGATAAAAGACACCCAACCCCAACTCCAGCAGCTGGACTCTGGGCCCACAAGGGGAGGGACCCCAGCCAGCGTTCCCGCAGAAGTGTTCCCGCAGAGCTGGCACCACCCCGCTGTGGGGCGGCGGGCCCAGTCGTGTTCACGCAGTGGGTACCCTAGGTGTATGTGTATACACGCACAGATATTTATTATTTTCGCTCTTAGTGGTTGTTATTTCTGCAGCAGCCAAGTCCCGCAGCTCCCTGGGGCTGAGATCTCCCTTTGTGGAACTCTGAGAGCTGCCCTGACAGTCCCACCCACCGCCCAAGGAGCCCCATCCGCCTGCCTATCCCGGGACCCACATGGCCACTCCAGGGATCGCTATTATCCTTTTGTGAGGGGCTGAGGCAACTGTCCCATGAAGGCATCCAAGGCTTTCAGTGCCAAGAATCCCAAGTGACTGGGGCTGGGGATCGGTTTTCCAGGCCTCTCTCCCCCCACTGGGAGAGCCCCTGGCCCTGGCCCCTGTGCACCAGTGGGCCCAGAATAACCGCCACCCTTGCCGTCCTGCAACAGCTGGACTCCAGTTTCCAGGAAGTGGAGATGCGTTTCTAGAAGTTCCCTGTGGAACCTGGAGGCTCCGGACGCCTTTGACTCCAGGCTGGGCGATTCCGAGGCCGACCCGTCCTCCTGGGATCCCCGCCCCCGCTCCCCAAGTGTCACGCAGGCACTTCGTACGCGTCCCGGTTTTCTAAGAAGGGAACTTGCCATCAGGATTCCTGCACCAGGCTCACGGTCGTCTCGGGCAGAGCCACGTGGGCGCTGGGTGCAGCCGGAGACCCCGCCGAGCCCCTCCTTTCGGTATTCCCATCCCCGCATGCTTCTAGGGAGCGCCTCTTTTCCGTTCTTGAGGAATTTCTGTTCTGGGGCTTGTCCTTCCTTTGCAGCTGTTTTGAATGTAGTTTTCCTTTTCTATTTATTTGCACATTAAAGTTAAAAATTGAATATTGACATCAAGCCATGAGGTTATGTTGGTCTCTTCCTGCGAGAGCCTTGCTGACTTCCTGCCACCAGGTCAGTGGGCGGGACCCATGGGAGCAAGGGGTGGCTCCCACCCGGGCCCAGGGGAGTTGAAGCCCACCTCGAACCAAGATCATCTCACACCCTGCACCTGCACCACCACGACATGGGAGTGTCTTCTAGAATATTCTTTCCCAACTCCATATGCACATTTAGTGGGAATTAGAAGGGTCTCCTTCACCCGAGTGTCTCTCATGCAGAACCCAATTTAAAGATCGTGGTGTTTTCTCTAAGCTTCCCATGCCCAACCTGTCCATCTAGGCCTGCGCCTGCCCACCCGCCCCACACGACCACCCTCCATACTCCCTGGGGCCCACCCACCTCCTGGCTTTCACCATCATTTTCTCCTCATCTCCTGCCCTGTGTCTGTGTCCCAGGCCCCACACCTGCCTCCGGATAGCAGAAGCCCCCAGCTCTGCTATGTCCCCTGGCTGACACGCCTAGAGGGTTCCGAGGCAGAAGTGGCCAGCCCCTCCCCTTCAGTATGGGCTCTTCCATCCTCTGCAGGGACTGTCCCAACCTCTCTGAGGGGCCATAGCTGCCTCCCAAGGACCCATGTGCTCCCTGCACACTTGAGCTTCCCTGGCAGTTCTAACCCCTCCCCCACCAGAGGGTCAGGGCTCCCGGGGAGTGTGGCAAGCCAGACTGGAGGCTGCCCTGTTTGCTTCTGCCTCAATCCCACAGCTGGGGATGCCCAGGGTCCTCTCTGGGCCCCCAGACTGGCTTTCCTTGGTCAGAAGTGCTGCAGGGACTGGAAAAGGCTGTGCTTGTACCAGGAGAGCGAACAAAGAGCAGATCTCCAAGGTGGCCCCACCCTGAGGGGTCCACTGCCCTCAAGTAGGCAGGGCCCGTGACCTTGACAAGGTGATATGACATGAGATGAGAGAGGTCCCTCGCTGGCCCTGAAGATGTCTCCACTGTGCTGGGGAGGGGACCCCATGGCAAGGGACAGAGAGTGGCCTCCAAAAGCCAAGTGGGACCTCAGAGCCACCACTACCACCAGGACCCAAATTCTGCCCAAGTCCACCTGAGCCCAGAAAAGGCCCCCGAGCAGCAGATAAGGACACAGCCCAGCTGACACCTTGATCTCTGCCTCATTTGACCCTGAACCAAGGGCCCCAACCTGCCAGGCCGGACCCCTGACCCACGGAGAGGCGAGGTCATAGAGGCGTGTGGCTGTGAGCCTGTTCATTACCCAGAGATAGAACAGCAGCGTTAATAAAGCCGCTGTGTGTCCAGCACTTCCCCTTCCACCTCCTTCAAGTATGTGGAGGTGGCTGAGGGTCTCAGGAACCCCTACTGAGGGGGGAAATTAAAGAAAAAATTAAAAAGAGAATCTTTCCTGTATTAGGCTGACTTGTCCCAGAGGCAGCAACGGGCACAGCCCAGACCCAGCAAAAGTCTTAGTAATACTAAGAAGCCAAGACACAAAGGAATGTGCTCTGGAGCCTCTGCCAGCACTCCCTCAACACAGGGAGAAGAAAAAAGATTTTCCTTTGTTTTAGGGTATGAGTTTATAGATTCCTGTTCTCTGTAACTAGTGACTTCAAGTATTCTATCTAAGCAGTGAAGGTCATAAACCATGTGAGCAGGCCCGAGATATAGCCACCTGGGTGCCACAGTGATGGCTGTGGAACAAGCCATGCTAGGCACTAGGGCAAACCTAGATAATGGCCATCTGGGTTGCACAGCAAGAGTCACGTGTAATCCTGAGTTATGAACCTGTTACAATTTGATGAACTGTCTTTGTCCTGCCTCTGTATCCCTGCTTTCACACCACTGTAAGCCTGCTTGAAGCTAACCCACCCCGTTTTTAAAGTGCGTGTAAAAGTCAGGTGCTGTCTTTATTCTAGGCCCCGTTTTTATTTTATTTATTTATTTTTTTTGAGATGGAGTCTCGCTCTGTCACCCAGGCTGGAGTGCAGTGGTGCAATCTCGGCTCACTGCAAGCTCCACCTCCCAGGTTCACGCCATTCTCCTGCCTCAGCCTCCCGAGTAGCTGGGACTACAGGCACCCACCACCGCACCTGGCTAATTTTTTTTTTTTTTTTTTTTTGTATTTTCAGTAGAGACGGGGTTTCACTGTGTTAATCAGGATGGTCTTGATCTCCTGACCTCATGATCCGTCTGCCTCGACCTCCCAAAGTGCTGGGATTACAGGCGTGAGCCACTGCGCCTGTCCTCTAGGCCCAGTTTTTAGATGTTGAGTCTGGTGGGTCTGAGTGCACTCAATAAAGATCCTCCTGCATACACCCCAAGGTCTCTCTTTTCCTCCTGTTTCCACAACACCACATGTGATGCTGACAGAGGGCGCTGGGACAGGGGCTTCCAGTGGGGCCCCAGGAGCATTTATTCTGTTGCTACTGAGGTGTTTGTCTCACTGGCTTTTGCAACATAGAACCAGTGCTTCCTGCCTGATGTCGCCACTTGCTGGGAATGAGGCCGACTACTCCAAACAGCAAACTGAACACCATCTAGCAATTGTGTTCCTTTGTATTTGCCCAAAGGAACTGGAAACGGGTCCACACAAAAACCCGCACACAGATATCTGCAGCCTTATTCACCAGCACGCAAACTCTCCCTCTCTCCCTTCGCCCTCCCCTAAAACTAAAAGGAATGTCAACTGCCGTTTTTCTGTGACCAGCAGACCTTATCTATGCTCCCAATTCCAATTCCTTGTGAACATACTTTGTAAAGTCCTGTGAGATCCTGTCTCCTTTGCCATGCCGCTGCAAGGTCATAAAGTAACCAAAACCCAAGTTACAATTCCAGTTTTCCTCAAAATCTGACATTTCTACTAAATATACAAAAATTAGCCAGGCATGGTGGTGGGCACCTGTAATCCCAGCTGCTCGGGAGGCTGAAGGAGGAGAATCGCTTGAATCCAGGAAGCAGAGGTTGCAGTGAGCCAAAATAGTACCATTGCACCTTCAGCCTGGGCAACAAGAGGGAACCTCCATCTCTAAATAAATAAATAAATAAATAAATAAATAAATAAATAAATAAATAAATAAATAAATTTTGGCCGGGCGTGGTGGCTCATGCCAGTAATCCTAGCACTTCGAGAGGTTGAGGCGGGTGGATCACCTGAGGTCAGGAGTTTGAGACCAGCCTGGACAACATGATGAAACCCCGCCTCTACTAAAAATACAAAAAAATTAGCCAGGCATAGTGGCGGGCACCTGTAATCCCAGCTGCTGGGGAGGCCGAGGCAGGAGAATTGCTCAAATCCAGGAAGCAGAGGTTGCAGTGAGCTGAGATTGTGCCATTGCACTGCAGCCTGGGCGACAGATCGAGACTCCGTCTTAAAAAAAAAAAAAAAAAAGGCCGGGCGCGGTGGCTCAAGCCTGTAATCCCAGCACTTTGGGAGGCCGAGACGGGCGGATCACGAGGTCAGGAGATCGAGACCATCCTGGCTAACACCGTGAAACCCCGTCTCTACTAAAAAATACAAAAAACTAGCCGGGCGAGGTGGCGGGCGCCTGTAGTCCCAGCTACTCGGGAGGCTGAGGCAGGAGAATGGCATAAACCCGGGAGGCGGAGCTTGCAGTAAGCTGAGATCCGGCCACTGCACTCCAGCCTGGGCGACAGAGCAAGACTCCGTCTCAAAAAAAAAAAAAAGTTTTTATGGAAAGTAACACAGTGTACAGAAAATTCCAACAGTACAAGACAGACACATGGTTTCCTCTCCTCCAAAGCTGTCGCGCCCAGCATCCTCTGGGAAGTACCTGGGCCATCCGGGTACAGCTTGTGCCTGACGGGGCAATGTCATCATCACCTTTGCTTGCTGGGGTTCCCCCGACAGCCCATGCTGCCACCGTGTTGTTCCCGGGAAGGGGCTGTTGGCGGGCACCTCCCTGCTCTGCACTGCTGTGTGGATATCCTCCCAAGGACGTCTTCCTGTGTGTGTGTCTGGCAGAAATTCCTAGACATGGAACCCTTGAGTGTAAGGGCATGTGCGTCACTTTTTTTTTTTTTTTTTTTTTGAGACAGAGGTTCACTCTCATTGTCCAGGCTGGAGTGCAATGGCGCAATCTCGACTCACTGCAACCTCCGCCTCCCATGTTCAAGTGATTCTCCTGCCTCAACCTCCCGAGTGGCTGGGATTACAGGCATATGCCACCACACCTGGCTAATTTTGTATATTTACTAGAGATGGGGGTTTCTCCATGTTGGTCAGGCTGGTCTCGAACTCCTGACCTCAGGTGATCTGCCCCCTTCAGCCTCCCAAATGCTGGGATTATAGGTGTGAGCCACTGCGCCTCGGTTTTTTTTTTTTGAGTCGGAGTCTCACTCTGTTTCCCAGGCTGGAGTGCCAGTGGTGTGATCTCAGCTCACTGCAACCTCTGCGTCCTGGGTTCAAGCAATTCTCCTGCCTCAGCCTCCTGAGGAGCTAGGACTACAGGCATGTGCCACCATGCCTGGCTAATTTTTGTATTTTTAGTAGAGACAGGTTTTCACCATGTTGGCCAGGGTGGTCTCGATCTCTTGAACTCGTGATCCGCCCACCTCGGCCTCCCAAACTGCTAGGATTACAGCCGTGAGCCATTGTGCCCGGCCGTGCATCACTATTTTGATGCATCATCTCCAAACCACCCTGCCCCAGCATGGCCGAACTGCCGGCGTGTCCAGCCTCCCCGCACAGCTTCCCGCTCAGCTCACAGGGAAGACAATGGAGGGGGGAGCCCAGGCGTGGGTTTCCCGTGTGCGGAAGGTGTCCTCAGACACCTCTTTCCCCAAGTCATTGACGTGAAGCTGATTTTGTCATCGGTGGCTGCGGAAACTGCCCAGAAACAGGAGCAAGGTCTCTGAGACCCTGCCCCGGCTAGACTTTCTCTGGGCTTCGGTGTCTCCTCCTAGAGCTGGGTGTTGACTCTGTCCAGGACTCTGCTCAGTCACTTCCTGGCTGGTCCCCAAGTGCTCAAGTGCATGATGAGATTAGGGCTTCCCCAGGCAGGAAACGGCCACATTGGACCCCTCCCTCCCCAATCCCTAGTTCCTTTTATCTTCCCCAACCCTCATGGCCCCCAACTAGGCCCTCCTGCTCCCAGACCCCCCCAACCCCTATCCCCCATCCCCTGTAGCCCAGCCCAGAGCACACTGGGGCCAGAACCACCCATACTGGACTCCCCCAGGGCATGACAGGTTAAGGCCTCTCTGAGGCAGGGAGGGACATTGAGGGACCTTGTACAGGAGAGGAAAGGGGTACCCCCGAGCTTCAGTTTCTTCATCTGCACGATGAGCCCCCATCTGATGGTGCCCAGGAGTGGGGATGTGCTGGGGTTAGAGAAGGGAGGCCACCCTGGAGGCTGGCTCAGGGACCCTCCAACCTGATCACCTCACTCAGGGTCCCCTGTCACTGCACCTGGGGCCCCAGGCTGTGGTGGGCCAGGACAGGAGCAGAGGTGCTTCAAGAACCAAGGCTAGGGCCAGGCACAGTGGCTCACGCCTGTAATTCCAACACTGGGAGGCCGAGGCAGGTGGATTGCCTGAGGTCAGGAGTTCGAGACTAACCTGGCCAACATGGTGAAACCCCATCTCTACTAAAAATACAAAAATTAGCCGGGCGTGGTGGTGCGTGCCTGTAGTCCCAGCTACATGGGAGGCTGAGGCAGGAGCATCGCTTGAACCCAGGAGGCACAGTTTGCAGTGAGCCGAGATCGAGCCACTGCACTCTAACCTGGGTGTCAGAGCCAGACTCATCAGAAAAAAAAAAAAAAAAAAAAAAAGGAAAACAACAAAAACACAAGGAGGGGCTGGGTCCAGTGGCCCACGCTTGTCATCTCAGCACTTTGGGAGGCCGAGGTGGACAGATCACCTGAGGTCAGGAGTTCGAGACCAGCCTGGCCAACATGGCAAAACCCCGTCTCTAATAAAAATACAAAAGTTAGCTGGGCTTGGTGGCAGACGCCTGTAGTCCCTGCTACTCAGGAGGCTGAGGTGGGAGAATTGCTTGAACCCACGAGGTGGAGGTTACAGTGAGCCAAGATTCTGCCACTGCACTCCAGCCTGCATGACAGAGCAAGACTCGTCAAAAAAACAAAAAAACAAAAAAACCCCAAGGATGGGCACCTCCCAGAGGGTAATAGCGAGGGTCCCCCCAGAACCCCAGAGCAGCACGAGCCCAGCGTCAGGGACTCTGGCTGAACCTCGAGAGCGCTTCAGCTATCCTCGGCTGACCACACACTCACAAGGCACCCCTGTATAAGTGCCTTGCTTTGCTCTTGCCCAGGGAACACACGGGCAGCTGTAGGGGAGACAGCCATGCCGGGGACAGCACCTGCCAAGGACGGGGGGCACTTCAGGGTGTGTGGCTCACCTGCTGTGACCTCTGACCTCTGACCCAGGGAAGGTGTGTGGCTCGCCTGCTGTGACCTCTGACCTCTGACCCAGGGAAGCAAGACAGGGCTTTTTTTTTTTTTTTTTTTTTTTTTTTTTTGAGACGGAGTTTCACTCTTGTTGCCCAGGCTGGAGTGCAATGGCACGGTCTCGGCTCACTGCAACCGCCGTCTCCCTACTTCAAGCAATTCTCCTGCCTCAGCCTCCAGAGTAGCTGGGATTACAGGCATATGCCACCAGGCCCGGCTAATTTTGCAGTTTTAGTGGAGATGAGGTTTCTCCATGTTGGTCAGGCCGGTCTCAAACTCCCAACCTCAGGTGATTTGCCTGCCTTGGCCTCCCAAAGTGCTGGGATTACAGGCGTGAGCCACTGCGCCCGGCCTAGCAGGGCTCTTCTTATCCTGCTCACCAGAGATAGGAAGTGGGGGCGTGACTTCAGGAAGGGCCCAGAGCCCTTGATGGGCGTGGGGATTGGGGGGAGGACAGGGCTGTCATGAGAACAGTGGCTGCAGATGTGACCAGCTGGTAGGAAGTGGCCACTTGAGTCACAGATGCTTCCTGGGCTGGCCAGGGACTGGGGGTGCTGGCTATAGCTGGGACCCCTTTTGCATCTTGCTAGCCTAGCACCTGGGTGCTTGGGAGGCGCCACAGCTGGACACAGCAAGCTGGGGCACCCCGGCCTCCATAACCCACACTCCAGTCCTCCCATGGGCTGGCTGGCGAGCGGCCCTGGTGAGTCTGCAGGGGCAGGGGCAGCCTTCCCGGTTTATCTCCCCTGGCATGATCTGCTCATCCTCCCAGGCTCCAGAAGCTAGGGCTCAGGGTCCAGCGAGGCAGGAAGCCTGAGGCCACAGCCCAAAGCAGCCTGAGTGCAGTCATGTGGGGGCGACTGCTCCTGTGGCCCCTGATGCTGGGGTTCAGCCTGTCTGGCGGCACCCAGACCCCCAGCGTCTATGACGAGGGTGGGAGCACCGGAGGCGGCGATGGTGAGTGCTCCTGGCCTTGGGGTGCAGAGATGGGCTTACACAAGTGATGGAGTTGGGGGCCCGGAGCTGGGGAGGGGGAGGCTGGGAAGTTGGGGCTTCAGCCCAGCCCACCCTGCATTCTGTCCCTGACCCCACAGGGCTGGGCTATTCCCTTGAGTGTCATGTCCAGCTGTTTCCCACCAGGGCAGATCCCAGGCTCTGAGCACCTCCCTCCCTGCTGCTGCTTGTCACCTGCCGAGGCAGGGCTGACCAACATCCCCTCTCTCCCACAGACAGTACGCCCTCAATCCTGCCGGCCCCCCGCGGCTACCCAGGCCAAGTCTGTGCTAATGACAGTGACATCCTAGAGCTCCCGGACAGCTCACGGGCACTGCTTCTGGGCTGGGTGCCTACCAGACTGGTGCCCGCCCTCTATGGGCTGGTGCTGGCGGTGGGGCTGCCGGCCAATGGGCTAGCCCTGTGGGTACTGGCCACACGGGCACCTCGGCTGCCCTCCACCATGCTACTGATGAACCTGGCAGCTGCTGACCTCCTGCTGGCCCTGGTGCTGCCCCCGCGGGTTGCCTACCACCTGCGTGGCCAGCGCTGGCCCTTTGGGGAGGCCGCCTGCCGCCTGGCCACGGCTGCACTCTACGGCCACATGTATGGCTCCGTGCTGCTGCTGGCTGCTATCAGCCTGGACCGCTACCTGGCCCTGGTGCACCCGCTGCGGGCCCGCACCCTGCGTGGCCGGCGCCTGGCCCTTGGACTCTGCGTAGCTGCCTGGCTCATGGCAGCCGCCCTGGCACTGCCCCTGACACTGCAGCGGCAGACCTTCAGGCTGGCGCGCTCCGATCACGTGCTCTGCCATGATGTGCTGCCCCTGGACGCACAGGCCTCCCACTGGCAACCGGCCTTCACCTGCCTGGCGCTGCTGGGCTGTTTCCTGCCCCTGCTGGCCATGCTGCTGTGCTATGGGGCCACCCTGCGCACGCTGGCGGCCAGCGGCCGGCGCTATGGCCACGCGCTGAGGCTGACCGCGGTGGTGCTGGCCTCCGCCATGGCCTTCTTCGTGCCCAGCAACCTGCTGCTGCTGCTGCATTACTCGGACCCAAGCCCCAGCGCCTGGGGCAACCTCTACGGCACCTACGTGCCTAGCCTGGCACTGAGTACCCTCAACAGCTGCGTGGATCCCTTTGTCTACTACTACGTGTCGGCTGAGTTCAGGGACAAGGTGCGGGTGGGGCTCTTCCGACGGTCGCCAGGGAACACCGTGGCCTCCAAGGCCTCTGTGGAAGGGGGCAGCCAGGGCATGGGCACCCACTCCTCTTTGCTCCGGTGACACAAAGTGGGGAAGTCCGTACTGGGTCGAACAGAGTCCCTTCCCCTACTTCATGTCCTTCTCAGGACCTCAGAATGTGACTTTATTTGGAAATAGGGTCATTACAACTGTCACTAGTGGAGGTCACTTTGGAGAAGGGTGGGCCTTACATCCAGTGTGGGTGGTGTCCTCATAAGATAAGAAGCCAGGCCTGGTGGCTCACGCCTGAAATCCCAGCACTTTGGGGGCCAAGACGGATGGATCACTTCAGCGCAGGGGTTCAACACCAGCCTGAGCAACATGGTAAAACTCTCTCTCTACCGAAAATACGAAAATTAGCTGGGCGTGGTGGCGGGTGCCTGTAAGCCTAGCTACTCAGGAGGCTGAGGCAGGAGGATCACTTGAACCTGGGAGGCAGAGGTTGCAGTGAGCCGAGAATGCACCACTGAACTCCAACCTGCGTGACAGAGTGAGACGCTGTCTCTAAATTAATTAATCAATTTAATTCAATTTTTAAAAGACGAAAAGAGATGGCCAGGTGTGGTGCCTCACGCCTATAATCTCAGCATTCTGGGAGGCCAAGATGTGAGGACTGCTGGAGGCCAGGAGTTTGGGACCAGCCTGGGCAACACAGAGGGATCCCAACTATACAAAAAAAAAATTTTTTTTTTTAAACAAACCAGGCATTGTGGCATGCAGACGTCTATAGTCCCAGCCACTCAAGAGGCACAGGCAGGAGGATCACTTGAGCCTGGGAGGTTGTGGTCGCTGTCAGCTATGATTGTACCACTGCACTCCAGCCTGGGCAACAGAGCAAGACCTTGTCTCAAAAATAAACAAACTAAAATTAAAAAAAGAAGATGAGAGACAGCTGGGTGCAGTGGCTCACACCTGCAATCCCAGCACTTTGGGAGGCCGAGTTGGGCAGATCACCTGAGGCCAGGAGTTCAAGACCAGTCTGGCCAACATTGGGAAACCCCATCTCTAACAAAAATACAAAAATTAGCCAGGCATGGTGGTGGGCACCTGTAGTCCCAGCTACTGGGGAGGCTGAGGCAGGAGACTCGCTTGAACCTGGGAGGCAGAGGTTGTGGTCAGCTGAGATGGTGCCACTGCTCTCCAGCCTGGGCAACAGAGCGACTCTGTCCGCCCCACCCCCCAACCCACCCGCCAAAAAAAAAAAAAAAGAAGAGAAGAGGACACAGAGACACACAGAGAAGAAAGCCACGTGGCGACAGAGCCAGAGATGGGAGTGGTGCGGACGGACACAAACTAAGGGATGTCAAGACGCCAAGTGCAGCCAGCAGCCACCAGCAGCCATGAGACAGGCCTGGGACAAGCTCTCCCTCACAGCTTCCGGAGGGAACCAGCCCTGCGCCACCTTGACCTTGGACTCTGGCCTGCAGAACTGTGAGATAATAAACTCCCATTGTTTTAAGCTGCCTGGTGGTTGGTGCTTTGTCAGGGCAGCCCAGGAATCTGAAACAGGATCAAATGCTGCTTCCTGGGCCCTGGCAGCCTCTCTGGCGCGGCTTTCTACACTGGATGCAGCCCACGATGTGCTGGTGTCTGAGATGGGGCTGGGGCTGGGGCTGCATTCCCCAGAAACTCACTGCAAGTTCCTGCCCAGGAGGCTCAGGGCACCCCATCCCCAGTGCCCAATGCTGGGGCCCCACCAGGCCCAGAGCCTGGTTGGCCATTCTCATGCCCACCAGCTTCTGGCTTTGGGATTTCTCTTCAGCAACCAGAATAGCACCCCCAACTCTGCTCCCCAAAACCCATCGCTAGCATAGCTCAGACTCCTGCTGTCCCCTGGCTGCTGGGGACCCTCGCTTTTCCTCCTCTCACCTGCAGGCTGATCCTTCTTTTCACTTTCTGTCAATATCACCAGGGACAAGGTGGGACAATGGGGGGTGGGGGTGGACAGTGTGCGCTGGAGGGTTTGGGTACTGCAAACCTTGAACTCCCCTCTGCCAGGATGTTGGCAGCCGGCTGTAAGCCTTGCACAGGACAGGCCACAAGGGGCCATACCAGTGTCTACGGAGGACACCGCTGGTGTGTGGGGAAGGGAGAAGCCTCAGCACCTGGTACACAAACACACACACACACACAGACACCGCTGCTCACTCCACGGAGTGGCACGGGGCAGTTTCAAACACCACTGGGGCATGAACTACAGGGGCAAAGCAGAGGGTGGGGGGACCACTGTTGGGCTCCTCATTGGGTATATGTCTCTGATCAGCCCAACTTTGGGCAGCCCTGGGCTGGGGGTGTCAGGTGCCTGGGACACACACATACACACACACACACACACATACGCACACACAAAGTTCACATGCAACCCAGAACATGTAAGTAAGATCAGCGATGTGTATTCGTGTCAATATCCTGGAGTGATCATTTACTAGTTTTCTGAGTTGTTAACCACAGGCACAAGCTGGGTGTGTGGGTATGAGCGGTCCCCAGGACCAAACTGTGGTCCTACAACTCCATGTGGTTGTAGGATTATCTCAGGGTGCAGGTGTTTTGACATCCATAAACCCTCCTCCCCACCACTCTGAAAGGCTGGGCTGTAGATGAACACATGGGGGCTCAGGAGCCCTGGACCGTGGGCCCCCACCACCCAGCCACTACGTCTCCGACAGGCCAGGGTCTGGACCCATCTGTGGAACGGGCTGGCACTCTGGGTGCTGTGCTCTAGGTTCCCGCTGCCTGCAGGAGGCCGAGGCCTGGCCATGACCCTGGAGATGAGGTTTTATCTTACAACATCCTCTATAGCAAGTGGGCACCGGGCCTCGGGCTGAGGAAGGAGTCAAGGGGCCTGTCCCTTGTAAGGTGATGAGGGCCAGGGGTGGGGAACTCATAGGCCAGGGCAGCCTCAGACCTTGACCTCTCAGGCAGCGAGGGGCCTCTGTGGTGGCAGAGATCAGGGCTAAGCAGTGTGGGCTGAAATAAATACCACCCCGGAAAAGATGGGCAAATGCAGACATAAGCAGGTGTCAGGGGTCACAAAAGGGAATCAAAGTCTGCTGGTGCTGGTGGCAGGCAGCTGGTAGGGCCCCCCAAGGCAGGCAGGTTCTGGACCTGGGGGCCCTGAGAGTGGGCTGGTCCTCTGGGCACGGCGACATCAGGAACTCACAGTGAGGAAGCACCGGGGTCACCCAGCCCGGGCAGCCAGAAGCTGAAAGTGCATTTGCTGAGAGTCATCTGCTTCCCCGCAGGGCCTTGTGATGTGAGCCCGAGGTCCCCTGGGGCGAAGGCAGAGGGTTCCAGAGCTGGGACAGTCTTAGGGCAATTCGGGGTCCTGGGTGCCCCAAAGGCCTGGCTTTGTGTTTCAGAGAAAGGCGGCCTGTTCCGTTTTGAAGTTGCCCACGGGCTGGATGTTTTGCTAATTAGTCCACACTGTGTTTGCTCAGAAAGAGGCTTTTGGCCACACGAGTGCTTTCTGGGAATGTTTCTTCTCCCGGGAACAGAATGTCAGGCTGTAGGAGACGCCGTGGCCCCAGGAAAATGATGCCCAGCTCCAAGGCTGGGGGATTGGGGTGCTTGGAGTTCCAGCTGTAGCTAGGAAGTGGGGGGGGCGTCTCCCAAGGGACCTCCAGCTGTCCCCCCTGCACCACTCTGGTGACTGCTGAGCCCACACCTGGGACCCGAGTCCCATCCTAGGGATGGGCAGATCTCTGCCATTCTGCTCCCTGGGTTCATTTAGAGGCAGGTGTCACCTGGGCCGAGGTCTGCCCACCCACCAGGCAGAGTCACAGGCGGATAGGGACAGGATGCAGCCAGATGGTGTCGTCCTGCTCTGAGCAGGGCAGCCGTTAGGAAGAGAAGCCGCTCTGACTGGCCAGGAGAGAAGGAGAAAGATTCCTGTGGGACTGCCAGGACTTTGGGATGGGACCCCACACCCATTTCCTGAACCCACCTCCACAGGGCTCAGGCCGGCTGCCACCTCCTGATTTAGACGGCAGAACCCCAACTAGGAGGGGGACACATGGCCCAGGGCTGGCACTGCACAACTCTGCCTCCTTGCCCTGGTGGACTACAGTGATGGGCTCTGGGTGTTCACGTGCGGTAAGAGGGTAATAACGGCTTGTGTCAGACCACCAACCAAATCAAAAAGTTACCCACAGAACACTACCAGCAATGCAAAAGAACTAACTCCAGGCCAGGCACAGTGGCTCATGCCTGTAATCCCAAAGCTTCGGGAGGCTGAGATGGGAGGATAGCTTGAGCCCAGGAGTTTGAGGCAGCAGTGCACAATGATCATGTCTGTTAACAGCCATGGCACTCCAGCTTGGGCAACATACAGAGACCCCATCTCTACAACACACACACACACACACACACGCACACACACACAAATTAGCTGGACGTGGTGGTGTGTGCCTGTGGTCCCAGCTACTTGGGAGGCTGAAGCAAGAGGATCACTTGAGCTCAGGAGATTGAGGCTGCAGTGAGCCGTGACCATGCCACTATACTCCAGCCTGGGCAATACAGTGAGACCTCGTTTCAAAAATAAAAAGAATAGGCCGGGCACAGTGGCTCATGCCTGCAATACCAGCATTTTGGGAGGCAAAGGCAAGTGGATCACCTGAGTCAGGAGTTCAAGACCAGCCTGGCCAACGTGGTGAAACCCTGCCTCTACTAAAAATACAAAAAAATTAGCTGGGCATGGTGGTGGGCCCCTGTTATCCCAGCTACTGGGGAGGCTCAGGCAGGAGAATCGCTTGAACCTGGGAGGCAGAAATTGCAGTGAGCCCAGATTGAGGCATTGCACTCCAGCCTGGGTGACAGAGTAACACTCCATCTCAAAAAAAAAAAAAAAAAAAGAATGAACTATGGATACATGAAACACCACAGGTGAACGCAAGGGAATCATGCTCCAAAGATTATCTGCTCTGATTCCACTTACCTGGCATTCTCGAAATGACAAAATTACAGACGCAGAGGGGGAAAATGGCTTAGTGGTTGCAGGTGTTGAGGGGAGAGGTGAAGTTATGGAAGAGCAGCTGGAAGGATTCTGTGCAAATGGGATGTTTGTTGACTATGGTTGAGACTACACAAATCTGCCCATGAGGAAACCATACGCTGCTAACTACAGGCTAAGCTTCCCTAGTCCAAAAATCCTAAATCTGAAATGTTCCAAAATCCAAATCTTTTTGAGCAGCAACTTGACGTGCTCAAAGGCAATGCTCATCGGAGCATTTCAGATTTTTAGAGGAGGGATGCTGAACCTTAGCTAACTATATCATGCAAGCATTCTGAAATCTGAAAAAATCTGAAATCCAAAACATTTCTGGTCCCAAGCATTTCGGATAAGGGATCCTTGACCAGTATGCGCACACACACACACACACAAACGCACAGCTGTTCGCTGGTGGGTGTTGCGTGGGCCAGGGTGGAGGGAGGATGAATGTCCCACTTTGTCCCCAGGAACTCTGAGCCTCTGACCCTTTGAGTCACTCCCACTGCCTGTGGGGGGTCGGGGCAGGTGGTGGAGGGAGGTTGGTAGGGGAGGGAGCTTGGGAGATATTGAGCCTATGTCTCTGACCTCTGGGGTGGGCCCAGCTCTCACCTGTCCTCCACCTCCCCTTCCGGCTCAGGGTCTGAGTCCACCACCTCAAGGCCGGCTCCACTGAGCTTCATGTCCTGCTGCAAATGCCCCGGAGCCACAGAAGCCAGGTCATCCCCGTAGGTGGAGGACACTGAGGCTGGCAGCGGCTGCTCTGGAAGTAAGGGAGCCTCGGTCGGGAGGGCGTGGCCGGGAGGGGACCCAAGGGCCGACGGGAGGAGATCCGTGGCCCAGAGCAGCAGCGATGGGGTCCCCGAGGCTAGGCGAGGGCTAGGGTCCTCACCGAGGGCGCAGCAGTTTGGAGGCGCGGGCTCCAGAGGCGTGGCCCGGCGGCAGGCTGCCTCCCGAAGGCGGCAGGCGCTGGCGTAGACCACCCCGTCGGAGCCGCACACTGGGTCCCCCTGGGCGCCGCAGTCGTGGTCGCAGCCGCATCGCGTGATCGCCGCCCCTTCCTCAGGGGCCACCCCAGGGCCCGACTCGCCGGGGGACCAGCCTGGGGAACGACACAGGCTCGACAAGGCACGGAGGACCCCCCACCCTGCACCTTGCCCGCACCCCCACAGAGCCTGGGGGTTGGGGAGACGTCCCTGGGGCCCGGGCCCACTCCCCCCTCGGTGGGTCTTGGGGCGCGACAGTTAATGGGAGGTCCTGAGCCCTGGTCTCATGGAATTTCACGCAGGTATTTGCCTAATACTTACAAAAACAGAAACAGATTTTTTAAAAGCGGTTGTAGAAGAGAAAGGAAGCAGGGCGTCCTGTCTGGGGCGCCCTGCAACAACAGCCCCTGTCCCTGCCGCGCCTCCTCCGCACTGACTACACCCACCCCAAACCCACCTCCTCGGCAGTGACGGCTCCCACCCTCAACCCCGGCCCCTCAGTGCTGACCACAGTCTTAACACCCCCTCCGCACTGACCACACCCACCCTCAACTCCGCCCCCCGCACTAACCACACCCGCCCCCTCCTCTCTCACCTCCCCCTCCCCGCTCGGCCCCGCCCTCACCACACTGACCACCCTCAACCCACTGGACCCAGTCCCCACCACAGTGACCACCCCCTCACTGGCTTGGCCCTGTCCCCATTATACTGACCATTCCCCAGCCACTCCCCTCCGCACTGACCGCTCCTCCAGCCCCGCCTCCCCCGTACAGGCAGAGCGCCCGCCCACCCCTGTGCTGCGTCCTCCTGACTTTATGCTGGCCCCTCCTCTGCCAAGCCCCCACGAGAGCCCTCCCCGGCGCCCGCGGGTGGGAGTCTGGGTGTGGCAGGCTGCGGTGGGGGGCGGCAGTGACTCCGCGCACTTACCCGGGCCCCGGGCAGGGGCGCGCTCCACCTCGTTGCACGCGGGTCCGGCGCACAGTTCCTGGGCGAGTGGGCTGTGCGCGCTGACGTTGTAGAAGCGAGTGGCCTCGAAGGCTGCGGGACGAGGGTGGCGGGTGACCGAGTGCAGGCGCGAAGTATCAGGGGTCGGGCAGGGGGTGCGGGCGCGCGGGCCTACCGGGCTCGTAGTAGTCGTACACGGAGACTGGCAGCGCCGACGTCCTCCCCACCACGCACTCCCGGAGCGCACGGAACCGCACACACGTCAGGCACCGGCTGGGGATCTGCGGGGCAGCGGCGGGCGCAGGCTCGACCCGGGTCAGTAGGCCGGGGCGCTGAGCTTGGGCCCAGAACTGGCTGATTTCAGGGATACCCAGGACTCGTGAAACACAGAAGAAATGTGATCCCATTTTCTTTTTTTCTTTTTCCTTTTTTTTTTTTTTCCCTGAGACAGAGTCTCGCTCTGTTGCCCAGGCTGGAGTGCAGTGGCTTAATCTTGACTCACTGCAACCTCGGCCTCCTGGGTTCAAGTGATTCTCCTGCCTCAGCCTCCCAAGTAGCTGAGATTACAGGCGCTCACCACCGCACCCTGCTAATTTTTTGTACTTTTGATCAAGACGGGGTTTCACCGTATTGGCTAGGCTGGTCTCCAACTCCAGCCCTCAAGTGATCCGCCTGCCTCGGCCTCCCAAAGTGCTGGGATTACAGGCGTGAACCACCGCGCCCAGCCTAGGTCCCATTTTTGATTCTTTGGGTCCTTCCATCCCACTGGGAAAACGTCTCCGGTGGCCTCCCAAACACCACTCCTTTTTTGTGTATGTGCACACATGGCTGAGCATGTGTGGGCGCGACTTGGCATATTCACAATACTGTGCAATCATCACCTCTGTCTAGTTACAGAACAGTTTCTTTCTCCCCCAAAGAAAACCCCATCCCCATCAGCACTCACTCCCCACTCCCCCGGCCCCTGGCAACCACGAATCTTTCCAACTCTACCAATTTGCCTGTTCTGGGCATTTCATATCAATGGATCATGTACTCTGTGGCCTTTTGTGTCTGGCTTTTTTCACTCAGCATCATGTTTCTGAGGTTCATCCATGCTGTAGCACGGATCAATGCTTCACTCCTTCCCACAGATGGATAATATCCACCGTGGCCCCTCCCTGCTTTTTCCACCAACTGTCATCAGCTGAGGACACAGAGCTGTCAGCATGGCCAGCTCTGCCTGGAATTTATTCTCCCAGTGTCTTACTTTTTTTTCAGATGAGGTCTTGCGGGTCTTGCTCTGTTGCCCAAGCTGGAGTGCAGTGGCGTAATCTTGGCTCACTGCAAACTCCGCCTCCCAGGTTCAAGTGACTCTCCTGCCTCAGCCTCCCGAATAGCTGGGATTACAGAGTGCGCCATCACACCTGGCTAATTTTTGTATTTTTAGTAGAGACGGGGTTTTGCCATGTTGGCCAGGCTGGTCTCGAACTCCTGACCTCAGGTGATCCGCCCACCTCGGCCTCCCAAAGTGATGGGATTATAGGCGTAAGCCAAAGCGCCTGGCCACTTTTTTATATTTTTTGTAAAGATGGGGTTTCGCCATGTTGCTCAGGCTGGTCTCGAACCCCTGAGCTCAAGTGGTCCTCCCACCTCGGCTTCCCAAAGTACTGGGATTACAGGCATGAGCCACCATGCCCTGCCCCAATGTCTTTTTTATGGTACAAGATACTTGCAGGGAGCCACACCAGGCAGTGACCGGTGCACCCTCACCAACATGCACACCAGGGAAGCCTCCTTCACCATCCCTGGCTGGTGGTACCTCATCAAAGTAGAAGAGCACTCGGCGTCCAGCCACTTCATACCTCTTCATCCCCATGTGCTTGTCAAGGAGCAGCTGCAGAGGAAGCCAGAAGTCAGGGTCCTCAGACTCTCTGCTTGCTTCCTCTCCCATCTCCTGGAGGCAGTAGTCAGTGGGATGCTTGGACTTGCCCACAAGTTACCATGGGCTGGGGTCTGGGTGCTGGTCAGTGCTCCCCGGGCCCTGCCAGCCTCTCAACACCCAGGAGAGGACGCTCAAGGATGACTATCCCTGCCCAGAGCACCTGCCTGCCCTCTCTATACACTCCCTCAACCCAGCCCAAAGCCCAGGTCAGGCTTCTCCGTGGCCAACGAGGGGCCCGGCTGAGCCCTGCCACCTGCTGGTGTCTCGGCTGCACTATTCAAGTTCCCCTCCCAGTCTGGGATTTTTTTTTCAGTTTTTGATTTTAAAAAACCCACACCCACTCCAAGGCCTCTGAATTGACCACATTGTCATCCCCTGGTGCTCTGTGCAGCCTCCTTGGAGGGGAGGCGACAATAGGCCTGGCTTTCCTGTTCCATCCTCCCCACACAGCAGACCTCCTTTGGTCCCTGGACCTCTTTCTCCCCCAGCCAGAGCTTGGCAGTACTCCCATGTCCCTCTTCCCTCCTGTACTAAATGGGAATGTGGCACTGGTCTCTCTTAGGTTTGTGAGGGTGACAGCTGGTCTCGGCAGAATGTGGATTGAGAATACCCCATGGCTTCCCACCCAGGGCCAAAGCACACGGAACTTTGCTGAAGTTCTAGATGGCATTTATAATAGTGACAGTGGGCCAGTGCTGTGGCTCACACCTATAATCCCAGCACTTTGGAAGGCTGAGGTGGGCAGATCACCTAAGGTCAGGAGTTTGAGACCAGCCTGACCAACATGGAGAAACCCCGTCTCTACTAAATACAAAAAATTAGCTGGGCATGGTGGTGCATGCCTGTAATCCCAGCTACTTGGGAGACAGGCAGGAGAATCACTTTAACCGGGGAGGTAGAGGTTGCAGTGAGCTGAGATTGTGCCATTGCACTCCAGCCTGGGCAACAAGAGCAAAACTCCATCTCAAATAATCATCATCATCATCATCATCATCATCATGACAATGGCTCCACGGGAGATCCACCTGTTGGAGCAGCCCCCACACCACCCCACCTACTCCTCAATAGATAGATGGCCCATTTTTGCCCAGAAAGGGAGGAAAAAAGGGGCTGGGCGTGGTGGCTCTTGTCTGTAACCCCAGCACTTTGTGAAGCTGAGGCAAAGGATTGCTTGAGCCCAGGAGTTTGAGACCAGCCTGAGCAACATAGTGAAACCCTGTCTCTGCCACAAATACAAAAATTAGCAGGGCATGGTGGTGCATGCTTGTAGTCCCGGCTACTCAAGAGGCTGAGGTGGGAGGATTACTTAAGCCTGAAAGTTCAAGGCTCCACTGGGAATTTGAGCCAAGATCGCACCGCTACACTCTAGCCTGGGCAACAGAGCAAGACTATCTCAAAAAAAAAAAAAAAAAGAAAGAAAGAAAGAGAGAGAGCGAGACAGAGAGAGAGAGAGAGAGAGAGAGAGAGAGAGAGAGAGAGAGACTAAAGGAAAGAAAAGAAAGTAATACCCATAGCATTTTACAAAGGGCTGGGCTGCCAGCCAGCCTGACCCTGGGTGCCTAAGCCCTGCCTACTGTTCAGAGATCCCTGCCCACTGCTGCTCACCGGCGCCACCTCACCTGCTCCAGACTCTCGATGTCTGCCCGGAAGCCTGACAACAGGGGCACCTCGAGGACAGCCATATTGGAAGATCCTGCGTGCAGCCACCTTCCGACAACAGGGGAGAGAGAGAGGCCCTAGAGCTCAAGCCTGGACGTGGAATTCACGGTCCCCTCTCTCTCTGGAGCCCACACAGCTGATGTCCCAGGAAGCCTGCCCTGGGGCCTGGCCGGCGGGCCATTGGCACACACATCCTTGGCTTGGTTAGCTCAGTCAAGCCATTTTACAGCAGGGACACTGAGGCCAGAAGGAAACGGCCTTGCCAAGGGCTCTAGGCTTGACCAGGTCTCGTGACTAGGCACTGTGTTTTGTCCTGCACTTCACTCTGTGTCCCCAGCCTGGGAAGCAGCTGGCGACCCCCCTCTTGACATGGCTCCACAGAGCAGCCACAGTCCAGGTGTTTCAACAGTGCCACCGTGCAGGAGACTCTGGGAAATCAACCCCCTAGCTCTGGCCTCAGTTTCTCCTTCTGTAACATGGCAGGGCAGGGAGGGAAGTAACTGGGCTCTCTCTGGAGCCTGCAGTATGCCAGGCGCTTCCTACAGGGCGTCGGGGACAAGGAAGAGGAAGCCGACATTCAGTGTGCAGCTTGCAGCTGCGGGAAGTGCACCAAGCTGGACTCTGGTCTTCCCAACTTTCTGAGATGGGGAACTTGGACACATTCAGGATGAGAGTCAAGGTCAGGGCAGCCGCTACCGGGGTAGCGGCTCTGATGGGCTGTGAGTGTCATGGCAACCACTCACCCACCAATCGTCGCCATGGTGACAAGCATCCATCACCATGGCAACAAACATCTTCTTAGGATGAGGACCCACTGTGGCCGGGTCCCAGGCTCACTCCTGGAATCCAAGGGGTCTGGTGCTGGTGTTATCGGTGTCCCAGTGTTACCAGTGTCCCAGCCACACATGGCTGTCCCCATCTGGCCCATCCGCCCCAACCATACTGGAGTCTTCTGTGTCCGTTCACTTTTCTTTCATTCACTTCAAAAACTGGCTGGGTGAGGTGGCTCACACCTGTAATCCCAGCACTTTGGGGGGCCGAGGTGGGCATATCACGAGGTCAGGAGTTCGAGACCAGCCTGGCCAACATGGTGAAACCCTGTATCTACTAAAAATACAAAAAAGTTAGTTGGGCGTGATGGCGGGCACCTGTAATCCCAGCTACTCGGGAGGCTGAGACAGAAGAACCATTTGAATCCAGAAGGCAGAGGTTGTAGTGAGCCGAGATCGTGCCACTGCACTCCAGCCTGGGTGACAGGGCGAGACTCCGTCTCAAAAAAACAAAACAAAACAAAACAAAAACCACCACTGAGTGCCTGGAGCCGGAAGCTCCTCCTGGTCCCAGGAGGCCATCCTCTCCCCACATTGCGCCCTCCTGGGATGCCCACGCCAGCAGGGCAGGCGGCCTTACCTGGTGCACACCTCCAGCATCACCTTGTATTCCTGGTGATGCTGATCGGCCGCTGGGTCATCATCGTCAGCTGGGGGTCTGTCTCCTCGGGAACCCTCAGCTGAGGAGGAAGGCATGGGGGACGGGCGTCCCTGGGCCTCAGGCTCCTGGAGGCTAACGAGCAGTTGGAAAGCCGGCTTGGCCACTGGGTCAGGCACATTGTAGGTGACATCAATCTGGGGGGTGTTGGAGGATGGAGACTTAGGGACCTGGGCCCTCCACAACAGGTGCAGGGTAGGGGAGGAGAAAGGGCAGTGGGGAGGTGGGAAAAGCCAAAATTATGAGGACAATGATATTCATGACAGTTTCAGAGCTGTGCTCAGCTATGTCTGAGTCTAGGGGTCTCCCTCCCATCCACGGTGTTGTCTGGGCTCCCATTTTAGAGATGAGAAAACGGAGCTAGCGAGAGTCATCGTGGGAAACTTGCCCTCTGACTGCCAGTCAGAGCCTGTGAGATGCACCTGCCCCAGCGTGGTCTGGGGTTAAATCCAGGCCACAGCAGGCGGAATGACCTTGAGCCCTTAGGCAAATCTGCTTGAGTCACTGGGTCAGAGATCCCTGGACTGAGGGTCAAATGGATTTTCCTGGGGTGAGGGGGGCAGTGGGCAGCACACCTGAGAGGACCATGGCCACCTGCCTTGGGCAGTATTAGGAGGCTGAAAGCCTGCCCTGCGGTCTGGCCTGCTGCTGAGTTCAGAACCCTCTGGGGAGTCCCTGGGGTTCCACTGTGTGGGTGGAGGGGATGGGGCACAGGAGGACAAGCCCAATATCACCTAATGCTCCCTAAAACCTCACCTGCATCAGGCAGCAGCCGTCCCCCTTGGCACTCACAAACAGCCCCGTGGGGAGGCTGGGGATCTGAGGACAGAAGTCACCGTGAGGCCCTGCCGACTCCTCCTCCAACAGCCCCCAAGCCCTCGTCCCAGGAACACGCACCGCTGCCATCTGCAGAACCCTTTGGTTGGTCCTGTGCAGCTCGAAGGTTTCCTGGTAGTCCAGGTTGGTGGAGGCCACGGAGACAGTGAGGTTGATACCTCCAGCATAGGACAAGATGGCATATTCAGCCAAGGCCTGCAGAGCCACGCAGGTGTCCTGGGGATGGAGGAGGAGATGGCCATCAACCCCGAGACTGAGTTGGCCAGTGGTCCCCTGACTCCTGTCTTGGAAGCCTGGCCTGAAACAGGCACCAACGGGGCTGGAATAGAGACTGGACTCAGTGCAGACACCCATGGCACTGGGGGCCTCAGGACAGCCAGGTTGGCATGTCCCCAGAGGCAGAGGCTGGGCTCCCACGGAGGATCCAGGGGCATCTGTCCCTCACCCCCAACACCTGCCCTCTTTGGGGCTCTATAAAGTGAGAAGGGGCCAGACTGCCTGGCCACCTCAGAGCTCAAAACAAGGACCGCAGGGGCCCCACCCACCCAGCCCTGAACCCCTCCCTCTGGCCCTGCCCGGCTCGCCTGAGTGGAGGAGAATCCCCCGAGTGCATTTCGCTGCTGGGACAGCCACTTCACCACAGGCAGGGCGGCGGCCACGTCACCCAGCAGGGTGTAGGTCAGAAGGGCGTAGGCTGTCATTTCCACCTCGGCCGAGACCACTGCAATGGAAGAGGCCCACTGGGGACTTCTGACACAGGGACATGGGCCCAGTGCATGGAGGTATGGCCAAGGCAGGCACCCGGGAGCTGGGGTGGCCAGTACCTGACTGAGAGGTCCTGTCACCGAAGCTCAATAATGTGCCCTTGTCCATGTCCCAGGAATTTGTCAGGCTCCAGTGGGTGACCCCATCTGCAAGGAAAGGAGTGGTCAAGAGCTACCACCCCACCCAGTGTGCAGCCTGGCATCCCATGGAGCACATCCAAGCATGGGGTCTAAAGAAAAGGTACTGTGGGACCCCAGTGGGAAAAGAGTGTCATGGGAAGACAACTGGGACAGGAAGGGCCTCAAGGCTCCATCTCAGATCTGCAAACCTATGGCAGCCTTAGCCCTTCCCGTGCCCCTGGCAGACATCATGAATCAATGGCCACCCTACCCTACCCCTGGCAGACATCACTAATCAATGGCCACCATTCCCTTCCCCAGACACAGACATCACTAGTCAGTAGCCTCCCTCCTGACCAGGTACTGATGCAGCCCCTGATGTTCCCACTTAGCACCCAAGCAGCCGCACTCGACTTGCAAAGGCTCAAAGATTCTGGCTGGGTGCAGTGGCTCACACCTGTAATCCCAGCAATTTGGGAGGCCGAGGTGGGTAGATCACTTGAGGTCAGGAGTTCAAGACCAGCCTGGCCAACATGGTGAAACCCCATCTCTACTAAAAATACAAAAATTAGCTGTGTGTGGTGGTGCACACCTGTAATCCCAGCTGCTGGGGAGGCTGAGGCCGGAGAATTGCTTGAACCCAGGAGGCAGAGGTTGCAGTGAGCCAATACCGAGTCGCTGCACTCCACACTCCAGCCTGGGCGACAGAGTAAGACTGTCTCAAAATAAGTAAATAAATAAATATAAAATAATAATAATAAAAAAAGAATGGCAAGGCACGGTGACTCACACCTGTAATCCCAGCACTTCGGGAGGCTGAAGTGGGCAGATCGCCTGAGGTTGGGAGTTCAAGACCAGCCTGATCAACATGGAAAAACCCATCTCTACTAAAAAATACAAAAAATTAGCTGGGCATGGTGGTGCATGCCTGTAATCCCAGCTACTTGGGAGGCTGAGTTAGGAGAATTGTTTGAACCCAGGAGGCAGAGGTTGTAGTGAGCCGAGATCACGCCATTGCACTCCAGCCTGGGCAACAAGAGCAAACTCTGTCTCAAAAAAAAGAAAAAAAGAAAAAAAAAGAAAAGAAAAAGGCTCCAAGGATTCTGAGCTCACATGAGGTGTAAAGACTCTCAAATCCAGAGAGAAACCAGCCCACCGCCACCACCTCCCACTCCGTCCCTGGATCCTCTTTAAACTTCTCTCTTTCTGAAGCAATGAAAACAGTTCTTCAGGTGGCATCTTAATGACTTAAGCCGAGAAACCTGCCTGGGCCCCAGTGCAGCTGCTGGGGGTAGGGGTGGGGCAGGGAGGTCTGGTTGAAGTGGGAGGAGACTTAGTGTGGGGGCATTCTGAGAAAGTCGAAGCTCAGGGATTGGAGTCCCAGTGGGTGATGATTTTGTAGGTCGGAGGACTGACAGCTCGAAAAAACTTACCAGGGCTCATGCAGCAAGTGGAGGGAAGGGCGGAAGCCAGACCCAACCCTCCCCTGTCCCTTAGCACCCCTGTCCTGGGATGATTTCCAGGGAGCCTGGCCAGAGGCAGGGGATGCGTTCTCTGCTGGGGATCCCTCCCTGAGAACTCCCCTTCCTGAGGGGTTGGCATCCCAGATTTCACAGGCAAGGTGAGTAATGCTTGGGCTGGTGTGACTTGGACAAGCCACTTCCTCAAACAAAGTCACTAGCAGATGCAATAATGAACAAATACTATAATCAACAAAGCAGTTGACAAAGGAGCAAAAGGTGTCTTGTCAGTTTCCCTTTGTCCGTCCTTCCTTCCTTCCTTCCTTCCTTCCTTCCTTCCTTCCTTCCTTCCTTCCTTCCTTCCTTCCTCCCTCCCTCCCTCCCTCTTTTCTTTCTTTTCTTTTGAGCCGGGGTTTCACTCTGTCACCTAGGCTAGAGTGCAATGGTGCGATCTCAGCTCACTGCAACGTCTGCCTCCTGGGTTCAAGCAATTCTTGTGCCTCAGCCTCCCAAGTAGCTGGGGTTATAGGCACCTGCCACCATACCCAGCTAATTTTTGTATTTTTAGGACAGTTGAGGTTTCACCATGTTGGCCTGGCTGGTCTCGAACTCTTGGCCTCAAGAGATCTGCCCAAAGTGCTGGGATTATAGGCGTGAGCCACCGCGCCCAGCTGACTCATCAGTTTTTTGTTTTGTTTTTGAGACGGAGTCTTGCTCTGTCACCCAGGCTGGAGTGCAATGGTGCGATCTCTGCTCACTGCAACCTCCACCTCCCGGGTTCAAGCGATTCTCCTGCCTCAGCCTCTCGAGTAGCTGGGACTACATGACTCGTCAGTTTTGATAAATATGTTCATGAGTTGTTTACCGGGCTCCACAGTAGGCTTCCCGACGCTGTGGCCTCTGGGGAGGGCCAGGGACACCTACCTCTCATGATGGCCAGGCTACGGAGCTTGCGCAGTGCCTCAGGGGCTGCCGGGCTGCGGAGCAGGGTCAGTGCATAGGTAGTCAGGGCACAGCTGTAGGGGTCCGTGGCCAGGGGTGCAGCAGACTCCAGGAAGTGCCTCGCTTTGTCAATGGAGCCTCTCTCCTCCTGCAGGGTGGGGTGGGAAGGTGAACCCTGGGAGACTGCTCTGCCCCCATCCCACCCACCACCCACTGGCTTCTGAGGCGTCCCTGGGGAGAGCTCTGGATGACTCACAGCCCCTTACTTTGCACCCTTCTGTGTCTCTCACTGCCTGCAGACCCAATTTTCAAACCCCATCTCCTTTCTTTTCTTTCTTGTTTTTTTTTTTTTTTTTTTTCATAGGCTGGGCACGGTGTAATCCCAGCGCTTTGGGAGGGCAAGGTGGGTGAATCACCTGAGGTCAGGAGTTTGAGACCACCCTGGCCAACATGGTGAAACCCCATCTCTACTAAAAATACAAAAATTAGCTGGGCGTGGTGGCGTGTGCCTGTAATCCCAGCTACTTGGGAGGCTGAGGTAGGAGAATTGCTTAAACCAGGGAGTTGGAGGTTGCAGTGAGCCAGTATCTCGCCACTGCACTCCAGCCTGGCAACAGAGTGAGACTGTCTCAAAAAAAAAAAAAAAAAAAAAAAAAAAAAAAAAAAAAAAAAATACAGACAGCATCTCACTCTGCTGCCCAGGCTGGAGTACAGTGGCATGATCATAGCTCACTGAAGCCTTCAACTCCTAGGCTCAAGCAACCCTCCCGCCTTGACCTCCCCAGTAACTGGGACTACAGCTGCACACCAGCATGCTCAGCTAACGTTTTATTTCTTGTAGAGATGGAGTCTCACTATGTTGCCCAGGCTGGTCTCAAACTCCTGGGCTCAAGCGAGCCTCCCACCTCGGCTTCCCAAAGTGCTGGGATTACAGGTGTGAGCCACTGCCCCTGGATCCCATTACCATTCTTGTAAGTTGGCACTCCTTTTTCCAAATGAGGTCTGGCCAGGATGCCCAAGTACATGGCAAATGAGCACAGTGATACTCTAGGCGAAGCAGGCAGATCCCTGGCCACCCTTTCCCACCCAGCCCCATGGCCGGGTCTTTGTTAAGACAGCTAGCTATGGCCAGGGGCAGTGGTTCACACCTGTAATCCTAGCACTTTGGGAGGCCGAGGTGAGCAGATTACTTGAGTTCAGGAGTTCAAGACCAGCCTGGCCAACATGGTGAAACTCCATCTCTACTAAAAATACAAAAATTAGCCAGGCGTGGTGGCGGGCACCTATAATCCCAGCTATTCAGGAGGCTGAGGCACAAGAATCCCTTGAATCCCAGAGGCAGAGGTTGCAGTGAGACACCGTGCTCCAGTCTGGGCAACAGATCGAGACCCCATCTAAAAAAAGAAAGAAGAAAGAAGGGAAAGGAAGGGAAGGGGAGGGGAGGGGAGGGGAGGGGAGGGGAGGGGAAGGGAAGGGAGACGGAGTCTCATTCTGTCGCCCAGGCTGCAGTGCAGTGCTGCAATCTTAACTCACTGCAACCTCCACCTCCCAGGTTCAAGTGATTCTCCTGCCTCAGCCTCCTGAGCGGTTGGGATTACAGGCACATGCCATGATGCCTAGCTGATTTTTGTATTTTTAGTAGAGATGGGGTTTTGCCACATTGGCCAGGCTGGTCTCGAACTCCTGGACCCATGTGATCCGCCCATCTCAGCCTCCCAAAGTGCTGGGATTAGATGCGTTAGCTACTGTGCTTGTCCTCCAGTGACAAGCACCTTTAATTTTTTTGTTTTTTTAAATCAGAGACAGGTCTCACTATGTTGCCCAGGCTGGAGTGCAGTGGCTGTTCACTGGCACGATCTCACTACTACTATCAGCACAGGAGTCTTGACCTGCTCCATTTGTGACCTGGGCCAGTTCACCCCTCTTTAGGCAACCTGGTGGTCCCCTGCTCTCAAGAGGTCACCATACTGATGCTGAACCTAGTGCAGACACTTGATCAGTGCAGTGCACTATAGCCCAGAACTCCTGGGTCAAGCGATCCTCCTGCCTCAGCCTCCTGAGTAGCTGGGACTACAGGAATGCTCCACTGCACCTGGCAACAGTGTTGTTTAAGAGACGAGAAGGGGAGAAGACAGAGAAGGTCACATGCAGACAGAGGCAGGGGCTAGAGTGATGCAGCCACAAGCCAAAGAATGCCTGGAGCCCCTGGAAGCTGGAGGCAGCAAAGAAAGCTCCTCCCTTAGAGCCTGCAGAGGGAGCAAGGGCCTGCCAATGCCTTGATTTTGCACTTCTGGTCTCCAAAGCAATGAGAATGTATTTCTGTTGTTTTAAGCCACCCAGTTTGTGGCAGTTTATTATGGCAGCCACAGGAAATGAAGACAGCAGGTTTTGCCTCCTTTGGGGAATGATCTAAGACAGGGGTCCCCAACCTCCAGGTCACAGACTGATACCGGTTGGTGGCCTGTTAGGAAAGGGCTGCACAGCGGGAGGTGAGTGACAGGTGAGCCAGCAAAGCTTCATCTGTATTTACAGACCCTCCCCATCACTTGTATTACCACCTGAGCTCCACCTCCCAACAGATCAGCAGCGGCATTAGATTCTCATGGGAGCATGAACCCTATTGTGAACTGTGAGCATGTGAGGGATCTAGGTTGCAGACTCCTTTTTTCTTTTTTCTGAGACAGACTCTTGCTCAGTTGCCCAGGCTGGAGTGCAGTGACACGAGCTTGGCTCACTGCAACCTCTGCCTCCCAGGTTCAAGTGATTCTCCTGCCTCAGCCTCCCAAGTAGCTGGGACTACAGGTGTGCACCACCATGCCCGGTTAACTTTTGTACTTTTAGTAGAGACAGGGTTTTGTCATGTTGGCCAGGCTGGTCTTGAACTCCTGACTTCAAGTGATCTGCCTGCCTTGGCCTCACAAAGTGCTGGGATTATAGGTGTGAACCACTGCACCCAGCTGGTTGCACACTCCTTATGAGAATCTAATGCCTGATGATCTGTCACTGTCTCCCATCACTCCCAGAAGGGACAGTCTAGTTGCAGGAAAATAAGCTCAGGGCTCCCACTGATTCTATATTATGGTGAGTTGTATAATTATTTCATTATATATTATAATGTAATAATAATAGAAATAAAGTGCACAATAAATGTAATGCTCTTGAATCATCCCAAAACTAGCCCCTCTTCCCCAGGCCATGGAACAATTGTCTTCCACAAAACTGGTCCCTGGTGCCAAAAAGTTTGGGTACTGCTGATCTAAGAGACCAGAACCCAGAAGACTGGAGAGAATCAACTGCTGCCCTGTGGGGAAGGTCTTCAAATTCAGAAGAGAAATAGGTTGGAAGGATCTGGAGAAGGCAGAAAAAGATTCTTGGGAGAAGTGAAGTGACTTCAAGGGATGGGAAGGAGGTGGAGGGCCTGTTGAGTGCTCATTGAAGACATAAAGGAGGGCTGGGCATGAGGGTCGCTCATGCCTGTAATCCCAGTCCTTGGGAGGTCAAGGCAGGAGGATTACCTGAGGTCAGGAGTTTGAGACCAACCTGGCCAACATGGTGGAACCTGGTCTCTACTAAAAATACGAAAATTAGCCGGATGCAGTAGCACAAGCCTGTAGTCCCAGCTACTCAGGAGTCTGAAGCTGCTGTGCCATGGATCCCACCCTGCAAGGGGACTCACAGGCCTCACCCCAAGCCAAAGAGAATCACTTGAACCCAGGAGGCAGAGGTTGCAGTGAGCTGGAAAAAAAAAAGCCTCACCTCAAGGTATGTGTCATAAAAGTGCACGTATCTTGTTGTCTATAGTGATATGGACAACAAGAAGATTGGAAAGCTTCCAGGAAGGGAACAAACCAGATACAAACAGTTACTCAGAATGACAACTGACTTCTCGATGGAACACTGGAAACTAGAAGATGATAGAACATCATCAATTATTCTAAAAGAAAGCAATTTCCAACCTGGAATTCTATACCCAGCCCAACTATCATACAGGGGCAGAATAAGAATATTTGCAGACATGCAAGGTCTCAAAAAATGTGCCTCCCAATACCCTTCCTTAGTAAAGGAGGGTAGCAATTGTGCAGCATCCTGGGCACTGTCCTTTCCAACTAGAGTGGGGGTCAAGGGCTCTGGCAGGGAAGTTTCCAGAAAAATGCATTTGGGAGGTGACATATTTGACCACTTCCATGGGAGATGTGGGGGATGAATTTGAGGTATGGGGGGGTGTCATGGAATACCTGTGATCTTCCTCAGAATTCATATGTTGAAGCTCTAACTCCTAATATGATGGTATTAGGAGTCGGGGACCTTTGAGTGATAATTCGGTTTAGATTGAGGTCATGAGGATGGGGCCTCCATAGTAACAGGATTAGTGTCTTTATACGAAGAGGAAAAGCACTAGAGCTCTCTCTCCACATGTACACACTAGGGAAACACCACGTGAACACACAGTAAGAAGGTGGTAGTCAACAAACCAGGAAGAGAGCCCTCACCAAAAACCAAACCTGCCTGCGCCTTGGTCTTGGACTTCCCAGCCTCTAGAACTGTGAGAAATAAATGCCTATTGTTGAAGCCACTTACTCCATGGTATTTTGTTTCTGCAGCCCAAGCTAAGACAGGGAGTTAGGAATTCAGCATAAGAATTTGGTCAGGGGAGAACCAATTCAGCGCATAACACAGGGCAAGGAACCCTCTGGACATTGTGCATTGTGGGGGTCTTATGTCACAGCAAATCCTAGACCCACCAGTTGTCTGGATTGTGAGACCAAGAATCCTGAGAAGTGCCCAAACTCATAATTTATCATCAGAGATTGTAGAATTGATGTAGGTATTAGGGAGGGCAGATTCTTTTCACCTGGGGCTGAGATCCATCACGGTAGCCTTCTCTGCAGAGACTGTGCCATCCCCCGCCCCAGGAACGCCTCATAGAAGAGACTATGGCCCTCAAGTGTCTTGGGCCATCTAAGCCCCATCCAGTCCAACTGTCTCTGAATATCCTAACCCTTTCCCCACAAAAACATGCATGAGTCCAACATTTTGTAGGGTTCCCTGAAGCCAACCCTTGGGTCACTGGCCAGGAACCTGAACTAGCCTGAAATGATTCTCTGAAGGAGGTCTGGGGGCTGGACAGTCATGGGAGGGCTTGTACTCAGGGAACCTCCCCAGCCCCCAACACGTGCCCGATTTCCCCCTAGTAGCATGGGAATCTCTCTCTCCTCTGCTCAGATTATAAGAAACTGGATGTAACGTGACCATTGTTGATGAAAAGCGAGAAAAAGCCTCAACAATGAGCAGAAGGAGGGCAAGGAGGAAGAAATCAACCCTGGCATAAAGGAGGGAACCTCTCACTCGCTCCTCCAGTGACCAGCCCCAAGTCTCCCCAAACCCCTTGTGTACTCACCTCTGAGGCTGTGCCTGTTTCCAGGAGAGCAGCCACCACGTAGGCTGTCAGCGGGACAGTGCCGTGGATCCCACCCTGCAAAGGGACTCACAGGCCTCACCCCAAGCCAAAGGAAACGGTCCACTTCCCCCTACTTGCCCCAGGCAGCTCCAAGGAGTAGGAACAGGCAGATCAGGGCTGGGGCTCCAGGAGGAGGTGAGAGGCCCCGGAAGGAGGCTCCAGAGGCCACTCACCTGGATGTCCTTGTTCAGGACCCTGCCCATGGCTGGGAAGGAGCCATCGGCCTGCTGCTGTTGGATGATCCAGCTCTTGGAGGCAACCAGCTCCCGGGGGTCCACGAAGATAAAGCTGCGAGCCTGTGCAAAGGACTTCAGGACAAAGGCCGTGAGCCTGAAAGAGAACAGGGCGTCGCCTGAGGGGCTGCAGAATGGTCAGCCCCCACGTGCTGGTTGAAGGATTGCAGCAAGCTCCCTGTACCACTCCTGGCCTCCATTTCCTCATCTATAAGATGGGAGGGGTCCAATCTATCCCCACAGGGCTGTCAGAGTGGAGGAGGGGGCACATTGCCCAGCACTCGGTAGGGCCTGAAGATGGAGCTGTCTCCTTCCTGCCTGGACCTCTACCCTAGTGGCATTCAGGTCTGCTCCTTGCTCAGCACTCAAGGCCCTTCTGTGAGCTGGTCTAGCCCTGCCTGTCCTGCCATGTGAGGAAGACCCTTCTGGTTGCCAGCCTCATAGCCATTTCCTGCTTGGTCCTTGCCAAAAGGCCCCTGATGTCATTCAGGGGCCAGCAGCCATGTGCCTTGGAGATCTGTGCTCCTCTATGGTCCCAGCCAGTCACAGTCATGGGCATTCCAGCTACTGGGCCTGGGAGTGGCTTTGGAATGGGCGTGTGATGCAATGCTGGGAGCAGCTGCAGCCATTTTGCCACCATGAGGGGCACAGCCATGTGCCGAGGGAGGGAATACCCAGGGATGGAAGGAAGAAAACAAGCCCCGGTGCACGATGGGGCTGCTGAATCAGCCAACCGTAGAGCCTCCCCAGCCCTGCGGGGCAAGCTGATGTTCAGAATTGCTCTTCAGCCCATTTTCTGTCACTTGCAGCCAAAAACATCTCTGCTCTGTGGCCTGTCCCTCATCCACCCCATCTCCCTCGCCCTGCTTTTGCAGTTGCCACCCTGAGTAAGAGCTGGCAAGGCCAGGGAATGAATGTGTGAACAAATGAAGGAGAGAAGCACAACATGGAAGCCAGGAGGCCATGAGGGATGAAAACCAGAATTGCTAGCAGAGGAAACTTTGCAAATTCAGGATCAAAGAATAAGCTATCTTCAAAATCAAGTGGCTCTAGGCTCTGTTTATATGAATCACAAAAACAGGACACATTAGCCTGCCTGCCGGCCTGCCTCCCTCCACATCCAGTGAATTTTTAAATTTTTTATAGATATGGGGTCTTACTATGTTGCCCAGGCTGGTCTCGAATTCCTGGGCTCCATCAATCCTCCCACCATGGCCTCCCAAAGTGGTGGGATTATAGGCATGAGCCACCATGCTCACTGCAGCCACTGCCTCTCAGGTTCAAGCAATTCTCATACCTCAGCCTCCCAAGTAGCTGGAATTACAGCCTCCCGAGTAGCTGGGATTGCCACCATGCCCAGCTAATATTTTTGTATTTTTAGTAGAGACAGGGTTTCACCATGTTGGCCAGACTGATCTCAAACTCCTGACCTCAAGTGATCCTCCCACCTCGGCTTCCCAAAGTGCTGGGACTCAGGAGTTCAAGACCAGCCTGACTGACACGGCGAAACCCCATCTCCACTAAAAAAAAAAAAAAAAAAAAAAAAAATTAGCCAGGCGTGGTGGTGGATGCCTGTAATCCCAGCTACTTGGGAGGCTGAGGCAAGAGAATTGCTTGATCCCAGGAGGCAGAGGTTGCAGTGACCCGAGATCGTGCCACTGCACTCTAGCCTAGGTGTCAGAGTGAGACCCTGTCTCAGACAAAAAAGAATAAATAAATAAATAGATAAAATAAAATATACCCAAAGCTCATCCAGGCCGCTCTCCCTCTCAGGTACCTCAAATGCATCCTCTTCTTTCTACTCCCATGTTCCCTAGATCAGCCAGGACACCCCATGGCTCCCAGGCCCATCCCCACCCCATCACCAGCTATGCACACTGCAACCAGGGGGAAGTTCCATGCATTTTGTGTATGGCAGGGACAGGAGGCAAGGACAGAACCAAGCCAGCTGTGTGCTGGGAATTGTGGAATTCCCATGGTCCAGCATACTGTGCTCTCTGCTTTTCCACTGTAAAACGCAAACAGGATAAATGTTATCTAGTGATAAAAAGAAATGAGCTCTCAGCTGAACTCGGTGGCTCATACTTGTAATCCCAGCACCTTGAGAGGCTGAAGTAGGAGGATCAGTTGAGGCCAGGAGTTTGAAACAAGCCTGGGCAACATAGCCAGACCCTGTCATTCATTAACAAACAAACAAATAAATAAATAAATAGTGAGTGTGTGAGTGAACCCTAATGTAGATTATGAACAACAGTTCATAACGTTTTAATGCCAGTCCATCAATTATAACAAATGTAGCATACTAATACAAGATGCCTATCACAGGGGAAACTGTGTATGGGTGGTCGAGGTGTATGGGAACTCTATTCTATTTACTCAATTTTTCTGGAAACCTAGAACTCTTCTAAAAAGTAAGATCTGCCCAGGCATGGTGGCTCACGCCTGTAATCTCAGCACTTTGAGAGGCCAAGGCGGGCGGATCACGAGGTCAGAAGATGGAGACCATCCTGGCTAACACGGTGAAACCCCGTCTCTACTAAAAATACAAAAAATTAGCCTGGCGTGATGGCGGGCGCCTGTAGTCCCAGCTACTCTGGAGGCTGAGGCAGGAGAATGGCGTAAACCCGGGAGGCGGAGCTTGCAGTGAGCCGAGATTGCACCACTGCACTCCAGCCTGGGCGACAGAATGAGACTTCGTCTTAAAAAAAATAAAAAAGTAAGATCTATGGCCAGGTGAGGTACCTCCTGCCTACAGTCTTTGGGAGGCAGAGGTGGAGGATCGGTTGAGGCCAGGAGCTCAAGACCAGCCTGGGCAACACAGCAAGACCTGGTCTCTACTGAAATTCAAAACAATTAGCTGGACATGGTAGTGCACGCCTGTAGTTCCAGCTGCTTGGGGGACTGAGATGGGAGAATTACTTGAGCCCGGGAAGTCAAGGCTGCAGTGAGCCCTGATCATGCCACTGCACTCCAGCCTGGGAAACAGAGTGAGAGCTTGTCTCAAAAAAAAAAAAAGAAAAAAAAAAAGAAAAAAAAAATTAGTTAATTAAAATAAATAATAAAAACTAAAGTCTAATGACTATCTGTTATCTGAAATGCTTGGAACCAGAAGTGCTTCAGATTTTGAATTTGGATTTTGGAATATTTGCATTTATAGGAATCCCTTGGTATCTGTGGGAGACTGGTTCCAGGACCCCCAAGGATACCAAAATCCACTGATGCTCTAAGTCCTTGATATATGAGGGTGTAGTAGTTGCATATAACTGACACACATCCTCCCATGAACTTTGTTTTTTATTTTTATTACTTTATTTTATTTTATTTTTTATTTTTTGAGACGGAGTCTCGCTCTGTCGCCCAGGCTGGAGTGCAGTGGCTGGATCTCAGCTCACTGCAAGCTCCGCCTCCCGGGTTTTACGCCATTCTCCTGCCTCAGCCTCCCGAGTAGCTGGGACTACAGGTGCCCGCCACCACGCCTGGCTAATTTTTTTGTATTTTTTTTGTAGTAGAGACGGGGTTTCACCGGGTTAGCCAGGATGGTCTCCATCTCCTGACCTCGTGATCCGCCCGTCTCGGCCTCCCAAAGTGCTGGGATTACAGGCTTGAGCCACCACGCCTGGCCTTTTATTTTTATTTTTGAGACACAGTCTCACCCTGTCACCCAGGCTGGAGTGCAGTAGCACAATCTCGGCTCACTGCAACCTCTGCCTCAGGGTTCAAGCAATTCTCCTGCCTCAGTCTCTTGAGTAGTTGGGATTACAGGCACCTGCCACCACGCTCAGCTAATTTTAGTATTTTGGGTAGAGACGGGGTTTCACCATGTTGGCCAGGCTGGTCTCGAACGCCTGACCTCAGGTGATCCGCCCACCTTGGCCTCCCAAAGTGCTGGGATTCCAGGCGTTAGCCACTGTGCCCAGCCCCTCCTGTGTACTTTAAATCACATGTTGGTTACTTAGAACACCTAATACAATGCCCACACGTCACTTCATTTGCATGAATTCAATATTCTACTCAGCATGCAACAAATTCAACTTTTCGTTTTGGAACTTTTCGTTTTGGAATTTTTAAAACTTTTTTTTTTTTTTAAGAGATGTGTAGGGAGAACCCCTGAAACTATTGCTACAGAATAAAAGATGAAATGCTCCTGATTATTGTAAATACAAAATTGCATGCAGGATTGTGTAAAGACAATGTCAGGTTGGACTGCCAGAATGAGCCAACAGCGCGTGATGTGCTTCCCCCTGCAGAGAGCCTATGAATGGACGTGTAGTCAGGGGGGTTTCACATCACCAAGATTCCTGTCCCAGAAAAGTAGATGTTCATAGCTCTGGGAATGGAATGCGACCCTTGTGGAGAGCCTATAAATGGATGCATGGGGGGCACTTGTCCATATGGATAAGATAGGGCTATAAACGCCCTCATCTTGCCGCAGCTCTTCTAGGCCTCTTTAGGGTTAAGGCATACTCCCTTCTGAGAATTTCTGGTCTAACCGGTTGTCTAACTTCACGTCCTGTTTCTATGAATTGTTTTAACCAGCTTTTGCTGCAACTGTTACTGCTGTTCCTGTTTTAAGGCTCTGTTAGATATTACTGATGCACACACTATGTTGTAAATTCTTATCTGTGTATACTGTACTTCTGCATACAGAAGTTATGTTGAAGAATTACTTCATCCCCATGTGACCATTTCACCTCATAATCAAATGACCCTAAATCCCTCACTAACCTACCCCCACCCTCACTAAACTTAATAATAAATGCTGGCATATCCAGTGCATTGTTGGCACTGCAGGACCAGAAGGTGGTGACCCCCCCTGGACCCAGCTTTCACTATCTTGTGTGTGTCTATTATTTCTCAACCTGCCAATCTGCCTGGGAGCAAAGAGAAAGCACCATTGCATTGCGGACTGCTGGCCAGTTTCCGCAATAGAGATGCAGTTTTGCTCTGTCACCCAGGTTGGAGTGCAGTGGCACAATCATAGCTCACTGCAGCTTTGAACTTCTGGGCTCAAGTGATCCTCCTACCTCAGCCTCCCCAGTAGTTGGGACTAAGGCACGTACCACCACATCCAGCTCATTTTTAACATTTTTGCAGAGATGAGGTTTTGCCATGTTTCCCACGCTGGCTGCCGACTCCTAGCCTCAAAGAATCTTCCCGCTTCAGCTTCCCCAAAGTGCTGGGATGACAGGCACCTGCCACCACACCCGTACTCATTTTTTTTTCTGAATAGTTTCAATCTGTGGTTGATTGAATCCTGTGGAACTCACAGATACGGAGGGCTACCTGTATACTTGGGCATCCCAAATCCAAAAAATCTGAAATGCTCCAATAAACATTTCCCTTGAGCATCAGGTTGGCACTAAAAGCAGGCACAGTGGCTCACACCTGTTATCCCAGCACTTTGGGAGGCCAAGGCAGACGGATCATTGGAGGCCAGGAGTTCAAGAACAGCCTGGTCAACATGGCAAAACCTTGTCTCTACTAAAAATACAAAAATTATATAGGCATGGTGATGGGCACCTGTAATCTCAGCTACTCGGGAGGCTGAGGTGGAAGAATTGCTTGAACCCAGAAGGCGGAGGTTGCAGTGAGCCGAGATCGAGCCACGGCACTCCAGCCCAGGCAACAGGGCAAGACACTGTCTCTGATGATGATGATGATAATAATAATAATAATAATAATAATAATAATAATAATAATGTTTTGTATGTTGGAGCAGTTCGAACTTTGAATTTTCCGATTTGGGATGCTCAACCCATCCCAAATGTTGAATCACACATGTGATTCAACACATGCGTGCACACACACGGCCCACCAGGAGACACAGATCTTGATCCTGCTCTGCTCCCAGCCCTCTAACAGCACTCTCTTCCACACAGCACTAAATCCAGACTCCTGCTCTGATCAACCTGACCTTGCCCCTCCCTCTTCCCTCGTGCCAGGTCACCAACCTCCTGGCCCTGTGCTGCTCCAGCCACACCGGCCTCCCTTCTGTGGCCCAACCTCGTCAAGCTGGGTCCTGCCTCAGGGCCTTTGCAATGGCTGTTCCCTCTGCCTGGAATGCTGTTCCCTTGGATTTTCATGGCTCCTCCCTCATATCCTCCAGGAGACCTTTCCTGACCATCCCATATAACTACCCTGCTCCATCACTCTCTACTTCTTTGTTTTATAGATACAAAATTATGCTCCTATTATAGTCATTTTAATGTATATCCACAAATGCCTTAATACTCCTCCTTTCAAGAGATGGAGGCCTGATTCCCTTCATGTGTAGATGGGGTGTACTTAGCAACTCACTACTAAAGAACAGAATGTGGGCCAGGCACAGTGGTTCACACCTGTAGTCCCAGCACTTTGGGAGGCTGAGGTGGGCAGATCACCTGAGGTGAGGAGTTCAAGACCAGTCTGGGCAACATGGTGAAACCCTGTCTCTATTAAAAATACAAAAATTAGCCAGGTGTGGTGGCAGGTGCCTATAATCCCAGCTACTCAGGAGGCTGAGGCAGGAGAATTGCTTGAACCTAGGAGATGGAGGTTGCAGTGAGCTGAGACTGTACCACTGAACTCCAGCTTGGGTGATAGGGTGAGACTCCATCTCAAAAAAAGAAAAGAAAAGAAAAAGGAATAGAATAGAATGAGGCAGAAGTGACAGCCTGACTTGTAAGACCAAGTAACAAAAGGCACTGTGGCATCCTTCCCACTTTCTCTCTTGAATTGCTCACTGTAAGAGGAAGCTGGCCGCCATGTTTTAATAACACTCAAGTAGCCTCTATGGAGAAGTCCACATGGTGAGCAACTGAGGCCTCCTGCCAACAGCCATGTGAGGGAGTCAATTTGGAAACAAATCTTCCAGCCCCAGTTGAGCCTTCAGATGAAGGCAGCAACAGCCAACACCTTGACTGCAACCCCAGCAAACATCCCCAGGCAGAAACACCCAGCTAAGCTGCTCCTGAATTCCATAAGAATTAATACATAATAAATAGAGATAATACATGTTTGTTGTTTTAAATGGCTACATTTAGGGGTCACTTGTTACACAGCAGTGGATAGCTATTGCATCTTGCACAGGGTATTTCTCCTGCACTGGGCAGCGAGGACCTGGAGGCAGGAACCATGTGTTCCTTGTTCCCCCAGGATGAAGACCAGGGCCTGGTTCACTGAATGAATAAATGAATGAATGTGCATTGAGTATAAGGGAACCCATCTAGAACAGATCCCAAGTTTTAAGGCTCCCAGGTAGGATCTTGGACTCCTCCAGTAAGTAGTGAGGGGAGGCACTAACAGGATGGCACTGCACTGAGTGTATCACATGCTTATCCTATGGATCCAGGTTCTGAGGGATGTGTGGTAAGGAAACAGGCTCAGAGAGGTTGAGCATCGGGTCCAAGGCCACACAGCTCACATGAGACAGAGCCCAGGTTTGTCCAGCTTCGGGGTGGGTGCTGCTGCCACCGCCCTGCGCTTACTGCCTCCTTGTCCTACAGGGTCCGCAGAAAGACTTCCATGTTCAGAGACCAAAAAGAATGTTTTAGAAGGTGAGATGGGACCTGGAAGCTGCTGGCTACTCTATTTCCATGAATACAGTGAAATTTGATTTTTCTTGTTCATGCTGAGAATTTAATCCCTGGAAGAAGCTGAGGAAGTGTGTGCACACTGAGTGTCCAGGCCAGGCATGGTGGCTCATGCCTGTAATCCCAGCGCTTTAGGAGGCCGAGGCAGGCAGATCACCCGAGGTCAGGAGTTTGAGACCAGCCTGGCCAATATGGTGAAACCCCATCTCTACCAAAAATGCAAAAATTAGCCAGTGTGGTGGTGCACGCCTGTAATCCCAGCTACTCAGGAGGCTGAGGCAGGAGAATTGCTTGAACCTGGGAGATGGAGGCTGCAGTGAGCCAAGATCGCGCCACCGCACTCCAGCCTGGGCAACAGAGTTAGACTCCGTCTCAAAACAAAAACAAAAACAAAGTGTCCAGTACGTCACAACTTGCTAATCCTGGCTGGTGGAGACCTCCTAGGGGCTGCTGGGGCTCAGCCAACTTTTGGAGAGTGACACAGTGGCTTTAGCTGTCCCTGGGGTGGGCAGGGCCTCTGCTTGCTAGGGCATGATTAGGGCCTTGCATTATCAGTTGTCAGCAAGGCAGGGCCCTGGGACTAGAGCTGCGACAGTGTGGATGAGCTGCTGGGGCTGGGGGATGCTGGGTGTATCATCAACCCTGGGCCCCTCTGAAGCTGGGTAAGGGATGCTGCCCATGGCAGGAAATGCTCAGCCACATGTCCCCGCTGCCCGGGTTCTGGCACTGCAACTGTGCAGTGGACACTCCGTTGGACTAAAAACAGGGCAGTCTCCATGCTCACAGCTGCTGTCGGCACTACCAGGGTGGCAATCTCCGAGAAGGAGTCTGGTGATGGGCACAGAAGTTGGAAGGTCACCCACAGTCTCAGGTGAACCCCGTGATGGTGCCAAGAACTGCAGTAGCCTGAGGATCCCAGGAAAACAAGATCCAGGTGTGCCCGGCCTCCCAGGGACGCTCCCTGCCCTGGTCACCTCCCTGCAGTTACCACAGAAACAAGATCCCAGGCTTCTCCTGCATATAGCACACGCCAGCCTCGAGGCACTGGTCTGGCCTCCGACCCCTTTGCCCTGCCATCTCCTCCTGCTCCAGTCACCGCTATTCCTGGGTCCTGGGAGCTTGAGGAAGGCCAGGGCATCCAGGGCTCACTCCCAAGGGGCCAGAGAGCAGGGCATGGGGTCCTGCTCACCGTGGTAACAACAGCAGAAAGAGGAACAGTTACAATCACCAGCTCTGCACTGGCCCCAAGTCCCAGCCTCCGTCCCTGAAGCTGGGACCACCACAGTCTTTACTTCCCAGCTGTGTTCCCTGTCATCCGGGGATCAGGCGCCAAGTGATCTGGCCACACTGCATTGGATGTGAGGCCGTGGCATCAGGCGGGGAGCCTCAGAGGCCGTGCCTGGGGTGGTGGGGACTCACCACATGCTCCCCGACGCGTCCCGCTCCCCAAACGCGCTGTAGGAGCCATCCTGGCGCTTGTAGGTCAGCTGGCGCTGGTAGCCTGCGGGGCAAGCAGAGAGGACCCTGTCCTGTTGAGTGGCCTGGCCCAGGGACCCCTGGGAACCTACACTGCTCTGCCACCCCCCACCCCGGACCTCCAAAGCCACACCACATATGGGGTCCCTGGAACTGCCTCAAATCACATCTGGAGTCCTTGAAACTGCCATACACCCACATCTGGGGTCCCTGAAACTTCCCCAGACCACATGCGGGGTTCTTGAAACTAGGCTCACTGAAACTGCCCCATGTCACATCTGGGGTCCCTGAAAGTGACCCACACCACATCTGGGGCTCTTGAAACTGTCTCATACCACATTTGGAGTCCGTGGAACTGCTCCACACCACATCTGGGGGTGACATATAGAGCCAGTGGACCGTAGGGTCTGGACAGAAAGCTGGGGACAGGGGCCCTCCAAGTGTTCAATGATGAGTTTGGACTCAAACTGCTCCACACCACATCTGGGGTTCTTGAAACTGCCCCACACCACATCTGGGGTCCCTGAAACTGCTCCACACCACATCTGGGGTTCTTGAAACTGCCCCAAACCCACACCACGTCTGGGGTCCCTGTAACTGCCCCACACCACATCTAGGATCCCTGAAACTGCTCCACGCCACATCCAGGGTTCTTGAAATTACCCCACACCACATCTGGGGTCCCTGAAACTGCTCCACACCACATCTGGGGTCCCTGAAACTGCCCCACATCACATCTGGGGTTCTTGAAACTGTCTCATACCACATCTGGAGTCCCTGGAACTGCTCCACACTACACCTAAGGTCCCTGAAACTGCCCCACACCACATCTGGGATCCCTGAAACTGCTCCACACATCTGGGGTTCTTGAAACTGCCCCACACCACATCTGGGGTCCCTAAAACTACACACCACATCTGGGGTACCTAAAACTACACACCACATCCGGGGTACCTAAAACTGCCCCACACCACATCTAGGATCCCTGAAACTGCTCCACACCACATCCGGGGTTCTTGAAACTGCCCCACACCACATCTGGGGTCCTTGAAACTGCCCCACACCACATCTGGGGTCCTTGAAACTGCCCCATACCACATCGGGGGTCCCTGAAACTGCTCCACACCACATTGGGGATCCTTGGAACTACCTCACACCACATCTGAGGTCCCTGAAATGGCCTCACACCACATCTAGGGTGGCTGTAACCTCCAACTCATTCGTCTCGTTTACTGACATGGCCCCTTTGTGACTACTGGTCACATACTGGCCTCCAGTCACTCCCAGGAGGTCAGTGAAACCACCATCTTGGGGCAGCACCCTCTGTCTCCAGGTGTGGGGGCTGCTCCACCTGCTGGGACAGGAGCTTGGGAAGCTCAGAGAACTGGAGGTGCTGGGGGCAGGCAACGAGGGAGTATGGCGGGAGGCCGGTGGGCCACAGGGGCCTCCAAGGCTGGGCTGGGAGTGTGGCTTTCCTGCGAGGGCACAGTGAGCCACGGGTGGCGTGTGAGTAGAAGAGTGTGAGGAGACATATAGAGCCAGTGGACCGTAGGGTCTGGACAGAAAGCTGGGGACGGGGGCCCTCCAAGTGTGCAATGATGAGTTTGGACCCAGTGGTGGCGACAGAGGTGGGGAGCCTTCCTGGGGTGAAGGTAGAGCTACTCAGCCAGACACGGGCTGTGAGGGAAAGAAGGACGAACTGAGGGCACCACGCTGTGTGGCCTGAGCCTCAGGAAGGACAGGGCTGCGTCTACAGAGACAGGACAGGTGACAAAAGGCATTCTGTATGGGGTGGGTCTTCCCAAATTCACATCCACTTAGAATCCAAAAATGGGACCTTACTGGAAATAAAGATCTTAACAGATATCATTAAGGTTCGGATCTCCAGATGAGAGCATCTTGGATTTATTTACGGTAAGCCCTAAATCCAATGACATGTGTCCTTGTCCTTGAAAAGAGAGGCTGAGCGCCGCGGCTTGCACCTGAAATCCCAGCACTTTGAGAGGCCGAGGTGAGAGGATCACTCGAGGCTGGGAGTTCAAGACCAGCCTGGACAACATAGTGGAACCCCATCTTTACAAAGAATTGGCTGAGCATGGTGGTGCACACCTGTAGTCCCAGCTACTCAGGAGGCTGAGGTGGGAGGCTGGCTTGAGCCCAGAAGTTCAAGACTACAGTGAGCTATGATTGTACCACTGCACTCCAGCCTGGGTGACAGAGCAAGACCCTGGCTCTAAAAAATAAAAAAAAAGAAAGAAAGAAAAAGAAAAGAAAGAAGGAAAAGAAAAGAAATGAAATGAAATGAAAAGAAGAGAAAGGGAATTAGTCACAGAGGTGACAGCCATGCGATTGTGGAAGCACAGAGCAGGCTGATCAGTCTATAAGCCAAGGAACACCTGGAGCCAGCAGATGCCAGTAGAGAGGCCTGGGACAGAGTCTCCCTCAGAGCCACCAGAAGGAATCAGCTCTGCAGACACCTTTATTTCGGACTTTTGGGCTCCACAACTATAAGGAGATGACACATTTCTGTCGTTCTAAGTCACCCAGTTTGTGGCATTTTACTGTAGCAGTTTTAGGAAATGAATACAAGTGGGTTTGGGGGGAAGATGGAGGGGGTTGATTTGGGGTTTGTCGAGTCTGGACTGCGAGTTGGCTGGATGCACACAGGGTCTGGTTGTCCTGTGGAGGTACAGGCTGTTATTCACGAGGAGGGCTCCTTCGACTCTGGGTGGTGTTTAAGGACCTGAGCCTGGATGGATCCACCACGGTGTGCCTGACCCTGGGGCAGCTGGTGTCCACCCACCTCCCAGACTCTCACAAGAGCTAATCTGAGCCCCCAGGACCTGGCCTCAGTGGACTTGGCCTTCCTAGCTGTCCATGATCAGCCTTCATGATGCCAGACTTTCAGCCTGGAGCAACCCCTGAATGTTTCTTCTTTCTTCTTTCTTATTTTTTACAGTTGGGGTCTCATTCGGTCACCCTAGCTGGAGTGCAGTGGCACAATCACAGTTCACTGCAGCCTCCAACTCCTGGGCTCAAGCAATCCTCCTGCCTCAGCCTCCTGAGCAGCTGGGACTACAGGTGCATGCCACCATGTCTGGCTAATATGTTTTTATTTTTTGTAGAGACCGGAGTCTTGCTTTGTTGCCCAGCCTGGTCTCAAATTCCTGGGCTCAAGTGATCCTCCTGCCTCGGCCTCCCAAAGTGTTGGGATTACAGGCATCAGCCACTGTGCCTGGCCTTCTTTTTTCTTTTCTAAATGTTATTTTTAATAATGCTGTTATATTCTTGTTGTAAAAAAAAAAAAAATCTACACTTTAAAAAGATGCTGTTCCTCTCCCTGTATCTGAACAGCACCATTCATTCAGAATCTCATCCTAACAGCCAGAGACATCAGGCTCCTGCTGACAGTGACCAGATCAGGGCCACCCTGAATAGCCTCTTTTGCCCACTTCCTCCTCATCGCTGTGCCTGGTGTGTGGGCCGCCTCCAGCGTGGTCTTCTCCACTGAAGGCTGAACCTGACTCCCTTGCTCCCACCTCAACCAGGCAGTTTTTCCCCAATACCTTGTACTAGGTAGTCAGTGGTCTCTCTCTCCACCTCAGGGCTGAGCTGCTGGGTTTTCTGAAGATACTTCAAGACAAAGATGTTGGGAGCAAAGTGGATCATGTTCTGTTCTCCACAGCCAAAGGGCAGCCGCAGGAGGTTGTTGAGGTGGTTCAGGGTTGGCCCCATGACGTCCCCTGGTGGGAAGGAGAAGAGAGTTGAGTTGGGGGCTGTCCCAGCTCAGTAGAGAACAGGGACAGCTTTACCCAGGGATGGGAGACTGCGTGTGTCACCCAGTCAGCCACCCAACTGCCCTTTGGGACTGACACCCTCTGCCTGCTCAGACCAGCTGGTGTGCTGGCTTTGGTGACAATTTTTCACACCTTCTTCTGTGTTCTTTAGTTTTTAACTTAGGCTTTCTTTCTCTAGCTTTTCATTCTGTTCAGTGCTTTTTCCCTCACTGGCTTTTACAATGGGTGCATTGAAGGCTATACATTGGCCTCTAAGTGCAACTTTGGCTGCATCCCACAAATATCAGAATGTCTACAATCATTCTCATTCCATTCTAAATAGTCTTCCTAAAATATTCCTTTTTTTTTTTTTTTTTTTTTTTTTTTGAGATGGAGTCTCACTATGTCACCCAGGCTGGAATGCAGTGGCACAACCTCAGCTCACTGCAACCTCTGCCTCTCAGGCTCAAGCAACTCTCCTGCCTCAGCCTCCTGAGTAGCTGGGGCTACAGGCATGTGCCACCACACCCAGCTAATCTTTTATTTTTTTTAGTAGAGACAGGGTTTCATCATGTTGGCCAGGTTGGTCTCAAACTCCTGACCTTAGGTGATCCACGTGCCTCTGCCTCCCAAAGTGCCAGGATTACAGGCGTGATCCACTGTGCCCGGCCCTAAAATATTCTTTCTAAAATATTCAGATTTTTTCTTTAACCAAGAGCACTTCAATTTTTAAAAAAGTTTCTAGATGTGTGGAGTTGAAGGTGCATTTTTGAAAGTTTTCTCTCTTTAAAAAAAATTCTGGTTCTCCCATCCCCTTGACATTCTGTATTCCTCTTCTTGGCTTCCTTGTCTCAAAGATTGCTGATGGACTCCCTGGGACTCCCAGTGTCCCCTGAACACACCTTCTCTCATATTTTATTTTATTTTATTTTATTTTATTTTATTTATTTTTAGATGGAATCTCGCTCTGTCACCAGGCTGGACTGCAGTGGCGTGATCTTGGCTCACTGCAACCTCCTCCTCCCAGGTTCAAGCGACTCTCCTGCTTCAGCCTCCCAAGTAGCTGGGGTTACAGGCTTGTGCCACCATGCCCAGCTAATTTTTGTATTTTTAGTAGAGACTGGGTTTCATCATGTTGGTCAGGATGGTCTCGACCTCTTGACCTCGTTATCCACCTGCCTCGGCCTCCCAAAGTGCTGGGATTACAGGCGTGAGCCACCACACCTGGCCCCTTCTTTCCTTCTTTAGCATCTCCGCATGTCTCGCTGAGGCTGCCATTGCCCCTGCAGCCTCCCCTTGTTGCACAAACAGCCTGGCTACTTTCTCATCACCATGCTCTAGGCTACCCAGCTTCTTCTCCACCTGCTGTGTCACTGAAGGCATTGGTGCACGGATCCCAGCCGTCACCTCCTCTCCATTCCTGCCTCTCTGCTTCTTCTCCTATCTCCCTCAATTCCATCTTAGTCACTCAGCCCCGCATCCACTCTGACTTGCTCTTGTGCCTCAGAAATTGTAAACTCGAAATTCCTCTGATCTGGCCACAACCGCCTACCTGCCTGGGTACCAGGGCCTCTGCCCTCTGATGTCAGAGAGAGCCTCAACACCCTCATTTGGGCCCATCCATCTCCTTCTGGCCTCTCGCCCTCTCCTCCCTGGCTGAGGCCCATCCCAAACTCTCACCACCTTTCTGCCCAACTCCCAGCACTGGATCAATCACACAATCAGACTTTTCCCTCCAGCACCTGGGCTACTAGAGGCATCCTGATACGGTTTGGCTGTGTTGCCAACCAAATCTCATCTTGAATGGTAGCTCCCATAATTCACACGTGTTGTGGGAGGGACCTGGTGGGAGCTAATTGAATTACAGGGGCGGCTTCCCCATACTGTTCTCGTGGTAGTGAATAAGTCTCACGAGATCTGACGGTTTTATAAGGGGAAACCTCTTTCACTGGGCTCTCATTCTCTCATTCTCCCTCTGGCCATGTAAGATGTGCCTCTCGCCTTCCACCATGATTGTGAGGCCTCCCCAGCCACGTGAAACTGAAAGTCAATTAAACCTCTTTTTCTTTATAAATTACCCAGTCTTGGGTATGTCTTTATCAGCAGCATGAAAACAGAGTAACACACATCCCAACCCTACAGACCTCCTAAGGCTGCCTGCGATGTCCCTAGTCAGAGCCTCTCACCTCTACTCGGCAACTGCTCCAGACGCCTGCCCTATCACCAAGACCCCCAAGGCCTCCATCCTGCACCCCACATCTGGCTGACTTCATCAGGCATCTGTGTTTTCTTGGATCTTGTCCTTGGCCCACTTCCCTCACAGGGCTCACTGCAGGTTCTTAGGGGTCACCCCACCCTGACCTCTGCATAAGGCTTAGACTGGGGGGGCTCTGGATCTGCCATGTCACCTGGACTAGGAGTCCCTCAAGGGTGGGGTTGGGGTCAGCTCTTGGGCTGCCTCAATGCCCAGCACATGGATGGGCATAGAGAAGGCACTGGAAGCTGCTTGTCAGGTGAGTGGGTGTATGGGTGGACACCCCAGGACACAGGTCCCCAGCAAAGCCGAGCTTGAGACTAAACCTGGAGTCTCAACCTTGGCTCTTGCCACCTGACCTCCCCAAGCCAGGCTGTGGGACAGACGCACCGATGATGGAGGCGGCAGCCCGCTCAGACCCAGGGATGGCACCGTGCGGGACCCCCAGGGTGAAGGCCTCGCTGTAGCTCTCATCCACCTCCATCTTCCTCCAGATTCGGAATTCACCCATGGAGCCCCAGCCGGTGGAAAAGCCAATGAACTGCACCTCTGGTGGCCTCGGGAGGGTCCAGGCCACAATGACAGACTCGTTGGATGGCTCTGGACCGTGGCCAACCTGGAAAAAGAAACCGAGGCTGCTGGACACTGGCGGGAAGCAGGCAGTAGGCACTCAGGTGGCAGTGACACCAACTTTGTGGCCAGGGTCAGACGCCTTAGCCACACTCACAGTGCAAGGAAGGGTCTTTGGGGAATCAGAGGTGAGAAAAACCAGAGGTTACCCCATCCATTAAACAGCCCACAGAAACATAAGGCATGACATCTGCAGGTTCTGAAGTCACTGGGCTCCTTGGAACCTCTGGACCTTTGGACATGTTATTGCTCTGCCTGGAGAACATACTGCTCCCATTTTGCCTAGCGAACTCCTATTCATACTTCAAAACCTACTTTGGTTATGTTCTTCCTCTAGAAAGCTGTATTAGCTTCCTCTGTTAGGAAGCTGTGTTAGCTTCTATATCTTTTTTTGCTTGGCCCAGAAAACACGCCCGAACTCCCATTTCACTTGCTCATGTCCATTCTTCTTTTCTCCTTGACCACCTGCCTCCTCTCTCTGCTCCCAGATCCCTGGGTGCTTCCTTTGCCACAGCTCTTGCTACATGTATTTTTGGTAAGCGACTCTAGACTGAGAACAACTTGAGGTGGTGCCCTGTGTTTCCCTTGCTTCTCCCGACCCCCCATCTGAGCCTGGCACAGAATAGGAAGTAGCTAATACTGGAGGAACATGAGGTTTCTGCACAAGCCCCAGGGAGTCCTGTTGTATACCTGGATACGGCCACCATGCCAGCTGATCCAGAATGTTCTGAATTCATCCCAGGAGAGGATCTTGGCCGTGTGTGCACTGGCCACGGGCTCTCCCATCTTGCTGGTGGAGATCCATGACCTGGTGTTCTGATGCCCCCCTAGGACGATCTCGATCATGCCTGCTGTGTCCTGGGGCCCAGAAGACAAGGCCACACGGGCATCATTGTGAGCTCGCACAGCCACATCAAAGCGGGTGAGGTGCAGTGGCCGCTGCACATACTGGAACTCATACTTGTTGGGGGTGGAGATGTGGACTCTCTCTGGATGGAAGAAAGGAGATGGGGAGTTGAGAGGGCACCTGGAGGCATCCCACTTTCCCTGATGGTACCTGGAGGTGAGCACCAGGACCATAAGGAGTGGGTCTCACTGTGACTCAGCACACATGGTGGAATGGTGTTGGCCTAACAATGGCATTGGCAATGGCACACAAAAGATAAAATGGGACTGGGCAGAGTGGCTCACACCTATAATCCCAGCACTTTAGGAGGCTGAGGCAGGAAGATTGCTTGAGGCCAGGAGTTCGAGACCAGCCTGGGCAACATAGCAAGACTCCTATCTCTACAAAAATGTTTTTAAATTAGTAGTGGCATGTATCTGTCATCCCAGCTACTTGGGAGGCCAAGGCAGGAGGATCGCTTGAGCCCAGGAGTTCAAGGCTGCAGTGAGCCATGATCGCACCATTGCATTCCAGCCTGGGTTATTCTCTCTCTAAAAACAAGCAAGACTCTCTCTAAAGCAAGATCCTCTCTAAAAAACAAAAAGATAAGATGCTCAGGGATAAATCTGACCAAAGATGAGCAACGTGCTGAAAATTGAAAAGGCTGAGGAGAGGAACAAAAGAAAACCCAAATCAACGAAAGCTAGACCATGTTCATGAACTATCACGAACATGTGAGTTCTTTCCCAGATGGTTCTACAGATTCAAAGCAATCCCAATCAAAATCCCAGGAGGCTCTTTTGGAGAAATTGCTAAACGGATTCCAACATTTATACAGAGATGCAAAGGACCTAGGAGAGCTCAACTTTGGTAAAGAATCCAGCATTTTGGGAGGCTGAGGCAGGTGGACCACCTGAGATCGGGAGTTTTGAGACCAGCCTGACCCACATGGTGAAACTCTGTCTCTACTAAAAAGACAAAAATTAGTCGGGCGTGGTGGTAGGTGCCTATAATCCCAGCTAGTCAGGAGGCTGAGACAGGAGAATCACTTGAACCCAGGAGATGGAGGTTGCAGTGAGTCAAGATCTTTTTTTCCCTCTTTTCTTCCTTCCTTCCTTCCTTCCTTCCTTCCTTCCTTCCTTCCTTCCTTCCTTTCCTCCTCCCTTCCTTCCTTTTTTCCTTCCTTTCCTTTCCTTCCCTTCCTCTTTCTTTTCTCCTTCCCTCCTTCCTTCCTTCCTTCCTTCCTTCCTTCCTTCCTTCCTTCCTTCCTTCCTTCCTTCCTTCCTTCCTTCTTCCTTGTCTCCCTCCCTCCCTCCCTTCTTTTTTTGAGACAGAGTTTCTCTCTGTCAACCAGGCTGGAGTGCAGAGGTACAATAAAGGCTCACTGCAACCTCCACCTCCTGGGCTCAAGCAATCCTCCCACCTCCACCTCCCAAGTAGCTGGGACTACAGGTGTGCACCACCACATATGGCTAAGTTTTTGTTTGTTTGTCTGTTTAATTTTTTGTAGAGATGGGATTTTGCCATGTTGCCCAGGTTGTCTTATGTTTTTTCCTAAAAGCACTATAGTTTTACGTGTAAGTCCATGATCCATTTTGGGTTCATTCTCGTGTAAGGTGTGATCTTTAGGTCCAGGCTCGCATGTTATTGTTGTTGTCATTGTTTTGAGATGGAGTCTCACTCTGTCACCCAGGCTGGAATGCTGTGGCACAGTCTCAGCTCACTGCAACCTCCACCTCTTGGATTCAGGAGATTCTCCTGACTAAACCTCCTAAGCAGCTGGGATTACAGGCACACACAATCACACCTGGCTAACTTCGTACTTTTTTTTTTTGAAATGGAGTCTCACTCTGTCACCCATGCTGGAGTGCAATGGCGTGATCTTGGCTCACTGCAACCTCTGCCTCCCGGGTTCAAGTGATTCTCCTGCCTCAGCCTCCTGAGCAACTGGGATTACAGGTGCGCGCCACCACGCCCAGCTAATTTTTTGTATTTTTAGTAGAGACGAGGTTTCACCATGTTGGTCAGGCTGGTCTCAAACTCCTGACCTCGTGATCCACCCACCTCAGCCTCTCAAAGTGCTGGGATTACAGGCGTGAGCCACCACACCTGGCCAACTTTGTACTTTTAGTATTGATAAGTTTCACTGTGTTGGCCAGGCTGGTCTCAAACTCCTAACTTCAAATGATCCACCTTCCTCAGCCTCCCAAAGTTCTGGGATTACAGGCGTGAGCCACCGCGCCCGGCCAGCCTAACTTTGCTTGGTATCTGCGGTGCACATTCCTGTGTATCCATTCCCTGCGTGGTGGATGCCCCACCCTCACTGGCTCTGCCTGTCCCTAGCTAGGACATCGCTCTTCCTACACCACAGTGCCCCCTTCCCCCGGGAAGGGCAGGTACTCACTTTGCAGTGGGACAACCCCCCCAGTGTGGGAAATGGGGAAGGCCAAAGTCCTGACCCAGCCAGCTGGCCACACCTTAGCAGGATGGGTACAGGGGACTCACCACTGGGACAGAAGAATGCGCTGTAGGTGTACGCTCGGGGAACTCCTTCGGCCTGAAACAAAGAAACAAGGAGAACTGAGTGCCGGGGCAGTGAGGCGGATGGTCAGCTCAGCTGAGCAGCTGGCTCTCCCACACTAATGACTTCAAGTCCGGAGCATGTAACTGTGCTTCCAGGGTTTACTTGGTATCAGCACAGTCACACCAAGATCACAGGTGCGTGGAGCAGGACAGGGCCACCCACTTCCCAGGCTCCAAGGGGGAAACTGAGGCTGCTCCCCTTTGCTGGCCAAAAGAAACTCACCAACTACTTCTAAACTTGTCATGGGGTTCACACCCCTACCCTCCCGGCCACCCCCGTCCTCCCATCTCCCTCTGGGCAGGGGACTTAATGAGGACAAATGAGGCCAGGTTCTGAGGCCTCATTTGACATCCATGAGCATGGTGAGAGGGGCTCCTCCATCTGCCAAGGACAGGGCTCGGTCCCACTGTCTGTCCACCACATCCCTTGTCTTCTGTCTCTTCCATCTGGGTTCTCCCTTCTGCTTCTTCTATGGATGACCCCAGAAACTAGAAGGCAGCTGTCTCAGTCTCTTAAAAAGGGATGCCTAGAATTTAACCCCCTACACCTTGCGGGGCTTGGTCTGACCAACACGGACCCTATGGGGGCCCTCGGATCAGACCTCAAAGGGTTAACATGTGGCAGCTGCAGCCAGGTGGCCTGGCAGCCCCTTTCCCCATTAGGATGGTCAATTTTATTTATTTATTTATTTATTTATTTAGAGACACTGTCTCACTCTGTTGCCCAGGCCGGAGTGCAGTGGTGTGATCTCAGTTCATTGAAACTTCCGCCTCCTGGGTTTAAGCAATTCTCATGCCTCAGCCTCCCAAGTAGCTGGGACTACAGGCACATGCTACCACACCAGGCTAATTTTTTATATTTTTAGTGGAGACGGGATTTTGCCAAGTTGGCCAGGCTAGTCTTGAACTCCTGACCTCAAGCAATCCGCTTGCCTCGGCCTCCCAAAGTGCTGGGATTACAGGTAGGAGCCACCACGCCCAGCCTAGAATAGTCAATTCTAGGTGTCAACTGGACTGGGCTCTGGGATGCCCAGATAGCTGGTTAAACACTCTATCTGGGCTTGCCCAGGAAGTGCTTCCGCAAGAGATCAGCATTGGTGTTGGAGGACTGAGTAGGGCACACGGCCCTCTCCAGTGTGAGTGGGCACCATCCAAGCTGTTGAGCTCCTCCTGATAGAACAAGACAGAGGAAGATTGGTTCCACTCTCTGCCCAACTGCTTGAGCTGGGACATCGATCTTCTCCTGCTCCTGGTTCCCAGGCCTTCAGACCTGGGCTGGAATCTACACCATTGGTTCTCCAGCTCTCAGGTCTTCTAGATACACCACTGGCTTTCCTGGGTCTCTAGCTTGTTTTTGTTTGTTTGTTTTCTTTGTTGTTGTTTTGTTTTGTTTTTTGTTTGTTTTGTTCTGTTTTTTTAGATGGAGTCTCACTCTGTTGGCCAGGCTATAGTGCAAAGGCGTGATCTCGATTCACTGCAACCTCTGCCTCCTGAGTTCAAGTGATCCTCCTGCCTCAGCCTCCCAAATAGCAGGGATTACAGGAACCCAATGCCAGGCCCAGCTAACTTTTTTATTTTTAGTAGAGACAGGGTTTCACCATGTTGGCTAGGCTAGTCTCAAACTCCTGACCTCAGGTGATCAGCTTGCCTCGGCCTCCCAAAGTGCTAGGATTACAGGCGTGAGCCACCACGCCTGGCCTCCTGGGTCTCTATCTTGCAGAGGGCAGCTTGTAAACTTCTCAGCTTCCATAAGTGCATGAGCCAGTACCTTATGATAAACCTGTTCTACAGATGTATGTGTGTGAGTGTGTGTGTATAACAAATCTCATTCTATGTATGTGTGTGGGGAGGACTTCTGTTTCTCTGGTTAATCCTAATACAACCATTCCTGCTGACTGGCTTAGGGCCACTCACTCAACCTTTTGAAATCCCATTTCATCATCTCTAAGTTGGGGATAAGGACCCCCAGCCTCACACTGTGATGGGGTTATCATGCTTCAGAAGGGGTCTGGAGTCTTCTCAGTGCTACTGACTGTCAGTTCTTGTTATATTTTCTCATCCTTGCCTACTTTCATTCCAAAGCTCTCCTTGAAATTGTCATGTGTCTATACTGATGAGTCCAGGAGACGCTTGTCCCCACTCACATCCACTTCCTAGTAAACTTCCCAAGGTTGGTGCTGAGAGCCTGAGGACACTATCTCAGGCTACACCGAGCCATCCACCTGCCAAACTTTCATCTCACACCTGTTAGGCCCGATGTGGAGCCAATGGGTCATTTGCTAAGCTAGGGGGCACCAGGGAAAGCCCCAGAAGCATTGCTTGGGCCTCAGTAACCGCCTGTCTACCAGCCTAGCCCCTTGTTGGGAAAGGGATTGGGAGCAGTGGGCAGGGCCAGGCCATTGTAACCCACGGTGGCTTCTTTTTTTTTTTTTTTGAGATGGAGTCTCACTCTGTCGCCCAGATTGGAGTCCAGTGGCGCAATCTCGGATCATTGCAACCTCTGCCTCCCAGGTTCAAGCAATTCTCCTGCCTTAGCCTCCTGAGTAGCTGGGATTACAGGTGCCCACCACCACACCTGGCTAATTTTTTGTATAGTTTAGTAGAGACAGGGTTTCACCATGTTGGCCAGGCTGGTCTCGAACTCCTGGCCTCAGGCGATCCTCCTGCCTCAGCCTCCCAAAGTGCTGGGATTACAGGCATGAGCCACTGTGCCCGACCTCACGGTATATTTTGAACAGCTGTATAATCCTAAAAACTGTGCATAACCCAAATGTCCACCACAGGCGAACGGATAAAGAAAATGTGATCCATCCATCCAATGGAATATGATTGAGCCACAGAAGCAAGCACGGATCCATGCTGCACTGTGGATGAAGCCTAAACACATTGTACTGAGTGAGAGAAGCCAGAGGCAAAAGGCTACATGCTGTATGATTCCACTGATACAAAATGTCCAATAGGCAAATCCATAGAGACAGAACCAGATCCATTCTGCTGGTGGTAAGTGATACGGTTTGGATTTGTGTCCCCGCCCAAATCTCATGTTGAATTGTAATCCTCAAGGTTGGAAGAGGGGCCTGGTGAAAGGTGATTTGATCACGGGGGCGATTTCCCCCTTGCTGTTCTCGTGATGAGTGAGTTCTCATGAGATCTGGTTGTTTAAAACTGTGAAGCGGCCAGGCACAGTGGCTCACGACTGTAATCTCAGCACTTTGGGAGGCCGAGGTAAGCAGATCATGAAGTCAAGAGATCGAGACCATCCTAGCCAACATGGTGAAACCCCATCTCTACTAAAAATATAAAAATTATCGGGGCGTGGAGGCGGGTGCCTGTAATCCCAGCTATTTGGGAGGCTGAGGCAGGAGAATCACTTGAACCAGGCAGGCAGAGGTTGCAATGAGCTGAGATCATGCCACTGCACTCTAGCCTGGTGACAGAGTGAGACTCCGTCTCAAAACAACAACAACAACAACAACAACAACAACAACATCAACAATAGCAACAAAACTGTGAAGCACCTCCCCCTTCCCTCCTCCTCCTGCTCTAGCCATGTAAGACACACCTGCTTCCCCTTCACCTCCCGCCATGATTGTAAGTTTCCTGGGGCCTCCCCAACCATGCTTCCTGTACAGCCTACAGAACTGTGAGCCAATTAAACCTCTTTTCTTTACTAATTATCCAGTCATGGCTGGGCACAGTGGCTCATGCCTGTAATCCCAGCACTTTGGGAGACCGAGGCAGGCAGGTCACCTGAGGTCAGGAGTTCAAGACCAACCTGGCCAACATGGTGAAACCCCGTTCTACTAAAAATATAAAAATTAGCCAGGTGTGGTGGTGCACGCCTGTAGTCCCAACTACTCAGGAGGCTGAAGCAGAAGAATCATTTGAACCTGGGAGGTGGAGGTTGCAGTGAGCTGAGATTGCACCACTGCACTCCAGCCTGGGTGACAGAGTGAGACTCCATCTAAAAAACCAATAATAATATAAATAAATTAATAAATAAATAACCCAGTCTCAGGTATTTCTTTATAGCAATGTAAGAATGAACTGATATAATAAGCATGCACTGTGCCTCTGGCTGACCATTGGCTGGGGCCCTGGGCACAAATTCAGGGGCTCCTCATGGTTACTGGATCCCAAGAAACCTCTGCTGACTCAGCTCACAGAGGACCCCAGAGCTGACTTCCTCAATGATGCCCATCTCTTCCACTCTGCCCCTCTGCCGTGGCTTGGGTTTGCTCCTTGAGCATTAGCCCATCTCGGGCTGCACTTGTCTATCCCGGTTCCAATCTTCTTTGCCTCTATGCCCATTCTGGCTCGGGGCCAGATCTCAGAACATGGAGCCTACACGATGCCACGAATACTAGCTCCGGCTGGGCTTTTCTGCAACCTTGTAGCACAGATCTGTGCTTCATTCCTTTCGGCCTCTCTGGATTTGTCTGTTCTGGGCATTTCATATAAATGGAATCATACACCATGTGGCCTTTTGTGTTTGACTTTTTTTTTTTTTTTTTTTTTTTGAGACAGGTCTGGCTCTGTCGCCCAGGCTAGAGTGCAGTGTCTCAAGAATCCCTCTGTTGCTCAGTGCAACCCCCACCTCCTGGACTCAAGCAATCCTCCCTCCTCAGCCTCCTGAGGAGCTGGGACTACAGGTGTGTGCCACCACACCCAGCTAATTTTTGCATTTTTAGTAGGGACAGGGTTTTGCCATGTTGCCCAGGCTGGTCTCGAACTCTTGACTTTAGATGATCCGCCCACCTTGACCTCCCAAAGTGCTGGGATTACAGGTGTGAGCCACTGTGCCTGGCCTGTGTCTGTCTTCTTTCACTCAGTATCACGTTTTCTAGGTTTATCCACGTTGTAGCATGGATCAGTGAGTGCTTCATTTTATTTATTTATTTATTTATTTATTTATTTATTTATTTATTCATTCATTCATTCATTCAGACAGGGTCTGGCTCTGTTTTCCAGGTTGGAGTATAGTGGCGTAATCATAGCTCACTGCAGCCTCCAACTCCTGGCTTCAAGCTATCCTCCTGCCTCAGCCTCCCAAAGCACGAGGATTACAGGTGTGAGCCACCACACCTGGCCCTTCACTCCATTTCACAGTTGAATAATATTCCATTGCATTGAGGAACTGCATTTCATCGACCCACATTCATTTCTCTAATTCATCAACTGATGGACATTTCCTAAAATAGAAAGTGTATCCCTGACTTTGGTATAGGATTTCCCAGTTGACTGTTATAAATGCCTATGTGACAACAGCACATGGGTCTTTAGTAGACAGGCCAGACACCATGAGAGGCTTTTCACTGACACTCTCATTTAACCATCCAGCGGTTCCATTCGAATCTGGGGCTGTCACTCCAGAGCCCACTCCCTGACTGGCCAAGCCTCGTATCACTCCAGTGAGGCCCGAATTATTCCTGCCTCCTCTTTGCTCCTTGGAATTTCACTGAAGTGAAATTTATGTGGAGATGATTGAAAGCTCTCAGCCTCCCAGCAGACATAGAGGATTGCAGTCCCCTTGCAGGCCAGCAGGGGAGTAAGGCAGGGTGGTGTCCGTACTGCCTGCACCTGCCAAGCCATCCCCACCCTGGTGCAGCACCCATGATGGGCCGTGCACAGGTGATGCTTCCCCACTGACCCATGCATCCTATTCAGCTTCTTGCTCCTAAGTCCAGCTCAGTCGGTGGCACCCACAGCCCTCCAGTGGAGGAGGCAGGAGGAGCATTTTGCTGCTTTATCAAGCCACACATCCTGGTGCCTCTTGTTTCATAAATTGCTTTTCTAATTGTAGCTTCATCTTTTGCATCAACATTTCAAGTCTTCTGATGCCTATATCTTTCCCCAGAGCTTCCTGCAGAAAGCTGGACAAGTGGATACTGCAGGTGCAGAGATCATTCTGCGGCGTGGATGGGAGGAAAGGCTCCGGGGAAGGAGATCTTCAAGAGTCCCTTTGTGTGCATTGAGAAACCCCTTCTGCAAGGGGAGGAGGCAAGAACACCAGGCCTCCAGGTTCTGCAGCTCAGAGGCACTCACTGCCTCCTTCTTGGACCTTAGGAGGGCAGGCTGTGGCCCAGGGAGGATGCCCTGGCTGGGCAAAGGGTGACCAGGGGTCTCTGCATTTCCCCATCAGGACCATCCCATCCTGCTGGCTCACAGAGATCTCGGTCCCCACCTGACAGTGCTCTTGTCCCCGAGGAACCCATCACATCGCATCAACGACACCACAGCGGTGACCTGTCCACTGTCACCGCTCCGGAGTTCTACCCAGTGGGCACGTGACTCCTGGTGCTCACAGAAGCCACTTGTGTTCAGGGCCAGCAGGATCCCAGCAGGGAGGGAGAGCAGCTGTTTGCAGCTGGGCCTCTGGGGAATGTGAGACCCTTGGGGCTGCTTTTAAGGGCTGCTGTTGGTACAGCACCAAATGGAGCCTCAGTAGGGCTCTGATGTGTCCATGCAGTCAAGAAAAGATGAGGCATGGTGGCTATTGCATGCCCAGCCTTGAGACATCTGTGTGTGTCGTCTCTGGTCTCCTACCCGTTTTATGAAGCTGAGCCCCTCTTGTCTTGCAGAGCGGAGCTGGAAAGCCAGGATGCTTCCCAAGATGATGGTAAGTGGCCGATCCTGGATTCACAGCCAGGGGGTCTGTGAGATCCTGGCGCCTGCCCCTGCCCCCTGCAGCTCTGTGTCCTTCCTACACAGGCCATCCAAGGACAATGCCCCAAATGCTGAGTCATGGTGCTCACAAATGACAAATGCCTATGACAAGCACGAGATGAGGGACACAGTCTTCCTAAATAGTTCACCCAGGGGTCAGGGGGTACTTGCTGCAGCCCTTCAAGAGTCCCAGGCTGCTTCACCAAAGCCCACTCTGCACTTTAGGGAGGTATCGGACCACCATGATCCTCCAACGAGGAAGTACCCCAAAGTCCAGGCACCCCGAGCTCTCAAGCACAACCCGTGAAGGCTGCCCAGGCCCTGGCTCAGCCTCAGACCACACACTCCAGCTGGCCCCAGCTTCATGGCTGAAGAAATGAGGCCCTGGCCAAGCACCAGAGATGAGGACATCGCCTTACCTCAACCATCACACTGTGCCTGACGTGATCCACCCCGATGGGGACCCTCTTGTCAGCGTGATTCTCCTCTGGGTGTTTGCTGGACCTCCCATCCCGGCAGCAATTTGTATCTCCGTAAGCAAGGGCTTTGGCTGCAGAAATTGGATGTCTTGGTCTCAGAACAGGTCCCCACCCAGGGTGGGGGCTGTCCCATCGCTATCCTCGTCCCAGGTGTGTGCGCGTACATATGTGTGTGTGTGCATGTGCGTGTGTATATGCAGATGTGTGCATGCACGCAAGTGTGTATGTCTGCACATGTATGCATGTGCTTGAACTGTACAGGCTCATGTGTGCATATGCATGCATTTGTGCATGTAAGAGTTTGTGCATATGCATGTGAGTGCATTTGTGTGTACGAGTTTGTAGTGTGTGTGTACATTTGTGTTTGTATGTGCAAGTTTGTTGTGCATATGCATGTGTGTGCATTTGTGTGTTTGTGTGTACAAATTTGTGTGTGCATATGGATGTATGTATTTGTACATGTATTTGTGTGTATATGCATGTGTGTGCATTTTTCCATGTTTGTGTGTACGAGTTTGTATGTGAGTGTGTGTGCATATGTGCATATGTTTTTACAGGTTTGCATGTGCAATGCGTATCTGCACATGTGGGCATGTCTATGTGTATGGATTTGTGTGTGTGTATGATGTATACACATGTAGGCATGTGTGTGTGTGCATGTCTACACATGTGGGTGAGTGTGTGTGGATTTGTGTGTGTATGCAGGTCTACACATGTGGGTGTGTGTGGATTTGTGTGTGTATGCATGTCTATACATGTGGGCATGTGTGTGTGGATATGTGTGTCTGCATGTCTACGCATATGGGCATGTGTGTGTGGATTTGTGTGTATGCATGTCTACACGTGGGCATGTGTGTGGATTTGTGTGTGTGTATACATGTCTACACATGCAGGCATGTGTGTGGATTTCTGTGTATGCATGTCTACACATGCGGGCATGTTTGTGTGGATTTGTGTGTGTGTGTATGTCTACACATGTGGGAGTGTACATATGAGGATTTGTGTGTATGATGTCTACACATGTGGGCGTGTGTGTATGTGGATTCATGTGTCTGTATGCATGTCTACCCACGTGGGCGTGTGTGTGGATTTTTATGTGTGTGTGTATGCATATCTACACATGTGGGCGTGTGTGTGTGTGTGTTGATTTTTGTGTGTATGCATGTCTGCACATGTGGGCGTGTGTGTATGTGGATTCATGTGTGTGTATGCATGTCTACCTATGTGGGTGTGTGTGTGTGGATTGTGTGTGTGTGTATGCATATCTACACATGTGGGTGTGGGCGTGTGTTGATTTGTGTGTGTATGCATGTCTGCACATGTGGGCGTGTGTGTGGATTTGTGTGTGTGTATGCATATCTACACATGTGGGCGTATGTGTGTGGATTTGTGTGTGTATGCATGTCTACACATGCGGGCATGTGTCTGTGTGGACGGATTTGTGTGTGTATGCATATCTACACATGTGGGCATGTGTGTGTGGATTTGTGTGTGTATGCATGTCTACACATGCAGGCATGTGTCTGTGTGGATGGATTTGTGTGTGTATATGCATGTCTGTATGTGTGTGTGCTACACTGGGTTGGCATCTTAAGAGCCCAGCTCCCCCAACAGGTGAGACCCCAGGGCCCACCTCCCCACTCCTCCTGGGCCCATTGCTTCTGTCCTGCTTGCCCCAGTTGCTGTCCCATTTTCCTTGGGACAGTCCTGACCTTATCTGCTGCCCCATCCAGCCCTCATCCCCAACTGGGGTCAATGCCAGGACCCTTTTGTGGTCTGGAGAGGGGGAACACCCCCAGAACTGTGGGGTTCTCACCTGTGATGTTGTTGAGCCCCAGATCACTGAAGGACAGAACGACCCAGACGGGCTCAGCCTCCCCAGGGGCCACACACATCTTCTTAGTCAGATGGCTTTTGCCAGGATGCCCAACAAACTGGATGCCCTTGGGAACTGAGAGCTTCATGTACACCTGCAGAGGGTGGCATTGGCTCATGGTGCCTGGAATCCAGGCCCCCTCCCAGTGCCTGGAGGTCCAACACACATCCTACCACTCACTGCACACACCAGACTTGTCAGCCTTTCCAAGAGCCATGCTCCCCCCGGGAAGGTCCCCTTTCCATTTCCGATCAGAATAAACTACTCTCTGCTGTCTGCTGCCCCACTTGGCCTTCTCATGCCCATCTGTCTTGCTGGGCACCCTCTCCTCCCCACAGCCCTCCATATCCCCACAGGTCCAGATCTCCCTCGGACTGAAGCTGCCAGTTCCAGCCAGGGCTGCCTCTCCTGCATGTCTATCCACTCTGGGACTCCAGATGGATGCAACCTCTTCCACAGCAGGTCCACAGAGGGCCTCTCCTGACCCTCTCTCCAACTGTGCAGCTCCATGATGTCAGAGTACAGCTCTGTGTGTGCGTGTGTGTGTATTCATGTGCATGTGTGTGCTGTGAATGCATGTGTCCCTGGGTGCACACTTATGTGCATGTACGCAAGCACAGATTGCATACACATGTGCATGCATGCATGTACACACATGTGCATCTACCGGGTGAAGGCATGTGGATATGCATTCGTGTGTGTGTGTGGGCATGCTAGTTTCTGCATGCATGTGTGTGCCTATGGGTACAGAGGTGCCCTAGAAGAGATCATCTAGGCTGCTTTTATGTTATAAGGGCTGAGTTGATTCACTGCCACAGAGATTGTATTGCCGGCAAAGACTGAAATATTTCCTATCTGGCCCTTTACAGAGAAAGCTCCATGCTGTCATATATGATACCACTCCAGGCACGCCTCTGCTAGGCCAGGGAGTCAGGGATGACGGCTCCATTTACACCAAGTCCCTCTCACTCACACACATGCGTCTCCACCTCCTCCCCACCTGGCTTTGATGGTTGTTGAATCAGAGGCTGATCTCATCCCACTCCTACTTCCCTGATAGCACAGATGACGCATCCTCCCCAAAACCCCCCAGGCTGAGCCCACCCATCCCTGCCTCCCCAACATTAGAGAGGCTCTCGCCCTCCTAAATCCCCCAAGCCGACACTGTCCCACCCCTGCCTCCCTTATAGCACTAAAGCAGTCCCAACTCCCCATTGAATGGAAGAAGGCTATGTATTTAGGGGGCTGAGTACCTCAGCACAGATGCCCATGTAGTTGTAGACACTGAGCGGGATCTTGACTTGCTCCCCACGGATGATGAGACGGGGGAGCGTGAAGTCCACAAAGAAGGGCTTGAAGGTCTTCAGCAGGGAGGGCTCAGCGATGCCTAAGCCCTGAGAGGTGGACAGGGCCGTGGCCTCACCCACCCAGCTAGTGATGGAGTCTGGGACCTTCACGCTGAGTGTCTCCTCACCAGATGGGTCACTGTGGAGAGACAGACAGCCATGATGGGGGGCCCTTCCCCAGGGCCATGCCTTGGGGGGGCAGGTGGGCATGGATGACCCAGGTTGCATGGCTCAGAGAAGCACCCTAGGAGCTTAGAAACAAGCATTGAAGGCATCACAAAAGTGGCAACAGGAAAAAACTGTCCCTCAGCTCTGACTCGAATAGAAAACATGGGCTGGGTGCAGTGGCTCATGCCAGTAGTTCCAGCACTCTGGGAGGCCGAGGTGGGAGACTGCCTGAGCCCAGGAGTTCCAGTCCATCCTGGGCAACATGATGAGACCTTGTCTCTACAAAAAATTTAACAATTAGGTGGGTGTAGTGACATATGCCTGTAGTCCCAGCCACTCAGGAGGCTGAGGTGGGGGATTCACTTGAGCCCAGGTGGTCGAGGGTGCAGTGAGCTGTGATCCCACCACTGCAGTCCAGCCTTGGCAACAGAGTGAGATCCCTGTCACACACGCACAAAAAGATTATTGAAAGAAACTAAAAAAGACAAAAATGATATAAGTAAATGAAAACATATCCCATGTTCATGGATCGGAAGACTTGTTAAAATGTCAAAACTGGCCAGGCGCGGTGGCTCACGCCTGTAATCCCAGCACTTTGGGAGGCCAAGGCAGGCAGATCATGAGGTCAGGAGATCGAGACCATCCTGGCTAACATGGTGAAACCCTGTTTCTACTAAAAATACAAAAAATGAGCTGGGCGTGGTGGTGGGTGCCTGTAGTCCCAGCTACTCGGGAGGCTGAGGCAGGAGAATGGTGTGAACCCAGGGGCGGAGCCTGCAGTGAGCCGAGATCGCGCCACTGTACTCCTGCCTGGGCGACAAGTAAGACTCTGTCTCAAAAAAAAAAAGAAAAAGGAAAAAAAAGGTCAAAACTACCCAAAGTGATCTATAGATTCAATGGAACCCCATTCATAAACCCCAATGACTTTTAAATTTTATTTTATTTTGCAGAAATAGAAAACTCCACCTTGAAATTTTACATGGATCTCAAGGGACTCTGGTGGCCAAAGAAAGAAACCAGAAGAATAAAGCTGGAGAGCTCACACTTCAAAACTTACCAAAAAGCTACCATAATCAAATCAACGTGTTACTGGCATAAAGACAGACAGACCAGTGGATCCAAATAGAGAGCCCAGGAATAAACCTTGACAACATAGTCAAATGATTTCAACAAGGGCATCAAGATACTTTAGGGAAAAGACAATCTTTGTAACAAATACTGCTAGAAAAAGCAAACATCCACACGCGAAAGAATGAATTTGGACCTTACCTAATACCATATACAAAAATTAACTCAAAATGAATCCATGGCCTAAAAGTAAGAAGTAAAACTGTAAAACTCTTAGAAGAAAACAGGGCAAAAGCTTCATGACATTGGGTTTGATGATGATTTCATGAATATGAAAACAAAGGCACAGGCAACAAAAAAAGAGTAGACAAGTTGGACTTCATGAAAACTGCAAAATTTTGAGCATCAAAAGACACTACCAAAGGCTGGCATGGTAGCTTACCCCTGTAATCCCAGCACTTCAGGAGGCCGAGGAAGGAGGATCACTTGAGCCCAGGAGTTTGAGACCAGCCTGGACAACACAGCAAGACCCTATCTCTACAAAAAATTTAAAAATTTAGCCAGGAGTAGTGGTGTGCATCTGTAGACCCAGCTACTTGGGAGGCTGAGGTTGGGGGATCACTTGAACACCTGGGTGACAGAGTGAGACCCTGTCTCAAAAAAAAAAAGGGACTATCAACAGAGTAAAAAGTCAACCCAATGAGAGAAAATACTTGGAAGTCATATATCTGATAATGAAATAATACCCAGAATATATAGAGAACTCCTGAAACTCAATAACAAAAACAGCAGCATGATTCAAAAATGGGCAAATTACTTGAATAGACATTTATCCAAAGAAGATAGACAAATGACTGATAAATACATGAAAGATGGTCAACATCACTAATCATTAGGGAAATGCAAATAAAAACTACAATGAGATACACTTCATGTATTTAATTAGGATATTAAAAAAGAAAAGGAAAGAAAATAAGCTGGGCACGGTGGCTCGCGCCTGTAATCCCAGAACTTTGGGAAGCTGAAGTGTGTGGGTCACTTGAGGTCAGGAGTTTGAGACCAGTCTGGCCAACATGGTGAAACCCCGTGTCTACTAAAAATATGAAAATTAGCCAGGTGTGGTGGCGCGTGTCTGTAGTCCCAGCTATTTGGGAGGCTGAGGCAGGAGAACTGCGTGAACCTGGGAGACGGAGGGGGTAGTGAGCTGAGATTGCACCACTGCACTCCAGCCTGGGTGACAGAGTGACTCTGGGTGACTCTTTCTGTCTCAAGAAAGAGAAAGAAAGAAAGAAAGGAAGAAAGGAAGGAGGGAAGGAAGGAAGAGAGGGAGGGAGGGAGGGAGGAAGGAAGGAGAAAGAAGAAATGAAAAAGAAAATAGCATAGCAAGTGCTTGTGAGGATGTGGTAAGATTGGAACCTGGTACACTGTTAGTAGAAACATAAAACACTGCAGCTGCTGTGCAAATTAGTCTGGAGGTTCCTTAAAAATTTGAACATATGGCCAGGCACGGTGGCTCAAGCCTGTAATCCCAGCACTTTGGGAGGCTGAGACGGGCAGATCACGAGGTCAGGAGATCGAGACCATCCTGGCTAATACGGTGAAACCCCGTCTCTACTAAAAAATACAAAAAACTAGACAGGCGAGGTGGCGGGCGCCTGTAGTCTCAGCTACTTGGGAGGCTGAGGCAGAAGAATGGCGTAAACCCAGGGGGCGGAGCTTGCAGTGAGCTGAGATCTGGCCACTGCATTCCAGCCTGGGCGACAGAGCGAGACTCCGTCTCAAAAAAAAAAAAAAATTTGAACATAGAGGCCAGGCACAGTGGCTCATGCCTGTAATCCCAGCACTTTGGGAGGCCGAGGTGGGCGGATCATGAGGTCAAGAGATCTGAACCATCCTGACCAACATGGTGAAACCCCATCTCTACTAAAAACACAAAAAATTAGCCAGGCGTGGTGGTGGGTGGCTGTAGTCCCAGCTACTCAGGAGGCTGAGGCAGGAGAATGGCGTGAACCCAGGAGGCAGAGCTTGCAGTGAGCCAAGATCGCACCACCACACTCCAACCTGGGCAACAGAGCAAGACTCCATCTCACACACACAAAAGAAAAATTTGCCAGGCATGGTGGTGCATGCCTGGAGTCCCAGCTACTTGGGAGGCTGAGGTAGGGGAATCACTCGAACCCTGGAGGCAGAGGTTGCAGTGAACCAAGATTGTGTCACTGCACTCCAACCTGGTGACAGAGCGAGACTCCATCTCAAAAAAAAAAAAGGGGGGGGGGGAAGGAAATTCTGACATGGATTCTCCAACACAGATGAACCTTGCGGACATTATGTTCATTGAAATAAGCCAGTCACCAAATGACAAATACTACAAGATTCCACTTAGAGGAGGTCCCTAGAATAGTCAAGCTCAGAGACAGAAAGGGTTGTTGCCAAGGGCTGGGGGAAGGGAGGAGAGGGGAGTGAGTGTTTAGTGGAGACAGAGTGTCAGTTTTGTAAGAAGAAAGGAATCACAGAGATGGGTGGTGGTGATGTTTGCACGATAACATGAGTGTCCTTAATACCACTGAACTATACACTTAAAAATGGTTAAGATCGTAAATTTTATGTTGAGTATTTCACCATAATTTTTTAAACCAATTCATTTTTTCATCATTTTCCCTTTTTGAGACAGGGTCTCAGTCTGTCGCCCAGGCTGGAGTGCAGTGGTATGATTTTGTGTCACTGCAGCCTCAATCTCCAGGGCTCAAACGATCCTCTCACTTCAGCTTCCCAAGTAGCTGAGACCACAGGCATGTGCCACCACACCTGGCTAATTTAAAAGTTTTTTTAGAGATGGGGCCTTGCTATGTTGCCCAGGGTGGTCTTGAATGTTGCCCAGGTGGTCTTGAGTCAACTCCTGGGCTCAAGCAATCCTCCCACCTCGGCCTCCCAAAGTGCTAGGATTACAGGCGTAAGCCACCACACCGCCCCCCCCTTTAAACGGGTGTGGCTTAAAAGAGAGTTGACCAGTCCTCTTTTGGGTCCAGCAAGAACCTCCTCCTTGGTCTCAGATCTGTCTCCTCTAATTCATCCTTGCCCCAGCCAACAAGAGAGGAGAAAGAACATCCCAAATCCTAAATCCCAAATCCCTGGCTCCATCCCTGGCTCTCCACACCTGCACCCTCAACCCCATCCCAGCACAGCCCACATGGTCTCATACTCCCTGCATCCTCCTCAGCTCCTTCCATCTCATTTCAACCATGTGAAAATCCACCAGCCTCTCCTACTTTGCAGCACTTGCTCATGCTGGTGCTTCTTCCCGGACACCCTTCCCTTTCTTGCTTATTCATATGGTGGGATTCAGCTTGGGCCCCACCCTGGGGACCCTCTCTGGCTTTTCCAAAGGATTCCACCATCTTTCTCTGCCTCCCAAGCTCCATGCCCAGCCTTCCAGGAGAAGACTAACCCTACTGCACCATGATGGTTCTTTGGGCACCTGTCTACTCTAGCTACAATGAAAACGTTGAGTGCTAGGACTCTGTCTGCCTTATTCAAGGGACCATCCTTAACTTCAAAAACATCCGGGCCAGGAGCAGTGGCTCACACCTGTAATTCTACCACATTGAGAGGCCAAAACAGGAAGATCACTTGAGGACAGGAGTTTCAGACCAGCCTGTATGTAGCCTGGGCAACATACAGAGACCCCATCTCTATGAAAAAAAAATTTTTTTTTGAGACGGAGTCTCGCTCTGTCACCCAGGCTGGAGTGCAGTGGCACAATCTCGGCTCACTGCAAGCTCTGCCTCCCGGGTTCACACCATTCTCCTGCCTCAGCCTCCCGAGTAGCTGGGACTACAGGTGCCCGCGACCACGCCTGGGTAATTTGTTGTATTTTTGGTAGAGACAGGGTTTCACCATGTTGGTCAGGATGGTCTAGATCTCCTGACCTCGAGATCTGCCCACCTCGGCCTCCCAAAGTGCTGGGATTACAGGCGTGAGCCACCACGCCCAGCCCTAATAAAAATAAATTGAAAATTTTTTTAACAATAAGAAAAGCTCACCAGATATCCAGAAAGTACATACATTTGAATGACGATGGACAGATAGGCTGTCTTACAGCTGGGCCCCCAGAGCAAAACACAGTGACCTGAATGTGTTCTGATCAGCAGTCAGACCTTCCCAGGATGAGGACATACACATCCCCCAAAGCAGCCTGAGGGGCTCCCAGCTGCGTGCCTGGCTCTATCAAGCCCTTGCCACAGCACCTTGTGCCTGGAAGAAGGGCACGGCTCCAGCAGTTAGCCCACCTGTTGGCCCGGGCTGGACCAAGAGTCAGTTTTCATGCCAAACTGGTTTGCCAGGGCACACCACTGCCACTTTTTACTAGTGTCATTGGTGCTCTAACGCTGAGCATTGAAAGAAAAAAAAAGTCAATTGCATCCAGCAGAAAAGGGGTGCCTGCAATCCTGCTTCAAAGAGAACTAAACAGGGGGAAAAAATGCAAAAAGGAAATGTGTTGAGAAAGGCATCCTGTGTTTTGAGCAAGAGCTGTAGTCCCCCGAGGAGCAAGGAGTGGGGGTAGGTGGAGTCAAGTTCATGTTCCAGGGAACTGTAATCATTTTAATGAGCTCGTTATACAAACAGAGCAGATAGAGTTACCCCAAGAGGGAGCTGCGAGAGGCACAAAGACCTTGCATTTCATATTTCACAGGCAAACGTCCAAATGTGCAGCGGGACTCAAGGCTGGCTTCATGGCTTGAAGTTTTATGTGTTAGAAAAAGATGCACAGTGTCTTACTCAGATGTTGGTATCAGGCCTGCCCGTCCCACCAGGGGCTCTCTGGGCCCGCCTGAGTGCCTTTCAGTCAACCGGCAAAGTCAGCACAGAAAAGAAATCTTACTGTACCTGATGTTGAGACAATACCAAATCCATGTTTCAGGGAAGAAAGTCCTTTTTCTCTTCTCTGTTCTACGAAAAGAAAAAAAGAAATGATTAAGGTTTCATGAACGTAACAAATCTTTTACAAACCTAGCAGCTTCGCATTCTATTTGATCAGATACAATGCATTAATTTCTTTTTCCTGGAAGGGTTAACATGGTACTTCATTGGGATATAACATGTTAATTCTCTTACCTGGCAGGGTTAACAGTCTACTTGATTAGGACAAAACTTGTTTTTTAAAAACTTTATTTTAGGTTCAGAAGTACATGTGCAGGTCCATTATATAGGTAAACGTGTGTCATGGGGGTTTGTTGTACAGATTATTTCATCACCCAGGTACTAAGCCTAGTGCCCAATAGTTATTATTTCTGATCCTCTTTGTCTTCCCATCCCCCACCCTCAAGTAAACCTATCTTTTCCCCTCTTTGTGTCCATGTTTTCTCATCATTTAGCTCCCACTTATAAGTGAGAACGTGCAGCATTTGGTTTTCTGTTCCTGCATTAGTTTGCTAAGGATAATGGCCTCCAGCTCCATCCATGTTTCCACAAAAGACATGATCTTGTTCTTTTTTATGGCTGCATAGTATTCCATGGTATTTATGTACCACATTTTGTTTATCCAATCTGTCATTGATGAGCATTTAGGTTGATTCCATGTCTTTGCTATTGTAAATAGTGCTGCAATGAACATTTGTGTGCATATGTCTTTATGGCAGAATGATTTATATTCCTTTGAGTATATACCCAGTAATGGGATTGCTATGTCAAATGGGAGTTCTGTTTTTAGCTATTTGAGGAACTGCCACACTGCTTTCCACAATGGTTGAACTAATTTACACTCCCACCAACTGTGCATAAGCATCCCCTTTTCTCCACAACCTCACCAACTTCTGTTATTTTTTTACTTTTTTTTGAGATGGAGTTTCCTTCTTGTCACCCAGGCTGGAGTGCAATGGCACAATCTCAGCTCACTGCAACCTCTGCCTCCCAGGTTCAAATGATTCTCCAGCCTCAGCCTCCCAAGTAGCTAGGATTAGAGGCACCTGCCACTACAACCAGCTAATTTTGTATTTTTAGTAGAGATGGGGTTTCACCACGTTGGTCAGGCTGGTCTTGAACTTCTGACCTCAGGTGATCCACCCGCCTTGGTCTCACAAAATTCTGGATTGCAGGCATGAGCCACCACACCCAGCTTATTTGTTGACTTTTTAATAATGGCCATTCTGACTGGCATGAGATAGCATCTCATTGTGGTTTTGATTTGCATTTCCCTTTTTTTTGAGACAGAGTCTCACTCTGTTGCCCAGGTTGGAGTGTAGTGATGCAATCTCTGCTCACTGCAACCTCTGCCTCCCAGGTTCGAGTGATTTTCATGCCTCAGCCTCCTGAATTACACCTGGAATTGCAGGTGTACCTCCACACCTGGCTAATTTTTGTAGTTCTAATAGAAATGGGGTTTCATCATGTTGACCAGGCTGGTCTCAAACTCCCAACATCAGGTGATCCACCTACCTTGGCCTCCCAAAGTGCTGGGATTACAGGTGTGGGCCACCATGTCTGGCCTGATTTGCATTTCTCTAGTGTTCAGTGACATTGAGTGCTTTTTCATATGCTTGTTGGCTGCATGTATATCGTTTGAGCTCTGAGAACGGACAGACTGCCTCCTCAAGTGGGTCCCTGACCCTCATGTAGCCTAACTGGGAGACACCTCCCAGTAGGGGCTGACAGACACCTCATACAGGGAGGTGCCCCTCTGGGATGAAGCTTCCAGAGGAAGGATCAGTTAACAATATTTGCTGTTCTGCAGCCTCCACTGTGATATGCAGTTTGGTGGAGTGGACCTCCAGCAAACTCCAACAGACCTGCAGCTGAGGGACCTGACTGTTAGAAGGAAAACTAACAAACAGAAAGGAATAGCATCAATAATGACATCTACACCAAAACCCCATCTGTAGGTCACCAACATCAAAGACCAAAAGTAGATAAAACCACAAAGATGGGGAGAAACCAGAGCAGAAAAGCTGATAATTCTGAAAACCTGAGTGCCTCTTCTCCTCCAAAGGATCGCAGCTTCTTGCCAGCAATGCAACAAAGCTGGATGGAGAATGACTTTGACGAATTGACAGAAGTAGGCTTCAGAAGGTTGGTAATAACAAACTTCTCTGAGCTAAAGAGCATGTTCAAACCCATTGCAAAGAAGCTTAAAAACCTTGAAAAAATGTTAGACGAATGGCTAACTAGAATAAACAGTGTAGAGAAGACCTTAAATGACCTGATGAAGCTGAAAACCATGGCACGAGAACTTTGTGATGCAGGCACAAGCTTCAATAGCCGATTCGATCAAGTGGAAGAAAGGGTATCAGTGATTGAAGATCAAATTAATGAAATAAAGAAAAAAGACAAGGTTAGAGAAAAGAGTAAAAAGAAATGAACAAAGCCTCTAAGAAATATGGGACTATGTGAAAAGACCAAATCTACATTTGATAGGTGTACCTGAAAGTGATGGGGAGAATGGAACCAAGTTGGAAAACACTCTTCAGGATATTATGCAGGAGAACTTCCCCAACCTAGCAAAGCAGGCCAACATTCAATTCAGGAAATACAGAGAACACCACAAAGACATTCCTCGAGAAGAGCAACCCCAAGACACGTAATTGTCAGATTCACCAAGGTTGAAATAAAGGAAAAAATGTTAAGAGCAGCCAGAGAGAAAGGTCAGGTTAACCACAAAGGGAAGCCCATCAGACTAACAGCAGATCTCTTGGCAGAAACCTTACAAGCCAGAAGAGAGTAGGGGCCAATATTCAACATTCTTAAAGAAAAGAATTCTCAACCCAGAATTTCATATCTAGCCAAATTAAGCTTCATCAGTGAAGGAGAAATAAAATCCTTTACAGACAAGCAAATGCTGAGATATTTTGTCACCACCAGGCCTGCCTTTCAAGAGCTCCTGAAGGAAGGACTAAACATGGAAAGAAACAAGAAGTACCAGTCACTGCAAAAACATGCCGGATTGTAAAGACCATCGATGCTAGGAAGAAACTGCATCAATTAATGGGCAAAATAACCAGCTAACATCATAATGGCAGGATCAAATTCACATATAACAATATTAACCTTAAATGTAAATGGGCTAAATGCTCCAATTAAAAGACACAGACTGGCAAATTGGATAAAGAGTCAAGACCTATCAGCGTGCTGTATTCAGGAGACCCATCTCACATGCAGAGACACACATAGACTCAAAATAAAGGGATGGAGGAAGATCTACCAAGCAAATGGAAAGCAAAAAAAAGGCAGGGGTTGTAATCCTACTCTCTGATAAAACAGACTTTAAACCAACAAAGATCAAAAGAGACAAAGAAGGCCATTACATAATGGTAAAGGGATCAATTCAACAAGAAGAGCTAACTATCCTAAATATATATGCACCCAATACAGGAGCACTCATATTCATAAAGCAAGTCCTTAGAGACCTATGAAGAGACTTAGACTCCCACACAATAATAATGGGAGACTGTAACACCACACTGTCAATATTAGACAGATCAAAGGGACAGAAGGTTAACAAGGATATCCAGGAATTGAACTCAGCTCTGCAAAAAGCAGACCTAATAGACATCTACAGAACTCTCCAACTCAAATCAACAGAATATACATTCTTCTCAGCACCACATTGCACTTATTCTAAAACTGGCCACGTAATTGGAAGTAAAGCTCTCCTCAGCAAATGTGAAAGAACAGAAATCACAACAAACTCTCTCAGACCACAGTGCAATCAAATTAGAACTCAGGATTAAGAAACTCACTCAAAACCGCACAACTACATGGAAACTGAACAACCTGCTCCTGAATGACTACTGGGAAGATAACAGAATGAAGGCAGAAATAAAGATATTTTTTGAAACCAATGAGAACAAAGACACAACATACCAGAATCTCTGGGACACATTTAAAGCAGTGTGTAGAGGGAAATTTATAGCACTAAATGCCCATAAGAGAAAGCAGGAAAGATCTAAAATCGACACCCTAACATCACAATTAAAAAAAATCACAATTAAAAAAGAAGCAAGAGCAAACAAATTCAAAAGCTAGCAGAAGGCAAGAAATAACTAAGATCAGAGCAGAACTGAAAGAGATAGAGACACAAAACCCTTCAAAAAATCAATGAATCCAGGAGCTGGTTTTTTGAAAAGATCAACAAAATTGATAGACCGCTAGCAAGACTAATAAGAAAAGAGAGAAGAATCAAATAAACGCAATAAAAAATGATAAAGGGGATATCACCACTGATCCCACAGAAATACAAACTACCATCAGAGAATACTATAAACACCTCTACGTGAATAAACTAGACAATCTAGACGAAATGGATAAATTTCTGGACACATACACCCTCCCAAGACTAAACCAGGAAGAAGTTGAATCTCTGAATAGACCAATCACAGGTTCTGAAGTTGAGGCAATAATTAATAGCCTACCAACCAAAAAAAGTCCAGGACCAGATGGATTCACAGCCGAATTCCACCAGAAGTACAAAGAGGAGCTGGTACCATTCCTTCTGAAACTGTTCCAATTGATAGAAAAAGAGGGAATCCTCCCTAACTCATTTATGAGGGCAGCATCATCCTGATACCAAAGCCTGGCAGAGACACAACAGAAAAAGAGAATTTTAGACCAATATCCTTGACGAACATTGATGCAAAAATCCTTAATAACATACTGGCAAACCAAATCCAGCAGCACATCAAAAAGCTTATCCATCACAATCAAGTTGGCTTCATCTCTGGGATGCAAGGCTGGTTCAATGTACACAAATCAATAAACGAAATCCATCACATAAACAGAATGATTGACAAAAACCACATGATTATCTCAATAGGTGCAGAAAAGGTCTTCGACAAAATTCAACAGCCCTTCATGTTAAAAACTCTCAATAAACTAGGTATTGATGGAACATATCTCAAAATAATAAGGGCTATTTATGACAAACCCACAGCCAATATCATACTGAATGGGCGAAAACTGGAAGCATTCCCTTTGAAAACTGGCACAAGACAAGGATGCCCTGTCTGACCACTCCTGTTCAACATAGTGTTGGAAGTTTTGGCCAGGCCAGTCAGGCAAGAGAAAGAAATAAAGGGTATTCAGTTAGGAAAAAAGGAAGTCAAACTGTCCCTGTTTGCAGATGACATGATTCTATATTTAGAAAACCCCGTCATCTCAGCTTAAAACCTCCTTAAGCTGATAAGCAACTTCAGCAAAGTCTCAGGATACAAACTTAATGTGCAAAAATCACAAGCATTTCTATACACCAATTAACAGACAAACAGGGAGCCAAATCATGAGTGAACTCCCATTCACAATTGCCACAAAGAGAATAAAATACCTAGGAATCCAACTTACAAGGGATGTGAAGGACCTCTTGAAGGAGAACTACAAACCACTGTTCAATGAAATAAAACAGGACACAAACAAATGAAAGAATATTCCATGCTCATGGATAGGAAGAATCAATATAATTAAAATGACCATACTTTCCAAGGTAATTTATAGATTCAATGCCATCCCCATCAAGCTACTAATGACTTTCTTCATAGAATTGGAAAAAACTACTTTAAAGGTCATATGGAACCAAAAAAGAGCCAGCATTGCCAAGACAATCCGAAGCAAAAAAAACACAGTGGGAGGCATCACACTACCTGATTTCAAACTATACTACAAGGCTACAGTAACCAAAACAGCACAGTACTGGTACCAAAACAGATATATAGACCAATGGAACAGAACAGAGGCCTCAGAAGCAACACCCCATATCTACAACCATCTGATCTTTGACAAACTTGACAAAAACAAGAAATGGGGCAAGGATTCCCTATTTAATAAATGGTGCTGGGAAAACTGGGTAGCCATATGGAGAAAGCTGAAACTGGATCCCTTCCTTACACCTTATACAAAAATTAATTCAAGATGGATTAAAGACTTAAATGTTAGACCTAAAACCATAAAAACCTAGAAGAAAACCTAGGCAATACCATTCAGGACATAGGCATGGGTAAGGACTTCATGACTAAAACACCAAAAGCAATGGCAATAAAAGCCAAAATAGACAAATGGGATCTAATTAAACTAAAGAGCTTCTGCACGGCAAAAGAAACTACCATCAGAATGAACAGGCAACCTACAGAATGGGAGAATATCTTTGCAATCTACCCATCTGACAAAGGGCTAATATCCAGAATCTACAAAGAACTCAAACAAATATACAAGAAAAAAACAACCCCATCAAAAAGTGGGCAAAGGATATGAACAGACACTTCTCAAAAGAAGACATTTATGCAGCCAACAGAAACATGGAAAAAATGCTCATCATCACTGGCCATCAGAGAAATGCAAATCAAAACCACAATGAGATACCATCTCACATCAATTAGAATGGTGATCATTAAAAAGTCAGGAAACAACAGATGCTGGAGAGGATGTGGAGAAACAGGAATGTTTTTACACTGTTGGTGGAAGTGTAAATTAGTTCAACCATTGTGGAAGACAGTGTGGTGATCCCTCAAGGATCTAGAACTAGAAGTACCATATGACCCAGCAATCCCACTACTGGATATATACCCAAAGGATTATAAATTATGCTACTATAAAGACACACACACACATATGTTTATTGTGGCATGATTCACAATAGCAAAGACTTGGAACCAACCCAAATGTCCACCGATGATAGACTGGATTAAGAAAATGTGGCACATATACACCAAGGAATACTACGCAGCCATAAGAAAGGATGAGTTTATGTCCTTTGCAGGGACATGGATGAAGTTGGAAACCATCATTCTCAGCAAACTATCACAAAGACAGAAAACTAAATACTGCATATTCTCACTCATAGGTGTGAACTGAACAATGAGAACACTTGGACACAGGGCGGGCAACATCACACACCGGGGCCTGTCCGGGAGTAGAGGGCTGGGGGAGGGATAGCATTAGGAGTAATACCTAATGTAAATGATGAGTTGATGGGTGCAGAAAACCAACATGGCACATGTATACCTATGTATCAAACCTGCACATTGTGCACATGTACCCTAGAACTTAAACTATAATTTTAAAAAATACATATATAATAAAAATATATGGCTGGGTGCAATGGCTCACACCTGTAATCCCAGCACTTTGGGAGGCCGAGGCAGGTGGATCACGAGGTCAGGAGATGGAGACCATCCTGGCTAACATGGTGAAACTCCATCTCTGCTAAACAATACAACAAAAATTAGTTGGGCATGGTGGTGGGTGCCTGTAGTCCCAGCTACTTGGGACGCCGAGGCAGGAGAATGGAGTGAACCTGGGAGGCAGAGCTTGTGGTAAGCCAAGATCACGCCACTGCACTCCAGCCTGGGCAACAGAGTGAGACTCCATCTCACACACACACACACACACACACAAAATATATATACATATTGCTCTCAGAATAAGGATGTGTTTGTTCCAGTTACAAAAAGGCATGAGCACTTGATGTTGAAGGCATTTCTTATGCCCTTCTCCATTGAAATTTACAATTGCCTTCATGGTTTTGAGTTTTACAAAGCTGCTGCTTCTGTACCAGCTCCAGGACAAGCTCTCGGGGTCATGCATGTGAGTGGGTCAGGGCCTCTGCGGTGGTTGCCAGCTGACAGAGGCCCTGGGGCCTGCATCCCAGTCTTCCTCATCCAATCACATCTTGAAAATGCTTCCATGAATATCCAAACTACAGAATGAAGCCTAATCTGCCAATGCCCTGATTAAGAGCTGGGAAACTAGGAACCCTGTGGGCCTGCTAAATGTGTGGCCCCAGCAGGAGGAGCCTGGGAGACTGAAGCATCCAGGAACTACTGGGGAGGGGATGGAGGGGCACAAGAAGGTTCCTGTTTTATACAGAGAGGGCTTGAAAGATGGAGAGCACTTCCATGGACAGGCTCATCAGGGCTAGCCACCAGACCAAGAGGTTTCCTGGACAGGTCACAGGTCATACCTCAAAAAGGGAATCATTCCACAAGTTAGAACCTATTTGGCAGTGAGCAATACTGGAAATACTTCATAGCACACTGTGACTGTAGCCAAAGCAGTACTCAGAGGAAAATTCATAATCCTCTAATAGCTTAAGTGTTTATATTTATTTAATTTATATTTTTAATTAATTAATTTATTTATTTTTCTTTAGATGGAGTCTCACTCTGTCACCTAGGCTGGAGTGCAGTGGAGCCATCTCGGTTCACTGCAAGCTCTGCCTCCCGGGTTCACACCATTCTTCTGCCTCGGCCTCCCGAGTAGCTGGGACAACAGGCACCCGCCATGACGCCCGGCTAATTTTTTGTATTTTTAGTAGAGATGGGGTTTCATCATGTTATCCAGGATCGTCTCGGTTTCCTGACCTCGTGATCCGCTTGCCTTGGCCTCCCAAAGGGCTGGGATTACAGGCGTGAGCCACCGCGCCTGACCAATTTTTTTGTTTTTTAAATTAGAGACAGAGTCTCACTCTGTCACTCAGGCTGGAGTGCAGTGGCACAATCACGGCTCACTGCAGCCTCAACCTTCCCAGGCTCAAGTGATTCTCCAGTCTCAGCCTCCCAAGTAGCTGGAACTACAGGCATGAGCCACCACACATGGTCAATTTTTGTATTTTTTGTAGAGACAAGGTTTTGCCAGGTGCCCAGGCTGGTCTCAAACTCCTAGGCTCAAGTGGTCTGCCTGCCTTGGCCTTCCAAAGTGCTGGGGTTATAGGCATGAGCCACTGTGCCCAGCCAAGTGTTTATATTTAAGATGAGAAAGACTGAGAAGTAATTACTTTGTGTCTAACTCACAAAGGTAGAGTTGGAGAAGAAGGAGAAACAGAGTAGAAGGATGAGGAGGGAAGGATGGGAGGAAGGAGAAAGAACAAAATAAAAAACTCTCTAAACAGAGTCTCTGGGAGTTGGGAGATCAAGCCTCAGGTTCTCACCCTGCTCAGATCCCTCTGTCCTCAGACAGGTCAGCTCTCCTGATTCATTTTCTTCTCTCTTCCATATCTCTAATCCTGTGCAGTGGGGCAGGGCCAAGAATTGGGTAGGGAGGAGGTATATGAAGCACTCAGTGTCCTAGCCTGCTACGCCGATGGCCCCCAGGGAACACTGGGCAATGTCTGGAGATGTTTTTGGCTGTTACAACTGGGAAAGAGTGTGACTGACATCTAGTGGGTGGAGGTCAGGGATGGTGCTCAACACCCTGCAGGGCAGAGGACACCCCTCACAGTGCACAGAATGATCCTACCCTACAATGGACTCAATATTTGCACCTCCCTGAAAATTCGTATGTTCAAATCTTAACCTCCAAGGTGATGGTGTTGAGGTGAAGCTTCTAGGGGATGATTAGGTTATGAAAGTGGAGTGCTCATGAATGGGATTAGGGCCCTTATAAAAGGGATTCTAGGCCGGGTGTGGAGGCTCACGCCTGTAATCCCAGCACTTTGGGAGGCCACAGCAGGCAAATCACTTGAGGCCAGGAGTTTGAGACCAGCGTGCGTAACATGGTGAAACCCCGTCTCTACTAAAAATACAAAAATTAGCCGGGCATGGTGCCATGCCAGTAATCCCAGATACTAAGGAGGCTGAGGCAGGAGAATCATTTGAATCTGGGAGGTGGAGGTTGCAGTGAACCGAGCTCACACCACTGCACTGCAGCCTGAGCAACAGAGCCAGGCTCCATCTCAAAAAAAAAAAAAAAAAAAAAAAAAAAAATTTAGTGATAGCAATCGTTAATACTACACTTGAAAAACACCTGTTATTGCCAGGCGCGGTGGCTGACACCTGTAGTCCTAGCACTTTGGAAGGCTGAGGTGGGCAGATCACAAGGTCAGGAGATCAAGACCATCCTGGCTAACACGGTGAAACCCCATCTCTACTAAAAACACACACAAAAAAATTAGCCGGGCATGGTGGTGGGCGCCTGTATCCCCAGCTACTCAGGAGGCTGAGGCAGGAGAATGGCGTGAACCTGGGAGGCAGAGCTTGCAGTGAACCGAGATCACACCACTTCACTCCAGCCTGGGCAACAAAGTGAGACTCCATCTCAAAAAAAAAAAGAAAAAAGAAAAGAAAAAAAAAGAAAAACACCAGTTATTTAGTTAAAATTTTCTTCCAGGCCAGGCACAGTGGCTCACACCTGTAATCCCAGCACTTTGGGAGGCTGCAGCAGGCAAATCACTTGAGGCCAAGAGTTCAAGACCAGCCTGGCCAACATGGTGAAACCCTATCTCTACTAAAAATACAAAAATTAGCCAGGCATGGTGGCATTCCTGTAATCCCAGCTATTCAGGAGGCTGAGGCAGGAGAACCACTTGAACCTGGGAGGTGGAGGTTGCAGGGAGCCAAGATCACACCACAGCATTCCAGTCTGGGAGACAGAGTGAGTGAGAATCCATCTCAAAAAAAAAAGGCCCTCTCACTCCTTCTGCCATATGAGGATACAGCAAGAAGGCAGAAGGCACCATTAATGAAGTGGGAAGTGAGCCCTCACCAGGCACCGAATATGCTGGTGCCCTGTTCTTGGACTTCCTAGCCCCAAGAACCATGTGAAATAAATTTCAGTTGTTTATAAGCCACCCGGTCTATGGTCTTCCGTTATAGCAGCCAGGAAGGACTAAGACAAGCCCCAAAAGTCAATAGCATCAGGGTTAGAAAACCTTGCTCAATGTATAAGCCATTACCTGGGGGGGTTCCTGGAAGGAGCTGCTGCCACCAGGCTCCCTGTGTGGGGCTGGAAAGCGGGGACAGCCTCATCAGTGTAGAGGCCACCATCCTGCCGGTGGTTTAGGCTCACTCGGTCAGTCATCACCACCAGTCCCGTTTCCTAGGCAACAGACAACACCCAAACCATTGGTGGGGAAGTGGATGCTGGCAGCCCCCAGAAGCATAAGGGAATGAATCCCTTGGGACAATGGATATTGTGGCCATTGTCCCAATATCACTTTTTGGCAGCTTTGGGGGCATCATTCTTTGTTTTTTTGGTTTTGTTTTGTTTTGTTTGTTTTTTGAGACAGAGTCTCGCTCTGTTGCCCAGGCTGGAGTGCAGTGGCGGGATCTCGGCTCACTGCAAGCTCTACCTCCCAGGTGCATGCCATTCTCCTGCCTCAGCCTCCCGAGTAGCTGGGACTACAGGCGCCTGCCACCATGGGGACATCATTCTTTTACTCTGGGTTTGGTGGCACAGGCTGGGGAGAACATGGGACCCAGTGACCATCCAGGGTGGAGAAGAAGAGAGAACAGCACGTTTGAACTGTGGAACCAAATCAGATGGCCCAAACACAAAAGGTTACATGTTGCATGATTCCATTGAGATGAAACGCCCAGAACAGGCAAATCCATAGAGACAGAAAGCAGATTGACTGGTGACTGCCAGGGGCTGAGGGAGGGGAAATGGGAAGTGATTGCTACCAGGGACTGGGTTTCCTTTTGGGGGATGAAAATGTTCTGGAATTAGGTAGGAGTGGTGGTTGCACAGCACTGTGAATATAATAAATGCCACTGAATTTTAAATGGTGAGTTTTATGTTACATGAATTTCATCTCAATTAGAAAAATCATGACCAGATGTGGTGGCACATGCCTGTAATCCCAGCACTCTGGGATTACAGGCATGAGTCACTGTGCCCAGCCAGCATTAGTCCTTTTTAAGATGGATAAACCAGAGCTGGGCACAGTGGCTCGTGCCTCTAATCCCAGCGACTGGGGAGGCTGAGGCAGGAGGACCACCTATGCAGTTCAGACCCCCTGCCACCTGGGAACACAGCCACCTCCTTCTGCTTTGAAAGTTGCCAGACACATAACCAAGTTAACCAAAGCTGAGGCAGAGCTAAGAGTTACTGGCATCCGCAGCTCCCAATGAGAAGGTTTTCCTCGCAGCAAAGCATGTCAATATCATAGCACATCCCATCACAAGTTCAAGTTACCCGTTTGAACCTGACCATTGACATGCATAACATTCTGCTCTCCACGGCTTTGCAAATTGGAAGGATCTGCTTGTGAGCTTTCATTGGGGAGAAATGAAAAAGAAAAGTTTGGAAGGCTAGGTGCAATGGCTCATGCTTGTAATCCTAACACTTTGGGAAGTTGAGGCAGGAGGATTGCTCAAGGCCAGGAGTTCAACACTAGCCTGGGCCACATAGCGAGACCCCATCTCTACAAAAAAATAAAGTAAAATAAAATTAGCCAGGTGTGGTGGCATGCACCTGTAATTCCAGCTACTTGGGAGACTGAGGTGGGAGGATCACTTGAGCACAGGTGTTCGAGGCTGCAGTGAGCTATGATCGCACCACTGCACTCCAGCCTGGGCCACAGAGTGAGACCCCATCTCGAAAAAAAGAAAGAAAGAAAAGCTTCCAATTCTGTTTCCAACCCATTTCTGAATCTCCGAGACTCTTATTTCTAGGCAAGAGGACCTTAGAAGGGGGCAGAGGGATCTGAGACCACCTCTCCTTACGGTGAAGGCAAACCCAGAGTCCTTGGTGATGCCCCAAGGCCACGGGAAGACGGAGGAGCGCCGGCGTCGTTGGGCCATCAGCCCAGCCCACCAAAAAGGACCATCCTCCCTGGACACGCCAAAGGAATCAGAAACATCATAATCTTCCAGTTCCTGGAAAACCTGCAGGCAAAGGGGGACAGAGACTTGTCAGCTGAAGTTTTCTTTACAACCCAAACTGGCTCTCGTGGGTGCAGCGTGCTCCCATCCCAACCTCTTTATCACATCATGACAACCTCCAGGAGATGGGCACTGGTAGCATCAGCCCATTTTAAAATGGGCAAACAGGAGCCAGGCACAGTGGCTCATGCCTGTAATCCCAGTTGCTGGGGAGGCTGAACCAGGAGGTTGGCTTGAGCAAAGGAGTTCGAGACCAGCCTGGGCAACATAGCAACACCCTGTCCCTACAAAGACAGAAAAAATTAGCCAGGCATGGTGGTGCATGCCTGTAGCCCCAGCTACTCTGGAGGCTGAGGTGGGAGGATCGCTTAAGCCCAGGAGGTGTTGACTAGAGTGAGCTATGATCACGCCACTGCACTCCAGCCCAGGCGACAGAGCAAGACCCCAACTCTAAAAATAACATAAAATAAGACGGGAAAATTGGAGCCAGAGAGACTAGACCTGGTCCAATGTCATGTTGCAAAAATCTGATGACCTTGACTCCCTGATCTTGCAACTGCACTAAAGCAGCAACAAGGATTTATCAGACACCCATCAGGTTCCCTGAGAAATGAACCTGACGGAGAAAGCAAATCTGGATTCAAATGCAGCTCTTCATTTATTAAAATGGGAGATGGGAAAGGGAGAGCAAGAGAAGGTAAGGCCCCATGGAGGTGCCAGAACCCAAACCCGAGGGCTCTGCTCACCTGGGCAGGAGTCAGCCGGAACCCAGACCTGAGCAGGTAGACACTCTTATCAACTGCGGCGACACACACACAGCTGCCCCTTGCAGCCGTGATCCGCAGGTCGACAACCTCCCCAGGTTGGGTCTCATTTGCTGAATACGTCACCGAAACCTGGGCGCAAATGCGGCAAGGGATAAGAAACTTGGTTCAGTTGGCCGGGAGTGGTGGCTCACGCCTGTAATCCCAACACTTTGGGAGGCTGAGGCGGGTGGATCACCTGAGGTCAGGTGTTCGAGACCAGCCTGGCCAACATGGTGAACTCCCGTCTCTACTAAAAATACAAAATTTAGTTGGGCATGGTAGTGGGTGCCTGTAATCCCGGCTACTTGGTAGGCTGAGGCAGGAGAATCTCTTGAAGCCGGGAGGCAGAGGTTTCAATGAGCCGAGACAGCATTGTTGCACCCCAGCCAGGGCAATAAGAGTGAAACTCCGTCTCAAACAACAACAAAAAAAACTTGGTTCAACCCAGGTTTGGTCCAGTGCAGAGGCATCTCTTCTGCCCCACCCATGCACCCCCTGCCCACCGAGGAGAGTGGGTCTTTGCCAGCTCAGCTGGGAACATGGCCTTGCCACCTGGTTGGAACTGGTCCCACACTGTGATGAGCAGCTGGTCATTGTGCAGCGGACACAAAAAAAGGAACACGGAGGGACAGGGAGAGATGGGAAGGCAGGTGCTGGCGGACAGCATGTGGTAGTTTTAGAAGTTGCAGGGAGGAGCCAGGCACAGTGGCCCACACCTGTAATCCCAGCACTTTGGGAGGCTGAGGCAGGAGGATCACTTGAGGCCAGTAGTTCAAGATCAGCCTGGCCAAAGTGGTGAAACCCCGTTTCTACTAAAAATACAAAAATTAGCCAGACGTGGTGGTGCACGCCTGTAATCTCAGCTACTCGGGAGGCTGAGGCAGGAGAATTGCTTGAACCCGGGAGGCAGAGGCTGCAGTGAGCCGAGATCACACCACTGCACTCCAGCCTGGGTGACAGAGCTAGACTCCGTCTCAAAATAACGGTAATGATAAAAGTTGTCGCAGGGAGGGGGACGGGAGGCTGAGGGTGCTGATGGAAACAAGTGCTGTCCCTTAAATCCTGAATTCAACAAAAGCAGAAAACAATTGATGGCTTTTCTTGTGTGTTGTGAACGCAATCTCCTTTTGGGTGACTTTTGGAGACACTTCAGTAAAGATGCAACTCATGTTCCCACAATTCCTTATGTCACGCTGTGACACAACATGAGTCTCAGGTGTGTACAGACCCCCTGGCCAGCACCTTGGAGAAGCCCCAAGGGCCCTTGGCTGTGTCCCGGGTTCAGTGTGCGATGCTCTACCTGGTTTTCGAAGAAGGTCTCAACTGCAAATTGAAGGCTGTCGGCAACCCCTTCTCCATTCTCCCTGACGTAGAAGACCAGCAGGCGACCGAGGGGGACCATGCTGGGGGTCACGGCCAGATGAAGAGAGGTCACACACACATTGACCTCAGCTGCTGGGGCTGGTGGGGGCTCTGAGGTGAGCAAAAGTAGAGAGAAGTGGTGAACTCTCCGCATCTGACATGCAACCTCAGCCATTCAGGCTCTGCCCCAATTTGCCCTGCACTATACTCCTGTCTACACATTGAGACAGTCTGCATCTTCGGTTTTGAAATGCCCTTCCCAGGCTACATCCTCAGTCAATGCTGACTCTTCCCATTGACTCAGCTCTAGGGTCACCATGGGCTCCTACAGAGCAGGCTGGAATTTGCCTAGAATCATCCTCTCTGCTGGGGAACACGGTCCCTTCTCCCTGACCAGCCCTCTGCTTCCTCTGTGGACAGCAAAACCACCTTGGCCTGTCCAGGCAGCACCACTCCAGCTCCCCAGTATGCCCCTGACCCCAATCCCTCCCTCTGATTGGCTCCATCTTGCTGGGGCCTGAGGCCAGCAGACCTGGGCAGCCATTATTTGCTGACTTGAACTAAGTTCATACTTCCTTCCCTGTGAGTAAATGATCCTTAAAGGATAGAGGATCTTAGAAGCCTGTCCAGGCACTCCCAAATACTCTACTGCAAGAGAATGAAAGTAGAAAGTCTCCCAGTTCCAGAATGGGCTATCTGTTAGCTGGTTCTGTGCAGAGCTCAGAGCAGCCAGTGGACAGGCATGGTTGGGGGAAGTGGGGACAGAAGGAAACTCCTGGCCAACAGGAGGAGGTGGGTACCCAATTGGCCTTGGGGTTCAAATCCTGGCTCTGGCCCTTACTAGGCAATGGGAAAGTCCCTGAAACCCCCAACCCAAGTCACAGCCCATTCATCTGCAGATGGACACAGTGGAACCATCACCATCCCAGGCTGCAGTTGGGTTAAATGGGGACAGATTGTGGGGAGTTCCAAGCCCAGGGCTGGCCCTGGACAAGGGTTCCAGGAAGACATAAAGCCCCTGTTATTTCACCTAGAAGAGAAGAGAAGACCAAGAGGATGCAGGTGCACCATGCCCAAAGCACAACTCTGGCCAGCAGTTCTCAACCAAGGCAATTCTGCTGCCCAGGGGATGCTGGCAATGTCTGCAGATGTTTTTTGGTCATCATTGCTGGAGAGGATGCTACTGGCTTCTGGTGAGTAGTAGCCAAAGATGCTGCTCAGCATCCTACAGTGCACGGGATGGTCCCAAATGTTGACAGTGCAGAGGGTGAGAAAGCCTGCCTAAAAAAGAGGGATCTTCTCTATCTATTTATCCATCCATCCACCTATCCACTCATCTTTCTATCCATCCATCCATTCATATATTCATACATCCACCATCTACCCATCCATCTACCCACCATCCACCGTTCCCTCTATTCACCAACCATCCATCATCCATGCACCCAATCACTCACCACCACCACCACCGTCCACCCATCCCTCTATTCATCATCCATCATCCACTCACCCATCCACTATCCATGCATCTGTTTGTTCATCCATCGTCCACCCATCCATCCACCATCCAATCATCTATCCATCTGTTCACCCATCCATCATCCACTCATCCACCCACCTCACTATCCATCCACCTATTCTTCCATCCATCATCCCCCATCCATCCACCCACTTCCATCCATCTATCGATCCAACCATCCATTCATCCATCATCCACCCATCCACCCACCCACTATCCATCCATCCATCTATTCATCCAATCATCCACCCACCCATTATCCATCCATCCATCTTTCTGTCCATCCATTCATCTGTCCATTCATCCATCCTTTTGTCTATCCATCCATCTGTCCATTCATCCATCCATCCATCCATTCATCCGTCCATCCATCCTTCCATCCATCCGTCCATCCATCCTTCCATCCATCCACTGTTTTATCAGTCCATCCATCCAACCATCCATTCATCCGTCTTCCTATCTGCCCATCCATCCATCGATCCATCCCTCCATCATCTATAGGGCTATTGGCATCTAAGGGGTGGAGGCCAGGGGTGCTGCTCAACATCCTACAGTGCCTCCACCACAGAGAATGATCTTGCCCAAATGCTGATAGTGCCAAGGTTGAGAAACCTTGCCTTAGCCTGAGAGACCCTGCCTGTCTATCTATTCACCCATCATTCTATCTACCTACCTACCCATTTCAGTGATTCTCACTTGGGAGTGACTCTGCCCCCTGGGGATAGTGGCAATATCTGAAGACTTTTTAGGTCATCATACTGTGGAGAGTTGGTACTACTGGCATCTGGGGGGGAGAGACCAGGGATGCTGCTCAGCACCCTACAGTGCACAGAGTGCCACCCACTCTAGAGTGATCCACCCCCTTCTATATGTCTATAGTGCTCAAGTTGGGGACCCTGTATTGGCAAGAAAGGCTTTGAAGAGGAGGGGACTAAGGAAGTCCCCTGGGAGGAGGGCCTTATAAAGAGCACATGGTGTCAAAAAGAGAGAAAAGGAAGAGGATTCATAGGCAGAACCACCTGGGCAAAGAGGTAACAGCACAGTGTGGGCCAGTGCAAGAGCCCAGTCTGTGGCTGGCTTGTCCCTGTCCCCTGCAAACACAGAGTGAGAAGAGCCTGGGGCCTGAACCTCTCCACTTCCAGTGGCTGATCACTGTCCTCCTGGACCCAGTCTGGTATTGTTAAGGATGTGTCCCCTCTGCCCCAAGGCAGGCTCCCCTCTCTGCTAGGTCTTGCCTTGTCCCTCCTTGCAGGAGTGTTCATCTCAGTCTCAGTGGTTCGGAAGGAAGAACAGGAACCTTCTCCCTGCTGCCCAGCTCACCTGTCTCAGAAAGGTGTGTTAAACGAATCGGTTTCTCCAGGGCAGGGGCTGCCCGCTTGCTTCGCTGCTGGGTGATGTGGGCAGGCTGCTGGCCCGATAGCACAATATTGCCCCGCGCAGCCACCTCGTAGTACAGGGTAAAGTTGCAGGGACATGTGGACTTCACAGAAAAATCGGCTTCTTCCCCAACCTATGGAAGACACGCAGCATGGGGGGCCCTGCCTGGCACCAACATTGCAGCCCACTACAGGGAGACGGCCACTCTGGGGCCAGAGGGAGGCTGGGATGACTGAGGGAGCGGAGTGCCCAGCATCCAGTCCTGGCCCCTAGTTTTGTTTTGTGTTTTGTTTTGTTTTCTTTTTTAAGATGGTGTTTCACTCTTGTTACCCAGGCTGGCATGCAATGGTGAGATCTCGGCTCACTGCAACCTCTCCCTCCTGGGTTCGAGTGATTCTCCTGCCTCAGCCTCCTGGGTAGCCGAGATTACAGGAGCCTGCCACCATGCCCATATAATTTTTGTATTTTTAGTAGAAACAGGGTTTCACCATGTTGGCCAGGCTGGTCTCAAACCCTGACCTTGTGATCCACCCACCTCGGCCTCCCAAAGTGCTGGGATTAACAGGCGTGAGCCACCGCACCCAGCCAGTGGCCCCTAGTTCTGTATATGGCCTGAGGCTTACCTCCTTGCAGGATTGTGGTATAGATGAAACGTGATGATGGTGTGAAAGCCCTCAGTAAGATGTCATGCCGTAAAGAATTGAACCTGGCCCAAAGAGAAGGCTGGCCTTTGCCCATAGCTCCTGGGAGGTGATCTAAGCTCTCCGAATGTCCTGCCTGATAAGAGCGTCTTTGTCTACTTGGGGTCTTGGGTCACATCAGGTAGTAATAAATATGATTTCTGGAGGAGGCTTTGGGCCATGCAGCATCAGATCAACCTGTGGAGAAGCTGGGGAATGAGATTAGTCATGGAGGCAGGTGGTCATCTATGTCTACGTGACTGAGCCCCAGTGAAAACTCTGGACACCAGGCTGGGTGTGGCGGCTCATGCCTGTAATCGCAGTGCTATGGGAGGCCGAGGCAGGAGGATCATTTGAGGCCAGGGGTCTGAGACCAGACTGGGCAACATGGCAAGATCCCATCCCTATTTGAAAAAAGAAGAAGAAGAAAGAAACATAACTCTGGACACCAAGGTTCCAGGGAGCTTCCCTAGTTGGCAGTACACCATGCATGCTGTCCCACATCTCTGGTGGGAAAATAACACTGTCCCTGACTCTATGCAGAGAGAATAAGTAAGTTCATGTTCAGAATTCTTCCGGACTCTGCATCATCAACCTCTCGTCTTCACTGATTTTCATGTGTATTGTTTAGTGTAATAAATTGTAACCATAAGTATAACAGCTTTTAGTGAGTCCTGTTAATTCTTCTAGAGAATTAAAGAAACTGCAGTAGTGTGAGGACTCCCAAACTCTGCAATTGGCATTAGAAGAAAAAGTTGTCTTAAGAACTGTTTACGGCCAGGCACAGTGGCTCACGCCTGTAATCCCAGCACTTTGAGGGGCTGAGGCAGACAGATCGCTCAAGTTCAGAAGTTAGAGAGCAGCCTGGGCAACACAGTGAGACCCCCATCTCTACAAAAAGTACCAAAAAAAAAAAAAAAATTGGCCGGGCGTGGTGGCACATGCCTGTAGTCCCAGCTACTCAGGGGGTTGAGGTGGGAGGGTCACTTGAGCCTAGGAAGTCAAGGCTGCAGTGAGTCATGATCGCACCACTGCACTCCAGCCTGGGTAACAGAGTGAGACCCTGTCTCCAAAAAAATAAAAATAAAATACTGTTTCCTAATTTTGAATGTGCTAATGCCGCCAATGGGCTGGGCCTTCTCTTAGGATATGAACTCAATGAGTTGGGTCCTATCATAGTCCCCAAGTTCCCAGAGGGGAAAACTGGAAACTGAGGCCTTGATTCTTTGTCCAATGTCAGTGAGTGTAGGGCAGGATTCATACTCAGGGGAGCTGATGCCAAGGCCCCACACTGAACCCTGAAGCTGCCATTATTCTGATATCAGGAAAGCTAAGGCCTCCCAGGTCCTAAGATCACCCTAGGGGTTTGGTGTGTGGCCATGTCCAACACTTAGCCCTAGGAATCCCCTCCTCTGTTCCATGTTTTGCAATCTGTGCCTGTCCCCAAATGTTGGGATCACCCTGAAAGCCCAGAAGAGGGATATCTGGAGTAGGGGAAGAGTGACATTCTTGCTGTGGAAGCTTGGGCAAATCATTTCACCTCTCTGAGCCTGTTTTCCCATCTGTAAAATAAGGCTGTTATCTCCTGGACAGAGGGTCCTGAGGCTCCAATGAGATGATGTGTGTGTCATACTCAACATTGTACAGTGGACACTGTAGGTGGCTAATAAGTGTCATTCTGGCCGGGTGCCATGGCTCACACCTGTAATCCCAGTACTTTGGTAGGCAGAGGTAGGCAGATCACTTGAGCCCAAGAGCTTGAGACTAGCCTGGGCAACAAAGTGAGACCCAGTTTATAAAAAATCAAAAAACTTCGGCCAGGCACAGTGGCTCACACCTGGTAATCTCAGCACATTGAATGGCTGAGGCGAGAGGATCGCTTGAGTCTAGGAGTTCCAGACCCGCCATGGCAACATGGTGAAACACCATTTCTACAAAAATACAAAAACTAGCTGGATGCGGTGGTGGGTGCCTGTAGTCTCAACTACTCAGGAAGCTAAGGCGGAAGGATCACTTGAGCCAGGGAGGTCAAGGAGCGGTGAGCCATGATCATGCCACTGCACTCTAGCCTGGGCAACAGAGTGAGATCCTGTCTCAACCAATCAATCAATCAATATTTTTTAAGTAAACAAATAAATAAATAGTAAGAAAAATAAACGTCATTCTACCTCCCCCTAAAGCAAGAATCTGTCTGTTTAAGAAGCTGGCCCTAAGGGACTCCCAAAGCCAAATTTGGAAAATTTGAGCAGCAAAAAGAAGAATGTCGGCTGAGTGCGGTGGCTCATGCCTGTAATCCTAACACTTTGGGAGGCTGAGGTAGGTAGACTGCTTGAGTTCAGGAGTTCGAGACCAGCCTGAACAACATGGCGAAACTCCATCCCTACAAAAAATATTTAAAAATTGCTGGGTTTGGTGGCACAAGCCTATAGTCCCAGCTATCTCGGGGGGCTGAGGCAGGAGGATCACTTGAGCACAGGAGGCCAAGGCTGCAGTAAGCCATGACTGTGCCACCACCCTCTAGTCTGGGGTGCTATGGTTTGGCTGTGTCTCCACCCAAATCTCATCTTGAATTGTAGCTCCCATAATTCCCATATGTTGTGGGAGGGACCCAGTGGGAGATAATTGAATCATGGGGACAGTTTCCTCCTTACTGTTCTCATGGTAGTGAATAAGTCTCATGAGATCTGTTAATTTTATAAGAGGTTTCCCTTTTTACTTGGTGCCCATTCTCTCTTGTCTGCCACCTGTAAGACGTACCTTTCACCTTCTGCCATGATTGTAAGGCCTCCCCAGCCACATGGAACTGTGAGTCCATTAAACCTCTTTTTCTGGCTGGGCATGGTGGCTCACGTCTGTAATCCCAGCATTTGGGGAGGCCAAGGCAAGCAGATCACGTAAGGTCAGGAGTTCAACACCAGCCTGCCCAACACGGTGAAAGCCCATCTCTACAAAAATACAAAAATTAGCCAGGCATGATAGCAGATGCCTGTAATCCCAGCTACTCAGGAGGCTGAGGCAGGAGAATTGCTTGACCCTAGGAGGCAGAGGTTCCAGTGAGCTGAGATTGTGCCATTGCACTCCAGCCTGGGTGACAGAGTGAGACACCATCTCAAAATAAATAAATAAATAAATAAATAACAATAAACCTCTTTTTCTTTATAAATTACCAAGTCTTGGGTATGTCTTTATCAGCAGCATGAAAATGGACTAATATACTGGGTGATCAAGCAAGACCCTGTCTCAAAAATAAATAAACAAAAAAATAAAAATAAACAAAGAAAGGAAAAAAAGAGCGCCAAGGTCATGAAAGACAAGGAAAGATTAAATTTTCAGATTGGAGGAGACCAAGGAGACGTGATGACTAAATGTGATGTGGGGCCCTAAAGGTGATCCCGGATCAGAAAACAAGGCCATGAGTGGGAAAACTTGGGGAAATCCAAATAAAGTCTGGAGTCTGGTTAACACTGATGTCCAGTGTTGATTCTTAGTTATGACAAATGGATCATAGTCTTGTAAGATGTTAGCATTAGGGGAAACCTATCAAAATCTCAATGGCCTTTTTTGCAGAAATGGAACTGATCCTAAAATTTATATGAAAACACAAAGGACTCAGGAATCTTGAAAAAGAATAATAATGCTGCAGGACTCACATTTCCTAATTTCAAAACTTACTACAAGGCTACAGTAATCAAGAGAGTGTAGTACCAGCATAGGGAGAGACACAGAAACCAATGGGATAGAAGTAAGAGCCCTGAAATGAATCCAGACAGCTAAGGGCAACTGATTTGAAATAAGGGTGCCAAGACCATTCAATGGGGAAAGAATAGTCTTTTTAACAAACAGTGCTGAGACAACTGAATAGATGCATGCAAAAGAGTGAAGTTAGTCTGTGTGTGGCGGCTCACACCTGCAATCTCAACACTTTAGCAAGCTGAGGTGGGAGGATCACTTGAGCCCAGGAGGTTGAGCTGTAGTGAGCTATGATCACAACACTGCACTCCAGCCTAGGTGACAGAGCAAGGTCCTATCTCAAAAAAAAAAAAAAAAAAAAAAAAAGAGAAAGAGAGAGAGAATGAATTAATTTGGATCCCTACCTCACACCATATAAAAAATTAACTCAAAACAGATGAAAGACCTAAATGTAAGAGCTGAAAGTATAAAACTCTTAAAAGAAAACACAGAAATAAATCATGACCTTGGATTTGGCAATGGTTTCTTTGAGATGTGGCACCAGAAGTACAACAAGCAAAAGAAAAAGAGAAATGTGATTTCACCAAAATTAAAATTTTTTGTTGCACTAATGGACCCTGTCAGGAAAGTGAAAAGATAACCCGTAGTACAGGAGAAAATGTCTGCAAATTACACATCTGATGAGGGCTAGTATCCAGAATTTAGAAAGAACTTTCATGACTCAACAAACATAAACAATCCAATTATTAACAGTAGTGGGGCCGGGTGCGGTGGTTACATCTGTCATCTCAACACTTTGGGAGGCTGAGGCAAAGAGGATCACTTGAGGCCAGGAGTTCAAGACCAGCCTAGGTAGCATAGTGAAACCCCTAAAAACCAAGTGCATACACACAGGTAAGCATGCACATACACAAAAATGCACATGCACACTCATGCATAGTCACACATCTGTGATACAATCGTGCAGTCACACATGCATGCAAACAAACACTAAATGCAAATTACATTTTAGGGTACCCCTTGAAAATCTGAATATTGCCTATGAATTAGACAATATAATTCAGTGAATGTAATTTTCTTAGGTGTGATCTAAGAAAATGGCCTTGAGATCAGGTAACATAATGCCTTTTTTTAAGTATACATTATGGTCAAGTATTTAAGAGTGAAGCACTATCATATCTGTAACTTGCTTTCAAATGCTGCAGCCAAAAAATGTGTAGAGAAATGGGTGGATGGATGAATTGGTAGATGGATGGATGGATGAAGGGAGGGACAGAGGGAGAATGGATGGAGGAAGAGTGGATGAATGGAAGGATGACGGGTGCATGTATGGATGGATGAACGAAGGGTGGACGAATGGATGAAGGGCAGATGGATGGTAGATAAATGGATAGGGGTAGTGGGTGGATAGCTGGGTGGAGAAAGGAAAGAAGAAAGGAAGAAAGGAGGGAGGGAGAGTAAATGGATGGATGGATGATGGAGGGATGAAGGGAGGTGCAGAGGGAGGGTGGATGGATGGATGAAGGGTGGATGGATGGAGAGAAGATGACTGGATAAAGGGTAGTAGGTGGATGGATGGGTGGAGGGAGGGAGGGAGGAAAGAAAAAGGGAGGAAGGGTGAATGAATGGAGGGAGAGAGGACGGATGGATGGAGGGATGAAGAGAGGGATAGATGGAGGGATGGAGAGAGGGATGGAGGGTGGATGGAAGGATTAATGAAAGGATATAGGCAAAACATTAATTTATAAATTAATTTATATAGGTGAAAGTCTTATGGTTGTTTATTACATTAACGTTTTCAATTTCACTCTAAATTTATAAATGTCCCCCTTATAAAAAGACACCCACACAAATGTCCCCTTCTGCTTGAGATCTTGGGGGAGAAAAGGAGAGCACAAACCTTTCTCCTCTTCTTTACTAAATTTGTGGCATCAAAACAATCTTAAAAGATTGGAGTGACAGCCCCCGTTCAACAAGCAACAAGCAAAACAGGTTCAGAAGGGTAGGTGCTGAGATGTGGAGAGTCGAGACCCCAGCTCCCCGCTGCCTGGGCCCTGGTGCTAGAAGAAGAGAAAGAGGTCCCTGCACCATGCCCATCCTAGCCCCAACGTGAACCCATCTTCCCTCCATGCCCTGAGGTTGTGCCCGGGCCACTCACGGCAATTTGGTGGAAAGGAGGGGCTGGCATTTGCTGAGCCACCTCAAACTGGATTGAGATGTCACCCAGGGAGCAAAATCTAAGTGACAGAGCCAGGTCTCCCCCTAATCAGAACAACAGTCTGGCCAGCTGAGAACACAAGGTTCCTTCCTGCCCCCTGAGGAGGAGGCCAGCGCCAGTGTCCCCGCCCTGCACCGCTGGTTTAATGGCATTACAACAAGAACAGTGTGTTCAGCCAAGCTGGGCATGATCCTGTCTGACTTCTCATTCTTACAACCTCTGCAAAGGGCTGTTAATCCCAGAAAACAGGCAGTCTCGGCGCCACGATTCCTCCAAGCTGAACCCCAGGGGCCTCAATGTGATCAGAAAAGGAGTGAGAGGTTTATGGCCTGGTAGGGCCCTGGGTGCTGTAATGGCAACTGGTTTCCATTAGGGGTGACATTTCTGCCAAGGCTGGGGCTGTAGCTTGAGCCAGAGGCTCTGCTGGGATTGCAGCCAGGATGCAAACGGCCCAGCCAGTGAGCCTGCCACCAGCCCACGGAGTTAACAGAGGGGTGATGGACTTTAAATATAGATGTGTATGGCCGGGTGCAGTGGCTCACGCCTGTAATCCCAACAGTTTGGGAGGTCGAAGAAGGTGGATCACCTGAGGTCAGGAGTTTGAGACCATCCTGGTCTACATGGTGAAACCCTGTCACTACCAAAAATACAAAAATAATTAGCCGGCCATGGTGGCAGGTGCCTGTAATCCCAGCTACTCGAGAGGCTGAGGCAGGAGAAGAGCTTGAACCTGGGAGATGGAGGTTGCAGTGAGCTGAGATTGTGCCACTGCACTCCAGCCTGGGCGACAGAGTGAGACTCTGTCAAAAAAAAAAAAAAAGATATATATATATATATGTATCTAGATGTCTATGAACACACATGTACACAGCATATACATATATATGCACATATATACAGTTGACCCTTGAAAAATACAGGTTTGAACTGCCCATGTCACTAATATGTGGATTTTCTTCCACTTCTGCCTGAGACAGCAGGACCCATCCCTCCTCTTCCTCCTCCTCCTCCGCCCATTCAACATGAAGATGACAAGGAAGAAGACCTTTACAATGATCCATTCCCACTTCTTGAACAGTCAAGATATTTTGTCTTCTTTATTATTGTTTTTTCACCTGAGCCTGCCAGTGTACCTTATGATTTTTTTAATAACAATTTTGTTCCTCTAGCTTACATTATTGTAAGAATACAGTATATCATACATAGAAAGTACAAAATCTGTGTTCAATGACTCTTTCTGTCATCACTAATGCTTCTGGTCAATAGTAAGCTACAGGTAAAGTTTAGTTAAGTTTAGTTTTGAGACAGGGTCTTGCTCTGTCACCCAGGCTGGAGTACAGTGGCATGACCATGGCTCACTGCAGTCCCAATCTTCCAGGCTCAAGCGATCCTCCTGCCTCAGCCTCTTGAGTAGCTGGGACTACAGGCATGCACCACCACATCCAGCTGGGGTTTTTTTGTTTTTGTTTTTGTTTTGATACAGATGGGATTTCACCATGTTGCCCAGGTTGGTCTCAAACTCCTGGGCTCCAGCTATCCTCCCGCCTCAGCCTCCCAAAGTGCCGAGATTACAGGTGTGAGCCCCCACACCCGGTCGGGAACTCTACTTTTTGTTCAAGGTTTTTATAAACTTACAACTGCTCTTAAAAACTTAAGTTTATTGGCCGGGCGCAGTGGCTCACGCCTATAATCCCAGCACTTTGGGAGGCCGAGGTGGGTGGATCACAAGGTCAGGAGATCGAGACCATCCTGGCTAACACAGTGAAACCCCGTCTCTACTAAAAATACAAAAATTAGCTGGGCATGGTGGCGGGCGCCTGTAATCCCAGCTACTTGGGAGGCTGAGGCAGGAGAATGGCGGGTGAACCCGGGAGGCAGAGCTTGCAGTGAGCTGAGATCACGCCACTGCACTCCAGCCTGGGCAACAGAGCGAGACTCCATCTCTTAAAAAAATAATAATAAGTCTATTAATTCAAAGAAAAATACACACACACATCTTATACAATCAGAATTGCAAAATAATAGACCTAGGATAAATGAATGGCAGACACAGCTCTAAGTTCACCTTGTCTTCGCACTCAGCGTGCCTGTATGGAGAAACTCCCAGGGCCTCTGCACTAAGGGAAGGCTCAAGGCAGTGGGGAATCCGGCCCCATAGCAGCAGCTCTATGTCAGGTCTGGGTGCAGTGGTGCCGTGAGGCAGAGTGGTGATCATCATTGTCAGCCCTGGGCCACAGCCTAAATGTCCGTAAGAAATAAATAGCAGACTCGCGCAGTGGCTCAAGCCTGTAATCCCAGCACTTTGGGAGGCCGAGATGGGCGGATCACGAGGTCAGCAGATCGAGACTATCCTGGCTAACATGGTGAAACCCCGTCTCTACTAAAAAATACAAAAAAACTAGCTGGATGAGGTGGTGGGCGCCTGTAGTCCCAGCTACTTGGGAGACTGAGGCAGGAGAATGGCGTAAACCTGGGAGGTGAAGCTTGCAGTGAGCTGAGATCCGGCCACTGCACTCCAGCCTGGGCAACACAGCGAGACTCCGTCTCAAAAGAAAAAAAAGAAAGAAATAGCAATGGGCCGGGTGCGGTGGCTCATGTCTGTAATCCCAACACTTTGGGAGGCAAAGGTGGGCAGATCATGTGAGGTCAGAAGTTCAAGACCAACCTGCCCAACATGGTGAAACTCCATCTCTGCTGGAATACAAAGATTAGCCAGGCGTGGTGGTGGGCACCTGCAATCTCAGCTACTCCAGAGGCTGAGGTGGGAGAATCACTTGAACCCTGGAGACAGAGGTTGCAGTGAGCTGAGATCACGCCACTGCACTCCAGCCTGGGTGACAGAGTGAGACTCTGTCTCAAAAAAAAAAAAAAAAAAAAAAAAAGAAAAGAAAAGAAAGAAATAAATAGTAATGCATGCATGCATTCCACAGAATTCTCCCCTTGCTGGGGAGATAAGGGATCCCTGTGTCAGCTGCAGTGTTAGGTCCCTTAGAGCAGGGGTCCGCAGCTCCTAGGGCCATGGACCAGTACTGATTCATGGCCTGTTAGGAACCGGGTAACACAGCAGGCGGTAGTGGCAGGCCGGCAGTCAAAAACTTCATCTGTATTTACAGCCGCTCGCCATCACTCACATTACCACGTGAGCTCCGCCTCCTGTCAGATCAGCAGCGGCAGCATTAGATTCTCCCAGGAGCGTGAACCCTATTGTGAACTGTGCTTGCATGGGATTTAGGATGCATGCCCCTAATGAGAATCTAATGCCTGATGATCTGTCACTGTCTCCCATCACCCCTAGATGGGACTGTCCAGTTGCTGGAAAACAAGCTCAGAGCTCCCACTGCTTCTACATGATGGTGAGTTGTATCATTGTTTCCTTATATATTGCAATGTCATAATAAGAGAAATAAAGTGCAAAATAAACATAATGTCCTTGAATTATCCTGAAACTATCTCCTGCATCTGCGCCCCGGTCCGTGGAAAAATTGTCTTCCACAAAATTAATCTTTGGTGCCCAAAAGGCTGACTACTGCTGCCTTAGAGGCTCACTCATGCTGCTTTTTTTTGAGAAGGAATATTGCTTTGTCACCTAGACTGAAGTGCAGTGGTGTGATCTCAGTTCATTGCAACCTCCACCTCCCAGGTTTAAGCAGTTCTCCTGCCTCAGCCTCCCGAGTAGCTGGGATTACAGGCACGCACCACCACACCCGGCTAATTTTTGTATTTTTAGTAGAGATGGGGTTTCACCATGTTGGCCAGGCTGGTCTCAAAATCCTGACCTCCAGTGATCCGCCCGCCTCAGCCTCCCAAAGTGCTGGGATTACAGGTTGAGCCACGGCACCCGTCTCATGCTGCTTTTTGGATCCTGCATGGCCCAGGAAGGGCAGCACCTGAAAATCTTACCTGCAGTGGGTGGGAGGGTGGCTGTAGCTGCAGGTAGCACTGGCTGGGGGAGTACCAGCTTCCGAGGGAGAGGTAGCTGGGCAGGTACTGAGCCCCCACGGGCTTTCCATTCAGTGCTGTCACCTTGGTCTGAAGAACGGAAGACACTTAGGTCAACACCTGAGTCCCGAGAGCAGAAAGGGGATCTTGGGGATGCTTCTGCCTGCTCTGCTCAGAAGAAACACCCTCTCACGCTCCAGTATCCCTTTGGAGAACCCCCTCCCCAATCCTCAGGGAGTAGTATCCAGTTGTCCAGCCCGGTCTTCCTAGCTCCAAGAAGCAAGCGTCCAGCTGGGCACTGTGACTCAGCTGGGCAATGTGACTCACGCCTCTAATCACAGCACTTCAGAAGGCTGTGGCAGGTGGATCATCTAAAGCCAGGAGTTCAAGACCAGTCTGGTCAACATGGTGAAATCCTGTCTCTAATAAAAAGAATACAAAAATTAGCCAGGAGTGATGGGGCACAACTGTAATCCCAGCTACTCAGGAGGCTGAGGCATAAGAATTGCTTGAACTCAGGAGGCAGAGGCTGCCGTGAGCCGAGATCACACCACTGCACTCCAGCCTGGGCAACAGAGCAAGACTCCCTCTCAAAAAAAAAAAAAGAAGAAGAAGAAGAAAGTGTCAAAAATTGGTCGAAGGGTGTTGGGGGCCAGGCACAGTGGGTTCATAGCTGTAATCTCAGCATTTTGGGAGGCAGAGGTGGGAGAATCACTTGGGCCCAGAAGTTCAAGACCAGCCTGGGCAACACAGCAAGATCCAGTCTCCACAAAAAAATTTTTGAAAATTACTGGGGCGTGGTGGCACATGCCTGGAGACTCAGCTACTAGGGGAGGTTGAGGCAGGAGGATCACTTGAATCCAGGAGTTCAAAGCTGCAATTAGCTATGATCACACCATTGCACTCCAGCCTGGACAACAGAGCTAAACCACGTCTCTGAAATTATTTTAAAAAGAAGTTGGGCTGGGCGCGGTGGCTCACACCTATAATCCCAGCACTTTGGGAGGCCAAGGTAGGCAGATCACGAGGTCAGGAGATCAAGACCATCCTGGCCAACATGGTGAAACCCTGTCTCTACTAAAATACAAAAAATTAGCTGGGTATGATGACGTGCACCTGTAGTCCCAGCTACTTGGGAGGCTGAGGCAGGGGAATCACTTGAACATGGGAGGCAGAGGTTGCAGTGAGCCAGGATTATGCCACTGCATTCCAGCCTGGGCAACAAGAGCAAAACTCCATCTCAAAAAAAAAAAAAAAAAAGTTGGCCTGCCTCTGTCTCTGGCTCCTGGGACTCTAAATAGGGTATAAACGGGCCATACCAGAAAGGCCAGTTGTGCGATTAGATGGCTGGGCTTTGAGCCACAGGATATCAGCCCCACCTCCAGGGAAGGGAGAGGGCAGGAGACTGAGATCAATCCCATGGCCAATGATTTAATCAATCATGCAGATGAAATGAGTCCCCCACAAAAAACTTTGGACGCCAAAGCTCAGGTGAACTTTCCTGCTTAGCAATGCTCAGCTTGTGGGGATGATATATCCTGGTTCTGTGCAGAGAACACACAAAGCTTCCAATCTGGGAATCGCCCAGACCTCGCCCTATGCATCTCTCTCTTTGGTTGGTTCTAATTTGCGTCATTTTGCTATGGTAAAGCTGTAATTAAAAGGTGGTGGGGTAGTGGAATTTGCAGCCAGTGGGTGGGAAGCACAGGTGGCCCGGGGACCCCTGGACTTGCAGCTGGTGTCAGAATTCAGGGTAGTCTTATAGAGAGGGCTGTGCCCATCACCTGTGAAGTGTTGCCCAGCTCATCCGGTAGATGGTGTCAGAAGTCACTGCAACCTCCCACCTGGTATGGGGTGGGCAGGGCAGCTCTGGTTCCTCAATGAGTCTGAGAGATGCCAGGCTATGGTCATTCTCTTAAAATAGGACAGTGGGGCCAGGCGCAGTGGCTCACACCTATAATCCCAGCACTATGGGAGGCCGAGACGGGGGATCATGAGGTCAGGAGATCAAGATCATCCTGGCTAATATGGTGAAAATCATCTCTACTAAAAATACAAAAAAATTAGTCAGGTGTGGTGGTGGGCGCCTGTAGTCCCAGCTACTCGGGAGGCTGAGGCAGGAGAATGGTGTGAACCCGGGAGGCGGAGCTTGCAGTGAGCCGAGATCGTGCCACTGCGCTCCAGCCTGGGCGACTGAGAGAGACTCCGTCTCAAACAAACAAACAATGAAAAAAAAAAAAAAAAAAAAAAAAAAAACAGGACAGTGGGCCCGGCACAGTGGCTCACAGCTGTAATTCCAGCACTTTGGGAGGCCGAGACAGGTGGATTGCCTGAGGTCAGTAGTTCAAGACCAGCCTGACCAGCATGGTGAAACCCCATCTCTACTAGAAATACAAAAATTAGCCAGGCGTGGTGGGGGGGCACCTGTAATCCCAGCTATTTGGGAGGCTGAGGCAGAAGAATCACTTGAACCTGGGAGGCAGGGGTTGCAGTGAGTCAAGAATGCACTGCTGCACTCCAGCCTAGGCGACAGAGCAAGACTCTGCATTTAAAAAAAACAAAAAAACAAAAACAGAACAGTGGCCCAGGTGACCAAACAGCTGCTGTGTGTCGAACAGCAGATCCAACACAAGAAAGCGTGAACACATCTGGCTGTGAATGTCGAGTGACAAAGGCAGTGGCTTCGGTGGTTAAAACCTTTAGGGACATGATGCCCACAGAGGACAAAGTGACCACAGTGTCCTCAGTTCCCATCTATGTGTTTACTCTCTGCAGGGCCGCCAGGTCCACTGCCAGTTCCCAAAGCCAAGCACTGGGACATCCTCTCCAGTCCCTCCTGTTCTTCCCTCCCCTGATGATGGGACACCAAGGCCTGCCGGATCTACTTCTTCAAGAGCTCCAGTTTGGGGACCTCTCTGTCCTCATCTCCTGTCTGCCTGCCTGGGCCCTCCCTGAGCCACCCCTCACTGAAGACTCTGGAGTGATCACTGGGTATCAAAAATCAGATCAGGCCAGACATGGCGGCTCATGGCCTGTAATCTCTATGCTTTGGGAGGCTGAAGTGGAAGGATGGCTTGAAGCCAGGAGTTTGAGACCAGCCTGGGCAACATAGCAAGATCCCGTCTCTACAGAAAAATTTATTATTTATTGATTTATTTGTTTGTTTGTTTGTTTTTGAGATGGAGTCTCACTCTGTTGCCCAGGCTGGGGTGCAATGGCGCAATCTCGGCTCACTGCAACCTCTGCCTCTCAGGTTCAAGCAATTCTCCTGCCTCAGTCTCCCGAGTGGCTGAGATTACAGGTGCCTGCCACAACACCTGGCTAATTTTTGTATTTTTAGTAGAGACGGGATTTCCCCCATGTTGGCCAGGCTGGTCTCGAACTCCTGACCTCAGGTGATCTGCCCAACTCAGCCTCTCAAAGTGCTAGGATTACAGGCATGAGCCACTGTGCCCAGCCTCTACAGAAAATTTTAAAAATTAGCTGGGTGCGGTGCTAATTACAGGCATGCACCTGTAATCTCAGGTACTTGGGAGGCTAACTCAGGAGGACTGCTTTAGCCCAGCAGTTCGAGGCTGCAGTGAGCTATGATGGTGCCACTGCACTGCAGCCTGAGCAACTGAGCGAGACCCTGTCTCTTAAAAAATAAACAAAAAATAAGATCACTCTTTCCCCCGATACTGCCTTCCACTGAGCACCCCCGTGAGGTGGCGGAAACCACCGTTGGCTCTCTACCCGATCTCTTTCCAAAATGACTTAATGTGGTTGAGCACCTGTGAGACCATATAATCACGGTCTGCCTCTGAACCTCCACCCATGCTGTTCCACCCTCCCAGAAGCAGCCTGGCTGACGTCCCCACAGTCAGGAGTCCATTTGGAGAGATCCACTCTGACAAGACTCCATTGGTATAACTGGTCCAGGCACCCTTATCTCTCTTTGACCTCCCACCCGATCCCAGGATGGCTGTGTTGTCCATCCCACTGTCCAGCGGAACGTGTACTGCTGCAGGGCTAGGATGGGCTCCAGGCCCACTGATCAGGTGCCTGCACCCAGCCTAGGGGAGGCCCCAAGTCCGTACCTGCTGACTGAATAACAAGGGTCCGTGGGACTCACCCACCTCAAGCCACACGTGCTGGGCTGACGTGGGGATGGAGGGGATTTCAAACCCCACCAGTCCACCCTGGGACACAGCTTCACTGGTGTAGATGTTATCCTTTGGTGTCAGCTCTGCCTTAATCTGGACTGTCACCCCCTCAGCTGGGCTGCCATCTGGGTAGGATAGCTCCACCTAGAAAAGGTCACCCAAGACATAATAGAGTTAAGACGGCCATGCGCCCCAAACTGATCTGCAGAATCAACACAATCTCCACTGGAATCCCAGCGGGCTTCTTTGCAGAAATTGACAAACTGCTCCTGAAATTCACATGGCATCCAACGGGTCCCAAATAGCGAAAACAATTCTTAAAGGGAACAAAAAAGAAGGACTCACAGGTTCAGGTGTGGTGGCGTGTGCCTGTGGTCCCAGCTACTCAAGAGGCTTCCAAGGCAGACATAGAAGGGTGGGTGCAGTGGCTCACACCTGTAATCCCAACACTTTGGGAGGCCAAAGCAGGAGGATCACTTGAGGCCACGAGTTCCAGAACAGCCTGGGTAACATAGTGAGACCTCACTACAAAAAACTTAAAAATTTCAGGTGTGGTGGCATGCGCCTATAGTCCCAACTATTCAGGAGGCTGAGGCAGGAGGATCACTTGAGTCTAGGAGTTCAAGGCTGCAGAGAGCTATGATGGTGCCACTGCACTCCAGCCTGGGTGACTGAATGAGACTCTGTCTCTTAAGAAAAAAGAAATGTTCTAAATGAAGTTGCATCCCTACCTCACACCATATACACAAATAAACTCAAATGGATCACAGACCTAAATGTAACAGCTAAAGCTATAACATTCTCAGAAGAAAACATAAGGGTAGACCTTCATGCCCTTGGATTTGGCAAAGAGGTCGTGAAGTACAAATTACATGTGCCGGCCATTAGTCTGATGCCATATCAGGGTATGGACAGTTCAGTGACACTTAAACCTCACCCATTCAGACTGGTTGGAGAGCCAGCTAGAATGGGCAGACATGGATGTTTTAAAAGGAGCTTCTGAAGAACCCTAAAACAGCCCTCAGCTGTGCAGGTATTTGGTGATGGAGTGAATCAGGATTCAGCCCACATGATCCTCATTAACCACTCCCTTCTTTTTCTTTTCCTTTTTTGAGAGAGAGTCTTGCTCTGTTGCCCAGGCTGGAGTGAAGTGGCCCGATCATAGCTCACTGCAGCCTCTACCTCCTGGGTTCAAGCAATCCTCCTGCCTCATCCTCCTGATAGCTGGGACCACAGGTGTGCAATACCATGCCTGGCTAATTTTTTTAAAAAAAATTTGTAGAGCTGGGGTCTTGCTCTATTGCCCAGGCTGGTCTCAAACTCCCAGTCTCAAGCAATCCTCCCACCTTGGTCTCTCAAAGTGTGAGCCACCAACGCCTGGCCTATTTTTATTTTTTGTAGAGACTGGATCTCACTATGTTGCCCAGGCTGGTCTCACACTTTTGGCCTCAAGTGGTCCTCTTTCCTCAGCCTCCCAAAGCACTGGAACTACAGGCATGAGTCACCATGCCCAGTCTAACCTCTCCTTTCTTGAATGCAGATGGTAGATATTTTCTGTTGTATGTGAAATGCTCTTTACCAAATTTGTAGCCTTAAACCTCTTCTTCACATACATTCTGACCCTGCACAAGGTACTTTAGTTTCTACACAAGCTGGGGCCCTCAAAGCCAGGAACACAGGAGATAGGTCTCTGTGCATGGGATAGAGGTGGTTCCAACACTGGCATGGAGAAGAAAAGGGAGGTTCCAAAGCAGAGCAAGAGGGTCAGAACTCAGTGAGAGGACAGCCAGCCAGCATCACTCATGGACAGCAAAAGGGAACTGGGTACAGGCAGACGCAGGGCCAGGGGTGTGGCCCACTTTCCCCTTGCATGACACTGGGCTCTGTTGGCCTTGCCCCACTCCTGCTGCTGCAATTGGGGTGAAGTTACCCCAGGTTTATTTTTTTATTTTTTTTATTTTTTTATTTGAGACAGAGTCTCACTCTGTCTCCTAGGCTGGAGTGTGGTGGTGTGATCTCAGCTCACTGCAACCTCCGCCTCCCGCATTCAAGCAATTCTCGTGCCTCAGTCTCCTGAGTCACTGGGATTATAGGTGTCCACCACCATGCCTGGCTAATTTTTGTATTTTTAGTAGAGACAGTATTTCACCACGTTGGCTAGGCTAGTCTTGAACTCCTGACCTCAGGTCATCCACCCACCTGGGCCTCCCAAAGTGCTGGGATTATAGTCATGAGCCACCACGCCCAGCCTACCCCAGTTTAGTAGTTAAAACAAGAATAATGACTGGGTGCAGTGGCTCACACCCGCAATCCCAGCACTTTGTGGGTCTGAGGTAGGAGAACTGCCTGAGCCCAGGAGTTTAAGACCAGTCTGGCCAACACAGCAAGATCCCATCTCTACAAAAAATTTAAAAATTAGTCAGGCACCATGGCTCATGCCTGCAATCTCAGCACTCTGGGAGGCTGAGGCAGGTGGATCACCTCAGGTCAGGAGTTCGAGACCAACCTGGCCAACATGGTGAAACTCCATCTCTACTAAAAATACAAAAAATTAGCGGGATGTGGTGGGGCATGCCTGTAATCCCAGCTACTCAGGAGGCTGAGGCAGAAGAATCGCTTGAACCCAGGAGGCAGAGGTTGCAATTAGCCAAGATTGAGCCACTGCACTCCAGCCTGGGTGACAGAGCGAGACTCTTGTCTCAAAAATAAATAAATAGGCCGGGCGCGGTGGCTCAAGCCTGTAATCCCAGCACTTTGGGAGGCCGAGACGGGCGGATCACGAGGTCAGGAGATCGAGACCATCCTGGCTAACACCGTGAAACCCCGTCTCTACTAAAAAAAAAAACTACAAAAAACTAGCCGGGCGACGTGGCGGCGCCTGTAGTCCCAGCTACTCGGGAGGCTGAGACAGGAGAATGGCGTGAACCCGGGAGGCGGAGCTTGCAGTGAGCTGAGATCTGGCCACAGCACTCCAGCCTGGGTGACAGAGCGAGACTCCATCTCAAAAAAAAAAAAAAAAAAAAAAAAAAAAAATAAATAAATAAATAAATAAATAAATAAATAAAAATTTAAAAATAAAAATATTTGTTGGGCCTGGTGGCTCATGCCTGCAGTACCAGCTACTCAGGATGCTGAGGCAGGCAGATTGCTTGAGTCCAGGATATCGAGGCTGCAATGAGCTATGATCTCACCACTGCACTCCATCCTGGGCGACAGAGCAAAACCCTGTCTCTAAGAAAAAAACATATATAAGGATCACGACATCTGGACACCTCAAAATTTAATGTGCATAAGACTTGAGTGGTGGGTGGCAGGCAGAGCCTCGTTCAAAATGTCACACAGGTCTGCACCTGTCAGTCTCAGGAACAGGAGATCTACCTCTGCAGGGCTCTCAACTTAGGTCCTCAGGGGATAAAATCAACCCAGTGAAGGGCCAGGAGTGATGGCTCACTCCTGTAACCCGAGTACTTTGGGAGGCCAAGGCTGGAGGTTCACTTGAGGCCAGGAGTTCGAGATGAGCCTGGCCAACATGGCAAAACCCTGTCTCTACTAAAAATACAAAAATTAACTGGGCTTGATGGTATGTGCCTGTAATCTCAGCTACTCGGGAGGCTGAGGTAGGAGAATCACTTGAACCTGGGAGACGGAGGTTGCAGTGAGCCAAGATGAAGCCACTGCACTTCAACCTGGGCGACGGAGTGTGACTGTGTCTCAAAAAAAAAGTACCCATTGAAGAAACAGGACTGCCTTAGAGGAGCTGTTTTAATAAATGGCTACTCAAGGCCAGGCGCGGTGGCTCACGCCTATAATCCCAGCACTCTGGGAGGCCAAGGTGGGTGGATCATGAGGTCAAGAGATCAAGACCATCCTGGCTAACACGGTGAAACCCCGTCTCTACTAAAAAATACAAAAAATTAGCCAGGCAAAGTGGCAGGCACCTGTAGTCCCAGCTACTCAGGAGGCTGAGGCAGGAGAATGGTGTGAACCCGGGAGGCAGAGCTCGCAGTGAGCCAAGATCGTGCCACTGCACTCCAGCACTCCAGCCTGGGCAACAGAGCAAGACTCCGTCTCAAAAAAATAAATAAATAAAATAAATAAGTAAATAAATAAATGGCTACTCAAATGTCTGCCCAAGTGGAATAGAGTAGATTATCCTTTCCCATGGAGGAAAATGTCCCCTGCCCCTCACCTGGAACACTAGCCCTCACCACACTCTGCAAAGGTTATGTCAGGGGATCCGTTTTCAGCTGAGTCACCACTGCGGAGCTAGTGGCTGGTGGTGGTGGTTTCACGGTGGTCCTCGGGCGGGATGTGATACAGTCACCCCCAAGTTACCTTCCCCACGTAGGCCAGGCCCGGCTTGAACTGCTTCCTCGTGTCCTTGGAGTACCGGATGTCCACCAGCTGCCTCTGCACGGGGGTGGAGTCGTCGAACGCCACCTGCTGGCTCCCGTCCACACTGGTCACTGTGGCCCAGATGCTGACCCTGCCCCGGAAGTGCTCGGGGACGTCCGCTGGGATCATGTCCCTCACACAGATATCAAAGTCCTGGGAGCCCAGGATCTGGAGGGAGGAAAAACGCAGCCCGTGCTCGCTCAGGGTTGGAGTGCCCTTGAGGGATGTCCCTGAAACACACACCTGAGGTGCAAGACTCTTCAGCTGCTTGGAGGGCCAGGGGACACTTGGTGACATACCCAATCTATGCCACGGGACCATGCAGAGGGTCCCTCACTGGATCTGGACAACATCCCGGGGAAGATGGATATTGGCTCCATTGGGCAGAAGAGGAAAAAGGCCAGGCACAGTGGCTCATGCCTTTAATCCCAGCACTTTGGGAAGCCGTGGCAGGCAGATCACTTGAGGTCAGGAGTTCGAGATCAGTCTGGCCAACACAGCAAAACCCCATCTCTACCAAAAATATAAAAAATTAGCTGGGTGTGGTGGCGGGCACCTGTAATCCCAGCTACTCAGGAGGCTGAGGCATGAGAATTGCTTGAACCCAGGAGGCAGAGGTTGAGGTGAGCCCGAATTGTGCCACTGCACTCCAGCCTGGGTTAAGAAAAAAAAAAAAAGAGGCCGGGCGCAATGGCTCAAGCCTGTAATCCCAGCACTTTGGGAGGCCGAGATGGGCAGATCACGAGGTCAGGAGATCAAGAGCATCCTGGCTAACACAGTGAAACCCCCCCTCTACTAAAAAATACAAAAAACTAGCCAAGCATGGTGGCGGGCGCCTGTAGTCCCAGCTACTGGGGAGGCTGAGGCAGGAGAATGGCGTAAACCCGGGAGGCAGAGCTTGCAGCGAGCTGAGATCCGGCCATTGCACTCCAGCCTGGGAGACAGAGTGAGACTTCGTCTCGGAAAAAAAAAAAAAAAAGTAAAGAAAAGAAAAAAAAAAAAAGAGGAAAGAAATTCCCATGCTGACACAATCTCCCATGGCCCAGGCAACAGAGGGGGCATCTGCACCTGTTCAGCCCCACTCTGGGGCACCAGAACTCCCTCATTCAATTCCTATCTCAGGATCCCACCCTGGGACTTGGCAAATAATCCTTATTCAGAAAGAGCTGTGGAGTAAATCACTCCAGAAATGACAGAACTAAGACAAAGACCATGAGCTGGTAGCCTCCCAGGAGAACGGCTGGGATTCTCCAAGGTGCCAGTGGCAGGAATGGGAGAGATGGGGGGTTATGGTGTCCAATCTATGGAAGAGAAGCCTCAGAGAGCAGAGAGATGGGCCAGGCGTGTGGCGCACACCTGTAATCCCAGCACTTTGGGAGGCCGGTGGGGGCAGATCACTTAAGGTCAGGAGTTCAAAACCAACCTGGCCAACGTGGTGAAACCCTGTCTCTACTAAAAACACAAAAATTATCCCGACATGGTGGTGCATGCCTGTAATCCCAGCTACTTGGGAGGCTGAGGCAGGAGAATTGCCTGAACCCAGGAGGCAGAGGCTGCAGTGATCCAAGATCACGCCACTGCACTCCAGCCTGGGAGACACAGCGAGACTCCATCTCAATAAATAATTAAATTAAATTAAATTAAATTAAATTAAATTAAATTAAAGATATCTCAGATATAAGAGAGGGGAACCCATTGGAGCAGATGTGTCCCAGGTGGGAAAGGGACTAAGAAGGAGCTTTGGGTGGAAGATGAGGAAGAGCCAGTGCTGAAAGGGTTAATGTTGGGGCACCTACAGAGGGATGGGAATCTCCAGGAAGGAGGGTGTCTGTTGTACAGTTGCCCACTCACAATGTAACATTATGCTGAAAGACCAAAAAAGGTTACAAAACTTTACACATGTGGGAATGTAAAACAGTGCAGCCACATTGACCATTTGGCAGTTCCTCAAAAGGTTACACAGTGTTACCCTATGACGTAGCAATTCTGCTCCTAGGAAGGAACCCAAGAGAAACAAAAACGTAGGTCCACAGAAAAACTTGCACAGGGATGTTCATAGTAGCATGAGACATAATAGCCAAAAAGCAGAAACAACCCAAATGTCCACCACTGGATGAAGAAATAAACACATTGTGGTCCATGCCAAAAAGCAGAAACAACCCAAATGTCCACCACTGGATGAAGAGATAAACACATTGTGGTCCATCTGTACCAGGGAATATGATGCAGCCACAAAAAAAGGAATGAAGTGTTGATCCTGCTATGATGTAGATGGACATCAAAAACATGATGCTGAGTGAGAGAAGCCAGACACAAAAGGACAGATAGTGTATGATTCATTCACAGAAATGTCCAGAACAGGCAAACCCATAGAGACAGAAAACAGATTAGTAGTTGCCAGGGACTGGAGGAGGGAAATGAGGATTCTCTACAGAAGGACATGAAGGATGTGGGGAAGGATGGTGGAAAAATTCTAAAATTGGATAACAGCCATTGGTTGCACAACTCTGCAACCATATGAAGATGATCAAACTGTACACTCTACATGGGTGAATTGTATGCAATGTGAATGATATCTCAATAAAATTGTTTATGTTTTTATTTTATTTTAGAGATGGGATCTCACTATGTTGCCCAGGCTGGCTTTGAATTCCTGAGCTCAAGAGATCTTCCTGCCTCTGCCTTCCAAATATTAAAAGCTGGGACTCCAGGGAATAAAATTAGTGTTTATTCGTGTTTTTTTGTTTGTTTGTTTTTTGAGGTGTAGTCTCGCTCTGTCATCCAGGTTGGAGTACAGTGACATAGTCTCGGCTCACTGCAACCTCTGCCTCCAGGGTTCAAGTGATTCTCCAGCCTCAGCCTCCCGAGTTATCTGGGATTACAGGCATGCACAACCATGACCAGCTAATTTTTGTGTTTTTAGTAGAAACGCAGTTTCGCCATGTTGGCCAGGCTGGTCTCGAACTCATGGCCTCAAGTGATCCACCGGCCTCAGCCTCCCAAAGTGCTGAGATTACAGGCATGAGCCACTACACCCGGCCAAATTGATGTTTGTTTTTTTTTAACTTTACATACAGTAACCTGCGAGGAAACACATCAAAATATCGATAGTGGTCGTGTCCACCTATTGGAGAACAAGTTATCTTTATTTTCTTCCTTTTTATATTTTCTAAAGTCTCTATATTCAGCCTGCAGGAATTTTATCATCAGAAAAATTCCTGTCATATAACTGTTTCGGAAAGTAAAACAGCGGTGGCTCACACCTGTCATCCCAGCACTTTCAGGCGCAAAGGCCAGAGGATTGCTTGAGCCCAGGAGTTCAAGATCAGCCTGGGCAACATAGTGAGACCCTGTCTCTAATCAAAATTTTTTTAAAGGCAGTAAATAAAATAATAATAATAAAAGAAAGTAAAATAAAATGCATGATCGTGGAGGTGAACCTGGGGGTTGAGTCAGTGGGTAGAAGGGGTCCCTGTTTCTCACCTTGGTTGTTCTGAGGACGGGGCGTCCCACTTCGTGGCTGTAGTACCCCACACCATTAACAGTCATGTTAATCATTAAGACACCAGCCACAGGTTTTCCAAAGGTATACCTGGAACAAAAGGATAAAGCATGCTCAATTTCACAGCCAAGATGGCAGGGAGGGCCCAGCCTCAGGAAGGCCAGGTTGGCACAGTGTGGCCACTAGCACAGTGACGGATGCAGCTCCCTTCCCACCCTGCATCCTGTCCTGACAGCTCCCCCTGCAGCCTGGAGTCGGGGCAGAAGATGCCAAGGCCCTCCGATCCTCTGCACCAAGCCTCCAGGTTGACAGAAAAAGAGACGGAGGGTCAGAGAGGAACTCTGGAACTGAGAAGGCTAGGTTGGTGCTCCTCTGGAGCAGAGTAGTGCAGAGGCATGAGCGATTGTGGGCCCCTGAGGGGCACCTGAGCCTAAGCGCCCTATTAAGCTCAACCTTGAACCAGGGACTGGACTTCTCTGAGCCTCAGTTTCCTCACCCAGAGAATGGGAATCAAACTACCCTTGCAGGGGTGATGGTGAAACTTTAAATGTCTGTATGACACTCCTGATGCAGAGGGAATGCTGGTGCATGGGGAACAGGAGCAAAATGAGAGAGTGCAGGCCGGGCATGGGGGCTCATGCCTGTAATCCCAGCACTTTGGGAGGCCAAGGTGGGCAGAGCACTTGAGGTCAGGAGTTCGAGACTAGCCTGGTCAACATGGTGAAACTCTGTCTCTACTAAAAACACAAAAATTAGCTGGGTGTGGTACCACATGCTTGTGATCCCAGCTACTCGGGAGGCTAAGACAAGAGAATCGACTGAGCCCGGGAGGCAGAGGTTGCAGTGAGCTGAGACTGTGTCACTACACTCCAGCCTGTGGGACAGAGCAAGACTCCGTCTGAAAAAAACAACAATAAGGATCAACCCCTCTTGGGTCAGCACGCTGGCTGCGGGTGCTGTTTGTGCCAGGGAGGCCTACAGAGGGCAGGGAGCAGCCTTGGGGGAGGAAGGAACATGGTGGGGTTGGGAGGGGACGCCCTGGGGAAGGGAGATGCTAGTGCAGGAGAGGCACACCCTGGGGGTAGGGCATTCCTTGGGGAGGGGAGACCCTTGGGGAGGGAAGATTTTAGAGCGGAAGGGCAGGACTTGAGTAAGGAATACACAGTGGGAGAGGGGCATGCTTTGGAGAGACAGGGGTGTGCTCATAAGGGTGGGGACACCAGCATGCGAACGAAGACAGGCAGTGGGTACAGTGCAAGAGGTTCATGTGGCAGGGAGACACCGAGTACGAGGGAGGGAGGGAGCGGGGCACAGGGCACCCTTGGGGGAGCAGGGAGGCCATGGTAGAAGTGCTGCCTGTAGGAGGAGGGGGAAGCATGGTTGTTGGGGGAGAGGGAAGGGGAGGGCAGAGGAGGGGCCCAGGGGAGAGGAAGATGCTCTAGGGAGAGGGGTACACTGCAGGGAGGGGGCGCCCCCAGGGGAGGGGCACGGGAAAGGGTGATGCTCTAGGGGGTGAGCACATCCTGGGGAGGGGGCAACCACAGGGGAGGAGCCCAGCGGGGAAGGAGATACTTTAGGGGGAGGGGCACATCCTAAGGAGGGAGCACCCGCAGGAGAGAGTCACAGGAAAGGGAGATGCTAGCTGGAGGGGCACATCCCAGGGAGGAGGGAACCAGGAAGGGAGGGGCACACCCATGTGGGAGGGAGGGAGCGAGGGAGGCCGCAGAGGAGGGGAATGACCTTGAGGGAGCAGCGTGATGGTTGGGGAAGGGGTAGGGCCCCCGCAGTGTGCCCCAGGGGCCCCTCTTTCTCACCTGGCCCACACAGTGCCTGTCTCACAGGCGTCCAGGTCTCGGATATACCGGGGCGGATCAATCAGGAGCTCGAACTTGGGCAACACTGAAGAAAGAAAGCAGAGAGGAGGGGCTGGCTTCTGTCCCTAAGGTGGCCTCAGGGGCCCTGACACCCGTGCAAGGTGTCTGCAGGACCACAGCACCCAGCCACCGTCGAGGCTGACACTCTGCCCATCCACACCGCTCTGCTGAGCATCCCTGGGGATTTTGTGGGCTGCATCTATTTCTCATCTTCAGGGGACCAGGACCCCATTTTCCTCAAGGGGCCTCCTCCTGTCACTTTCAGACCACGTGCTTAGAGTGTGGTGGATTCCAACCTATCCCAGGGTGGACATGAAGCCAGGAGGCTCCTCCCAGCCCCTGTGACCCTGGGAGCCAACAAGGGGCATCCCCCGGGTGACTGCAGCGGAGAGCTGACTTCTCCAATTGCTTCTGGACTCAGCCTTGGGAGTGTCAAGCCATCTTGTCACCAGGGGCGGAGGTGACACACTGGAGCAGCCGGAAAACCAGAAAGAATCGGGTCCCGAGAGAACTCTTGTAGGAGCCTAAGAATCCCTTTTTTTTTTTTTTTTTTTTTTTTTTTAGACAGAGTGTCGCTGTGTCTCCCAGATTAGTGTGCAGTGGCACGATCTTGGCTCACTGCAACCTCCTCCTCCTCCTGGTTCAAGCAATTCTCCTGCCTCAACCTCCCAAGTAGCTGGGACTACAGGCACAAGCCACCACGCCTGGCGAATTTTTGTATTTTTAGTAGAGACGGGGTTTCACCATGTTGGCCAGGCTGGTCTTGAACTCCTGACCTCTAATGATCCACCTACCTCGGCCTCCCAAAATGCTGGGATTACAGACATTAGCTGCCGTGCCTGGCCATCTTTTTTTTCTGAGACAGGGTTTCACTTTGTCACCCAAACTGGAGTGCAGTGGTGCAATCACAGTTCACTGCAGCCTTGATCTCCCGGGCTGAAGCGATCCTCCCGCCTCAGCTTCCCCAGTAGCGGGGACTACAGGCAGGTGCCACCACGTCCAGATAATTGTTTTAAAGTTTTGTACAGACAGGGACTATGTTGTCCAGGCTGGTCTCAAACTCCTGGCCTCAAGCAATCCTCCCGCCTCGGCCTCCCAAAGTGGTGGGATTACATGTGTGAGCCACCACCATGCCTGGCCTACAATACTTTTTCTCTATAAAAGGCAAGAGTGCACTTTGGGAGGCTGAGGCAGAAGGATTGCTTGAGGCCAGGAGTTTGAGACCAGCCTGGGCAATACGGCGAAACCCTGTCTCTACTAATACAAAAATTAATTGGGTGTGGTGGCTCACACTTGCAGTCCTAGCAACTCAGGAGGCTGAGGAGGGAGGATCACTTGAACTTGGGAAGTCAAGGCTTCAGTGAGCCAGGATCACACCACTGCACTCCAGCCTGGGTGATGGGCGTGAAACCCTGCCTCAAAAAAAAAAAAAAAAAAGCAAGAGTGTAGGACTATCCCCTCAAACTATACCCAATCATCACGAGCCCTCAGTAAAAGAGGACTCATGTCATCCTCCACTTCTTCACTGCCATTTTCACCAGTTCCCTCCCTCCCTCTCCTTCCTTCCTCCGTCTCCTTCCTTCCTTCCTTCCTTCCTTCCTTCCTTCCTTCCTTCCTTCCTTCCTTCCTTCCTTCCTTCCTTCCTTCCTTCCTTCCTTCCTTTCTCTTTCTCTCTCTCTTTCTTTCGAGACAGAGTCTCACTCTGTCATCCAGGCTGGAGCAAAGTGGTGCGACCTTGGCTCACTGCAACCTCTGCCTCCTGGGTTCAAGTGATTCTCCTGCCTCAGCCTCCCAAGTAGCTGGGATTACAGGCACGTGCCACCACGCCCAGCTGATTTTTGTATTTTTAGTAACGACATGAGGTATCACCATGTTGGCCAGGCTGGTCTCGAACTCCTGACCTCAAGTGATCCACCCACCTGGGCCTCCGAAAAGGCTGGGATTACAGGTGAGAGCCCCTGCACCCAGCCTTCTTCACCAGGTTCTAAGGTTTCTCCCAGATCTGAAATCCCAACACCCTGAGATTCTCCAACTTACCATACTTCTGAACTTCAAAAGACTTGTTGTACGCGTGGCCTTGCATTTCAACAAAAATGAACCATTCTCCCAACACAGGCTGGTCAGACAAGGGGAAGCTCAGGTTGGTGATGCCTGTGTGAAGAGAGACACCCCTTTGTGCCTGGGCAAGGGCATTTTCAGAGAGCCACGGGCACGGGGAGGTACGGGAAGAGGGAGCCAGGACCCTGCTCCTTCTCCTTCCCTGGGCAGCCCCCCAGGAGAACTGGAGACCACAGAGAAGCTGGCGGGGTCTGTGCAGAGCAGAACGCTGCAGGAGCCCACCAGCGCAGCAGATCTGAGACCCTGGCGGGCTTCAAAGGGATGTAGGAAGAGACTGGACCTGGGGTTCCTGGGACGGCCTTGCAGCCAGGACCAGGGGCAGGCAGTGAGCTGGACAAATGAGGGAAATGAGCCAGCCCGGCTCATCCACTCCATTCCCCCCAACCCGAGTCATTTCCAGCCTGGGCGCTACTGACACCTGGGGTCGCATGGCTCTCTGGGGTGGAGGCATCCTGTGCACTGTAGGATACTGAGTAGCATCCCTGGCCTCCACCAACCAGATGCCAGTAGTACCAATGCCCCCCACAATCTAACGACCTAAAAAAGTCCCCCAGACATTGCCAATATCGCCTCTAGGGGGCAAAGTCACCTCTGGGTGGAAATCCCATATATATACACACACATATATATATAACATAATATATAATATATATTGCATTATGTTATATATAATATATAATATATATTATGTTATATAATATACAATGTTATATATTATATATTATATTTTGCTATATTATATATATTATGTTATATATAATATTTTATATGTTGTATATTATGTTATACAATGTATATAATATGTTATATATAATATACATTATGTTATATGTAATATACATTATATGTTATATATAGAGAGAGAGAGAGAGAGAGAAACAGACAAGACAGACAGGGTCTCCTGCCAGGACAGGGTTTCTCAGCCCCAGCACTACTGACATTTAGGGCCAGATCATTCACTGTGGTGCGGGGGCATCCTGCGCACTGAAGGGTGCTGAGCATCACCCCTGGCCTCCACTCACCAGATGCCCATTGCACCCCTTGTCTTCCACAAAAGTCCTGAGAAGCCAAAATGTCCCCAGACATTGTCAATATCCCCTGGGGGCAGAATCTCCCGCCCGACTCCCCACCCCTCTGTGAGAACCACCCCCTAACTGAACTAAAGCACGCACACACTTTAGTACAGAGCACTCTCTCCCCCAAAACATCACCCGAGAAACACCATCAGCCGCTGACATGGGAGCTGGCATTTGCTTTGCACCTGTGCCTCTGAGCCCTGCCCGCAGCTCTGTTTTCACTGGGAGCCATGGAGGAGTTGGAAAGGGCACATTGACTCTAGGCAGTGCCAGGGGGTCTTCCACTCCTGAGTGTGACACGCTCACGTGTCCCCAGTGACCATACAGGGAGGGCCATACAGGGAGGGGACAGGGAAAGTGGTTCCCCTGGGTCTCACAACAGAACCCAAAACCCACAGCAGCGCCCACGGCTTCTCCCAATCACATTGGAGTCGGAAGATGTGACGGCTAAAACAGCTTTTTCCTCCGCATATTCAGACAAAGTGGGCCTTTGATGGTTAGAGGACATTCAGGGATGTGTGTCCTGAGCACGTGTTTTGTAAGGGGTCTGTGGCCAACTTTGCCAAATGCTCCGAGAGAGAGGGGCACTGTCACCCTGGTTGAGAATCATGGGTCTACACACATCCCAAAGAATTTTTTTAATTTTTTTATTTCTTTGAGACAGAGTCTCGCTCTTTTGCCCAGGCTGGAGTGCAGTGGTATGATGTCAGGTCATGCCACCTCCATGTCCCGGGTTCAAGCGATTCTTGTGCCTCAGCCTCCTGAATAGCTGGGACTACAGGCACCTGCCACCACACTCAGCTAATTTTGTATTTTTAGTAGAGACGGGGTTTCCCCCTGTTGGCCACGCTGGTCTTGAACTCCTGACCTCAGGTGATCCACTCACCTCAGCCTCCCAAATTGCTGGGATTATAGGTGTGAGCCACCAAGCTAAGCCCCAAATGGTTTTTTTAAACAGGAGGTTGACCTCTCCCCCAACTCTGTGCTCTTAAGATCAAGTCAGCCTAGGCAACATCTTGAGACCCCGTCTCTACCAAAAATTTTAAAAATTAGCTGGGCTTGGTGGCATGTGCCTGTGGTCCCAGCTACTTGGGAGGCTGAGGTGGGAGGATCACTTGAACCCAAGAGGCAGAGGTTGCAGTGAGCTATGATCACGCCACTGCACTCCAGCCTAGGTGACAAAATGAGAGAGAAATTGCTTCTTAAAAAAAAAAAAGTTTTTTAAAAAAAGATCAAGTCCATTCTCTTCCCTGGTTCTTGCCAGCATCACCCCTGCTCTCAGCACTCGACACCTCTGTCCTGTCCACTGTCTCCAACCTCACTCCCCTAGACATCCACAGCCCTTCCCATACATTGAGTACCTGCCTGGGACATGCTTCCTGGCCCCCTTGCTTTGCCTGGCCGTCCCCCGTTCCTTCTTTGTTGCTGAAAAGGATCCTCCTCCAGGCAGCCTTCCAGGATTGTCTCTGCCACCCCAGGATGAGATGCAGCCCTGTTTGCCCTCTCTGAGTTTTGAACTTCTCCTTCCTTGCACTCATCACATTATCTAGGCTGTTTAGTTCATGTTTGCTTCCCCCATTGGGCTGAAAGCTCACCCCATGGCAGTATCTATGTGGTACCCAACAAATATCTGTGATACAGAGAGAGCAATCGAGTGAATGAGAGGGAGTAAAGAAGGCAGACAGGGAAGAAGGAACAGAAGAAAAGAGGCTGAGGCTCACGCCTGTAATCCTAGCACTTTGGGAGGCCAAAGTGGGCAGATCACCTGAGTTTGGGAGTCCAAGATCAACCTGGCCAACATGGTGAAACCCTGTGTCTACTAAAAATACAAAAATTAGCCAGGCCTAGTGGCACGTGCCTGTAATCCCAGCTACTTGGGAGGCCGAGGCAGGAGAATGGCTTGAACCCGGGAGGCAGAGATTGCGGTGAGCCGAGATCGCGCCACTGCACTCCAGTCTGGGTGACAAAAGCAAGACTCTGTCTAAAAAAAAAAGAAGAAGAAGAAAGAAAAGGAAAAGGAGAAGGAGGGAGAAGAAGAAAGAAGGAAGAAGAAGGAAGAGGAGGAGGCGGAGGAGGAAGAAGAAGAAGAGGAGGAGGAGGAGGAGGAGAAGAGGAGGAGGAAGAAGAAGAAGAAGAGGAGGAGGAGGAGGAGGAGGAGAGAAGGAGAGGAAAAAGAAGAAAGAAGAAGAAGGAAGATGAAGAAAAGAGCCTGAGACCCAAGACAGGAGACAACCGGAGGAAGGCTCACCAAGAGAACCTCCGTGATCCTGGCTGTGGTTCTACTGTTACCCTATTTCTGGACAGCCCAGGTGTGTGCATCCCCAGACTCCCCACATCCTACCTATCCCCTGCCCTCTCCTGGGGCATCGCACCCCTCACAGCCAAAGCAAAGTGGTGTATGTCAATTACACAGTCCTCCCAGTCAAAGGAAAAGAAAAAAAAAGCAAAGTCCCTTCTGACTTCTAGCTGGAAAAAAAATGTCTCATGTAATGGGATTGACAAAATCTACAACCCACAGCAGGAAGAAAGTGGGAGCAGGCCGGGCGCAGTGGCTCACACCTGTAATCCCAACACTTTGGGAGGATAAGGCAGGTAGATCACCTGAGCTCAGGAGTTTGAGACCAGCCTGGCTAACATGGTGAAACCCCGTCTCTACTAAAAATACAAAAATTAGCCGGGCATGGTGCTGTGCACCTGTAATCCCAGCTACTCGGGAGGCTGAGGCAGGAGAAGCTCTTGAACCTGGGAGGCAGAGGTTGCAGTGAGCCGAGATTGTGCCACTGCACTCCAGCCTGGGTGACAGAGAGAGACTCTGTCTCAAAAAATAAAAAAACAAGGTGAGAGCAGGTGCTCCAGTATTCCAGAAAGGTCTTGAGTTCTGAGCCGGAGCCCCGCCTGAGTCCTGGGCACAGAGAAACATGGGCAGAGGGTCCAAATCCACAGGGAAGGCGCTGTGGGCCAGGCTGAGGCTCCTAGATCCAAACCCATGACATCATCACCTCCCAGGTGGGTACTTGCCCTCCACTCCTCCTTGGTCCTCTCCAGCTGGGGCAGCAGTGGGGGTACGTTAGGGAGGGGGCCCTGGACAGAGCATATTCTGTTTTCCCAGAAGGTTTATCACATCTGCAGCCCCCAAGCTGCAGAGGAAGAAACTTACCGCAGCAGAACGGCTTCAAGTGTCTCCACTCTATCATCCGAGAGCCTCGGGGGTCCTGTTGGTGGTGGAGAGGGGCAGACACACGGAGTGAACTCGGGCTAGCCCAGCTTGTGCCCAGTGTAAGGATTTTCCCAGTCCTCTCTCGGGCATGTCAACCATGCAGCGAAGGTTCCAAGATTAATCATTAACCCCAGGGCAAAAAAGTAAAAAGCTCTGGAGAGAGAAGGATTTGGAAAGCAGAAGGGGATGGGCTGGGCCTGCCTCCTCATTTAGGGAGCTGTGTACAAACCTAGAAATGGACGTGGCTGGGGGTGGTGGCTCACACCTGTAATCCCAGCACTTTGAGAGGCCGAGGCGGGTGGATCTCCTGAGGTCAGGAGTTCGAGACCAGCCGGCCAACATGGTGAAACCCCCATTTCTACCAAAAAAGATACAAAAAAAAAAAAAAAAAAAATTAGCTGGACATGGTGCCACATGCCTGTAGTCCCAGTTACTTGGGAGGCTGAGGCAGGAGAATCGCTTGAACCCAGGAGGCAGAGGTTGCAGTGAGCCAAGATCGGCACCACTGCAATCCAGCTTGGGTAACAGAGCAAGACTCTGTCTCAAAAAAAAAAAAAAAAAAAAAAAGGAAACGGACACACACACACTCAGCCCATCCCAGGGTGGACCCAGGGACCAGGATAGAAGAGGCTGGGTCTCAGCCTTGTAAGGCACAGTGGCTCAACCCAGAAGGCAGACACAGTGAGCGAAGACACACCAGATCTTGCAGAAGGTGGGCTACCCGGGCCCCAAGTCCAAGCCGAGGAGGGACAGAGGCCACTCACCTGGATGTAGGCTTCCAGCTGTAATGAAGACACAGATGCAGTGAGTAAATCTTCCAGCAAACCCCAAACCCTTCCAACACGCTCATGCATCATTGATGCGTGGCCTCGGTCCCTGGGACAGGCAGTCGCTGTTATGGGTTAAACAGTGTCACCCTAAATTACATCCATTAAATCCTAACCCTAAGTAGGGTCTTTAGAAAAGGACCCTCAAAAGGGGAACCCAGGCATGCACTGCTTGAAACACTGGACCCTGTTAATGTCCCCAGCAACATGACAAACCCATGCCGGGTGCCTCCTGATACAAGGCACCAGGGAGGATCCAGTATCGCTTCTGCGGATCCTGCCCAAGATTCGCAACTTGAACTTGGTCACAAGAAACCAGAAGACCAACCTACTAAGGGACGTTCTGCAAAACAACGGCCTGGACTTGCCAAAACTGTCAATGTCATGAAAGACACAGAAAGGCAGTGAGGAACTAATTCAAATTAAAGGAGACCAAGAGACATGATGAACAAATGACCCAGGATCAGATCCTGGACCAGCAAAGAAACATGCTATGAAGGTTACTATTGGAACAACATGGATTTTACATTAGATATTATTATTGTGTCAATGTCAAAATTATTTTCCTCTTTTTTTTTTTTTTTTTGGTTTTTTGGTTTTTTTTTTTTACAGACAGAGCTGTGCTTTGCTACCTGGGCTGGAGTTCAAGTGCCACAATCACAGTTCATTGCAGCCTCAAACTCCTGGGCTCAAGAGATCCTCCTGACTCAGCCTCCCAAGCAGCTGGGACTATTGGCTCATGCCACCATGCTCAGCTAATTTTTATTATTTTAATTTTTTGTCAAGACATTTTTGCTATGTTGCCCAGAATGGTCTCGGACTACTGGCCACAAGCGATCTTCCCGCCTCAGCCTCCCAAAGTGCTGGGATTACAGATGTGAGACACTGTGCCCAGCCTCAAAATTTTTAAATGTGATGATCCTCCTTGAGTTGTATAAGAGAACGTCCCTGCTCTTAAAGGATACAGGCCAAGTGTTCAGGGCCAGAGAGGCACAATATCTGCAAGTTATTCTCAAATGATTTATCATTAAAATAATTTTGTAAGCACATATACATATATAGACAGAGAGGAGCGCTAGACAGAAAACACATAAATGTGGCTAGGCATGGTGGCTCACACCTGTAATCCCAGCACTTTAGGAGCCTGAGGCGGGTGGATCACCCGAGGTCAGGAGTTTGAAACCAGCCTGGCCAATATGGTGAAGCCCCATCTCTACTAAAAATACAAAAATCAGCCGGGCGTGGTGGCACACGCCTGGGGTGGCACACTCAGCTACTCAGGAGGCTGAGGCAGGAGAATTGCTTGCACCCGGGAGGCAGAGGTTGCAGTGAGCCAAGATCACTCCACTACACTCCAACTTTGGCAACAGAGCGAGACTCTATCTCAAAAAAAAGAAAAAAATAATTAGCCAGGCATGGTCGTGGGTGCCTATAATCTGGGTTACTCGGGAGGCTGAGGCAAGAGAATCACCTGAACCCAGGAGGCAGAGGTTGTAGTGAGCCAAGATCACGCCACTGCACTCCAGCCTGGGCAATAAAGCAAGAGACTTGGTCTTGGGAAAAAAAATTTTTTTTAAGCCACAGTGCAGGGCTACCTAAAGCCCTCAAAGGCATTCCTTGTTGAGGAGCAGTGGGCCAGGCACGCCCACCAGCCTTCCTCTGTCACCAAGAACTCCCTGGGGTTCTCCAGGGGGCATGGAACTGTGAAAGAAAATAGAAAAGAGTAGGTCTGGAGAGAAAGACCAGTTTCCAATAGTGGCCCTGGCTAGGGGGTCCCAAGTGGGTATGCTCCGGGCCCGCGGTTTTAGAAGCTGATCTCACCTTCTCGTTGACAGGCCTCAGATCTGGAGAGACGGTGAAGATGCTTATGAGCACTAGAAGAAAGAAGAGAGGCATGTGACACCTCCAGACCATGGCCGGCCCTCCCTGCATCCGTGCTAGCCACCCACCTCGGTGCTGGGGTCTGTACACAGGCTTGTCCGTCTGGATGAACACGGAAGCACCCCGGCGGTCCACAGTCACCGAGGTCTGGTTGTGAAAGAGGGACCCCTCCTCCGCCTGCCGGCCGCGGCCCCACACTTTCAGAAGCGCCTGGCCCCGGAGGCCCGTGGGCACCTACAGGCAGAGGAAGGAGCTTTGGGACGAGAATGTCACCCTGGAATGGGCTGAGATACTGGGAAAGGAGTTTGGAGTCTAGAATGGAGAACTCACCCCAGGAGTGACTGTGCCCCAGAGGGACACTTGGCAGTTTCTGGAGATGTTTTGGGGTGTCATAGCTTTGGGGGTGGGGACTGCTACTGTCATTTGAGAGGGGAATAAAGAGGCTGCTCAACATCTTACAGAGCGCAGGACACCCCCGCCCTCAGCAAACTGCCCCAAATATCTTTTTCTTTTTTCTTTTTTCTTTTTTTTGAGACAAGGTCTCACTCTGTCGCCCAGGCTGGAGTGTAGTGGTACTATCTCAGCTCATTGCAACCTCTGCCTCCCAGGCTAAGTGTTTCTCCCACATTGGCCTCTTGAGTAGCTGGGATTACAGGTGTGCGGCACCATGCCTGGCTAATTTTTGTATTTTTTGTAGAGGCAGGTGTTGGCCAGGTTGGTCTTGAACTCCTGGGCTCAAGCGATGCACCTGCCTTGGCCTCCCAAAGTGCTGGGATTATAGGCGTGAGTCACTGCACCCGATCATATCTTTTTTTTTGGAGACAGGGTTTACCTCTGTAGCCCAGGCTGGAGTGCAGTGGTACAATTACGGCTCACTGCAGCCTTGGCCTCCTGGGCACAAGCAATCCTCCCATCTCAGCCTCCTGAAGAGCTGGGACTACAGGCATGTACCACCAGGCCAGACTTATTTTGTTTATTTTTTGTAGAGACAAGGTCTCACTCTGTTGCCCAGGCTGGTCTCGAACTCCTGGGCTCAAGCGATCCTCCCACTTCAGCCTCAGATTACAGGCATGAACCACTGTGCCAAGCCTGCCCCAGCTATCAGCCATGCTGAGGCTGAAAAACGCTGGTCTAGTTATGGAGCCTTCTCTTCTGTCTCAACAGAGTTGCCAAGCTGTTTTCGCTCATCACCACTGCAGAGTTAGAACTGTCTGCCCTCTTGCCAAGTGAATTCATAGCCTGTGAGCAGTGGAAGGAGACCTTGATCCCTTGATATATATATATATATATGTACATGTCCAGATATATCTATAATGTATATGTGTCCGTGTTTGCCTCACTCTAAAATCACAGCACAGGCCGGGCGCAATGGCTCACACCTGTAATCCCAGCAATTTGGGAGATTGGAGTGGGCGGATCACCTGAGGTCAGGAGTTCAAGACCAGCCTGACCAACACAGTGAAACCCCATTGCTACTAAATATACAAAAAATTAGCCAGGCCTGGTGACATGTGCCTGCAATCCCATCTACTTGGGAGGCTGAGGCAGCAGAATCGCTTGAACTCAGGAGGCGGAGGTTGCAATGAGCCCAGATCTCACCATTGCACTCCAGCCTGGGCAACAAGAGTGAAATTCTGTCTCCAAAAAAAAAAAATCAACAAATAATACAAATAAAATCACAGCACAAGCCAGGCATGATGGCTCACACCTGTAATCCCAGCACTTCGGGAGGCCGAGGCAGGCGGATAGCTTGAGGCCACAAGTTCAAGACCAGCCCAGCCAACATGGTGAAACCTCGTCTCCGTAAAAAAATTTTTAAAAAATTAGCCAGGCATGTGGCAGGCGCCTGTAGTTCCAGCTACTCTGGAGGCTGAGGCACACAAGTCGCTTGAACCTGGGAGGCAGAGGTTGCAGTGAGCTGAGATCACACCACTGAACTCCAGCCTGGGTGACAGAGTGAGACTCTGCCTCAAAAAATAAAGTAAAATGAAATAAAATAAAATCATAAAATAAAATAAAAATCACAACACATATACAGTGCATGACTCCATTGATCTGAATTGTCCAGAAAAGGCAATTCACAGAGACAGGAATCAGATTGGTGGAAGCCAGGGGCTAGGAGAAGGGAGTGGGGAGTGACTGCTGATGGGGACACGGTCTCCTCTGCGGGGGATGAAAATCTTCTGAAACTAGATGGAGGGGGAGTTGCACAACCCTGTGAATGTACTAAATGCCACTGAATTATACGTTTTAGAATGGTTAGATGGCTTTTTTGTTGGTTTAGTTTGTTTTTTTGCCACACAGATGGGACCGAAAAAACAAAAAACACTTCAGTCTTCAGAATGGAGCTTACACTACACAATTCCTTCCTTCCTTCCTTCCTTCTTTCCTTCCTTCCTTCCTTCCTTCCTTCCCTCCTTCCCTCCTTCCCTCCTTCCCTACACATTCCCTCCCTCCCTCCTTTCCTTCCCTACACATTCCCTCCCTCCCTCCTTTCCTTCCTTCCCTACACATTCCCTCCCTCCCTCCTTTCCTTCCTTCCTTCCCTCCTTCCCTCCTTCCCTACACATTCCCTCCCTCCCTCCTTTCCTTCCTTCCCTACACATTCCCTCCCTCCCTCCTTTCCTTCCTTCCCTACACATTCCCTCCCTCCCTCCTTTCCTTCCTTCCCTACACATTCCTCCCTCCCTCCTTTCCTTCCTTCCCTACACATTCCCTCCCTCCCTCCTTTCCTTCCTTCCCTACACATTCCCTCCGTCCCTCCTTTCCTTCCTTCCCTACACATTCCCTCCCTCCCTCTTTTCCTTTCTTCACTATACATTCCCTCCCTCCCTCCCTTCCTTCACTACACATTTCCTCCCTCCCTCCCTCCCTTCCTTCTTTCCTTCCTTCCTTCCATCCTTCCTACACTACACATTCCTTCCCTCCCTCCCTCCCTTCCTTCTTTCCTTCTTTCTTTCTCTTTCTTTTGTTTTTAGAGACAATAGACAATTGCTTTGTCATCAGACTGGAGTCCAGTGATGCAATCAGAGCTCACTACAGCTTCAAATTCCTGGGTTCAAGCGATCCTCCTGCCTCAGCCTACTGAGAAGCCAGGACTGAAGGCGTGCACCACCATGCTCAGCTAATTTATTTTATTTTATTTTTTGGTAGAGATGGTGTCTCGCTATGTTGCCCAGGCTAGGCTCAAACTCCTGAGCTCACGTGATCCTCCTGACTCGGCCTCCCAAAGTGCTGGGATTACAGGCATGAGCCATCGCACTTAGCCGTCCTCTTATTTTTTTAAGCAGATGGGCAGAACGCCCTGGCATGTGAGTCATGCACTATAAAAGCTCCTTTCATGCTTAAAACAAACAAAAGTAATGCCTCCTGTATTAGTCCGTTTTCACAATGGTGATAAAGACATACCCGAGACTGGGTAATTTATAAAGAAAAAGAGGTTTAATGGACTCACAGTTTCACATGGCTGGGGAGGTCTCACAGTCATGGTGGGAGGTGAAAGGCACGTTTTACATGGTGGCAGGCAAGAGAGAATGAGAGACAAGGAAAAAGGGGTTTTCCCTTATAAAACCATCAGATCTTGTGAGACTTATTCACCACCATGAGAACAGTATGGGGGAAATCGCCCCCAAGATTCAATTATCTCCCTCTGGGTCCCTCCCACAACCTGTGAAAATTATGGGAGCTACAATTCAAGATGAGATTTAGGTGGGGACATAGCCAAACCGTATTACCTCCCTCTATGTGACTGGCATTTGATGATAGCTACCCTCTTGGCCATCCCTGGGCACCCAGCAGGTGGTCATTACCTACCAGCAGATCACCTGGGGAGCTATGTGCACCCCCTGTTCCTAAAATCACCCAAATGGCTGGGCACAGTGGCTCACACCTGTCATCCCAGCACTATGGGAGGCTGAGACAGGCAGATCATCTGAGGTTAGGAACTTGGGACCAGCCTGGCCAACATGGCGAAGCCCCATCTCTACTGAAAATACAAAAATTAGCTAGGTGTGGTGGGCACTTGTAATCCCAACAACTCAGAGAGACTGAGGCAGTAGAATTGCTTGAACCCAGGAGGCGGAGGTTGCAGTGAGCCGAGATGGTGCAGCTGCACTCCAGCCTAGGTGACAGAGCAAGACTCCATCTCAAAAAATAAAAAATAATTTAAAAATAAAACCATCCAACTGTGGCGTGTTCCTCTTCTGAGGACCCCTATGTCAGCATCTACTTGCGTGGTCCCTCAAGGGGTGGATGGACCCCAGTGACCATCACGGGGAACAATCTACTGGATTATCTGACTGATCGTCACAGTTCTGCACTGTTACGACCATTGCGTGGGTGAGGTCGGGGTGCACTAGGACTCCTGCTCTCTGCAGCCACACAGGGTCTATCTCAGCCCTCTCTCCAGCCACCCACCTCCTGTCTGCTCTCAGAGGGACCTCGCCTACCTGCCACCCGCAGGATCGGCCTTCTGGACCTGTGAGGTCTCTTCTGACGGCACTTTCCCTGTCAAGACCTACCAGAGCAAGGCCGGGCGCGGTGGCTCAAGCCTGTAATCCCAGCACTTTGGGAGGCCGAGACGGGCGGATCACGAGGTCAGGAGATCGAGACCATCCTGGCTAACACGGTGAAACCCCGTCTCTACTAAAAAATACAAAAAACTAGCCGGGCGAGGTGGCGGGTGCCTGTAGTCCCAGCTACTCAGGAGGCTGAGGCAGGAGAATGGCGTGAACCTGGGAGGCGGAGCTTGCAGTGAGCTGAGATCCGGCCACTGCGCTCCAGCCTGGGCGACAGAGCGAGACTCCGTCTCAAAAAAAAAAAAAAAAAAAAAAAAAAAGACCTACCAGAGCAATAAATCTCACCTGCTACTCCAATCCCAAAATCCTCACCTGGCCCTGTTTCTGGAAATATCTCAGCATTGGCCAAAGGTTGAAGAGGGACGAAAGGTGCCGGCCACCCAGGAGTAGGGTGAGGATGAGCAGGAGGGAAATACTGGAGGGGCTGAGGACCGTACGCTAGAGGGACAGGGAGGGTGGGGGGCAAGAGGCTGTGCTGAGCACATAAAGGGGGGTCGACCCCAAACAGCAGCCCCTAGAGCTTCACCCCTTCCCAGGGAGCAGATTGCCCCCCACAGGGAGAGAAAGGAAGAAGGACTTCCAGCCTTCTTTCTGTTTTTAGAGACAGGGTCTTGCTCTGTTGCCCAGACTGGAGTGCTGTGGTGCGATCACGACTCACTGCAGCCTCCATCTCCTGGACTCAAGCAATCTTCCTACCTCGGCCTACTGAGTAGCTGGGACTACAGGCGCAGGCCACCATGCCTGGCTAACTTTTTATTTTTATTTTTGGAGAGACAGGGGACAGGCTCTCAACTATGTTGCCCAGGCTGGTCTCCAACTCCTGGCCTCAAGCGATCCTCCAGTTTCGGCCTCCCAAGTAGCTAGGATTACAGGCATGAGTCACTGTGTGTGGCCAAATGCTAAGGATCTTAAGCATCTTTCTTGGGAATTGCAAATCTAGTCTTAAGAGCCCTTGGCCCCTCTCCCAGAATTATACAACCCTTTGTTAGTCTCTCTTACAAATTCCCAGCATCTGTGCTGTGAAGAGTGTCTTCCATCATGTGGTGGCCAGGGACAGCACATCATCTTAACACCTGCTCCAGGGAGCATGGCTTCCTGACTCATAAGAAAGCAGATCTAGGCTGGGTGCAGTGGCTCACACCTGTAGTCCCAGCACTTTGGGAGGCTGAGGCAGGCGGATCACTTGAGGTCAGAAGTTTGAGACCAGAGTAGCCAATATGGCGAAACCCCGTCTCTACTGAAAATACAAAAATTAGCTAGGCGTGGTGGGGGCGGGGGGCGTCTGTAGTCCCAGCTACTCGGGAGGCTGAGGCAAGAAAATCACTTGAACCCGGGAGGCAGAGGTTGCAGTGAGCTGAGATCATGCCACTGCACTCCAGCCTGGGCAAGAGAGCGAGACTCTGTCTCCAAAAAGAGAGAGAGAGAAATCAAACCACATGAAGCCAGGAAAGGAGAAAGAGAGAGAGAGAGAGAGAGAGAGAGAGAGAGAGAGAGAGAGAGAGAGAGAGAGGGAGGAGGAGGAGGAGGAGGAGGAGGAGGAGGAGAAGGGGAAGGGGAAGGGGAAGAGGAAGAGGAAGAGGAAGAGGAAAAAGAAGAAGAAAGAAGAAGAAAGAAGAAGGAAGAAGGAAGAGGAAGAGGAGGAGGAGGAGGAGGAGGAGGGAGGGAGGGAGGGAGGGAAATCTCATGACAGGAAGCCAGGAAAGGGAGCTCTAGGGACTTCATTTTTTCTCTTTTTTCCCTATGCTTCCGTAGGTATTGAAGCTGTAGGGCAGGGACCCTCAACCCCTGGGCCACAGACTGGTACCAATCTGTGGCCTGTCAGGAACAGGGCTACAGAGCAGGAGGTGAGCAGTGGGTGAGCAAATGAACCTCCATCTGTATTTATAGCCACGCCCCATCGCTCACATTACTGCCTAAGCTTCGCCTCCCATCAGATCAGCGGCGATATTAGATTCTCATAGGAGTGTGAACCCTATCGTGAACTGTGAATGGGAGAGGTCTAGGTTGCGTGCTCTTTATGACAATCCAATGCCTGACGATCTGTTACTGTCTCCCATCACCCCCAGATGGGACCATCTAGTTGAAAGAAAACAAGCTCAAGGCTTGCACTGATTCTTCCATTATGGTGAGTTATATCATTACTTCGTTATATATTACAATGTAATAATAGAAATTAAGCACACAATAAATGGAATGCACCTGAATCATTCTGAAACCATTTCTTCTGCTCCCTGGTCCGTGGCAAAACTGTCTTCCGTGAAACTGGTCCCTGGTGCCAAAAAGGTTGGGGACTGCTGCTCTAGGGTTTTGGTTCAGGGGTTCCTGAATGTGGACTTCTGGGGCCACATCCTTCTTTGCTGTAGGGGATCCTGTGCATTGTAAGATGTTGAGCTGCAGCCGTGGCCTCCACCCACCAGATGCCAGTAGCACTTGGCACCGCTCAGCCCCCACCCCAGCTGTGACAAGCAAAAATGTCTCCAAACTTTACGAAATGTCCCCTGTAGGGCAAAAGCACCCCTGAGTGAGAACTGCTGCCTTAGAGAAAGGGTTCTATCATCAAATATAAGGGAGAGGCCAGGTGCCATGGTTCACTCCTGTAATCCCAACACTTTGGGAGGCTGAGGTGGGCAGATCACCTGAGGTCAGGAGTTTGAGACCAGCCTGGCCAACATGATGAAACCCCATCTCTATTAAAAATACAAAAATTAGCCAGGTGTGGTGGTGCACACTTGTAATCCCAGCTCCTGGGGAGGCTGAGGCAGGAGCATCACTTGAACCTGGGAAGTGGAGGTTGCAGTGAGCCAAGATTGCACCACTGCACTCCAGCCTGGGAGAAAAAGCAAGACTGCTTCAAAAAAAAAAAAAAAAAAAGTAAGGCAAGAAGACCACTGCTCCGCAGCAATTAGGCACTAGTGGTATACCTCACACAAAAGGAACCACCTCAGTCTCCATTCTGATCAACGGAGATGGGCGCATTATAATTTAAAATAATTCTCAATTTAGCCCATTCATTTGTAGACTCCTGTGAGCATGTGGTAAAAGTTAAGGAATAGCTAACCCCTCAATGCCTGCAATTTCGGGGCTTACATAATCTCTGAAATCCAAGGACTCCAGTTTGAAAACCCATGTCATAGAATTATTTACATAGTTTATTACATATAATAATTTAAAAATAACAATATTCAATGTCTGAGAAGCAGTGGAGAAATTTGATCCCTAATGTACTGCAGGTGGTTCCATGAACAGGTACTGCCGTGTATTCTAGGACACAGCAAGACCCAGTGAGAGGCTTGGGTCCTGCTGGTAATTCTTCTGTCTGGGTGCTTACCCTAAAGAAGGCATCCAGAATGCCAATACAGCTTTACGTACAAACATTCTGGCGACTTACAGATTACAGTATCAAAACACTAAAAACAGCCCAGGCAGGGTGGCTCATGCCTGTAATCCCAGCACTTTGGGAGGCCAAGGTGTGTGGATCACTTGACCTCAGGAGTTTCAGACCAGTCTAGCCAACGTGGTAAAACCCCATCTCTACTAAAAAAAAAAAAAAAAAAAAGGGAAAAAGAAAAAAAAAAGCCAGTCGTGATGATGCGTGCCTGAGGTCCCAGCTACTCGGGAGGCTGAGGCATGAGAATCGCTTGAACCCAGGGGACAGAGGTTGCAGTGAGCTGAGATTGTACCATTGCACTCCAGCCTGGGTGACAGAGAGAGACCTCATCTAAAAAAAAAAAAAAAAAAAAAAAAAAAAAAAAAAAAAAACACTGAAACAATCTAAAAAAAATCTAACCTGTACAAGCTGGGGGCTTAGCAAACTGATATTTAAGAGGGGTGCGATAGGATGTTGTTTACAATAAGATGGAAATTCCAATTACAGAGACTTGGAAACATAGAAGTTGTTTACAGCAATGTGATAAGAGGGAATAGGAAACACCATGGTGTTTGTTCTGTTTTGTTTTGTCTTATTTTTTTTTGCGATGGAGTTTCACTCTGTCACCCAGGCTGGAGTGAAGTGGTATGATCTTGGCTCACCGCAACCTCCATCCCCTGGGTTGAGGCAATTCTCCTGCCTCAGCTCCCCAAGTAGCTGGGATTACAGTAGTGCATCACCACGCCCAGCTAACTTTTGTATTTTTAGTAGAGATGGGGTTTCACCACCTTGGCCAGGCTGGTCTCGAACTCCTGACTGCTGGTCTCGAACTCCTGACCTCAGGTGATCCACCCACCTCAGCCTCCCAGAGTGCTAGGATTACAGGCATGTGCCACTGAGCCTGGCCAATGATGTGTGTCCTTTAAATGAAACTAGGAAAAGAAAAATGAAACTGGAAAAGAAAATGTATGTGCATGAACAAGAATGTGTGGAAAACATGAAAAAGTGAAAAGTATGAAAACTGGATTATTGGTGGATTTCTCCTTTTCTAAATTTCTTTATTCTTTTTTTTTTTTTTTAAACAGGGTCTCACTCTCTTGCCCAGGCTGGAATGCAGTGGTGCGATCAAAGCTCACTGCAGCGTCAACCTCCCAGTCTCAAGCGATCCTCCCACCCCAGCCTCCCAAGTGGTTGGGACAACAGACGTGCACCACCATGCCTGGCTAATGGCTAATTTTTGTATTTTTTTGTAGAGACAGGATTTTACCATGTTTTCCGGGCTGGCCTTGAACTCCTGGGCTCAAGAGATCCACCCACCTCAGCCTCCCAAAGTGCTGGGATTGCAGGTGTGAGCATGGCACAAACCTCATTATTCATTTTTTACATCTCCTTTTTAAAAATGATTTTTCTCACAACACATGCAATTTCTCTTGTTCCATTCCAATTCAATTCTTTATTTCCAAGGTCAGGTTTATGCTTTTAAAAATTAACAGCTTACCTTGAGTTTGATTGTCCCTTTATCTAAAAATGAAAATAAAACGAAACAAGTTAAATGAAGAGCCGTGTTGCCCTGCCTCCCTGAGCTGCAGCCTCACAAACCACAAACTTTCTTAACCCAAACGGGTTTCATGTGGACAAACACACCACCCTGGGTCATGCTGGCCTGGCCTGGGCCAGGCTGGGCCTCTGGCAGAAGCCAGAGGTTTCCCCCAAGCTGGCACAAGCTGAAGGCCAGAGGGGATGGACAAAGCTGAGCTATTCAGGGGAAAGCTGGCCTGCCTAAGTACTTGATTTACTTCACCCCGGCTCCTGCCCAAAGTAAGCTGTGAGGGGAGTAATGGGAAAACACCAGGAGAGAGGAACAAGGAGAAGGGTGGAGAGAAAGAAGAGGTGACCGAGGTCCCTAGTGGACCTGACTGTTCTCCTATCACCTCACTCTGCTACCCACACTGAATCATCTGTGGTACTGTACTAGGTTTCTGGCCTCCAGGACTCAATTAGGTATCTATTATTTTTGCCTGCCAGCAACAATTATCCCATTTCCTGCTAACAGATCGTCAATTCCCTTAGACAAGCTACCTGCCCAGCACACAATCCACGTGGCTCCCAAGCCCTCCATCCACCTTCCTGGAGCTCTAAGCCAATTTGCATAGGCCTTCCCCCTGGCTACAGTGATTGGTTCAGGGTTGAGCACATGACCCAAAATGAACCAATCAGCACAAGCCCTCGCCTCTGGTCACAGTGATTGGCTCAGGGTTGAGCATATGACCCAAGATAGGCCAATCAGAGGGAATCCTGGGACTTTATCCAGCCATCTTGGAAAACTGGTGCTTCCCCTGATCTTAAAGGGAGACCTGGCTGCATCAGGAGGTAGGGCAAGAAGCCAGCCAGAAATACCAGTGGACTTTCTTTCTAGTTATGAGAGACCATAAACTGTTGCAGAAGCCAACTGGAGTTGGGTTTCAGTTAGCCAGCCACCCAAGTCAGGAGTAGCTGGTTCTTCTAGGACTAGAAGGGCTTCTAGAAGGTTCTAGAAGCTTCCACATTTCACCTTCTCTGACCACACCTCCCCAGGAGACAAGTGCTGCTTCAGTGGCCTTGGAGCCCCTGACCTTGTCTGTGTCTCCTGTGGCTACAGCATTCTCGACATGAGGAATGAGTCTACCTCCCCTGGGAGACTACAGCTTTCTGGGCCAGGGATCTCATTCACCATCTTGCCCAGGAGGCTGAGGCTGTTGCTGTCTGAATTTGACCAAAGAGTGAGGGGGAGAGACTGGCTGAGGGCCTGAGCTGCACTTAGTAACAGGCCTGTGAGTCCAGGTCTGAGTCTAATGGTTCAGGTGTGCTGGAAACCCAACAAAAGGTCGGAGGGAGTCACGTGATCTCCTCCAGGTCCCCTGTCCCACCTCTGGTCAAAGCTGACACAGGTGGGTGCCCCCATTCTGCCCAGATCTGCACCCACACAACTAGGGCTGCTGAGGAACTGTGAGCTGAGCTGCCCTTTCTGGGCTTTACTCTCTCCATCTGTAGAATGAGGAGAATGCAACCTGTCCTCCCTCTCTCCCTCTCGTGCCCCTGGGGATTTAGGGCAGAAGGGAAGTCAAGCAACACCCACACTGTCCCAGTCCTGAAGGCCAGCAAATGGCTCCACTTTGCAAAAGAAGAGGAAGTCCTGGTCCGGCACCCAAGTGACCTACCCAGGATGGCTCCCTGGCTCTGCACCACCGGCTCACCCTGGGCCACCAGCTGAGCGTGGATTACGACTTCCCATGGGGAGTTAAAGATGGTCACGCTGATGACTTCCTCCACACCCGCGCGAAAAACAGAGGGAGCTGCAATCAGGTAACCCCTGTAGGAAAGGAGATCCGAGGTGAAGTTTTCACCCCCAGCCCCCTGGCCTCGCTGCCACCACGGCTAGGTCAGGGCTCTCCCCGCAGCAGACTCCTGCCTTTTCCTGACCACACCTGGCTGGCACTGATGCTCTAGGAGTTTGTTCCCCCTATCAGTTCTTGAGGCCAGGGATTGGCTCATTCACCTCTGAAGTCCCCATGCTGGGTAAGAATCTGGCCTCACTGGATTTTTCAGCATCACACACCCCCTCTTACTCTCTGTATTCCAGCCTCCAGGCTGTTTGCTCAACTACTTCCTTCTGCCCCCGGACCTTTAAAAAAAGGTTTGTTTGTTTGTTTGTTTGTTTTTGTTTTGTTTCTGGAGACAGAGACTTGCTCTGTCCCCCAGGCTGGAGTGCAGTGGCGTGATCTTGGCTCACTGCAACCCCCGCCTCCCAGGTTCAAGGGATTCTCGTGCTTCAGCCTCCCGAGTAGCTGGGATTACAGGTGTCTCTCACCAAGGCTGGCTGATTTTTGTCTTTTTAGTAGAGACAGGGTTTTGCCATGTTGGCCAGGATGATCTCAAACTCCTGACCTCAAATGATCCACTCTCCTTAGCCTCCCAAAGTTCTGGGATTGCAGGTGTGAGCCACCATGCCCGGCCCATCTGGCCCAGGACCTTTGCACATGTCATGCCCACCGTCTGAAATACTCTCCTCCACAAGTCAGGTAACCGGCAGGATACCACTTCATCCTCACAGTGCACCCCCTCCCCCACCATCATGAGAAGTGCTGACATCAGCCCCATTCAGAGAGAAAGGAAACCCTGGAGAAGTCAAGTCACCAGCCCCAACAGTGACAGACCAGGATTCTGACTCAGGCAGCCAGACTCCAGAATCTGATAAAAAGAAGCAAAGGGCTTCTTTGCAACATTCATTTTAAGAACAAACCCTGAAAACAAACTATAGGGCCTCAAACAGAAAAAATTCTGAAACCAATGGAATCAAAGCAGGCCTCTCTTTCCTAAAATCTTCTGATTGACTGTGAAGTCACCTCTGGAAGGGAGGCACTACCCCCACTTTCCCGATGGGCAGTTGATGCTTCAGAAGGATAGGAACATGCACCAGATCACACAGCTGGGCAGAAGAGGGTGCTGGGGTGTCCTTAAGGGACATGACCTGAGGACCCAGGTCCTCCCCACCTGAGCTCCTGTCTCCCAGTATCTGCAGCCTTCCATGGAAAATTACAAAGGCCCTGTAACCTCATGAAACACTTACAGTGTCCCCACAATCACCAAGAGCATTATAGCAAAGGCACCACAATTGCAACCATGTAGCATGATGGAAATCCGAAGAGGGTAAAGAGGAAAACTGGACCATGCAACGAGATTAGGAGACATTTTCATTTCAATATTTTTTTATTTTTATTTAGTTATTTATTTTTGAGACTGAATCTTGCTCTGTTGCCCAAGCTGGAGTGCAGTGGTGTGATCTCAGCTCACTGTACCCTCCAACTCTAAGGTTCAAGGGACTCTCCTGCCTCAGCCTCCAGAGTAGCTGGGACTACAGGAGTGCACCACCACACTCGGTTAATTTTTGTATTTTTTGTAGAGACAGGGTTCCACCATGTTGGCCAGGCTAGTCTTGAACTACTGACCTCAAGTAATCTGGCCGCCTTGGCCTTCCAAAGTGCTGGGATTACAGGCCCACTGCACCTGGCCTTAATAGTGTCTCTAGAACAACCCAATATCCACATGCAAAAAGATGAATTGAGACCATTGCCTCACATCATGCAATTAGATTAACTCAAAGTTAATCTTAGTAACAGATCTAAATTGAAGAAGTAAAACTTGTAGAAGCACTGGAAGATAATAAAGGAGAAAGTCATTGCATACTTAGATTAGGCAAAGATTTCCTGGGTAAGATACCAAAACTATCCATAAAATAACTCATGATAAACCAAACTTCATGAAAACATCATCACAAATTTTGTATCTCAAAAGATGCAGTGTGTTTGTGTTGTTTCATGCACACGAACAATGGGTTTGGGTTGTTTTCTGCAGCCCTGGCCACAGTATGCACTGACCCTGTGATCACAGTGTGCTCCATCTGCCTTGAATAATTACCAGAGTTCAGTCCCCTGGGATCACACATGCGCTGTCCAACTCTAGGACCAACTGGAGTTTGCAAGACCCTAGGTGTGTGCTGTGTATTACATAACTCCAGCACTGACCAGGACATGCAGTTACCCTGGGTTTGTAGGTGTCCTGTCCAGCTCCAGCACAGGAATGTGGCATCCTTTAGAAGGGACATACTCTTTCTGTCTGGCTCCCAGTAGATCCCTAGAGCTTAGCCTCACATATAGTACGTGGTGAATGTAGAAGATAGAGTGAGGAATAAGTGTTCATTTTGCTTCGTCACCTTTGAAAGTCCTAACAATATGGGTTTGAGTCTTATTCCAACTGCCCAGAGAAACTGACATCACTAAATTAAGTTTCCCTGCCATTCAGAAGTTGCAGCTGTTTCCAGCTGTTGGGATGCCCGCCAGCCATTCACTATCACACCTGACCCACCCCTAGCATCTGGGCCAACACTGGCTTCTCATCCTGCTGGTCTCAGAAGGTCCCAGATTGGGGAAAGTGATGTCCGGGTCAGTGTAGACAGAATTACTCTTACAACTGCAAAGCTGTGCTGCTTTCTGGGATCAGAAATTCCTCACACAGAAATCTCTCAGGTCACAGAAGTGGGCATCCAGAGCTATTCCTAAGACGGGATCCTTTGGGCTGGGTGAACCATGCCCCTGGTTTAGAGGCCAGCTACTCTGGAATCCCAGGTCGGCCATTTGGGGACGTCTCTTCCCCAGTGCGTCTCTCAGCACAGGGATTCCATGTCACTTAACAGATGGTAAGATCCCAGGGTGACTTTAGTCAGAGGCAAACGCCCTGGAGAACTGTTTAAAACTCTCCAACGGGCCAGGCACAGTGACTCACCCTGTAATCCCAGCACTTTGGGAGGCCGAGGTGGGTGGATCACCTGAGGTCAGGAGTTCCAGGACAGCCTGGCCAACAAGGAGAAACCCCATCTCTACTAAAAAATACAAAAAATTAGCCAGGTGTGGCGGCACATGCCTGTAATCCCAGCTACTCGGGAGGCTGAGGCAGGAGAGTCGTTTGAACCTGGGAGGTGGAGGTTGCAATGAGCCAAGATCATGCCATTGCACTCCACCCTGGGCAATAAGAGTAAAACTCCGTCTCAAAAATAAAAATAAATAAAAATAAAAAAACACTTCTTTATAAGGCAGGGTCTCTCATTGGAGGCAAGGTCTGTCGTGTGGGGCTGCGTCATTCCTTGCGGTGGAAGCTGACCTGCGCATCAAAAGCTGTTTACCAGCATTCCTGACCTGCGCCCACTTGATGCCAACACCAAATGCCTCCCCCTATTTGTGACAACCAAAAATACCTCCAGACATTTCCCAATGGCCTCAGGGAGACAGAAATCCACCCCCCCCCCCCCCCCCACCCAGGGCTGAGAACCATTATTCTAAGGGATGTCAGCTTTGAAAGAAGCATCGGGATGAAAATTTGCAGGGTTCCTATTTCAGGAAGCCTAGAAGAGGAAAGTCTGGATGCTCAGAGCGCAGTAGACTGTCTTGCTTTTAAAACTGTAACCAGCAAGGACCAGGTACTCACAGCAAATAACGACACCCACCTAGTCTCACTGCTTACCAGTTTCCTGGAAACTCCTAAACAAGGGTTGCTTGAACAAGCCGCCTCCTAAACGCCCAGCTGGACTAAAATGCTGAGCTTGTGCAGACCAAGGCAGCCCCCCTGAACCCGCAGCCCTGCAGAGCTCACCAGAACTTGCCAGGTTTAGAAATATTCTCTGTGAAGCCAACTTAAGAGTTCTCCCCAGCAGCTAGTTAATTCACCTTCTCCCCGCCATCAACCCACCAGAAGCCTGCAAGCAAACCTCTAGAAAAATGTAGAAGCAAAACAAACATTTCCTCCCCCTCACCACGCCCACCCATGGGAAACTGCCCCTTCGCACTCTCCTCCCACTTCTTAGCCAAGATGCCCCTCTTACCTTCATGCCTTGGACAACTGGAAATCGCCACCCAAGATGACAGCCCGAGTCACACGAAGGGGTCGAGGTGGGGCGAGGGGAGCTGACCTCAGCGCCTTTAGCTTTTGGAAGTCCCTGTACCTCCACAGTCACTTTGGAAACTTTAGGGCGTCCCCTCCCCAAGACGATTCGGGAACAAGAGGCCAGGTCCAGCCCAGCGCGGAGGCTGTGTGGCCTTGGGTAGGTCGCTGCGACCCTCTGAGCCAGTCCCTACGACCCCCACCCCAGAAGGCGACCGACCTCCTCTGTCGCCGGGGATACTCACGGGGCCTGAGGCTGCGCGGCGCGTACGCCGTCCCGCGCCGACAGCAGTAGGAGCAGGAGCGGGAGCAACGGCCAGAGAAGGGCGCAGCTCATTTTTCGGCTCCGGCGGGGCGCTGCGTCTGGGGAGGGGGCCGGGCCAGGGCTGGGCCAGGGCCAGGGTCCGAGCGCGGCCGTCCTCGCGCCGCCGCCGGGGGCCCTTTGTTCGAAGCCCCCGCGCAGTGCGCCCGGCGCCATGCGCCCCGCTCTGCGCCCGGCCAAGCTGGGGCAGCCCCGGGCCAGCCCCCTCCCCGGACCCGCCTCGTCTCCGGGCCCGCCCCGCTCGCCCCACTCCTGGGCGCACCCTCCTGGGACGCCTGCTCCGCCCATCTCCGGACCCTGACCACCCCCCCCCCCCGCGATCCCTTCCCGCGATCGTCCCCCAACTTACTCCCCGACCCACCCGGGCCCTGCCCAATTCCTCCCGAACCCGCCTCCTCGCCCCCTACCCGGATTCGCCCCCGGATTCCCCCGTCCCCACCAGCCCCGCCTCGGACCCGACCCCCAACCACCCTCTCCTCTCCACCCAGCGTCCACTTGGAACCTGCCCCTTTCCTGGCCTCTCGCCCCCTCCCTCTTCAGCCACCCCCTTATGGCCCTCTCTCCGGGCCCACCCCTCCCCAGGGGCCGCTGGGTCTGGATGCCGCCTGCAACCTCGATCCCACAGGGGCCGCTGTGCCCCAGGCCCTGGCCTGTATCTGGTGCCCAGTACGGTGCGTGCAGCCCGAGGAGCAGAGGATCCTTTGGGGAAACAGTCTAGCCAGGGGTGGAACCTTCCAGACCCACATCTGCCCCAGGCCCCTATCTGTCCTCTCATCTCCCCTCTCCCCCACCCAAAATGTCCACAAATCCCTTGGGCCCGTCCCCTCTCTCTCTGGGCCTCAGAGTCCCCCTTCCCCTCCCATACAGCAGGGGTGGATGGCACCCCCTTTCTCTCCAAGAGCAGGGTGTCCCCTCCTGCCCCTCCCGTGTGGCCACCTCAGCGATGGTCCTGCTGTCCTAGGTCCCACTGGCAGGCAGCACATCCTATACCATGTCCCAGTCCTGGACCCTCTCCCTCCAATGTGGAGTCCCCTTCCCCCAGCTACCAGCTGTCCTCCTAAAATTCCAGTGCTAACCACACCCTCTCCTGCCAGGAATCCTCGGGGCTCCCTGTTTATTTTATGTTTTATTTTTATGTTTTGAGACCAGAATTTTGCTCTGTTGCCCAGGCAGGAATTTAGTGGCGCAGTCACAGCTCACTGCAGCCTCAAACTCCTGGAGAGCAGCCGGGACTACAGGTGCAAGCCCACACCCAGCTAATTTTTATATGTATATATTTTTAGAAACAGAGTTGCACTGTGTTGCCCAGGCTGGTCTTGAACTCTGGGCTCAAATGATCCTCCCTCCTCAGCCTCCCAGAGTGCTGGGATTACAGGTGTGAGCCACCACATCCAGCCAGGGCTTCCCGTTTATTGAGACCAAATCCAAACTCTGGCTTTGATGGCAGAGACCTCAGTCCAGTTCCTCCAACACCTTGTTCTCACTCCACTGCCTGCTTCTGCCTAATCTCTGTCTTCCTCTACCTGCTTCCTTCGCCAGACAAACTCCTGATCATTCCAGGAAATTCGAGGGAAGCTTCTCTTGCCCCCTCTCTGCCCCTAGGGATGTGGGTCCTCTAGGGGCTTCTCAGCCCTGTCCACAGCCTTTGGACCCAGCACTGATCACCCAGGCAGCACCAAGCCCTGGACTGGGCAGTGAGGACCCCGGGACATACAGGACCTGCTGCCACTGAGCACACAGCCAGAGGGGATGTGACTGATGATGGTGTGTGGATGTGTGTGGGTGTGTGCACGCATGCAGGGGCTGGAGTGGACTGAGTAGCTGTCGCTCCTGCCCAGAGAAGAGGAGTTGCTGCCTGCCTCCAAGCTCAGACCAGGCCAACCCCAATCAGGCTGCTAAACTCACATGGAGGTGCAAAAATTTAGCACCAAGAAGCAGCGTCTGATCTCACCCTCATCATCGAAATTTGCCCCCTGCCACCCCTCCAGGCCAATTCTGACTCCTACCTAAGCCAACCTCCACTCCTCAGCCTCCAGGCCAGCCTTTGACCCTTCCACTTCTCCCTTGACCATTGGGCTCTGGCCACACTGGCCTTTAAGATACATCAGACCCCCATCCACCACCACCACCATCTCGGGCCAAGGTGCCAGCTGTTCCCTCTGCCTGGGATGCACTTCCCTGTGGGATCACAAGACCGGCCACTCTTCTCCACCTTCAGGGTTAGCCCTGAGGTGCCTTTCCTGCCTGTCTGTGTTGTAAGGTCTAAAATGTCAGTGCTGCCTTGGCATGGTTGAGCCACACAGGACCATGATGTCCTGACCAACTGTTCAGCTACTCTCACCAAATATGCCCCCTGCCTGGCAAGAGAAGTTGCTCTCCACCTGGCTGTCTCACCAAGCAACCAGACCAGCTGTACCCCACCCATCAGCCACAGACTTCACTTCCCTAGCTGCTGAGAAGTTATCGAAACAAGCCATGGCCAGGCGTGGTGACTCATGCCTGTAATCCCAGCACTTTGGGAGGCCGAGGCGGGTGGATCACCTGAGGCCAGGAGTTCGAGACCAGCCTGGCCAACATGGTGAAAACTCGTCTCCACTAAAAATACAAAAATTAGCCGGTTGTGGTGGTGCAAACCTGTAATCCCAGCTACTCGGGAGGCTGAGGCAGGAGACTCGCTTGAACCCGGGAGGTGGAGTTTGCAGTGAGCTGAGATTGCACCACTATACTCCAACCTGGGTGACAGAGCGAGACTCCATCAAAGATAAGAAAGAGAGAAAGAGAGAAAGAGAGGAAGAGAGGAAGGGAGGAAGGGAGGAAGGGAGGAAGGGAGGAAGGGAAGAAGGGAGGAAGGGAAAGAGAAAAGAAAGAAAAGAAAAGAAAGAAAAGAAAAGAAAGAAACAAGCCAATCACATCCTCCCAGGAGAACCAGGGGCTGCCTCACCCTCTTGTTACTACAAAGCCTGCTTCCCACAGCCCCGGTTGTTCATTGTGCTCCTAAGTGCAACCCCCGTGTGGCCTTGCACGGTGTACAGGGTCCTCCTCCCTTCATTGTGTGAGAATAGGTGAGCACTAAACTGTAGATCTCACCCACCCAATGTCACATGTTGTATGTTTGGCCATCTCATACTCCTTTTTTTTTTTTTTTGAGACAGAGTCTTGCTCTGTAGCCCAGGCTGGAATGCAGTGGCTGGATCTCAGCTCACTGCAAGCTCCGCCTCCCGGGTTCACACCATTCTCCTGCCTCAGTCTCCCAAGTAGCTGGGACTACAGGCACCTGCTACCATGCCCAGCTAACTTTTTGTATTTTTAGTAGAGACAGGGTTTCACCGTGTTAGCCAAGATGTTGTCGATCTCCTGACCTCGTGATCTGCCCGCCTCAGCCTCCCAAAGTGCTGGGATTACAGGCGTGAGCCACGGCGCCTGGCCTTTTTTTTTTTTTTTTTTAAACAGAGTCTCCCTCTGTCACACAGGCTGGAGTGCAATGGCGTGATAGCTCACCGTAACCTCCGCCTCCTGGGTTCAAGCGATTCTCCAGCCTCAGCCTCCCGAGTAGCTGGGAATACAGGCAATCGCCACCACGCCCCGCTAATTTTTTTATTTTTAGTAGAGACGGGGTTTTGTCATGTTGGCCAGGCTGGTCTCGAACTCCTGACCTCATGTGATCCACCCGCCTCAGCCTCCCAAAGTCCTGGGATTACAGGCCTGAGCCACTGTGCCCGGCCTAATGGGAGACAGTGGCAGATCACCAGGCATTAGATTCTCATAAGGAGCACGCAACATAGATCCCTCACATGCGCAGTTTGCAATAGGGTTTGGGCTTCTCTGAGAATCTAATGCTGCTGCTGATCTGACAGGGGGTGGAGCTTGGGCAATAAAGTGAGCAATGGGGAGAGGCTATAAATACAGATGAAGCTTTGCTTACTCATCCAATATCAGACCGGTGTCAGTCTGTGGTCCAGGGGTTGGAGACCCTTGATTTAGATCATGGGTGAACAGGAGTCAGTGAGGACACTAGCATGGCCCGGTCATCCAGTTTGAGTGCATGGTACACAAAACACGGAGCATGGTCGTATTATTCCATACACATCTGCTTCCTGTCTGCCTTCTTTGGGATGTGAGCCTCCCGTTTGCTGCTGGCCCCAGCCACTGGCTCAAAGCAGGCACTCCTCACACAGATTACTGCCTCACCACCACACAGGAGAAGGCTCGCTGCTTAGAAGTGTCAGTTGATACTGTTCCATGAATTATACAAGCCTGAGTTACCAAAGCCATCACCAATAACTAAATTATACAGATTTGCAATGAAACACATTCTACAGGTTGAGTAGCCAAAATGCATTATCGGCTGGGTGCAGTGGCTCATGCCTGTAATCCCAGCACTTTGGAAGGCCAAGGTGGGTGAATCACTTGAGGTCAGGAGTTCGAGACCAGCCTGACTAACATGGCGAAACCCCATCTCTACAGAATACAAAAATTAGCTGGATGTCATGGCAGGTACCTGTAATCCCAGCTGCTTGGGAGGCTAAGGCATGAGAATCACTGAGTCCGGAAGGTGAAGGTTGCAGTGAGCCAAGAACGGGCCACTGCATTCCAGCCTGGGCAACAGAGCCAGACCCTGTCTCAAAAAAAAAAAAAAAAATGCCTAATCTAAAATGCACTTTCCAAAATGGCCAGTGCAAGTGCAAGAAATGCTCCAGATTTTTAATTTTTCGGATTTGGGGATATTTGCATTATACTTACTGGTAGAGTATTGTGTGTGTGTGTGTGTGTGTGTGTGTGTGTGTGTGTGTGTGTGTGTGTGTGTGAGAGAGAGAGAGAGAGAGGGAGAGAGGGAGGGTGTCAGAGTCTGGCTCTGTTGCCTGGGCTGCAGTGCAGTGGTGCGATATTGGCTCACTGCAACCTTCACCTCCTGGGTTCAAGCAATCCTCCCACTTCAGCCTCCCGAGTAGCTAGGACTACAGGCACATGCCACCACATTTGGCTAATTTTTGTATTTTTGTAGAGACAGGGTTTCTCCGTGTTGCCCAGGCTGGTCTCAAACTTCTGAGCTGAAGTGAGCCACCTGCCTCAGCCTCCCAAAGTGCTGGGTTTACAGGCATGAGCCATCGTGCCCAGAGTATCTTTAATCTGAAAATCTGAAATCTGAAATGTTCTAGTGAGTGTTTCCTTTGAGCATCATGTTGGCACTGAAAATTTTTAAATTTTGGAGCATTTGTGGAATTTGGATTTTCAGATTAGAGATGCTCAACATGTATTAAAAATATGGCTGGGCAAGGTGGCTCATGCCTGTAATCCCAGCAGTTTGGGAGGCCAAAGTGGGCAGATCATTTGAAGCCAGGAGTTTGAGACCAGCCTGACCAACATGGTGAAACCCCATCTCTCCTAAAAATACAAAAAATTAGCCAGGTTTGGTGGTGCATGCCTGTAATCTCAACTACTCAGGAAGTTAAGACAAGGGAATCACTTGAACCCAGGAGTCAGAGGTTGCAGTGAACTGAGATCACGCCACTGCACTCCAACCTGGACCACAGAGTGAGACTGTCGCAAATAAAAAAATAAATAGCAAAGGCGCTGGAAGTACTCACAACTCATCACTTCTTCATTTTGCTACATTTTACAGTTCTCTGTACTCTTGAGGTTATGTGTGGTGAAAATACTCTATAATAACACACATCTCTTCCTTACTCCATCTTTAATCACTTCACGCCAGTAGGTTGAAATTACCCATGGGCGGAGTACAGTCAATTCCACTTTATCACTTGTTTTGAAAGCACAAATGTGTTCTGACACGATGAATGCATTAGGAATGATTTAAGCATAAAATCAAATGTTGTGTTCGCTTATGTGAGATTTCTGTCTGCAAGAAACATTGGGTATGAATGCAGAAAACTGCACCTGGCTGACCCCAGCCACTTAGGAATGCACAAAACCACACCTGCACCCTCTCCAGCATCTGTGAGCTCCCTCAGTGCCTTGCTGTATGCCGGGAGCCACCCCGTCCCTGTCTGAGATTACAATATGTCGCCTGATTTCAGATGATCTCCTCCCAGCCCTTCACAGTAACTCACAGGCTGCCACCTCACCATGCCCAGGTTCACAAGCGAGCCTTGGGTCTTTTCCAAGGTTGATACCGTATTTGTGTAATGTTTTTTTTTTTTTTTTTGAGATGGGTTCTCACTCTGTTGTCCAGGCTGGAGTGCAGTAGCACGATCAGGGCTCACTGCAGCCTCAACATCCTGGGCTCAAGTGATCCTCCAGCCTCAGCCTCCGGAGTAGCTGAGAACACAGGCGTATATCACCATGCCCAGCTAATTTTTTTGGTATTTTTAATAGAGACAGGATTTTGCCATCTTACCCAAGCTGGTCTCCAACCTCTGGACTCAAGCGATCCACCCGCCTCCCAAAGTGCTGGGATTATACAGGCGTGAGGCATCGCACCCGGCCATATTCTTGAAATTCATAACCATTTAACATTTATACAATGGCACTACCATTTTTAGTAGGTGCCTATGTTTTTTAGGTGTCATTGGTGACATTTAGATGGTTGTGCCCTGACCCATTTTCCCATGAGCCCTGTGGTTTGATTGTGTGTGTGAATTTGCAGTGTGAGTTCATTTTTAGGAATGCCTCTGTTGTGTGAGGGTGGAACCGGCTGCATTAGCCCCAAGATAAGTGGTTGTTAAACATCTTCAAACATGCCTAGGATGGGTAGTTTTGCAGTTTGGATGGTGGATGAGGAAGATCGCAAAGACTGTCCTGTTGTCAGTGGGCGTTTTTCTTCTCTTTCTTTTCCTTTTTCTTTTAGTTGAGACAAAGTCTCGCCCTATTGCCCAGGCTGGAGTGCAGTGGCACCATCTCGGCTCACTGCCAACCTCTGCCACCCGGGTTCAAGCAATTCTTGTGCCTCAGCCTCCCAAGTAGCTGGGATTACAGGCACGTGCCACCACGGCCAGCTAATTTTTTGGGTTTTTTTGTTTGTTTGTTTGTTTGTTTTAATAGAGATGGGATTTCACCATATTGGCCAGGCTGTTCTTGAACTTCTGACCTCAAGTGATCTGCCCACCTCGGCATCCCAAAGCGCTGGGATTACAGGCATGAACCACTGCGCCTGGCCCAGTGAGCATTTTTCTCCCACTTAGCCAGCATGTGCCTGTGCCTGCCAGGTGCCCAGGAGATTGGATGTCAGGGCTGAAGACAGACAGACAGCCCGATGGTCTGCAGGGGTCTGGGTCTTCTAGCACAGTGCCCCCCACAGGGTTCCTAGGGTCAGAGGGCGATCAGGCCATGCCTGTCCAGGACATTTCATATAAATGGAATCATACACTATGTGCGCTTTTGTGTCTGCTGTCTCTCACTCAGCATCATTTTTTGTTTGTTTTTTTTTAATGGAGTCTTGCTCTGTTGCCCAGGTTGGAGTGCAGTGGCGCAATCTCGGCTCACCGCAACCTCTGTCTCCTGAGTTCAAGCGATTCTCCACCTCAGCCTCCCAAGTAGCTGGGATTACAGGCACGCACCACCACATCTAGCTATTTTTTTGTATTTTTAGTAGAGACAGGGTTTCTCCGTGTTGCCCAAGCTGGTCTTGAACTCCTGAACTCAGGTGATACACCCACCTCGGCCTCCCAAAGTGCTGGGATTACAGGCATGAGCCTCTGCACCCAGCCAAAATATGCAATGACACCTGCCAGGAGTGAGGCAGGAATTATTTTCTTAATAACATATTTATTTTCTCTACTTCGCTTTATCGTCAGAATATGATACGTAATATATAGATCATACAAAATATGCGTTAATTGATCGTTTATATCTGTTGACTTCCGGTCCACAGTAGGCTATTAATAGTTAAATTTTGGGGGTATCAAAAGTTATACACGGATTTTCAACTGAATGGAGGTTCAGCACCCCAGCCCCATCGTTCTTCAGGACCAACTATACATCTGTTTAGAAAAACAAAAATGTACACTGAAACACAAAAATTGAGCCAGGCACGGTGGCTCACACCTATAATCTCAGCACCTTGGGAGGCTGAAGTGGGAGGATCACTTGAGGCCAGGAGTTCAAGACCAGCCTGGGCATTATAGTGAGACTTCATCTCTACAAACATTAAAAAATTTGGCCAGATGCAGTGGCTCACCCCTGTAATCCCAGCGCTTTGGGAGGCCAAGGCAGGCAGATCACTTGAGGTCAGGAGTTCAAGACCAGCCTGGCCAACATGGCAAAATCTCTAACAAAAATACAAAAATTTCCTGGGTGTGGTGGCAGAAGCCTGTAATCCCAGCTACTTGGGAGGCTGAGGCAGGAGAATCTCTTGAACCCGGGAGGCAAGGTTGCAGTGAGTCAAGTGTGCCACTGCACTCCAGCCTGGGTGAGAGACTCCATCTCGGGAAAAAAAAAGAAAGGGAGGGAGGGAGGGAGGGAGGAAGGGAGGGAAAAGAAAAGAAGAAAAATTAGCTGTGTGTGTTGGCTCTGAGTGGCCTCCAAAGGTGGCTTTTAGGGGGACATCTGGGATCTGCCCCAGCAAGTCCCAGTTATTCAAGAGGCTGAGGCAGGAGGATTCCTTGAGCCTAGGAGTTTGAAGATGCAGTGAGGTATGGTTGCACCACTGTGCTCCAGCCTGGATGACAGAGCAAGACCCTCTCTCTTTAAAGAAAAACAAAAGGCTGAGTGCTGCGGCTTATGTCTGTAATCCCAGCACTTTGGGAGGCCGAGGTGGGCGGATCATCTGAGGTCGGGAGTTCGAGATCAGCCTGACCAACATGGAGAAACCCCGTCTCTACTGAAAATACAAAATTAGCCAGGCCTGGTAGCGCATGCCTGTAATTCCAGCTACTTGGGAGGCTGAGGCAGGAGAATCGCTTGAACCCGGGAGGCGGAGGTTGCGGTGAGCCGAGATCACGCTACTGCACTCCAGCCTGGGCAACAAGAACAAAACTTGGTCTCAAAAAAATTTTTTTAAATAAAAAATAAATTTAAAAAAAGGGATGGGGCAGTTTAACAGGATGCAGGCCTGGGACTTTCCATGGAGGAAGAGGCCTCGGAAAGGTCTATGTCTGGGACAAGGTGACCTGAAGTGCCCTTGGGCTTGACCTCTTGGACTCAGACCTCTCTGGGGTTTGGAGATGCCAGCTGCCCCAAACACTGCTCCGAGCACAAGCAATGTGCCACACAGCCCTGTGGCAGGAAGGAGATCGTGCCCGCTCCAAGTAGCACCAAGCATGGAGGAAGGCAAAGGAGACTCGGGCTGCCACGGGCCCTCTAGGGGTGTGGGGACCAGAGTTCAAGCCAGGTTTCCTTGCCCTGTGAACCCTGCCTTGTGTCCTCGAGGCAGGGAGTGAACGCAGGCCGTCGGGGGACAGCACAGGGCAGATGGTCCCCGGCCGGGCGGGACCAGTGTGTAGGCTCTAGGGTCAGCATCAGGGTGACCTTGGAAATGTGCAGCTCCTTGGAGAAGATGAACTCACAGCTGGTCCAAGCTCTGACTGCGCTTCTGGAAAGAAGCTTCAGCCCCACAACTCCAGAATCCCTTCCCTAAAACCCAAGTTTGCCGGGTTTTTGGCTCAACCACCCTGAGTGGCTCTGTCCTGCCTGGATCCTGAGTCTGAGCAAAGAAAATGGCCTGTGATCACCTGGCCCCAGACAGCCTTGAGGCGCCGTCACAGCCCCACTGTTCCCAGGGCGTTCCCCAGACGTCCCCTGAAGGCCGCCCTCGGAGGCCAGTCAGTGATCCGCCCTCTGCACCAAAAGGGCTTCTTCCTATCTTTCTGGCTCCTTCTAGCAGCTTCGCCATGGTGAAGCCCCTTCCGGATGCTCCCTCAGCTGGGTGACTGCGCCTCCAAATTCATGCTTGTGAAGTCTGCACCTGCCCAGCTCACCTGGGGAGCCATGTTTCTGTCCACCTTACCTGGAGGTTCTCTCTGCCTATCTTACCTGGGGCCTGTTTATGCCTGAGCACCTCACGCGGAGGCTGTTCACACCTGTCCACCTCACCTGGGTGCTATGTCCATACCTGTCCATCTCACCTGGGGGCTGTTCACACCTGCCCACCTCACCTGGGGACTGTCCACATCTGTCCACCTCACCTGGGGACTGTCCGCACCTGCCCACCTCACCTGGGGGTTGTTCACACCTGCCCATCTCACCTGAGAGCTGTGTCCACACCTGCCCATCTGACCTGGGGGCTGTCCACACCTGCCCATCTCACCTGGGGGGTGTATTCATACCTGCCCATCTCACCTGGGGGCTGTGTCCATACCTGCCCATCTCACCTGGGAGTTGTCCGCACCTACCCACCTCACCTGAGGCCTGTGTCCATATCTGCCCATCTTACCTCGGGGCTGGCCACACCCGCCCACCTCACCTAGGGTCCGTGTACCCACCCACCTCACCTGGAGGGCCATGTCTCTGCCCACCTCATTTGGAGGCTGTCTACACTGGTCCATCTTGCCTGGGGGCTGTGTACACTTACCCAGCCCTCCTGAGGACCACGCACCCGTCTGCCTCACCTAGGAATTACCCATACCCTACTGGGGGCTATGTCCCCACCCACCTCACCTGGGAGCTAGCTACACTCACTCATCTCACTGTGTCCCTACAGGGTGAGCACAGGCAGAGGGTAGGGAGTGGGGCAGGGGTGTCAGGGAGCAGAGCAGGGGTGTGTGCGTCTGTCCAGGGAGGAGGGTGGAGGTGCTGCCTGCAGCCCTTTTTACCTGCACCCGAGCCCTCAGTGTAGCTGTGCGTCAGACACTCCCAGGCCCCGGGGCCTGGTGGCCGGCACCGTCTCCTGTGTCTTAGGCAGCATTTCTGCCCAACCATTCCTTTTTGGAGGCTCCCGTGACATGAGAGCAGGAATGGGGCCTGGGACAGCACTGGGATAAGAAAACAGAGGCCATGGCCAGGTGCAGTGGCTCAAGCCTGTAATCCCAGCACTTTGGGAGGCTGAGGAAGGAGAATCACCTGAGGTCAGGAATTCAAGACCAGCCTGGCCAACATGGCAAAACCCCATATCTACTAAAAATACAAAAATTAGCTGGGCATGGTGGTGGTCACTTATAATCCCAGCTACTCAGGAGGTTGAGGCATGAGAATCACTTGAACCCCGGAGGTGGAGTTTGCAGTGAGCCGAGATTGTGCCACTGCACTCCAGCCTGGGCGACAGAGTGAGACTCAGTCTTGTAAAAAAAAAAAAAAAAAAAAAAAAAAAAAAAAAAAGGAAGAAAGGAAAGAAAAGAAAACTGAGGCCCAGACACGATTCAGCCCCAGTAGGCACCCTGGCAAGCTCTGGCTTCTGGGCAAGCAGGCTGGAAATAAAAGCACCACAGTGAACGCCCTGACCCGCCTCGGCTCCGCCAGCAGCATCTGTCCTGGAGAAGGTGCCAGCTCAGTGCCAGAAATGTTCCGGACACAACCTGGATCGGGCAGAAGCTGAGGCGCCACCAGGCTGCCAGCAACTGGGCACACTCTGGGGGCTGGGGAGGCAGCTTGCTACCCTCTAACTCCCTGGGGGTGGCCTCGTTCAGCCCCACAAGAGGACTCTGTCTACTGGAGCTAAGCCTGGAGACGGCCACTCCGGTCAAAGGCCTGTCCAACCCAGGCATGGACAGCCCCTGAGTGAGGCGAGCAGGCACATGGCCCGCCAGGTGAGCTGAGTGGGTACATGGCCTGCCGCGGTGAGGTAGGCAGGTATAGGTAATCCCCAAATGAAGTAGACAACTCCCGAGATGAAGTGAACAGGTGTAGACAGCACCTGAGTAGGGTAGACAGGGACATGGCCCTCCAGATAAGACGGGTAGGTGCATGGCCCCCCAGATGAGATAGGTGGTGGACAGCCCCCAGGTGAGGGGGACAGGCACAAATAGCCCCCAGGTGAAGTGGACAGGTGTAGAAATCCCCCTAGTGAGGCAGACAGGTGTAGAAATCTCCCAGGTGAGATGGACAGGTGTAGAAATCACCAGGTGAGGTGGACAGACATAGAAATCCCCCAGGTGAGGCGGACAGATGTAGAAAGGCCAGAAGTGAGATGGACAGGTGTAGAAATAACCGCCCCCCACCCCGGTGAGATGTACAGGCATAGAAATCACCCAGGTGAGGTGGACAGGTATAGAAATCTCCCAGGTGAGATGGACAGGTATAGAAATCTCCCAGGTGAGGTGGACAGGCGTAGAAATCTCCCAGGTGAGGTGGACAGGTATAGAAATCTCCCAGGTGAGGCGGACAGACATGGAAATCCCCCAGGTGAGGCGGACAGACATTGAAATCCCCCAGGTGAGGCGGACAGGCGTAGAAATCACCCAGGTGAGGCGGACAGGCGTAGAAATCACCCAGGTGAGGCGGACAGGCGTAGAAATCACCCAGGTGAGGCGGACAGGCGTAGAAATCTCCCAGGTGAGGTGGACAGGCGTAGAAATCTCCCAGGTGAGGTGGACAGGCGTAGAAATCTCCCAGGTGAGGTGGACAGGTGTAGAAATCTCCCAGGTGAGGTGGACAGGTGTAGAAATCCCCCAGGTGAGGTAGAAAGGGACATAGCCCCCAGGTAAGGTGACCACTTCCTTCCCTTCTTTCCTGCCATCACCAAGTGTCTACAGACACCACCCCCGCCATACCAGGTGCTGGAGGCTGGCCCAGCCCTCAGTGGCTCTCAATATTTCGACAGATCAGTTCCAAACAGGTGCGTTCTAGACACTCTGACAGCAGGGCTAACTCCACAGGGCACCAATGAGGACGGGAACCCAGGAATGTAAGGCCAGCCCTGAGCCTGGACCTAGTCAATGATCCGTAAATGGCAGCCTAGGGACACTGGGGCCAGGTAGCCTGGGAGTGGGAGGGAGGGGCCGGCTCCTGCTGGGACATGGTGGCGGGGTGGGGGAAAGGGGGTTTGCAGGAGAAGACTTGTTTCATCACTTGTTCATGCAGATCTTCTGAGGCTCCCTCGCCATTCCAGCTCCCCAGGGCCCTATCCAGCCCACAGCTTCTGCCATCCCTGCCCCACCCTGGGACTTGGACTCTCATGGCCCTGCGAGCTCAGCTGGCTCATTCCCATCTCCCCAGCCAGCAGCCCCTCACCTGCCAGGGCTCCAATAAGCTTCGGCTCTGGAGGGCACCCATGCTGCCCCTCCTCTAGCCATCTTTTTTTGGGAGTATAATTGGGGTATAATTTACATACCACAAAGTTGACCCAATGAAAGTGTTCAGTTCAATAGATTTACTATTGATTTAATCAATAGATTTTAGTATACTTAAACTTGTGCAACCATCATCTCTTCTACCTCACTCTAGAACATTTCATCCTCCCAAAAGGAGACCCCATTCCCATTAGCAGCCACTCCCCAAAAGCCCCTGGCAGCTTCCTGACTCTAGATTTGCCCCTTCTGGGCATTTCACATCAATGGAATCTCACGTTATGTGGTGTTTCGTGACTAGCTTCTTTTGTGATTTTGGGGTTTTTTTTATGTTTTGTTTTTCAGACAGGATCTCACTGTCACCCAGGCTGGAGTGCAGTGGCGTGATCACAGCTCACTGCAGCCTTCATTTCCTGCTCAAGCGTCCTCCTGCCTCAGTCTCCCAAGTAACTGGGTTACAGGTGAGCACCACCACACCCAGCTACTTTTTTTTTTAAGATGGAGTGTTGCTCTGTTGCTCAGGCTGGAGTGCAGTGGTGTGATCTCGGTTTGCTGCAAGCTCCACCTCCCAGGTTCACACCATTCTCCTGCCTCCGCCTCCCAAGTAGTTGGGACTACAGGCGCCCACCATCATGCTCGGCTAATTTTTTGTATTTTTAGTAGAAACAGGTTTCCCCGTGTTGGCCAGGATGGTCTCTATCTCCTGACCTTGTGATCTGCCCGCCTCAGCCTACCAAGTGCTGGGATTACAGGCGTGAGCGATTGCGCACAGCCCACCCAGATAATTTTTATGTTTTTTGTAAAGACAAGGTCTAGCTATGTGGCCCAGGCTGGCCTCAAACTCCAGGGCTCAAGTGATCCTCCCTCCTGAGCCTCCCCAAGTGCCGGGATTACAGACATGAGCCACTGCACCCAGCCTTATTTGATTTTTGTATGGGTCTGCTTTGTTTTTCTGGTATTGGTCTAAGTTCTCCAATTTATCTCCTCCCGTTCCCCCTTCATTTCTTTCCAATCAGGCCGTTTCTCTCCCTCCCGTCACTCCCCTGAAACTGATTTCATCAATATTACCAAGGATAGACAATTTCCTTAATTGAATATTCTATTGTGTGCTTGTTTTATTTGATTTATAAGACGCATTGGACACAGCTGTTTTCTCCCTTCTCTTTTCTTTCTTTGAGACGGAATCTCCCTCTGTCTCCCAGGCTGGAGTGCAGTGGCGCAATCTTGGCTCACTGTAACCTCTACCTCCCAGGTCCAAGCGATTCTCATGCCTCAGCCTCCTGAGTAGATGGGATCACAGGCATGCACCACCATACTGGTTAATTTTTGTATTTTACTGGAGATGGAGTTTCACCATGTTGGCCAGGCTGGTCTCGAACTCCTGGCCTCAAATGATCCACCTGCCTCGGCCTCCCAAAGTGCTGGCATTACAGGTGTGAGCCACCATGCCCAGCCTCTTTAACAAACATCTTAATTGGCTTTATGATTGCAGGTGTACTTTGGTTCAGCAACTGCCAGGGTCCACATACCTGCCTCGGAACTCCACATATCTGCCTTCTCCTATCCTGTGGTCTCTCACACCAGATGTGGAGGGTGACAATCTTAACAGCCTCCGGTCCCTGAAACCTGCCAGTACCTCTTGCTGAAACTCCGGAAGACTGGTACAAATGCTCCTATCCCAGGTCAGCCCTGGACCTGGAGGCCAGAGACAAAAAGACCCCAGCTGGGCTTCCAGCTCCCCAGGGGAAAGTTTGGTGCCGAAAAGGAAAATATTTATGTGGTTTGTAAGTTGAGCTATCCCCCTGCAGAAGTGATTAAAAGGACAGTAAAGATGGAAAGTCTGTGTTGTCGTGATGTGGGCTGTGCCAAGCCACGCAGCAGGCGAGATCCTGGAGGACTCTTCAGGGAGCTGATGGACGTGACCTGCCGACCCTTTTGTTTTCTGAAATCACCAAACATCTGCTGAGTGAGCTGCTTCCTGGACCCTTTTGGGAATGTTCCCAGGCTTGGTTGTTGAGGAAACACAGTGCAAGGGTGGAGGGAGTTCTGGAGGCTGCGACTTGGCCAGAGCCGCCTGTGTGCGTGGAGCAGAGGCGTGGGGGGTGTTTGGATCACCTCCAGGGTCCTTTTCAGCAGGAACACACATGAGTCATTTTTAACCAAACAACAAGAGGAAAAGAGACAAAATGTTGTTAATGAACACTCCCATACCATGCTATGATGAAACGCTTTTATTTTATTTATTTATTTAATTAATTTATTTATTTGAGATGGAGTCTCACTCTGTTGCCCTCGCTGGAGTGTAGTGGCGCAATCTCGTCTCACTGCAAGCTCCGCCTCCCGGGTTCATGCCATTCTCCTGCCTTAGCCTCCCGAGTAGCTGGGACTACAGGCGCCCGCCACCACGCCCAGCTAATTTTGTGTGTGTGTGTGTGTGTGTATTTTTAGTAGAGACGGGGTTTCACCATGTTAGCCAGGAAGGTCTTGATCTCCTGACCTCATGATCCGCCTGCCTCAGCCTCCCAAAGTGCTGGGATTACAGGCGTGAGCCACCGCGCCTGGCCAAAATGCTTTTAAAAGTCACACGAGGCTGGGCGCGGTGGCTTATGCCTGGAACCCCAGCACTGTGGGAGGCTGAGGTGGGAGGATCACTTTGAGGACAGGAGTTCGAGACCAGCCTGGGCAACACAGTGAGATCTCATCTCCACGAAAAATAAAAATAAAAAATCTGCTGGGCATGGTGGTTTGCACCTGTAGTCCCAGCTACTTGGGAGGCTAAAGTGGGAGGATAGCTTGAGCCCAGAAGTTTGAGACTGCACCGAGCTACAACTGTATCACTGCACTCTAGCCTGGGTTACAGAGTGAGACCCTGTCGAACAAGAAAGAGAGAGAGAAAGAGATGAAGGGAGGGAGAGAAGGAAAGGAAAACTGAAAGCTAGCTGACACCAGGTTTCTGTTGTGAATTAAATGTTTCAATTTCTCACCCACTGCAACTCAGACCACCACGCCTCACACAGATTTACCAGAAGGCATCTGCAGGCCAGGCATGGTGGCTCACACCTGTAATCCAACACGTTGGGAGGCCGAGGTGGGAGGATCACCTGAATTCAGGAGTGTTCCAGACCAGCCTGGCCAACATGGCGAAACCTTGTCTCTACTAAAAATACAACAAAAACAGCCAGGCATGGTGGTAGGCGCCTGTAATCCCAGCTACTCAGGAGGCTGGGGCAAGAGAATCACTTGAACCCAGGAGGCAGAAGCTGCAGTGAGCCAAGGTCACACCATTGTACTCCAGCCTGGGGAACAAGAGCAAAACTTTGTCTAAAGAAAAAAAAAAAAAAAGGCATCTGCAAAGGTTATAGGGAGATTCCTGGGGGAAAGAAAGCAGCCCGCTTGAGGAATCTTCTTTTGCTCACAGGTAAAAAAGCAAGAAGGCCAGGCACAGTGGCTCATGCCTGTAATCCCAATGCTTTGGAAAGCAGAGTCAGGAGCATCATTTGAGGCCAAGAGTTTGAGACCACTGTGAACAATAGAAGGAGACCCCAATCATTAAAAAATGTTTTTTAAAATTAGCTGAGTGTGGTGGTGCACACCTGTAGTCCCCGCTACTCAGGAGGCTGAAACAGGAGGATTGCTTCAGCACAGGAGTTCAAGGCTGAAGCAAGCTAGGATTGCACCACTGCACTCTGGCCTGAGCAACAGAGTGAGACCCTGTCTCAAAATTAATCAAAAATGGAAAAGTAAAAGCCAAAGGAAAACTAAATGGGCCTTTCACACAGATGTGAACCAGAACCTTCCACATCAGCACAGAGAGGGGGAAAAAGAACCACAGAGGATGAGGAGAGATGAGTGCTGGTCTGCGTTCCTGGTGCTGGGAATCAGCTGGACACCAGGACACACAAGGCACAGCTAAATCCCATGTGGGTCTGCAACAGGGGTACCCGGAATGATTATGGGGTCCTCCTAGGGAGAGCTCAGAGTCCCAGCCAATGCTCCTAATTGCCTGGGGTCAGTAGGTCGCTGAGCTAATCCTCCTGAGCACATCAGGGGTCTCTGCCATCACTGAGTGGGGCTTCCAGAACTCCCTGGAACCCAATCAAGTCCAATTAACCAAAAAGGCAGGAATGTGGGCTGGGACCCCAGCAGGGCTAGGAAGTCTCGGCAGGAGACCGGGATGGCCCAGGGATGTCTCACTTGTGGGAAACAAGCCCCAGGCCCCAGCCCCATCCAGGGCAGGGAGGGAGGGAACCCCCAGGCTCGGGTCAGTGGGGTCTCTCTGTTCAGTGGGGCTTTGGGCTGTGGGATCCAGGGACACCAGCCTTGGTGGTTAATTTGATGTTCTGCTCATAGACGCATGATGATTTAAAAGCCACATTTCAGTAAGGCAGACAGAGCAGGACAAATGTTGCATGATTGCACTTATAGGAGCCACAGGGAATAGCCAAATTCCTAGAGACAGAAAGTAGAAGCGAGACACCCAGGGGCTGGGGTAGAGGACTGGAGACTGTTTTAAGGGCCTGGAGTGATGAGAAATTTGGGGTGTAGATAGTGGAGATGATTGCACACATTGAGAATGTATTTAATGTCACTGAATTATACCTCCCAAGAGGTTAACACAATCAGTATCATGTAGGTATTTTTTTTTTTTGGAGACAGAGTCTCACTCTGTCCCCTAGGCTGGAGTGCAGTGGCACGATCTCAGCTTACTGCAACCTCTGCCTCCCGGGTTCAAGTGATTCTCCTGCTTCAGCCTCCTGAGTAGCTGGGACTACAGGTGTGCCCCACCACATCCGGCTAAGTTTTGTATTTTTAGTAGAGACAGGGTTACACCATGTTGGCCAGGCTGGTCTCAAACTCCTGACCTCAGGTGATCCACCCACCTCGGCCTCCCAAAGTGCTGGGATTACAGGCATAAGCCACTGCGCCCAGTCCATGTAGAGTTTACTACAATGTCAAAGAAATAAAGACTTTAAGTTTGACATTAGCATTTAACCATTTAAGGAAATTGGTTCATGAAATGTGTAGCTTGATTTATTAGTCGCATGGCAGTGTTTAAATATTCAGGAAAATGGGCAGAGCATGGTGGTTTACACCTGTAATTCCCAGCACAGGGACTGTCTAGGGGGACTGACCCTACCAGGCCAGGTGATGGTCAGAGGACTGAGCTGAGGGGCAACAGCAGGGGGTTCAGACTTACACCCGGCCCAGGGTCTCAGATCTGGGTACACGCCCCTCCTTTAAGTGCTATCTGCCACTATTGGGAATCTGTGCAATTTTAATGCTCCATTCTTTTCTTTCTTTTTTTTTTTTTTTTTTTTTTGAGACAGAGTCTCGCTCTGTTGCCAGGCTGGAGTACAGTGGCATAATCTCAGCTCACTGCAAACTCCGCCTCCTGGGTTCACACCATTCTCCTGCCTTGGCCTCCCGAGTAGCTGGGACTACAGGCGCCCACCACCACATCTGCCTAATTTTTTGTATTTTTAGTAGAGACGGGGTTTCACCGTGTTATCCAGGAAGGTCTCGATCTCCTGACCTTGTGATCCACCAGCCTCAGCCTTCCAAAGTGCTGGGATTATAGGCATGAGCTACCGCACCTGGCCAACACTCCATTCTTTAAAAGTTAAGTACATGGCTGGGCGCGATGGCTCATGCCTGTAATCCCAACTCTTTGGGAGGCTGAGGCAGGCAAATCACTTGAGGTCAGGAGCCAACATGGTGAAACCCTGTCTCTACTAAAGATACAAAAATTAGCTGGGTGTGGTGGTGCATGCCTGTAATCCCAGCTACTCAGGAGGCCGAGGTAGAAGAATTGCATGAACTGGGGAGGTGGGAGTTGCAGTGAGCTGAGATCACGCCATTGCACTCCAGCCTGGGTGACAGAGCGAGACTCCGTCTCAAAAAAAAAATCCTCCCACTTCAGCCTCCCCCCAAAATTTTTAATGTTCAGTTTATTAAGCATTTCCATCTAGGAAGTACATTTCCCCAAATATTTAAATATTGTTATGTAACTAATAAATCAAACTATACATTAATGAACCAATTTCCTTAAATGGTTAAATGCTGATTGCAAATTTAGTCTTTTTCTTGCTATTGTAGTAATATATACATGATATTGATTATGTTAACCACTTGGGAGGTACAACTCATTGATATTAAATGCATTCCCAATGTGTGCAACCATCACCATTATCTACACCCCAAATTTTGTTTTATCACTCCAGCCCTTGAAACAGTCTCCAGTCCTCTACCCCAGCCCCTGGGTGTCTCGCTTCTACTTTCTGTCTCTAGGAATTTGGCTATTCCCTGTGGCTCCTATAAGTGCAATCATGCAACATTTGTCCTGCTCTGTCTGCCTTACTGAAATGTGGCTTTTAAATCATCATGAGTCTATGAGCAGAACATCAAATTAACCACCAAGGCTGGTGTCCCTGGATCCCACAGCCCAAAGCCCCACTGAACAGAGAGACCCCACTGACCCGAGCCTGGGGGTTCCCTCCCTCCCTGCCCTGGATGGGGCTGGGGCCTGGGGCTTGTTTCCCACAAGTGAGACATCCCTGGGCCATCCCGGTCTCCTGCCGAGACTTCCTAGCCCTGCTGGGGTCCCAGCCCACATTCCTGCCTTTTTGGTTAATTGGATTTGATTGGGTTCCAGGGAGTTCTGGAAGTTCCCCCTCAGTGATGGCAGAGACCCTTGATATGCTCAGGAGGATTAGCTCAGCGACCCAGTGACCCCAGGCAATTAGGAGCATTGGCTGGGACTCTGAACTCTCCCTAGGAGGACCCCATAATCATCCTGGGGTGCCTCCGCTGCAGATCCGCGTGGGATTTGGCTGTGCCTGGTGTGTCTTGGCATCCAGTTGGTTCCTAGCACCAGGCACCCGGGCCAGCACTCCTCTCTCCTCAGTCTTCTGTGGTTCTTTTTCCTCCTTTCTGTGCTGATGTGGAAGGTTCTGGTTCACATTTGCGTGAAAATTAGTTATGGTTTTTCTTTGGCCGCTAACCTTACCTAATTAACTCTCTAATAACGACCTTAACTACACATAGAGTCACATTCTGAGGGACTGTGTTACAACCTCCACGTATGAATTTTGGGGAGACACAGTTCAGCCCACACTCGTCCCCCCTTACACAGGAGATGATGGAGGCTCAGAGAGGGGAAGTCATTACCCAGGTCACACAGCAAAAGGGAGTAGGAGAAACGTCCAACACTTACTGGGTGCCAGGCTCAATTTCAAGGCTGTGTTTGCCTCACTTGTTCATTTTGCCAATATCTATCGTGTCAGATGCAAATTGAAATGAAATACACTGATAGGACTGGACGCGGTGGCTCACGCCTGTAATCCCAGCACTTTGGGAGGCAGAGACAGGTGGATCACTTGAGGTCAGGAGTTTGAGAGCAGCCTGGCCAACATGGTGAAACTCCGTCTCTACTAAAATATAGAAAAATTAGCCAGGTGTGGTGGCACACACCTGTAGTCCCCGCTACTCGGGAGGCTGAGGCAGGAGAATTGCTTGAACCCAGAAGGTGGAGGTTGCAGTGAGCTGAGATCACACCATCACACCACTGCTCTCCAGCCTGGGTGACAGACTGAGACTCCATTTCAAAAAAAAACAGAAACAAAAAAAGAAACCTGGGTCTCACTCTGTCGCCCAGACTGGAGTGCAGTGGTGCAATCATGGTTCACTGCAGCCTCGACTTCTGGGCTCAAGCGATCCTCTCACCTTAGCTTCCCAAAGTGTTGGGATTACAGGTGAGATCCACTGCACCCAGCCTCATCCCTTCCTTTCTATATTGCCTATGGTTGTTTTTGTGCACCATGGTCGATCCAAAACCAAATTGAGTCAGTGAGACACAGACCATCCGGCTTTACTTCCCTGTAATCACACCTTTGGGGATTCTGAGTCCGGCCATCCGAGCCCCATGGCCAGGGATGTCAGGAGATGATGGTGGTCATTTTGAGCGGTGGGTTCCCTTGCAAGTCATGGTGGGAGGACACAGGCTGCATCCAGGACACATCCCCTGGAGGCATGGGTGTGGAGACCATGAGCCGAATTCATTCATTATCTAACATCAAACTCAATTCCCATGATGTAAGCACGTCAGCCTTACAGGGTCGGGCCCATGCTGCCGATTTCCACCTGTGGGTGGAATCCACCACTCCTCCTGTTGACTCTCAGCAGTGCCCAGCTTAGATGGTAGATTCTAGGGTCTCCGATGTTGGAGGTCAAGACTGTGATGTAATAAAGTATTTTTTTCAACGTGTGTCCTGTGACAGTGACCAGTTCAGAAAACATAGAGCAGGATCTTAGTTCCAAATGAGTCAAGGTATAAATGTTAAGGCATCACTTGTTAATCTTGCACATAACATCTATCATACTCGTATGCTGCCTAGTTTTGGGGTTTTCTTTGAATCAGAGTCTCACTCTGTCACCCAGGTTGGAGTGCAGTGGTGCAATCTTGGCTCACTACGACCTCTGCTTCCTGGGATCAAGCGATTCTCCTGCCTCAGCCTCCCAAGTAGCTGGCACTACAGGTGTGCGCCACCACGCCTAGCTAATTTTTGTATTTTTAGTACAGGTGGGGTTTCACCATGTTGGTCAAGCTGGTCTCAAACTCCAAACCTCAAATGATCTGCCTGCCTCGGCCTCCCAAAGTGCTGGGATTACATGCATGAGCACTGCGCCTGGCCCAGAGACATCCTGTTTTATCTGCTTATGTGGATTTAATGATAGTTTCTTGGGGTATAATAAAAAAAACCTTCTTGGTTTTTGTTCACAGCTCCTGGCACATAATTCCTAAATCCCTAGAATTGACATTCATTCATAAGATGAACAAAGGTGTTAAGACAATACTATGGGCCGGGCACGGTGGCTCACAACACTTTAGGAGGCTGAGGTGGGCAGGTCACTCGAGGCCAGGAGTCGGAGAGCAGCCTGGCCAATATGGTGAAACCCATCTCTACTAAAAATACAAAAATTAGCTGGGTGTAGTGGTGCACACCTATAGTCCCAGCTACTTGGGAAGCTGAGGGAGGAGAATTGCTTGAACCCGGGAGGCAGTGGAGGTTGCAGTGAGCCGAGATCATGTCACTGCACTCCAGCCTCAGCGACAGAGCAAGATTCTGTCTCAAAAGAAAAAAAAAAAAGCACTATGGAAGCACTGGCTGAACTGAAGCGACTGCCTGGGGTTCCTCAGTATCAAAGGTCTCCAGACAAGTCTGCTGTATTTGCCCCAGTTTATAGAAATTTTAAAAGCTGGAAGCAAACACTACAACTTGAAACTCAATCTGGTCTCACTGGGGACAACCAGGCAGATTCGTCAAGACAAAGAATGACACAAGGGGCCGGGTGCGGTGGCTCACACCTGTACTCCCAGCACTTTGGGAGACCAAGGCAGGCAGATCACTTGAGGTCAGGAGTTCGAGGCCAGCCTGGCCAACATGGAGAAACCCCGTCTCTAGTAAAAATACAAAAATTAGCCGGGCATGATGGCGCATGCCTGTAATCCCAGCTACTCAGAAGGCTGAGGTGGGAGAATTGCTTGAACCTGGGAGGCGGAGGTTGCAGTGAGCCGAGATCATGCCATTGTACTCCAGCCTGGGTGACAGAGCAAGACTCCAACTCCAAAACAAAAAACAAAAAAAGCCCACACACAGGAGCTCCTTTGATCCTCCCACCATGTGAGGAGGACACAGTGAGAAATCAGCCAATCAGGAATCAGGGTCTCACCAAACCCCAGTTTTACCAGCACCTTGAACTCTGACTTCCAGACTCCGGAAGTGAGAAATCAACTTCCTGTTTCTAAGCCACCCCATCTATGGTATTTTGTTATAGTAGCCTGGAAGGACTATGACAATGGGATTGGGGTCGAAGTTTGGATGAAAACTGGGGCCAGGCCCAATGGCTCATGCCTGTAATCCTAGCACTTTGGGGACCTGAGGTCAGAGGATCACTTGAGCCCACGAATTCAAGACCAGCCTGGGCAACACAACAAGAGCAAGACACTCCTGCCACACCAAAAAAATATTCAGCCAAGTGTGGTGGTGCATGCCTGTGGTCCCAGCTACTGAGGAAGCTGAGGTGGGAGGATCACTTGAGCTCAGGAGGTCGAGGCTGCAGTAAGCCGTGACTGCATCACCGCACTCCAGCCCGCAAGACAGAGCAAGCCCTGTCTAAAAACCAAAGACAAACCAGGCAGCAAAACCCACACTTCCAGCGATATGAATCGGAAATGTGACATGGGGATCAGTAAGTTCCCAAAGCCCACACCGTGTGGGGTGGAAGCTGGAGAGTTACAGGAAAATTTTCTGGGCCAAAGCCCCAGTGGAGCACAGATGGGGTTTATGGCAAGAGCCTGAGCATCTCCCGGTGACAACCACTGAGACCTGGAACTCAAACATGTCCACTCTAGTCGAAGTGCGGGAGGCCGGGCTGCAGCGTTCGGTGGAGGTCCTGGAGGCCGGGTCCCAGCGTTCGGTGGAGGTCCTGGAGCCCGGGACCCAGGGTTCCCTGGTGGAGGTGCGGGAGGCCAGGACCCTGCCTGCAGTCTCTCGAGGCTGCCAGCAAGACCCAGCGACCTCCCGAAGCTGTCAGCAAGGCTGCGACCCAGGAGTTTCTCGAGGCTGCCTGGGACCATGATCAGATTATGAAGGCATCTCAGGCCCTGGAGCCAGAGGCAGTCGGGGTTGTTAAAGTGGAAGCTCCCTACTTCAGCCCCAGAAGCTGGGGCCGGGGGAAGGATGATGTGGATTGTTTTTGTTTTACCCCTTCTGTTGAATGTTTACAAATGCAAACTTGAGTTCTAATAAAGAATTGCATTTCCCTAAAAAAATAAATAAAACAAAGCATGTCCACTCGAGGGCCAATTCCTAACTTGCTGTCCCAAAACCACCCTTGTGACTGAAGGACATGAAATAATCTTGAAGGTGGGATACTGGGCATGTCGTGGAAGCCCTGAATTTCAGTACCAGTCATCCAGAAGAACTCGAGACAACACAGGCCTTCCAACTGGCCCCCTTCATAGAAAACAGAGGCTTCAACTGCAAAACAGGTTTACTGTTTAAGTATCAAACAAGATTATCACATAAAAAATAGCTACAGTGCTACGGTAGTGTATAAAGTGCTCAAGTGTCCTGAATGTAACCACGAGTCACCACAAGTCTCTCCCTGAATGAGAGACAGAGGGCAGGACTTCTCCCTGGCTGCTTCAAGAAAAGTCTTCCTTTGGGCTGATGAACATGGCCTGAGTGGGGGCTGATGAGGCACCCGGGTTGTCGTCCTCAGACAGGGGCGTGTTCTTGGGTGCTCCCCGAGATTCTCTGCAGGCACCATCTTGATTGAAATACCACTGGCTGGGGGGCGCCATGCCCTGGGTCTCTTCCCAGACTTCCTGGTTTGCCAAGGCTGCCTCTTTGCTCACCTCTGCGGAGAGTTCCAGCACCTGGCTGAAGCTCCTGTTGAGGACAGGAGAAAGAACAGCTTTCACCCTCTGAGGTGAAGCGCACGCATGTGGTAAACGAGGGGCTGCCATGCAGGGAGGCGAATTTTCACACGGCCCACATGCTCAGTGGGAAAGGAGCAGCAAAGAAGATCTGTCTGAAAAGACACAATCAGGGAAACCCCCCAAGAACAGCACCAGGCACAAAAGGAGAGACTCATTCATCCAAGAAATGTTCACAGAGCTCCGTGCTGTGCTGCTGCTGTGGCGGGAGTATCTGTCCCCTCCCAAACTCCCATTAAAAAATTAATCCCCTGGCCGGGCAAGGTGGGATTAAAGTGCTGTAATGACAGAATTTTGGGAGGCCGAGGCAGGCAGATAGCTTGAGGCCAGGAGTTCGAGACCAGCCTGGGCAACATGGTAAAACCACATCTGTACAAAAAAAATTTAAAAAGCTGGGTGCAGTGGCTGACGTCTGTAATCCCAGCACTTTGGGAGTCCGAGGCGGGCGGATCGCCTGAGGTCAGGAGTTCAAGACCAGCCTGGCCAACACGGTGAAACCGTCTCTACTAAAAATATAAAAATTAGCCAGGCGTGGTGGAACGCACCTGTAATCCCAGCTACTGGGGAAGCTGAGGCAGGAGAATCGCTTGAACCCAGGAGACGGAGGTTGGAGTGAGCCGAAGATCGCACCACCGGCACTCCAGCCTGGGCGACAGAGTGAGACTCCATCTCAAAAAAAAATTAGCCGGGTGCAGTGGTGCACACCTGTAGTCCCAGCTGCTTGGGAGGCTGGGGTGGGACGATCGCTTGAGCCTCAGAGGCAGAGGTTGCAGTGAGCTGAGATCACGTCACTGCACTCCAGCCTAAGCAATGAAAATGAAACCCTATCTCAATAATAATAATAATCCCCAATGTGGCAGCAGCGAGAGGTGGGGCCTTTAAGAGGTGACTGGGTCAATCAGGGTTCTGCCGTTCATGGGTGAATGAGTCATCCCGGGAGTGGGACTGTGGCTTTATAACCCTTTGATGTCTCCTGAATTGATCCATGGCCACCCACAGGAGAAAGAAATGCCACAGTGGCTGGCAGCTGTTTTGCATAAGTCCTTTTCCAATATTTTAAGCACTCGGAAAAAAATTTAGCATTGTAAAAAAGAGAAAAGATAGTCTTCTGGAAGAGGTGGAGAAAAGCGTGTGGTTAGAAATCTCCTGGGGGAGGTAAAAAAAAAAGGGGGGGTCTTGATGGGTTTTGGGGGTCTGGACCCATAAGGATATGTGCTCTGTGAAAGCCACGGCACAGTCCTTTAAGATCTGGGCCATTTCTATCAATCAGAAGTTCAAAAAACATCCTCCTGGGACCTTACCCCGGAAGGCGTTGAAAACAACACGGCTGATGTGAGGGCACCCATGCTGCTGGGTTACTTTGAGGATGTGAAAGATAGGTGACACCCTTTCTCCTCGAGCTGCTTGAGAACTTCCATGGATTTTTTTTTTTTTCCTGAGACAGGGTCTTACTCTATTGCTCAGGCTGTAGTGCAGTGGCATGACCATAGCTCATTACAGCCTTGACCTCCCCAGGCTCAGATGATTCTCCCACCTCTGCTTCCTGAGTAGCTGGGACCACAGGCATGCACCACTGTGCCTGACTAAGGTTTGTATTTTTTAAATAGAGCGGCCTGATGTGGTGGCTCATGCCTGTAATCCCAGCACCCTGGGCAGATCACTTGAGGTCAGGAGTTCGAGACCAGCCTGACTTTTATGGTGAAACCCTGTCTCTACTAAAAACACAAAATTAGCCGCGCATGGTGGCGGGCACCTGTAATCCCAGTTACTTAGGAGGCTGAGGCAGGAGAATCGCTTGAACTTGGGAGGTGGAGGTTGCAGTGAGCCAAGATCGTGACACTGCACTCCAGCCTGGGCAACTCTGCCTCAAAATAAATAAATAAATAAATAATAGCGACAAGGTCTCACCATGTTGCCCAGGCTGGTCTTGAACTCTTGGCCTCAAGTGATCCTCCTGCCTTGGCCTCTCAAAGTGCTGGGATGACAGGCGTGAGCCAGTGCGCCCGGCCCTTCCATGGATTTTTCCAAGTGGGCAATGGGCTCTTTTGCTCTTCTCTTGCCCCTGCTCTGCTTGAGTCTTACACTCTGTGAATGTAGGACCCGTCTTACAGCATATTTGATCCTCACTTCACCTAGAATCCCCATTCGCTCAAAAACGACTGAGAAGTGGGCTAGAAAAGGTAAATTAGCTGGGTGTGGCAGGACACACCTGCAGTCCCAGCTACTGAAGAGGCTGCGGCGGGAGGATCAGTTGAGCCCAGGAGTTTGAGGCTGCAGTGAGCTGAGATCTGCCACTGCACTCCAACCTGGGCAACAGAGTGAGAACCTGTCTCAAAAAAAAAAAAAAAAAAAAAAAAAAAAGGGCAAGGGAAGGCAAGGCAGGTGCTCTTGGAGATTTTGTTATCCACAATACGGATGACAATGACACCTGCTGGCCATTCTCATATCGTGTAACGTCTGGGAAAAGAGCAGCTCGCTCAGGGGGCTGAACTTCCTCTGAACTCTAAGGGGAACTCGGCACCACCCCAACAGGGCAGCCACCAACAGCCCTGAGCAAACAGGGTGCCACCTCTTTCTTAAAGCAGACAGCACTGAGCAAACAGGGTGCCACCTCTTTCTTAAAGCATTTTCCGAGGTACCTTCGGAGCTCAAGGTCCTTTTTCTCTGTCACATCCTTGAGTTCGCTCAGTAAGTCCAGCACCTGCACATTTTCTTCTGAATCGCCAACGTCAAGTGCTGCCAAGAGGTGCTGAGTGGTCACCAGTTCACACTGCAGAGCATCTGGAGGGGAAGAGGGATGGTGGGTGATGGATGGCAAGGTGCCCCATGCAAGACACACAGGAGTGGAGTGGCCGACAGGCTTCTCTCACAATGCTCGGCTATCGTGCTGGAACCGTGGAGAGTGCACAGGGAAGAAGCGGAAGCCAAGGAAGACATTCGTGCCTTCTCCGTCCTGTGCTCTGAGATTGTGGGACAGGCACGTCCACCATCCAGGAGGGCATTGGAACAGAACTGAAATGTCACTCTGGAATCCTCAACAGAAACCAATGCAAATGTGAAAAAGGCTGTGCTGTGCCAGGGAGGATGCCTGAGGCCTCCCAGCCAGACCACGAGCAACTGAAAAACAGTCATTGTTCCCTGTGCCACTGAGCAGAGGGATGCCTGCAACTGCGGGACCTGTGTCACCCGCACTAGGACAACACGCCCCCTTCCCCGACACACGTCACATCAAGGCCAGTCATACATGAGAGTCACATTTTGGGAGCCTTTTAAGCGCCGTATCAGCCAGCCTCTTCTCCCTCCAGCTGTGGACTGAATTATGCCCTCCCCAATACGTACATTTCACTCCAACCCTCCATTCCCAGTGAGTGACCTTAACCGGTAACAGGATCTTTGTGGATGGGGTGGAGTTAAGATGGGTGGGCCTAATCCAGTGACTGGTGTCCTCATCAGATGCGGGAAATTTTTTTTTTTGTTTTTGAGAGAGTCTGGCTCTGTTGCCCAAGCTGGAGTACAGTGGCGCAATCTTGGCTCACTGCAACCTCCGCCTCCCGGGTTCAAGTGATTCTCCTGCCTCAGCCTCCCGAGTCACTGGGATTACAGGCACCCGCCACCACAACTGGATAATTTTTTTTGGATTTTTAGTAGAGATGGGCTTTCACCATCTTGGCCAGGATGGTCTTGAACTCCTGACCTCGTGATCCCCTGCCTCGGCCTCCCAAAGTGCTGGGATAACAGGGGTGAGCCACCATGCTGAGCCTGATGCAGGAAATTTCAATAACAAGACAGCCAGGGAGGAGGCCACGTGAAGACGGGCAGAGAATGGAGGGACACAGCCAGAGCCAAGGAACGCCAGCAGCCACCAGCAGGTAGGCGAGAGACAGGATGGGCTCACCCGACAGCCCCTGGAGGGAGCCAATCCCATCAACGCCTTGATTTCAGACTTCTGGCTAAAATCAAGACTCCCAAAACTGGGAGGGAATATCTCTGTTGCTTCAAACCACCCATTCTGTAGTCACTTGGTATGGCAGCCCCAGAAAACTCAACACGGTCCCTAGGCCAGTTCCCAGCAACTACCTAAGAGACTGAGCGTTTTCTGAGAGTTACAGATGTGGAGGTGACCGCAGTTATAAAATCAGAAACCTGGCCGGGCGGGGGGCTTACGCCTATTCAGGAACCCAGTGCTTTGGGAGGCCAAGGTGGGAGATCACTTGAGTCCAGCAGTTCTAGATCAGCCTGGGCAACATAGCCAGACCTCATCTCTACAAAAAGATAAACAATAATTAGCCAAGTGTGCCAGGCACAGCGACTCATGCCTGTAATCCCAGCACTTTGGGAGGCCATGGCAGGCGGATCACCTGAGGTCAGGAGTTTAAGATCAGCCTGACCAACATGGGGAAACCTCGTCTCTACCAAAAATACAAAATTAGCCGAGCATGGTGGTGCGTGCCTGTAATCCCAACTACTCAGGAGGTTGAGGCAGGAGAATCACTTGAACTCAGGAGGCGGAGGTTGCAGAGAGCCAGGATTGCGCCATTGCACTCCAGCCTGGGCAACAAGAGCGAAACTCCGTTTCAAAAAGAAAAACTAGCCAGGTGCAGTGGTGGATGCCTGAAGCACTAGGAAGGCTACTACTCAGGAGGCTGAGGTGGGAGAATCTGAGCAGAGCCTGAGAGGTTCGAGGCTGTAGTGAGCTATGATTGCACTACTGCACTCCAGCCTGGGCGACTACGCAAGAAGATTCTACCTCCAAAAAAAAAAAAAAAGAACAATGGCAGGCCATGGAGACTCATGCCTATAATCCTAGCACTTTGGGAAGCCAAGGTGGGAGGACTGCTTGAACTTGAGTTCAAGTCCGGCCTTGGCAACACAGTGAAATCCCGTCTCTACAGAAAAAAAAAAAAAAATACAAAAATTAGCCAGGTTTGGTGGTGCACATGTGTACTCCTAGCTACTTAGAAGACTGAGGTGGGAGATCACTTAAACTCAGGAAGCAGAGGTTGCAGTGAGCTGAGATTGTGCCACTGCACTCCAGCCTGGGCGACAGAGCAAGACGCTGTCTTTGGGAAGATACCCGTTCTGAAGAGAATTTCAGATGCAGTGTGGCAGTTTTTTCACACTTGCCAAAGTTTTCAAGTTAGAGATTAGGTGGGAATCCTATGCCTGAAAGGGACCTCACTGCTCTGCTGAGGGGGAAAGCCGGGGTGCGGCTGGTGGTCTTGTCACCCTGCGACCACTAAGGCACATTTGTTGGGCGCAGGACTCAGGAGACTACAGGTTGTCCCTGCAAAATGCCTTTCGGCAGGACAGATCACTGTGAATCCCACTGCCCAAGGTTCAAATCCCAGTGTGCTTACTTACTCAGGGCTAGACCCTGGAGGAACCACAGCCTGACCAGCCCTCCCTATCCTCTGCCTTAGATGGAGAAGAGGACACTTGTGGCGATGACGTCGGGCCCACAGGAAGCACCCACACACTCCTCGCCCCGTCTGCTGCACACGCGCTGGGATGTCCCGTTTCCTACCTAAAAGCTGCTGCCCGTCTCCCTCCAGGTGGATGGACCTCACAGGCAGCTCGTGCCTGGTGGTGTCCAGGGCTGTGGCGAACGTCCTGTATTGCTCCTTGAAGCGTGTGGCCACTGCCTCGAAGGGGCTGAGCATGTCGATCTGTAAGCAGAAGGGATAATGGGGGGAGACCCTGGAGTCCCCTCTCTGGAAGCTTAACGGATTGTGCAGGGTTAAGATACAGCACTGCTCTTCACGACCCCCAAGGGGCTCAGAGCTCAGGAAGTTTCCAAGGGTGTGGTGAGCTCTCCCCAAGAGAGCCAAGTGGATGGTAGAGCGGCCCAGGCCCCTTACTGAGAACGCACATCTGCTTTCCAGTGGTTCTAGGCTTAGGCCCTAAGCTGGGCCCACCTGCTTTACAGCACTGCACCTAAACATCTGCCTTCCACAAGGCCATTCCCGACATGGCCCACTCCCATCCCAAACACGCTGTCTGGGTCTTCATGGGGGTTTGAAATGATATACAGTTGACCCTTGAGCAACACGGGAGTTTGGGGCATCAACTCCTGTGCAGTCAAAAATCTGTATATAACTTTTGACTTCCCCCGAATTTACTGATAGCAACTGTTGACTGAAACGTTACTGATAACAAACATTCAATGAACATGTAAATAGATTAGCATCTACACACACACACGTTTTACACACACACGTTTTAAGACGGAGTCTTGCTCTTTCTCCCAGGCTGGAGTGCAGGGACGCAATCTTGGCTCACTGCAACCTCCGCCTCCCGGGTGCCAGCGATTCTCGTGCCTCAGTCTCCCAAGTAGTGGGTTACAGGCACGCACCACCATGCCCAGATAATTTTTTGTATTTTTAGTAGAGACGTGGTTTCACCATGCTGGCCAGGCTGGTCTCGAACTCCTGACCTCAAGTAATCTACCCGCCTCAGCCTCCCAAAGTGCTGGAATTACAGGCATGAGGCACTGCACATATGTATTTTTTAGACAGATCTTACTGTGTTGCCCAGGCTGGAGTGCTGTGGAGTGATCATAGCTCACTGCAGCCTCCACCTCCCAGGGTCAAGCAAACCTCTTGCCTCAGCTTCCCAAGTAGCTGCGACTATAGGCATATGCCACCACACTTGGCTAATTTTTAATTTTTATAGAGATTGGCCAGACGTGGTGGCTCATACCTATAATCCCAGCACTTTCAGAGGCTGAGGAGGGCGGATCACTTGAGGTCAGGAGTTTGAGACCAGCCTGGCCAACATGGCAAAACCCTGTCTGTATTAAAAATACAAAATGTAGCTGGGCATGGTGATGCATGCCGGTGGTCCCAGCTACTCAGGAAGCTCAGGTATGAGCGTCACTTGAACCTGGCAAGTGGAGGTTGCAGTAAGCTGAGATCGTGCCACTGCACTACAGCCTGGGTGACAGAGCAAGACTCCATCTCAAAAAAAAAAAAAAAAAATTTTTTTGTAGAGATTGGGTGTCACTATGTTGCCCATGCTGGGACAAATATGTATGCATTCATGACATGCCTAACTTTTTCTTAATTTTTTTAGTATTTCTAGGCTATGAGGTTCAGCTGAGTTTCTTCAAATTGTCACAAATCTCTAAAACTTTTTCCAATATATTTATTGAAAAAAAACTGCATGTAAGGAGAACCTCACACTCAAATTCATGTTTGTTGTTTGAGGGTCAACTGGGTTTGTCTCTTTCTCTTCCATTCTGAGCTCCCTAAGGTCAGAGACCCTGCACTCAGTCCAGGGTCTAGCTGCAGGGGTGCTCACACGAAAATTTTGGATGTTAGGGGATGAGCTGTATCTCCCCAAATTCATACCTGACGTTCTCACCCCTAGTACCTTGGAATGTGCCCTTATTTGAAAATAGGGACTTTATCAGGGTCATTAAATTAACATGAGGTGATCGGGGGGTTTTGTGAGGGGTGCTAATCCAACGCGACTGGTGTCTTGTGGGGAAAGGGGGACACAGACACACACAAGGGGAAGGACATGTGAACAGACAGAGAAGACAACCATTCACAGGCCAAAGACAGGGCCAGGAGAGATTCTCCCTCGCAGCCCTCAGACAGAGCCAACCACCAACACCTCCATCTCAGTCTTTCAGCTTCTGGAACCATAAGACAATAAATTCCCGTTGTTTTGCCCATGCAGGTTGTGGGACTCTGTTCCAGCAACCACAGGAAACTCACTCAGCGGGAGGGGGGCCCACCTCTGCCTACCAGCCCTTTCTGGGTTCCAGGGGTTTGTTCCTGTCCTTCTCCCACACGGACGCCACTGACCACACAGCACTAGGAGTGGTGTGCCTCCCACCAGCACCCTGACCCTCCGGGGGGTCCCAGAGCGCGTTGTCCTGTTGCTGCCCATGATCATCGGGTGCTCAGGAAGTCTCCGCACAAGTGCATAGAAGCTGCGCGCCTCCCTTACTGGTTCACACTTCACTTCGCAACCTCATCCTCTAAAAGTGTCACCACAGACCAACACCAGGACCACAGCAAGTGTGGCATTAAAAGCCTAACACAGAGTGAGAAGCCAGTGAGCAATCACACCCTAGGACGAATGCTACCCGAAACAGTGGAGATGGGACAGATTCACAGGGAACACTCACTGGTCACAGAGTGTCACTTACAACTGACCTGGGCATCCAGGACATCTGCCAGCTCCCGCTTCCTCTGAGAGAGGAGAAGCCTGCGCTTCAGCTCATAGGCCTTTTTCTGTAGCTTCTCCTTCTCCTTACACATTATTAATAAATTCTTTTCTGCCCTTCTTTCAAACTCAGCAAGATTGTTCTCCATCTGTTAAACGTGAAAGAAAAGCTCAGGCCGGGCGCGGTGGCTCAAGCCTGTAATCCCAGCACTTTGGGAGGCCGAGACGGGCGGATCACGAGGTCAGGAGATCGAGACCATCCTGGCTAACACGGTGAAACCCTGTCTCTACTAAAAAATACAAAAACTAGCCGGGCGAGGTGGCGGGCGCCTGTAGTCCCAGCTACTCGGGAGGCTGAGGCAGGAGAATGGCGTAAATCCGGGAGGCGGAGCTTGCAGTGAGCTGAGATCCAGTCACTGCACTCCAGCCTGGGCGACAGAGCGAGACTCCGCCTCAAAAAAAAAAAAAAAAAAAGAAAAGCTCAGCCAGGTGGGGCCTCCCTCCCCATAGCGAATGGAGGCCACCCTTCCATCCATGGCATACGTGAACGAGGAACTGTTTTCACCTTTACGGATAGTAGCGTCAGCAGTAGTGTCTGAGACTCCATCATTTCCATCGCTTCAGATAAATCCTTAAGAAAAGAAAAAGACCCTCTCAATTCCTGATGAAGTGGTATAAATCCAGCTCTTTTCCCAGCAGGGGCAGAACTCTGGCTTGTGTGGATTTTCTGTATTCAGTTTGATATTTGGTAGTTCTCTACTGTAGTGGGTCTATTGCTTCTATTTTATTTTGTTTGGTTTTCTCCGGTGCTCTGAGATGAGAGAGGGAGGTCCACAACCTTCCTTCCCCTGGCATCTGGCAGGTGAAGAGACAGCGGCAGCTCGGTAGTCAAGGACAAGCTGAGGATACCCACCAATTTGGTGCTGCACCAGGACCAGAATGCAGTCTCCCCACCTGCTGGTCCCCCACCCACCAGTCTAGTCCTCACCTTAGTGAGACCACAGCCTAGCCGTCCTCCCACCAAGGGACAGAGCCTGGCACTGTGCCTTTTCTAGCACAGCGTGAGCACAGAGAAGTCCCCTGTCTCATTTCTTACATGGTTCCACATTGGTATCCACTACTGAATGTGTACTCGGGCAAATGTACACTCTACAAACGATCTAAGAACATTTGTGGTCTTGATTTTTGTCCTAAAGGGCATGGGTGTCTCATGTGTTCTTAGATCGGCGGGCACTCGGCACCTGGTTCAGAGCGGAAATCTAAATCGCACCTATGCAGCCCGTCTGTGGCCGCCCTCTTGCTTCAAACACTTACTGGGCTCTTTTTCCGAGGGGCAGAAAATGATGTCGACTCGGGTTTCTTTGCTATTGTTTTTGCTAACTGTGGCGTCTTTCTGATGATGCTTTTGTCTAAGATAAAGCACAGCATTTTTAATGGTGAGTAGCGTATCTAGACGGTCCCTGGTTGCCATTTTTTTAAATGATGGGTTTATCGGGATGTAACCTCATCATAAATTGAGGAGTAGATGGACTTATAACAGTCCAGCTTAAAGTTGTTCAACTTTGCAAGGGACAAAAGGCAAGTTTAATATCCTTTACCAAGGTATTAAGTATATTTTTGACGTACAATATTTTCAACTTACAATGGGTTTGTTGGATGTAACCCCATCATAGCTCAAGGGGCAACTGTACTTTGGAAGCCCACTGAGACCTACTGCAACCCCCAGCGAGTGACAGAAGGGGCAAAACAAATGATTTACCATTAATGGCAGAGAGATCCAGGTCAGGTGGAGCCGTGCCATGCCCTTCCAGCAACGTGGACTGCAGGTCACCCTTTCCGACCCCACTGCTATCTGCTGTTAAGAAAAGAATCCCCAAAAGTCAGCACAGTCAAGAGACACTCTCCATTGAAGCCAGGAAACGAGGCCGTGTTTTTGAACAACACCACTTGCTTCTAAAAACCCAATTTCGTCCAAGGTGGAAAGGCAAAAAAAAAAAAAAAAAAAAAACCCTGTGGAAATTCCCAGCCATCACCTTCACCTTGACTCTATTTTTAAAGTACCACTAGAAGAGAGAGACATTCTGTACAACCAAAGAGATGCAAATAAGCCTTTCTGCTAGTTTACAGGATGCTAAGGGTGGGATACGATGCCATACTCCCATTCTACCCTCTACTCTCTTCCCATCTTTTTTGTTTTGAGATGGAGTTTCACTCTTGTCACCTAGGCTGGAGTGTGATGGTGCGATCTCAGCTCACTGCAACCTCCGCCTCCCGGGTTCAAGAGATTCTCCTGCCTCAGCCTCCCAAGTAGCTGGGATTACAGGCACCTGCCACCATGCTTGGCTAATTTTTGTATTTTTAGTAGAGACGGGGTTTCTTTCACCTTGTTGGCCAGGCTGGTCTCGAACTCCTGACCTCAGGTGATCCACCCACCTCAGCCTCCCAAAGTGTTGGGATTACAGGCATGAGCCACCACACTCAGCCAAGTCATCTTTCCATCTTTTTTCTGCAGCTTCTGGACTGTTCGTCTTCCCTGGGAGTTCCCTTCGTCTTTTAACCTATATTCTAAACTGTAAAATTAAGCCTTACACTGTCTAAGATGGGCACTGGCATATAGCATGCTACCATTATACAAGAGCTCAGGAGTGCTGCAAACGCCAACAGATGGCATGTACGATACGCTGTTGTGTTAGGAACTAAGCATGAGACTATTCAATGAACAACTATGCAGCTGAGGAAATGAACGACCTGGAAATGAAAAGAGGAAGGTCACCGCAACTGTAGGGTACAACAAAACAACCATTTGTGTTGAAATTCTTAATCTGGAAAGATCAGCAAAAATCTGTTGAGAGCACATGCCTTCAGTGCACAGACTGGGAGCCTGGGGTGAGGAGGTGGAAATTTTTTTTCTTTTTTTAAGACAGAGTCTTGCTCTGTCACCCAGGCTGGAGTACAGTGGCACAATCTAGGTTTACTGCAACCTCTGCCTCCCAGGCTCAAGCAATCCTCCCACTTCAGCCTCCTGGGTAACTGAGAATACAGGCGAGTGCCACGACGCCCACATAATTTATTTTTTTGTATTTTCAGTAGAGATAGGGTTTCATCATGTTGCCCAGGTTGGTCTTGAACTCCCGGGCTCAAGGGATCTACCCGCCTCATCCTCCTAAAGTGCTGGCTGGGATTATAGGCGTGAGCCACCACACCCAGCTAGAGGTGGTAACTTTTTATTGCTATTGCTTTTGCCCTGGAATATTTTATCACCAGCATGTATAGCATTTGAACTAAGAAAATTAATTTTCTACAAAGCCATACAATGGAACTCAAACAAGCAGTCCTTTGAAATCATTATGGTGAGGTTTAAATTAAGGTTTCTTAGCCATGGCATTGCGAGCACGTGGGGCTGGATCCTTCCTTGCTGTGGTGGGGGGGTCCTGTGCATTGCAGGACATTGAGTGGCCTCCCTGGCCTCCACCCACCAGATGCTAGTAAAACCCCTTCCCCCAGATATGACAACCAAACACATCTCCAGACACTGCCAAAGAGTCCCCTGGGGGTCAGAATCACCCTTGAGTGAGAACTGGTTTTAAGGTGTGGCAGGTCCAGTCTCTGGTCCCCTGACCACACCAGCATTCCCAGCTTCATGCATGGCCTTCGACCCAATTAGATGGGGAAAAACTAGCAGGCTGGCTCTAGTGTGGCTGCTTCTCAACCATGCCTGGGAAGGGCATAGTACGAATTCTCACAAACATCTACACCAGGAATGGCAAATTGTAGCTCATAGGTCAAATCCAGCCTGCTTCCTTTGCTTGTAAATAGTTTTATTGGCACATAGCTATACTTGTTCCTCTATGTCTGGACTGGGGCTGTTTTTAATGTTACAAACAGCAGAGTTGAGTCTTTTTGTTGTTGTTGAGACAGTCTCGCTTGCTTGCCCAGGCTGGAATGCAATGGCGCAATCTCGGCTCACTGCAACCTCCACCTCCCAGGTTCAAGTGATTCGCCTGCCTCAGTCCTGCACCCTCACCCCAAGTAGCTGGGATTACAGGCGTGTGCCACCATGCCCAGTTAATTTTTGTATTTTTAGTAGAAATGGGGTTTCACTATGTTGGCCAGGTTGGTCTCGAACTCCCGACCTCAGGATGAGTCCTCACAGCCTCTCTAAGAGTCTTGCTCTCAGAGCACCAGAAGGAAAACAGTCACGTAGACAAGAAACTGATGTCACAAAGCAGTACCATGATGAATGTGGCTTTTCTCTTGGGCCACACAGGGAAGAAGTGATCTCCCCTTTTCTCCGCATCCCTGCTCACCTCCCCACATCCCCCCAGTCTGTCCTTACACGCCAACTCTTTGCTCACTGCTTCTGACCTTTTCCAGAAAGGAAAGAAGGAACTTTAACTTAGCACCCATGGAGACAAAATGTACTGCCGCACTCATCGCCGCCCGAGGACCAGGGCTGTTTCGCACCTTTGCTTTTCCGGAGCAGGCTGGATTTCCTTCCACCTTCAGACATCTTCCCTCGGGTCTGTGACCCATCTCCTGCAGGAGCCTGTTATGGGAACACATGACACTCAGAGGACAAGACATCCTCCCTTCACAACAAGGGGCCCTGATGTGGTCTGCACTGTGTTTCGTAACTGCTCTTACTTTGAGGCAGGGGAGACATTTAAAGAGGTTTGAAATTTTACCTCATATATACAGGACAAACAACTTTTGTCAAAATGTAGACGCTCACTTGCAGAGAACATAGGAAACTACCAAAATGTTTGCTGGTGATTCTTGACATGGCAGATTACAGATGACTGATTTTTTTCTAGACACATTTCAGTATTTGCTAGTTTTCTAGAGAGAACATATAACTTTGGTCATCAGGAAAAACAAAGTTTTTACACATACGTTGTCAAAAATATTTGTTTTAAGTAACACACGGAACACCGCCCTTCCAATAACCAAAAGCAAAACGAAAACCTTATAAAAAGCAAGGGGCAGGTGCAGTGGCCATGGCCAGGGTCCCAGCTATTCAGGAGGCTGAGTTGGGAGGATCGCTCAGGCCCAGGGGTTTGAGGCTGCAGTGAGCTATGATCACACCACTGCACCCCAGCCTGGGAGACAGAGCGAGACCAGAGCAAGGACATGACGATGCACAGACACCACTCTCATTCAGTATCACAGTGGAGGTCCTCAGATAAGAAGTAAAAGGCAAACAGGTTGGGAAGGAAAAGTAAAACTGTTTTCACAGACGTAATTTTTCATGTAGAAAATCCCCAAACATCTTCAAAACTGCTATTAAATTTAGTAAGTAAGTTTCACAAGAGTTTTCTTTCAATTTTGTGTGTGAACTTGACTGGATATGGGGTGCCCCGGACTGAACATTTTTGGGTGTGTCTGTGTTTACTAATGAGATCAGCATTTGAATTGGTGGATGCAATAAACTGCCCTCCCCAGTGTGTATGGGCACCATCCCATCCCTTGATGGCCTGAATACAACAAAACAGTGGAAGGAGGAGAAATTCATGCCTTTTGCTTCCTGCTTGCCTGGTTGAGCTGAGACATCTTACTCCATCTCCTCCTGCCCTCAAACTGGGACTTACACCTTTGGCTCCCCTGGTCTCAGGCCTTCAGACTCACACTGAACTAAACCACCAACCTTCCTGGCTCTCCAGCTTGCAGACAGCAGATCCTGGGATTTCTCAGTCTCCATAATCACATGAGCCAATCCCGCGTAAAAAAAAAAAGCCAATCCCCCTTTTATATATTCATATCCTTTTATAAGCATCTCTGATTGGTTCTGTTTCTCTGAAGAACTCTAATACAGCAAGGGTGCAGGATGCAGGGTCAATATGTAAAAGTTCACATCTCAGGTCAGGAGATCGAGACCATCCTGGCTAACACGGTGAAACCCTGTCTCTACTAAAAAAAAATACAAAAAACTAGCCGGGCGTGCTGACAGGCGCCTGTAGTCCCAGCTACTCGGGAGGCTGAGGCAGAATAGCAGGAACCCGGGAGGCGGAGCTTGCAGTGAGCTGAGATCCGGCCACTGCACTCCAGCCTGGGCGACAGAGCCAGACTCTGTCTCAAAAAAAAAAAAAAGAAGTTCACATCTCTAGCAATGAAGTAACAATGAACAAGTTTGGAGACTGAAATTAAAAGAGAGTACCATATACAATGGCACTAAACACCAAATGCTTACTTATAAATCCAGTAAAATATGTGTAAGATCTATAATCTGGAAGCTACAAAACAAAGTTGAAAGAAATCCAGGAAGATCTAAATATAAATGGAGAAGCATACCATGTTCATGGATTGAAAGACTCGATGTTATTAAGAAGGCATTCTCCTTGATTTATGGATTCAATATAATCAAAATCCAGCAGATATTTTTCTAGAAAATGACAATTCTAAAATCTCTATGGAAAGCCAAAGGAACGAGAAGAGACTAAATAGTCTTGGAAAAGCATAGTAGGAGGTCTCACATTACCTGATCTCACGACTTAGTGCAAAGCTACACTAACCTCAGTAGTGTGAAACTAGCATAAGGATGCATACATAGAACAATGGAAAAGAACAGAGCCCAGACACCATGCCCACATATATGGTCAACTGGTATTTGACACAGATGATGAGAAAATACAACGGGAAAAAGGAAAATCATTTCAATAAATGGGATAGAAACAACTGAACACCCGTACATGAAAAAATGAACTTTGATTTAAACATCACACCATACACAAAAACTAACTCACAGACTTAAAAGTAAAACCTAAATTACAAAACTCCAAAACAAAGAAAACTGGAGAAAATCTGTGATCTTGGATTAGGTGGAGATATCTTGGATAAGACTCCAAAAGTACAATCCACAAATGGGGAAAGTGATCAACTGGGCTTCATCGAAATCGACAACTTCTGCCTCTTAAATTAAAACACTTAGGCCGGGCGCGGTGGCTCAAGCCTGTAATCCCAGCACTTTGGGAGGCCGAGACGGGCGGATCACGAGGTCAGGAGATCGAGACCATCCTGGCTAACGCTGTGAAACCCCGTCTCTACTAAAAAATACAAACAACTAGCCGGGTGAGGTGGCGGGCGCCTGTAGTCCCAGCTACTCGGGAGGCTGAGGCAGAAGAATGGCGTAAACCCGGGAGGCGGAGCTTGCAGTGAGCTGAGATCCGGCCACTGCACTCCAGCCCGGGCACAGAGCGAGACTCCGTTTCAAAAAAAAAAAAAAATTAAAACACTTAATAGCATGAAAAGACATGCCAGACTAGAAGAAAATATTTGCAAAGCACCACAAAGAGGTGGTATCCAGAATACAGAAAGCACCCTCAAAATTCAATAATAAGAAAACAACCCAATTTAAAACTGGACAAAAGATCTCAACAGACACATCAGCAAAGATACAGGAATGGCAAATAAGCACATGAAAAGATGCTCAATATAATCGGCTATTATGAAAACACAAATGAAAACCACAATGAAGTATCACTTCACACCCACAAGACTGGCTAGAATGTGAAAGTAACAACTTGTACTCTTCATCTATGTGCCTAGTGGGAACATAAAGATGGCGCAGCCACTGTGGATAACAAGTAGTTTCTTGTTACCATCATATAGAGAAAGATGTTTTCATGTACAATTCACGGCTTGTAACTCCTATAAGCCCCTGTTACAGTAAGCAGGATCTTTCTGACCTCCCACACTCCCTTCACCTGCCAGAGAGGGTCCTGCCTCATACCCCAGAGGAAAAAATGCAACAGAGGCCAAGAAGAATCTGAACAGACAGGCCTTGCTGGGTTTAGAGCATATCCTTTTTGACCAATCACATTTCCACAGGGCTGTCCATGCTGCAATCATGCCTAAGTCACGAAGACTCCATAAAAACCCAGAAGGAGCTGGGCGTGGTGGCACGTGCCTGTAATCCCAGCACTTTGGGAGGCCGACGTGGGCAGATCACGAGGTCAGGAGTTCGAGACCAGCCTGACCAACATGGAGAAACCTCATTTCTACTAAAAATATAAAATTAGCTGGGCATGGTGGCGTGTGCCTGTAATCCCAGCTACTCGGGAGGCTGAAGCAAAATAGCTTGAACCCGGGAGGCGGAGGTTGCAGTGAGCCAAGATCGCACCACTGCATTCCAGCCTGGGCCACAGAGTGAGACTCCATCTCAAAAATAAAATTAAAAAAAAAAACACAAAAGGACAGAGCTTGGAGAGATTTCAGATCAGATAGCTGAATACGTGGAGATTCCTAAAGGGCAGTATGCCTGAACGGGCCATGGTAGCTCTGTGCGCCTTCCCCCATATCTCACCCTACACATCTCTTATCCTTAAAAAAAAAAAAAAAAAAAAAAAAAAAAAAAAGACAGGATGTCACTGTCACTCAAGATGGAGTGCAGTGACTCACTGCAGACTTAACCTCCTGGGCTCAAACAATCTTCCTGCCTCAGCCTCCCCAGTAGCTGGGACTATAAGCACCCACCACTACACCCAGCTATTTTTATTTTTTTGTAGAAATAGAGTCTTGCTATGCTGCCCAGGCTGACCTCAAACTGTTAGGCTCAAGCAATCTTCCCACCTTGACCTCCCAAAGTGCTGGGATTACAAGCCTAAGTCACCATGCCCAGCCACTTGGCTATTGAAAAAAAAATTTTTTTCAGAGACAGGGTCTCACCCATGCTAGTCTGGAACTCCTGGCCTCAAATAATCCTCCCATTTCAACCTCCCAAATTGCTGGGATTTCAGGCATGAGCCACCACACTCGGCTCCATCTGTATCTTTTGTAATATCCTTTATAATAAACTGGTAAACCTAAGAGTTTCCTTGAGTTCTGTGAGTCACTCCTGCAAATTAACTGAACCCAAAGAGGGGGGTCATGGGAATCCCGACTTGAACTTGGTCAGAAGTTCTAGTGGCAGAAGAGGGGCAGTCTTGGGGACTGAGCCCTCATCCTATAGGTTCTGATGCTATTTCCAGGTAGAGTGTGTCAGAATTGAACTGGAAGACACCCAGCTGGTGGCTGCTGCTTGCTGGTGGGGGAACCCTCTCACATATCGGTCACAGAAGTCCTGTGTTGACTGTTGTTGAGTGGGAGAGCAGGAAACACAGTCCGAGTTTTTCTATGAGCCAGCAATCCTCCTCTTGGGAGAAATAAAAACATGTCTATACAAAAAACCTGCACAAGAATGTTTACGGAGGCTTTATTCATAATCACCAAGACAGGAAATCAAGTGACTGCCTGTCAATCAATGAACAGATGAACACACTGTGGTCCATCCACTTGATGGAATACTATTCGGCCATAAGAAGGAACCAGGGCAGGCATGGCAGCTCATGCCTGGAATCCCAGCATTTTGGGAGGCCGAGGCAGGTGGATCACTTGAGGCCAGGAGTTCGAGACCAGCTTGGCCAACATGCCAAAACCCTGTCTCTACTAAAAATACAAAAATTAGCCAGGTGGGGTGGTACACACCTGTAATGTCAGCTACTCTGGAGGCTGAGGCAGAAGAATGGCTTGAATCCAGAAGGCAGAGGTTGCAGTGAGCTGAGATTGCACCACGGCACTCCAGCCTGGCTGACAAAGCGAGACTCCATCTCAAAAAAAAAACAACAACAACAACAACAAAAAAAAACAAAAAAAGAAGGAAGAACCTACCTGCAATACATGCAACAACAGAGGAACTTGAAAGGCACTCTGTTAAGTGTCAGGAGTCAGAGGCAAGGCCTGCAAACTGTGATGCCACAGATATGACCTTCTAAAAAAGGCAAAACTGCAGATTCTGAAAGCCAATCTGTGGTTGCCTGGGGGTGGAAGAGGGGCTGGTCCTATCAGAGCACAAGGGGATTTAGGGATGACTCATTCTGTAGCTTGATTATAGAGGCGGTTCCATGACTGTCTATGTCTGTCAAAACAGGCAGGACCCTATGCTGAAAAGAGAGATGCTGACTCCATGTAAATGATACCTTGATTTTAAAAATGGGAGGAAAAAACAGAAAAGATCTAAAGGGCTAAAATGTTACAGCACGCAGACACACGGGGGCGCTGTCACCAAGTCTTGGCGACAACATGAAAATTTGGAGTGTGAAGACTGTGACTCTTTGTTGGAAATTGCTCTGAGAAGAATATCTGCTCGTGCAAAGGTATCCTCTTTTCTCAAGCCAAATCTTAAGTCACAGGGTCAAGAGCCCACCAGCCAACCAGAGCAGAAGACAGGCAGTGGGAATTTGACTTAATTTTATCATAAACCAAGATTTGGAAAGCAGAGGGAAGAATCCAACCTTGACTTCACTGAAAGAAAATATCTAATATTATAATCTACTGATTGTTCACACCAACTCTCACATAAAGCACCTTCTCACATGGTTAAATATCTTTCATGCCATTAGTTTCAATGGTTTCATAGTATTTCATGGTGTGCCTACACGATAGTTCACTAAACTCTTCCTCCAATTCAGAGTGATCAAGGCATGTCATTTTTCCCATAGTTTTTCTCTAAAAACCTGTAGCTGTTTTTTTTTTTTACTCTCTTTTTTTTTTAAGACAGGGGACAGGGTCTCGCTCTGTCGCCAAGGCTGGAGTGCCGTGGTGTACTCTCAGCTCACTGCAACCTCCGCCTCCCAGGTTCAAGTGATTGTCCTGCCTCAGCCTCCTGAGTAGCTGGGATTACAGGCGCACGCCACTGCGCCCGGCTCATTTTTTGTAGTTTCAGTTGAGACAGGGTTTCGCCATGTTGGCCAGGCTGGTCTCGAACTCCTGGCCTCAAGTGATCCGCCCGCCTCGGCCTCCCAAAGTAGCTGTTTTTTTAAATACCAGCAAGACACCAAGAAGTGTGTGCTGGGCACTCGAGAAGACAGCTTCAGAATCCAGAAAGCAAATTAACTGGGTTGAAAGGCAAGAACAGCCTGGGCTCAAGGGCTCACGCTTGTAATCCCAACACTTTGGGAGGCCAAGACGGGAGGATTACTTGAGCTCAGGAGCTCAAGACAAGCCTGGGCAACATAGGGAGACCCCGTCTCTACAAAAACGTTTAAAAATTAGCTGGTGTAGTAGCACACGCCTTTGGTCCCAGCTACTCAGAAGGCTCAGGTGGGAAGACGGCTTGAGCTTGGGAGGTGGAGGCTGCAGTGAGCCGTGAACAAACCACTGCACTCCAGCCTGCACGACAGAGAGAGACCTTGTCTCAAAAACCAAAAAAAAAAAAGGTAAGAACGATATTATGTTTCAATGGAGATCACAGCTTCGTAAAAGAGATGCTTGTAGCCATAAGCCTCCGATGACAGAGACTCACAATTGGCAGCATGAAGGGCTGATGGTCTCAAAAGCACCTGGGTGAAGACCCCAAAATGCTTCCTTCAGGACCAGGTTGTAACCACCTCCCATGACTAGTTTCGGAATCCCAGTTACTCAGAACCACGCTCAGATCTGCTGCAAACGGAAGGTGAGTGCGGCCTTACCTTTTGGGTTGTCTTCTTTTCATACTGCAGATAACGGGACTCAATCACTCTTCCACCTGTAGAGACACACTGTTGGTGCACAACAAAACTATAAAGGACCGAAGACCCCACACACCCAGACCCCATGCCCCAGAGACCCACATGCCAGGGGCCCTCCCCACTCAGTGACCAGAACAGAGGTCACCACTCCTCCTTCTTGCCTCTGATCACATCCTTCAGCAGCCTCGAGCATGCATGGGACGCCTACTGTATGCAAGTCCCAAGCCATCTGTGGAGTCGCAGAGTTCCTGAGGAACTAAGATCAAGGAACACCCCACAGGGTCAAAGCTGCAAGTGCGCTCAGGCAAGCGGGAGGGGAGAAGAAAGAGCTTTCTCTGCCGGCCTCCAGGTGGCTTACTCCTTCCTCCCAGCTCATGTGACCCCAACGGCCCTTCCCCTGCCTGCGTGTGTCTAGGACTCACTCCTGGTACTATCTTTTACTCCCCCCGCCCCTTACTCGGTTTGGGACCCCCTGCCCTGAGACATGCCCAACACCCAGGCCCTCTTCAGACACAGCCAAATCCCTGGTGACAGCCCGACCCCACGTCTCCTTCTAGGGCTACTCCTGGGAGCATGACTGTGGATAAACAAATGCCACCTGTCACCTCAGCTTCTGGGGGTAGGAGTCTGGACTGGATCCGATTGGTTCCATTCTGTCCCCCAGCCCTCTCCCGGACCCCTCCCTCAAACCTGTTCCTCCCACCTCCTACGCCTGGCCCAACCCTCGGTCTCAGCTGGTGACCTGTTTCCTCCTTCCATTGGAAAGACAGAAGTGGCCCCAGGAGACCCTCCTGCCACTACATCCAGTCACCTCCAGTCCGGAGGGTTGCATCCCCCCGGCCCTGTGAATAGACCTCTGTGCTCCCAGGTAAAGCGCCCCCATACTGGGTGCTAAAGCCCAGCCCTCACTTCCACAAGGAAACTCCCCGCAACTCCCACCTCCCTGCCTCAGTCCCCACAGCTCCTCTCTCCACCAGATGCCTCCCCCCATTTCTCCCATCTCCTCGACAGCAAACACTCCAGAGTTCTTTACTCACCATCTCCTCTTCCTCTCCTTTCTTCTTCCCTTGAATCCCACCCCCCACAGTCCAGCTTGCAGACACACCACTGCACCAGAACACCTTTGGACAAGACCACTGTGACCTCCCTTGCTCCTGAGCCCAGAGGTCCATTCTCAGTCCTGGTCATCTGAGCCACCAGGTACAATCATTGCTGGCTCCCTCCTTCCTGAAATCTTCCGTCAGCCTCCAGCCGCCCTTCAGGGCTGAGACAGGCTGGCGTGCTGGATCCATGGGCTCAGGAAGCCTGAGTGCCTCCGGGAACCTTCTGAGCCCGGTGCCACCAGCAACTTGCCTACTACCCTTATCACTTTGTCACCTCTCACATGCTCTATTTGGCTGCTCTGCTGTGTGGACCCCCTTGTTGTGCATCCCCCTGCAGGCACCTCCCTCTCTCAAGGCTCTGCTCAGTTCAGACCACAGCACGCCTGCCCCTGCCTGCCATTTCGTCACAGCATCTGCTAGCGCACCCCACAGCCTCCTTATGGTTCTCATGCAAGGCCCACCTCCCCCCTAGAGCCCCAGGGGCCCGGGATTTTTGTCTCCTTTGCGTGCTGCTATGTTACACCACCTGACACGGGGTAGGCACTCAAGAATATGTCAAATGAATGATTCCAGGCCAGGCGCAGTGGCTCACGCCTGTAATCCCAGCACTTTGGGAGGCCGAGGCGGGCAGATCACCTGAGGTCAGGAGTTCCAGACCAGTCTGGCCAACATGGAGAAACCCTGTCTCTACTAAAACTACAAAAACTAGACAGGCGTGGTGGCACATGCCTGTAATCCCAGCTATTTGGAAGGCTGAGGCAGGAGAATCGCTGGAACCTGAGAGGCGGAGGCTGCAGTGAGCCGAGATTGTGCCACTGCACTCCAGCCTGGCGACAGAGTGAGACTCTGTCTCATTAAAAAAAAAAAAAAAAAAAAAAAGAATACTTTGGCATTGTATCAGTGCCATAGAGCTCAGAGGTTTGCCTTTGTACTGAAGAGACCCAGGGAGAGCGACATGCTCAATGTCACACAGCTTGAGAATTCAGTCAAGTGAGATTGTGACTTCAACCATATCTTTGCGCTAGTTGATTCTTCTGTTGAGGACTGGGGCTGCAGCTGCTACCTTGAGAGGAAAAGGAGGTGCCCTCAGAGTTAACAAGGATCCTGCAGTCAGCCAAAGGGCTGGGCTGTCAATCTGGGCAGCCTCAGGGCAGGAATGCGCCATGCCTGCAGAGCAAGCGTGGGTGCAGGTGGGTGCCCGGCAGATATGGACAACCGGGAGGCCATTCTCATGATACAGGTCTCTAAGGGCTGAGGCCAGGACCAGGTGGGGTCCCAGGGACAGAACCAAGCCACATAAAGAGTCTCCCCATGGATGGTGATCGAACAGCTGAGAGAAAGGATATCCCCAGTTCCCAGCAGAGAGACCATCCAGCCCAGGTCTTTCTAGTAGTATCAGCAAACAGTTTTGCTCAACAAGAAGGATCTCAGGCTTGGGCTGCCTTGGACGGTAGGGAAAGAAAAGCATTTTCAAGTTTCCAGAAAACTAGGATTCAACTGTTTGTTTTAAACAGGCTGGCCAGGCATGGTGGCTCACGCCTGTAATCCCGGCACTTTGGGAGGCCGAGATGGACGGATCACTTGAGGTCAGAAGTTCGATACCAGCCTGGCCAACATGGTGAAACCCTGTCTCTACTAAAAACACAAAAATGAGCCAGGGTGGTGGCACGCACCTGTAATCCCAGCTATTCAGGAGGCTGAGGCAGAGAATCGCTTGAACCTGGGAGGCAGGAGCTGCAGTAAGCCAAGATTGCACCACTGCACTCTAGCCTGGGTGACAGAGCGAGACTCCATCTCAAAAAAATAAACAGACAAATAAACAAACAGGCTGAATTTTCCACAGAAGCAATGTTATAAAGAAGGATACAATTCTTGTCCAAGAATGAGGTAGCTCATAAATATACCAGGTGTCATATGCGAGATTAACATGCAATGTTCAGAACTTGGGAATAAGTGGTCAGGAAATAAAAAGACAACTCACCCAGCGATGCTGAAACACACAAACCTTGCCTCACTTGGAAATAAAATCCTGCTCTAAGCTCGCTGAATTGGGCCCTGCAACACTGCATACACTGAGAAAATACCTCATTGTATCATTGTCTTGACCTCCAACGATGCACTCTAGAATCTACCATGCAAGCCGAGCATTTCCTTTGTTTTTTGAGATAGAGTTTTGCTCATCACCCAGGCTGGAGTGCAGTGGCGCGGTCGTGGCTCACAGCAACCTCCACTTCCCAGGCTCAAGCCATTCTCCAGCCTCAGCCTCCTGAGTAGCTGGGATTACAGGCACCTACCACCATGCCCAGATAATTTTTGTATTTTTAGTAGAGATGGGATTTCACCATGTTGGTCAGGGCTGGCCTCGAACTCTTGACCTCGTGATCCACCCGCCTCAGCCTCCCAACGTGCTGGGATACAGGCATGAGCCACCATGTCCAGCCACATTTCCTTTTTTTTTTTTTTTTGAGACAGTCTCACTCCATCGCCCAGGCTGGAGTGCAGCAGTGTGATCCTGGCTTGTAGGGGAGGCTGTTAACGGTGACCCCAGACCAATAGGTGGAAATCAGACGTACAGGCACCCCTCATGAGACTGACACGCTTACGCAGTGGGAATTTAGAGTTGGATTTTAGGCCGGGGGCAGTGGTTAATGCCTGTAATCCCAACACTTTGGGAGGCGGAGGCAGGAGGATCACTTGAGGTTAGGAGTTCGAGACCAGCCTGGGCAACAGAGCAAGACCCTGTCTCAAAAAAAAAAACAAGAGTTTGATTTTAGATAATGATCTCCATGGTCTCTACACCCACGCTTCCAGGGGACATGTCCTGGACACAGCCCATGACCCCCATGGCCGCAAGGGAAGCCACTGCTCAAAATGACCACCACCATTCTTGACACATTCCTCGCCGCAGGGCTGGGACGGCCAAATCCACAATCCCCAGAGGTGTGACTACAAGGAAGTAAAGCCATAGGCCCCCTTTTCCGGCCTGTTTTTTCCTTCCTCCAAAAGCACGGAATGAAAGAAGAAAACCATGTTCCTTAAAGAGATCCTGACACTGCTCACCTTGAACTCTTTTCTCCTTCTTCTTGGCGCTGCTAGGATTGGTGGGGCCGGTTGCAGGCTTCCTGCAAGAGAAGAGAGAGAGGTCTTGTTCATCTCACTGCCCAAGAAGCACAGGGAAGCCGGCGAGGTGCCTCTGCTAGTTGAAGCTCAGATAGCCCAGTCCAAGGGCTGCCTGAGGACAATTTCAGTGAGGCTGGGCCACCTCAACAGGAAGAGGGACAAAAGGAGTAGCCAGCCCTGGTCACCTGGGCAAGAAGGCATAGGTGAACATCTGAACTGAGAAGAGAGGAGGGTAATGAGAGCTCCGTGGGAGAGATCGCAGGAGATCTCAAATTATCCCTGGGTTCATTCATTCACCAGACATTGATGCACCTACTGTATAGCAGTAGAGACACAGTGGCGAACAAAACACAGAGCTCCTTCAAAAAAAGGGAAGATCAACATCTTGATAGGCAGGTACTAGGAGTGGTCCTGGCAGGTACCTACCTCACTTTGGGAGGCTGAGGCGGGTAGATCACAAGGTCAGGAGATCCAGACCATCCTGGCTAACACGGTGAAATACCATCTCTATTAAACATACAAAAATGAGCCGGGGTGGTGGCATGCACCTGTAGTCCCAGCTACCTGGGAGGCTGACACAGGAGAAAGGTGTGAACCCGGGAGGCAGAGGTTGCAGTGAGCCGAGATCACGCCATTGCACTCCAGCCAGGGCAACAGAGTGAGACTCCATCTCAGTAAATAAATAAATACAAATAAAAATAAAAATAGAATGATGCCTGATGTAATTGGAAAGAAGGAACCCTGAGATAGGAATCGCTGACTCATCTGCCATGGGGGTGCAGGAGAGGGAGAGTCTAGGATGACTAGGGGTTTCAGGGTTTCAGCCTGATCTAGTGGTAAAAGAAGGGATCCAGGAACAGACACCAGCAACACAGGAGGGGCAAGTAGTGAGGGGGACAAGTGAAGGGGCAGGGCCACGCCCAGGGCACTGTAACTCCTGCTCCCATTACCAAGGGCGGCTCCACTGGTCCCTGCGGCCACCTCCTCTGAAGCGGGCTCCCAGGACCCCAAAGTGAGACCCAGGCAATGCTGGGGACACTTCCAGGCCACCGTGGGGAGAGGCAACTTAGTAAATGTTCGCCAGGTGCCAGGAGTTGTGGTCGCCCACAGGCTCCTCCTAACCCGACAGCTTCCTAACTGTTAACACCGGCTTTTTCCTCCTTTTTCCTCGCTGCAAAACAAAGACACACAGGTCTTACATACGTCACCCCCGGGGCAGTCTCAGAGCCAGAAAGAGACAAGAGCACAGATTCCCTCCGGGGACTGAGCTAGGGCTGTGGCCTCAAACCGAATGGGCTCCTAGGTGAACCTACTGCGACCTGAGGGGGGTCCCTACAACCTGTGCGAGCCTCAGGTACACCTGTACCTGGGAAGTGCTACTGTCAATCTATCGGTTACGGCCAAGCGGCGGTGGAGTGATTCCTCTTGCTGTCCAGTTTCACTTCAGTTTGCACCTGGCACGATCAACACTGGCAGAATTAACAAAACTAGACAAATACAGCCTCAGGATCATTCATGCCTAGCTCTCGGTCACTATGCAAGTCACGTCCCCTCCCTTGGTCTCCATCATCTCCCCAGTAAACTGGGAGTACAGAATAAAGCGCATGGGAGGATTAAAGGGGACACTTTGGTCGCCCACCACTTGTTCACTGCATAACGGTAATTCCAAGAGCGACATCACAGTAAAGACCCAGGCGCCGATCTAAGCGCGTTTCAGCCTCACGCGACGCCTACGAGGTTGAGCTGCGTCATCGGCCCCATTTCGTAGCGGAAGAAGCGAGGCACCGGGCGGTCAGGCTGCTTGCCCGACGTCGCCCCGCGTCCCAGCTGAGGACGCGGAATTCGGGGCCGGTCGGGTGTCCGCGCTCCGGAGCATGCGCAGAGGCAGCACGCCATTGGGGTGTTCAGGGGCCCGTGCAGTTCCTGGAGGGGTCGAACCCGAACTCACCCCGAGGGTCCCCACTCCCCAACTCCGCTGCCCATACTCTCCAGCCCTCTGGCGTCTACAAATCCAGACCTGCGGGCGCCTCAACTCACCCAGCGCCGCGCCCCGAGGAATCCGCCATTTTCCCGCCTTCCACCTCAAGGCCCGACCCGCCGGCTTTTCAAAGCCGGACCCGCCCACTTGCTTGCGGGTCGGACCATTTGTGGAGCCTCAGGAGGGGTGGCTGCGAGGCGTGAGGCAGCGTCGGCTAAATGCGGAGAGCGCGGCCCCCGACGCGTGCACTGCCTGTCTTCCCCTCGCGCTTGGTCTCGCCCACCATCGGCGGTTGGGGGTTGTGGTGGTGGGTGGGGCCTCAGCTGTCGGAAAGTAGGGGCGGGGCTTTTCGCGATGTCCCGCCCCCTAGGCGCGCTGGCGTCACGCCCCCTTCCCCGCCCCTCCGGAACCCGGAAGCGGGAGCGCGCGGGGGAGCGGCGGGCGCGGCGGGGCGGAGCGGTCGGAGCAGCGGCGGGCTGGCAGGCGGTCGTCCGGCCGGGGACCCGGCCCGGGACCGGCGGCGCGCGGCGGCCGAGGCCAGGTGAGTTCCAGGCGGCCTCGGGTTGGCGACTCGAGCTCGAAGCCTGCCTTTGGGGGCTGCGCAGAAGAGGGACGGAGCTGAGGGCTGATGGGGGACGCGACAGCAGGGGTGGAGGGGGCGGGAACGAGCCTAGGGGTCTTGGAGAGGTTGCTAGGGATGAGGTGGAAGCGAGATGGTGAAGGAGAAAGTGGATGGAGATGGAGCTGGTGAGGGAGTTCGCGGGCGTGGGGGGGTGAGTCTTGTGGCTTTGAGCAGCTTCTCTGAAGAGGACGTGGCTTAAGTGGTAATTGGGGGGTCGCAGGAAACGGCGTTGTGGGGAGGCAAGGAGGCGGGAACGAGAGGCCCAGGCTGGGGGAGTGGGCAAGGCCAGTGGCGGGACAGCCGGGGTGCGGTGCGGGGGAAGGGGTGCGAGACCGATCTGGGGACGTCTGCCCGCGCGATTGAAGGAAGGGTGTCTGAGAAGAGGGCGGCGCCTGGCCCCCAGTGGGCGCTCAGTAACTGCGGGGGGTTCTGAACTAACTGATGCGGCAGCCGGCTATTGGGAAGCGGGGAAATGGGAGCTGAAAGGGAAGTAAACGGAGTAGAAGTCGTGGTAAGAACTAAGGGTAGGCTTAGGGAGGGAGGGCCAGGAGAGGAGGGAAGAGAAGGAAGGGGTTAGAATGGCCCCGTGCAGATAGATGTTGAGGTGCAGCTCCTGGAGATTCCGTCCCGCCCACTCTCCCCTCTTGATTCATGTCCTTCCTGACTTCACACTCAACAGTTGGGTGACCGGGGACGCGTCCCAACACCTTCTGTGCCAGTCTCCTGGTCTTGGAAACGGCACCACCCTCCCTTTAAGACAGGACTAGCGGGATTCTGGGATTCCCTCGATCCAAGGAAGAGACCTCAGGGCCGGCTGTGAGGCCGGAACTGTTTTTCAGGAGGGAGTGTGCATGCACCCTCATGTACAGGACTGTTGCCACCTCCGCAGAGCTGCATCCTTGGACTTAAATGGGTAAAACGACATACAGGAAATCGGTCCCCCGGTTGCTCTGAGCTCAGCCCTGGAGAGGCAGGACAGCCATGAGTCCTCCTTTCTTTCCTGGGCACCCTGGAGGCCAGGGGTCTTTAAGGGAAGGCTTCTCTGTGCCTCTGTCTGAGGTGGGAGCCGGTGGGGACACTGTGTTTTGCAGCCAGAGGGTCCTAACTCGGTTTGTTTTTTGGTGTTGGAGTCTTCAGAATCTTAGGGTGTCCAGGAGCAGCTGGAGGTGACCTGGGAGACAGGAAAGTTATTCACATCTGACAGGCCTGACTCTTGTGGCCCCTGCAGGGACTTTGTGCAGGGTGCTTTCTCCCCTTTCCCAAGTGTGGGGATCTTAATCTGGGATCTGCCAGAAGGGCTGGGGAACCCCAGCTTATATTTAGTTTATAGCTCATTCAAGAGATGAACCTGGGTAGTTGGGATATAAAGAGGGCCACAGAAAGATAAATACCCCCTTCACTTCCAGAATATCCTGGCCTTTAGGAAAGGTGGCTTTGGCCTGGCTTGCCCCAGGACATGCAGTGACAGCCCACAGTCATGCCTCCTGCAGACATTGAACTGTGGGCTTGCCCTGGCCAAGACACCCCAATGAACAGGACCGCAATCTTCTGATCCCACAGCCCTGCGATGACCTCTTCCTGCCCCTAGAGAATGGCCAAGCAGGGTCTTGTGGAGGGAGCACTGTGTTGGAGATCCTGGCTTTGCTCAAGTCTCTGCCTGTTTCTGTCCTCTCACCTGCAAAATGAATGAATTGACCTCCATCAGCGTTTTTCAACGTGAAACCCAACTCTTCTCATCACTGTCTTGTCTCCAGTTCCTGTCCCCCCCACTCCCGGCCTTGAACTCCACACAGCACCCCCACTCTTCATTCCTGGCTACCATAATCCTGCTTTTATTCCGTTTTCCATTCTACAGTTTATATCCAAAAATGATTGATTGATTGATTGATTGATTTTTACCGCTTCTTCATCATCCAAATAAAAAATTGCATTGTCGAAAGTACTTTTGCACATTGCACCTATTCCCAAAGCTTTGGAAACTGCAAATTTCTGGAAATCCCGAGGCAGTACCCTCCCTCGGGTCCAGTCTGGTGACTCAGTGGAGCAGGTAGAGACGTGGGAATCTCCCCTTTCTGTTTGGCTGTAGGATTCGTTATTCTCTCCCCACCGGGACCTGTTAACTTGCTGTTTCCCATTCCTCGTCTCTTCCAAATGGTGTGTCTTGGGTGGGCCTAGATTTCAGTTAGGCAAGGGTTGATTCTGCCAGGCGCTTGGTAGATTCCTGGGGACAGAGGTGCCCCCCCAACCACCGCTCCCGCCCCCGCCGCAACCTTGCACTTCCTCTTCGGAAAGAATGGAGTTCAGGCTGGGCCGCGGTGGCCGTAATCCCAGCACTTTTGGAGGCCGAGGCCGGTGGATCACAAGGTCAGGAGTTCAAGACCAGCCTGACCAATATAGAGAAACTCTGTCTCTACTAAAAATACAAAAATTAGCCGGGCGTGGTGGTGTGCGCCTATAGTCCCAGTTACTCTGGAGGCTGAGACAGGAGAATTGCTTGAACCCAGGAGGTGGAGGTTGCCGTGAGCCAAGATCGTGCCATTGCACTCCAGTCTGCGGGACAGAGCGAGATACCCTCAAAAATAAAAAAATAAAAAGGAATGGAATTCAGATCAGGTCATCAGTACAGTGACAGAGGGGCCACAAGATATTATAGGGGCAGAATTAGGAACAACCAATGCAATCTTTAGGACAAGGGGGATTCTAGCAGGTTTCCTTGGAAGTGGTGGCTGGCCCCAGGTCAAACCTGGAAAGATACCACGTGTTAAACCACGCCGGGCAGAAGGGATTGCTCAAGCAGAGATACGTTTGAAGCCCGGCCTGTACAGAGCATCCCAGCTCTCTCATTCTGCCAACCGGCAGCGCGAGGGTCCTTGTTCTTATCTTCCTGATACAGAAACAGGCCCAGGCAGGTGATAACTTCAGAGATGGTTCCTTGAGCTTTCTAGAAACATGCAGGATCCTTAGTAACCTTTAACTGGGGAAGCCCAAATCTCCAGGCAGTTTCTCAACCACACCACCATTGACACTCGGGGCTGTGCACTGTAGAACGTCGAATACTGTCCCTGGCTGTCTCCCATGAGATGCCAATAGTATTCCGTGCCCTCTAAGGGGTAACAACCGAAAATGACTCCAGCCATGGCCACGTGTCCCCTGGCGGGGGCGGGCCCAGAATCACCTCTGCAGGTGAAATGTGATGCTCATTAGTAAAGCCTGGTTCGCCTCTAGGGCCCATCATTGCCTCAGTGGGTCCTTGGTGTTTGTGGAGCCCCCTGAGAAACTGCCACTAAGATTGGGAATGGGGGCAGAGACCAGGAACTGAATCCTGCCATCCAGTCAGTTCTTAATCAGCGGGAGCAGGTCTCCATAAAAAGGAGGAACAGTTAGGAACTGACTGTGGGGGAGGTTAGGCAACGTGCCCCAGGGTGGACAGCGGGCGCCCTTGTCTTTCTCTTCTTTGTCTTATGACTGACCTGGATTTCTGGAGGAACTGTCCTTGTCTTAGAACGATCTGTTGCTTTTCTTCTGAGATTAGAGGTATTAGATTCTCTCCCAAGAGCTACTTGGGAGGTTGTCCTGGATAAGCGTCGCTTTTGTAAGCTGCGTTATCTCTTCCGTGGACCCTTTCGCCCACCCGTTCCCAAGCACACACTGCTGAATTTTTGTTCTTGGTCCATCTTGCTCTCCCCTTTCCTGCTTGGCCCCCTCCTTGACCGTGACTTTGCTGCTTTCCCTTGATTGGAGGAAACGCTCTGGGGCCACGGGACTGACGGTCCCTTCTGGGTGCTGCCCCCGCACCCCACCCACCAGCCCTTTGTGTGCCCGGCATCCCCAGCCCAGCTGTGCCAGGCTGCCCCTGCTCGGCCGGCCATTCAGACAGCCCCAGGCGGCCTCTCAGCAGAGCAAGACAAGCCCTTCTCTTCTGCCCTCGTGGTCCCTGGAGTGGCAGAACAAAGGGCTCTGTCTCCACACCAGCCCACCGCCACAGCCCAGAGCCCCGTTCCCTTTCAGTTTCTATCGTGGCTGGGACAGAGCCTCAGAGATTAGGCATGTTTCAGAAATGCAGCTGACGAGTTTGGGTTCTACTCATTTCCTCAGCGAGACTTTCTGAGCCCGAGCCCAATGATAAATAAAGTAGTGATTCAAGGGTTCAGCCCGTGGGTTCGTCGGAGTGATGAATAAGATATCCTTGTCTGACTCACTTGTTTAAAACCCATCTCTGCCCTGCTGCACAGAGCTGTATGTGCACGAGAAGGAGCCCCGCTAGGGGTATTTCATGGCTGTTGTTGCTGGGTGCCTGAGTTTGCTAGGGCTGCTGTAACAGAACCGCACGCTGGGTGGCCAAAATTACAGAAATATATTGGCTCGCAGTTCTAGAGGCCAGACGTTTAAGATCACATTCAAGATCAAGGTGTTGGCAGGGTTCGTGCCTTCGGAGGGCTGTGAGAATCTGTTCCAAGCCTCTCTCTGTTGGCTCATACACAGCCGTCTCTCCCTGGGTCTTTACATCGTCCTCCCTCTGTGCCCTGTCTCTGTGTCCAGATTTCATCTTACCAGGACGGCAGTCATAGGGAAGGGGGCCCACCCTAATGACATCATTTTAAGTGAATCATCCCCATAAAGACCCTGCCTCTAGGCCAGGCTTGGTGGCACACGCCGGTAATCTCAGCCTTTTGGGAGGCCGAGGCGGGAGGATCGCTTGAGGCCAAGAGTTTAAGACCAACATGGACAACATAGCAAGATCCCATCTCTACAAAAAAATACTAAAATTAGCTGGACATGATGGTGAATGCCTGTGGTCCTAGCACTTTGAGAAGCTGAGACAGTAAGGATCACTTGAGCCTGGGAGTTTCAGGCTACAGTGAGCTATGATCATGGCACTGCATTCCAGCCTGGGTGACAGAACGACACCCCTATCTCAAAAAAAAAAAAGATCCAAGTATACTCATACTCTGAAGGTCTGAGGTTTAGGATTTCAATATGTGAATATTTGTTTGTGGGGGGGAGTGGTGGACACAGCTCAGCCCATAACACTGAGAAAGGCGCAAATTCAAATTGTATTTTTATTTATTATTTATTGGGGGGGGGACAGAGTCTCGCTCTGTCACCCAGGCCGGAGTGCAGTGATGCAATCTTAGCTCACTGCAACCCCTGTCTCCCAGGTTCAAGTGATTCTCCTGCCTCAGCCTCCCGAGTAGCTGGGACTACAGGCGTGCACCACCATGCCCAACTAATTTTTGTATTTTTAGTAGAGATGGATTTTCATTGTGTTGACCAGGCTGGTTTTAAACTCCTGACATCAGGTGATCCGCCCGCTCAACCTCCCAAAGTGCTGCAATAACAGACATGAGCCACCGCGCCTGGCCTCAAATTACATTTTCAGATAATACAGGAATCTGGGGGGAAATGATCGTGTCAATAGAGAACAGGTCCATTTTGTCTTTTCTTACTCCTTTAAATAAACACTTTAAGGGTGAGTAGGTTGGTTGGCTGCATCAATTTTGGAAGCTCCCTGTTGGGAATTTTCCAGATCTCACACTCATACGTTCAAGGGTGACTAAAGAGAGGTGAGAGGCCTGGCCCACGCCTGTAATCCCAGCACTTTGGGAGGCCGAGGTGGGAGGATCACCTAAGGTCAGGAGTTTGAGACCAGCTTGGCCAACATGATGAAACCCAGTCTCTACTAAAAATACAAAAATCAGCCGGGTGTAGTGGCACGCACCAGTAATCCCAGCTACTTGGGTGGCTGAGGCAGGAGAATTGCTTGAACCCGGGAAGCAGAAGTTGCAGTGAGCCGTGATCCCACGCCACTGCACTCCAGCCCAGGCAAGAGTGAGCCTGTCAAAAAAAAAAACAGAGGTGAGGACCCAGCCCAGGGAGGAGTGGATCCCGTGGGATTTTACAGGAGATGTGTTGAGGGCCAGGCCCACGAGGCCGTGTGTGCCTGGTGGGGAAGCAGGATGAAGTTTACAAGCAGGGCATGGGGCGGGGGTGTCTCTGTTCTCAGTATTGCTGGCGTCAGGGGCAAGGGATATCCAAAGTAACTCCACTCAGGGACCTAAATGACCTTAGGACCAACTGCTGTCACAAGTGATTGAACAAAAGAAGTTTCTGGAATGTCTTAATATCCTTCAGCAAAAAGGAAGTATTGGCTGGGAGCCGGGCTCAGAGCTGGCCCTTGGGGAGACTGAGGAGAACAGAAATAGCCCTCGCCTCTGTTCAGATATTCAGCCAGGAGTCACGAGCATGGAAGTCAAATTAATAGCCCAGTGGGGTCTGTGAAGGTGCCAGCAGCGGGCGAGCCTGTGGTGGGAGCCGGCCTGGCCTGGGGACTCGCTTATGGGGGAAGTGGGAGACCTGAGAGCTTCGCCCATCAGCCGTACCATGGGTCATCTGCCTGCGAGGTGGGCACCGCTGCTTCCTCACGAGTGAAGTCACAGCGGCACAGCAGCAGGGGGAGGCTCAAGGCTTTGCTGTGGATCTTCCTGGGCTCACTGCTCAGAGCATCTCCACGAGGAGGCGTCTGCCACCTTCTGCATCCCATTCCAGGGCAGATGAGATCGGGGGCAGGAGGGTGACGTTTGAGATTTTGATTCCCAGGGTACGGGGATTCACGCAGGGCCTTAATTTCCTGGTGAATGTGCCTTCGGGGTCAGGGGGTAGCTTGTCCACTGCTTGGGAAGACCCCTGAGGTCCTCGTCGTGTCACGTGGAAATGCTATTTATTGGGTGGGCACGAGAACAAGAGAGGCAGAGAAAGTGCAGTCGTACTTATTTGGCCCACAGGCGCCATGGAAACTGGTTCCTTTTCCCTGGGTGGTCCCTTGGGAGTCAGCCCCATGATTTAGCAGGGAAGGGAGAAGGTAAGGGTTGGGGTGTCCTGGAGTGAAGAAAGTGGCCTGAACCAGGATGGGTGCCTTCACAAGGCTGGCTCCCTGTTGCACCCCGCGCTCTCAGTATCCTGCGGCCAAGTGAGCATGGGGTTGGAACCGTGCTAACGTGTCAAGGGCCCATGGGTCCTTAGGAGGCTGAAAGTATGCAAATGTTCCTTTTTTTTTTTTTTTTGAGACAGGGTCTCACTCTGTCACCCAGGCTAAAGCGCAGTGGCATGATCTTGGCTCACTGCAGCCTTGATGACCTCCCTGGGCTCAAGTGATCCTCCTACCTCATTCTCCCTAGTAGCTGGGACTGCAGGCAGTCACTACCACGCCAGGCTAATTTTTGTATTGCTTATGGAGACGGCATTTCACCATGTTGCCTGGTCTGGAACTCCTGGGCTCAAGCGATCACCCGCCTCAGCCTCCCAAAGTGCTGGGATTACAGGCATGAGCCACCACACGCAGCCACTTTTCTGATTGATTTAAAGCATAGCTTCTCAGCCACAGCATTGGTGACATTGGGGGCAGATCATTCTCTTGGGTAGGAACTGCTGTCTGCACTGTAGGGTATTGAACAGCGTTCCTGGCCTCCACCCTTCAGATGCCAGTAGCATCCCCTCCTCCGTGTCTGGATAACCAAAAATGTCTCCAGACATGACCAAGTGTTTCCTGGAGGGCAGAGTCAGCCCTGGGTGAGAAACACTAGTTTGGGGTTCTGTTGACTCCTAAATGAGTTTGCGTCTGTCATCATCTTACTGACTGAAGTCCTAGGATGCTGCGCACATTTTTTTTTTTTTTTTTTTTTTTTTTTTTTTTGAGATGGAGTTTTGTTCTTGTTGCCCAGGCTGGAGTGCAATAGCACAGTCTCGGCTCACTGCAACCTCCACCTCCTGGGTTCAAGTGATCGATTCTCCTGCCTCAGCCTCCCAAGTAGCTGGGATTACAGGCACCCACTACCATGCCCAGCTAATTTTTGTATTTTTAGTAGAGATGGGATTTCACCATGTTGGCCAGGCCGGTCTTAAACTCCTGACCTCAGGTGATCTGCCTGCCTTAGCCTCCCAAAGTGCTGGGATTACAGGCGTGAGCTGCTGCACCCAGCTCACACATTTAAATACACAAAGTGAATGGGGAAGGAGAGAGGAGAGAAATCAGAGAGACTAGGTAGATTCTCCTGGTTAGTAACCCACTGGGGGCCAAGTGCGGTCATCCATGCCTGTAATTCCAGCACTTTGGGAGGCAGAGGTGGGAGGATCCCCTGGGCCCAGGAGTTCCAGACCAGCCCTGGCAACATAGTGAATCCCCATCTCTACAAAAAGATTAGGCAGGTGTGTTGGCACATGCCTGTGGTCCCAGCTACTCAGGAGGCTGAAGCCAGAGGATCACTTGAACCTGGGAGGTCGAGGCTGCAGTGAACCAAGATGGTACCACTGCACTCCAGCCTGGGTGACAGAGAGAGACTCATCTCAAAAAAAAAAAAAAAAAATTATTAGGAGTGCATTCTGGTGTTTAGTGTGAGGAAGGAATCAATTTTTTTCCAAATAATTAATGTAGGGTCTCTCACCCTCAGCACTGCTGATATTTGTGGCTGGGTCCGTCTCTGTGGTGGGGCCCTGAGCACCATGGGGTGTGGAGCAGCATTTCCAGCCTCAACCCTCTTCATGTTGATAGCATCCTCCCTGTCCCGACAACCAAATATGTCTCAGGGCCAGGCACAGTGGATCACACCTGTAACCCCAACACTTTGGGAGACTGAGGTGAGCAGATCACTTGAAGCTAGGAGTTTGAGACCAGCCTGGCCAACATGGCAAAATCCTGTCTCTACTAAAAATACAAAAAAAACACACACACACAAAAAAGTAGCCAGGCATGGTGGTGTGCACCTGTAATCCCAGCTAGTTGGGAGGCTGAGGCACAAGAATAGCTTGAACCCAGGAGGTAGAGGTTGCAGTGAGCCAAGATCATGCCACTGCACTCCAGCCTGGGCAACAGAGCAAGACTCTGTCTCAAAGAGAAAAAAAAATGTCTCAGGACAGAGGTTGCCAAGTGTCCCCTGAGGGCAGAGTCTGTTCCAGGGGAGAAACACTGATATAGAAGAACACCAAGCTTTTGAGGGGCAAGCAGAGCCTGTTGAGACCTGCAGGTCAAGCCCATGACTGGCCTGAGGTGACTCATTTCTTACCTGCCTTCGTGGTGTGATCACCAGGGTCCCTGGCACAGGGATGAGCTTCAAGGGGAGCTGGGGAGTGACTGTTTCACCAAAGACATTGGTGGCAGCAAATCCTGGGACCATTGCCCCCCACCATCTGGTTCCGCTCTCAGGTGATCAGAAAGTGGAACCAGCTTGAGCCTGGGAGGTCCTTTGTAGAAACTGGGCAGAGGGTGGGTTTCCTGGCCAGGAGGAGGAGCATCTCTCTGAAGGCCACAAGGGCTGGATTGCGGATAGGCGGCATGGGGGGATCCTGGCATGCAGAGAGCACTCCACGTGGAAGCCAGAAGCCTGGAACAGATGGGTGGCCAGGTCGCGAGCCACCTAGGCAGCTCAGCAGATGTGGAGAATGGGAATAAACTCAGGGGTCTTTTGGGGGATTAGTGGAATAGGTGATAGCTAAAAGGTACAGGGTTTCTTTTTAAGGTGATGTAAATGTTCTAGCCAGGGGCAGTGATTCATGCCTGCAATTTCAGCTCTTTGGGAGGCCAAGGCAGGAGAATCACTTGAGCCCAGAAGTTTGAGACTGGCCTGGGCAACATAGGGAGATCTCATCTTTAAAAAAAAATAGAAAAATTAGCTGAGTGTGGACTTGCACCTGTAGTCCCAGCTACTCCAGAAGCTGAGGTGGGAGGATTGCTTGAACCCAGGAATTCGAGCCTAGCCTGGGCAACATAGGGAGACCCCTGTTCTTACCCTCGAGATGGCTTTCCCTCTGGGCGTGACGACAGATGGGCTGTGTGATTGCAGAGGGGTCTGCGCTTCCAGACCCACGTCCCTGGCTGCCCTCCCCATCTTCGTTTACAAGCCCACAGGTCACCCGGGAAGGACCTGCAGCCCAGCCACCTGCGGGGCCCAGTGGCTCGGCCTTCTACCTGTGACCAGAACCCACCTGCATCTCATGGGCCTGATCCAGGCAAATGTCAGCTCCCCCCAAGGCACCCACAGGACATGCTTCTACCCAGGCCCCCCACAGTCCATCTGCCACAGATGGTAACATTTTCTTAATGTCACTCTGGTCCTGGTGCCCCTGCATCAAACCACATGGGGCTCCCCTGTCGGACTTGCATGAAAATCTAACCACATTTGCAGGGCCCTGGAGGATCTGACCTTCCCCATCTCGGCTTCTCTCTCCCCGCCTCCAGCCTTGGACCCACCGGCCACACTGGGCTCCTTGTTCTCAGAACCGCTCTGACCCCGCCTGCCCGCTCCCCACCCTCGCCTGGGCTGCTGTCCTCAAGCTCCGGGCACGTCCATCTCGTTTGCACTATACAGGCCTCAGCAACCATTTGCCCTGAGCACTGCCCCATGGGTTCCTATCCCTGGCTTCCCCACCTTGGCCTGGCTCGTATTGGGGCCAATTATTTTTTGCTGTGGGGGCCATGCCGTGCACTGTGGGACACTGAGTGGCACCCCTGGCCTCCACCTACAAAATGCAGTATCCCCTTGCCGCAAGTGGTAGCATCCAAAATGTCTCCATGGCCAGGCACAGTGGCTCACGCCTGTAATTCCAACACTTTGGGAGGCTGAGGCAGGCGGATCGCTTGAGGCCAGGAGTTCAAGACCAGCCTGGCCAACATGGAGAAACCCCGTCTCTACTAAAAATACAAAAATTAGCTGGGTGTGGTGGCGGGTGCATTTTGTCCCAGCTACTTGGGAGGCTGAGGCATGAGAATCACTTGAACCCGTGAGGCAGAGGTGACAGCGAGCTGAAATAGCACTACTGTACTTCAGTCTGGAAAACAGAGCAAGACTTCATCTCAAAAAAAAAAAAAAAAAGGTCTCCAGACAGATGTCTGTCCCAGTGGGGACAGACTCACTCCTGGCTGAGAACTGCTGTGCTAGCACAATTATGCTGGATTTTTCCTCCCCAAAGCACTTATCGCTGTTGCAAATACCTCCTTGCTTTGTGGTGAGTGTGTTTTCCGTCTCCTTCACCTCCACATTCTCTCTCCTGTACCCAGCTTCAGCCTGGCCCGGGGTGAGCACTGGAGGAACATTTGTTAACCATATGTTGAAAGAAGACAGCCTCCTCTGAAACATCAGCACAGATCCCAGGGAGGGAGACCCCAGGGCCTGGAGGGGTGGGCGTATAGCACAGGTCAGAGAGCACTTGGGCTGTGGGGAGGCGGGTGGCCAGAACGTGCTGAAAGAACACATACCTGGGAAGGGACTTCTCCAGGACGTGGGGCTCAGAACAGTCAGGCTGGATGGAAGGTCTCGTGGAACGCCTTGTGGAAGACAAGGGACAATCTGAACAGGTTCAGAAGAACACATTCAACTCCCCGTGGGTGAGCGTGGAATTGGCAGAAGTCACAAGAGAGCATTTGGGATGAGCTTCTTGGGAATATTCAGTTAAGGCAGAAAAAAGGCTGGAACAACCGAAGGGCTCACCCAGCTACTTTCTGGCCTGAGTGTTCCACTCAAGGTCTTTGGCACTGGGCAACTGGATTCATGTCGTGGGGTTTCCATAACTGAGTACCTATCCTGGGGTGGCTGAGGAGGCCACAAGTCTGAAATGAAGGTGTTGGCCGGGCACGATGGCTCATGCCAATAATCACAACACTTTGGGAGGCCGAGGCGGGTGGATCACCTGAAGTCAGGAGTTCACGACCAGCCTGACTAACATGGTGAAACCCTGTCTCTACTAAATACAAAAAAATTAGCCAGGTATAGTGGTGCATGCCTATAATCTGAGCTACTTGGTAGGCGGAGACAGGAGAATCGCTTGTACCTGGGAGGCGGAGGTTACAGTGAGCCGAGATCGCGCCATTGCACTCCAGCCTGGGCAACAAGAGCGAAACTCCGTCTCAAAAACAAGCAAACAAACAAACAAAAAATTAGCCGGGCATGGTCGTGGGTGCCTGTCATCCCAGCTACTCAGGAGGCTGAGGCAGGAGAATTACTTGAACCCAGGAGGTGGAGGTTGCAGCGAGCTGAGATCGCACCACTGCACTCCAGCCTGGGCGACAGAGCAAGACTTCATCTCAAAAAAAAGAGCAAGACTCCATCTCAAAAAAAAAAAGGTGTCAGCAGGACCACACTCCCTCTGGAGGCTCTAGGGGAGGACTCTTCCTGCCTGTTCTAGCTTCTGGGGCTCCAGGCGTTCCGTGGTCTGTGGTCACATCACTCCAATCCCTGCCTCCATCTTTATTCATGTGCCATCTTCCCTCTGTGTGCACATGTGTCTCTTTTCCTTTTATAAGGATACAAGTCTTTGGATTTGGAGCCCACCCTAGTCTAGTACAACCTGATCTTAATTGACTACATCCCCAAAGACTTTATTTCCAAACAAGGTCACATTCTGAGTTTTGGGGTAAGCATGAGTTTTGGGGAACACGAATGAACTACCCACTGGAAATGCCTCTCTTTGTGATTTTGCTCTGCGGACGCTGTTTCTTGGCCCTGCTGGCTCCCCCAGCTGCTCCCCAAGGAGTTTCCCATCCCTGCCCTGTCCCACCCCTAGGACTTGGCCCCTTAGCAGGGCCTGGGCCACCAGTGATGCCCACCAATTCCTGTGATGTCCTGTGCCAGACTGTGATATGAGCCCATTCACCTCTGCAGTGGATTCTTGGAAGCAGCCCCGCTTACTTTGTGTGTGTGTGTGAGAGAGAGAAACAGGATCTGTCTCTGTTGCCCAGGCTGGAGTGCCGTGGCACTATCACGGCTCGATCTCCCAGGCTTAAGTGATCCTGCCACCTCAGCCTCCTGAGTACCTGGGACCACGGGTGCACGCCACTATGCCCGGCTCATTTCTTATTTTTTGTAGAACTGGGGGGGTCTTTCTTTGTTGCCCAGGCTGATCTCAAACTCCTAGGCTCAAGTAGCCTCCCAAAGTGCTGGGATTACAGGAGTAAGCCACCACACCTGACCATATCCCCACTTTCTGAAATGCCCCAAAAGAGCTTAGTTCCTCCCTCCTGTCACCTGCACTGGGCCATCCCTTGGAGTTTTCTTAACAGTTTCTTCTCTTGCGTGTCCTCTTCCTCCCGACTGGCACATGAGCATGGCCATCTTATGGTTAGGTTGGAGATGTAGAAAAATGAGGACAAAGGCCTCTAAGTCGTCCTCCCACTCTGAGCCACCCTGACTGACAGACTGACTTCGTGGTCATTCCTCCGTGTGTGTTTCCATCTTTCCCATACGGCCCATGAGCGGCCCATGAGCGTTTCTTCTTAAAAAAAATAAAATCCTCAACAGAATCAGCGAAATGTACGCGAAACGTGACATGCGCTGAATGCTGCAGGATGCATCCTAAAGGAGTCTGCTGCTAACATCCTAAAGGAGTCTGCTGCAATGCTAGTTAGCCTTCTCTTAGCTTGAGAATGATTTCATCCTATAAACACGTGGCTTCAAATTATGGCCTTATATAAACGAAACGGCTACACTACACTTTCTGGAGGCCCCGTCCAGAGGCCTTTATTTTCCAGTAAATTCCGAATCCTCCACCAAACTGGTAGGCAGAACCCTACTTTCTGTGCAGCCGACCTTGAGAGCGGCTAATTCACATCTGGCCACTGACCCCCACCCCCAGGGCCTGTTTTTTTCGTTGTCATGCCTTTCCTTACACCTCCTTTCTATGAGAACACAAAGAAATGGCCCTGAATTGAGATTGACATTTTTTCAGAGTGCAGAAAGCATATACCGGCTTGGCTTTTACGAAGCCATTTCTTTTTGCACCGCTCCGTTTTTTTAAAAGGAGTATTCATTTTTATTTTAGTGAAATGCACATAGCGTGTAATTTATAATGAGTAATATTCAGTGCATTCACAGTGTTGTGCAAACACCAGCTCTATCTGATTCCAGAACACTTTCATCCCCCAAAAGGAAACCCCGTCCCCATCCCCATTAGCCATCACTCCCCACTCCTCATCCCCCAGCTCCTGACAACGACTCATCACTTTCTGTGTCTGTGAATTTGTTCTGGTGTTCTGGACATTTCTATAAATGGAGTCACACCCCATATGGTCTTTCGTGTCTGGCTTCTCTCACTCAGCATCATGTTTTTTAGTTTCATCAACGTTATAGCATGAATCGATGCTTCCTTCCCTTTTTTTTTTTTTTTTTTTTTTTTGAGACAAGATCTAGCTCTGTTGGCCAAGTTGGAGTGCAGTGTAACGATCTCGGCTCACTGCAGCCTCTGCCTCCCAGGCTCAAGCCATCTTCCCACTTCAGCCTCCCAAGTAGCTGGGATTACAGGCACGCGCCACCATGCCTGGCTAATTTTTTTGTGTTTTTTTTTTTTCTGTAAAGACAGGGTTTCGCCATGTTCCTCAGGCTGGTCGCGAGCTCGTGAACTCAAGCAGTCTGCCAGCCTCGACCTCGCAAAGTGCTGAGATTACAGGCGTGAGCCGCCTCACTCAGCCTTCGTTTCTTTTTATGGCCAAATAATATTCTATTGGATGAATGGGCCACGTTGTGTTTTTCCGTTCATCCATTAACAGGCACTTTGTTACCACTTTTTGGCATTTCTTCGAGGATCTTTATAGTCTGACAGTTTGATTTTCATTTGGTGACAAGGGGATTGTTCTTACAAAAGGCCTTGGTCATACTGATGCTATCAGCTGGAGGATGTGTTTTGCTTCCCGTTCACATTGTCTGTGCGTGGGATGGGCAGAGTCGGGGGGTAGAGCGGGTATGTTAGCCTTGGGGTATTTTGGTGAGACAATTCGGTTTAAGGAAGGAAACACGTTTTCAGGACCCAGACCCCAAAACACAACCACAACCCGAGGTTGCCACTTGGCTGAGCTGTCCCCCACAGGAACTTCAGGTCCCTGGTTCCTCCAGCCCCGATCTGCTTCCTTCCATTCCCACCAGAACCAGGGGATTCTCCAGGGGCAGGTTTCACATCCACCTGCGGCAGGGATCTTAAGCCATAGCAAGACTAATTTCCAGGTCTCACGTCTCCTGGGAAACCACAAAAGACTGAGCCCTGCCAAGTGAGAACATTCTCTGAAGCTCTGATAATCAAAACAGTGTGGCACCTCATAAGCCTCAGCAGCCCAGAGGTAGACCACATATATAAAATAACTCCATGTGTAGTATTTAACAAAGGAGGCTCCCCAATCCAGTGAGGGAAGGATTCTTTCACAAAAGGCATTAAAACAGTTGCTTCCCTGTTTGGAAGCAGTTTTGTTTTGTTTTTTGTTTGTTTTTTTGATACATGGTCTTGCTCTGTGGCCCAGGCTGGAGTGCAGTGGCATGATCACAGCTCACTGCAGCCTTGACCTCATGGCCTCAAGCAATCCTCCTGCCTCGGCCTCCCGAGTAGCTGGGACTATAGGCGTGCACCACCACACCCAGCTAATTTTTAAATTTTTTTATAGAGATGGGGTCTTGTGGCCAGGCACAGTGGCTTACACCTGTAATCTCAGCACTTTGGGAGGCCAAGGCAGGCGGATCACTTGAGGTCAGGAGTTTGAGACCAGGCTGGCCAACATGGTGAAACCCCATCTCTACTAAAAATACATAAATCAGCTGGGTATGGTAGTGTTCGGGCCCAGGTAGAGGGAGTCAGCCCGGAGCTGTGGGTGAAAGGACAGGCCCATGGGCTGCTCCACTGGGAGCAGGAGAGGACCAGGCCGATGAGCCTTGCAGGGGGCACTCCAGCTTGTGGTCCCAGCTTGTTTCTGCTCCCACCACCCCCATCCCACTGCCAGGGAGGGACGTCCCTTCTCTGGCAACCCCCTTCCCCACAGCCCTGGCTGCTCAGCAGCCGCCTTGAGCAAGCCTTATCCACTTCCTCCTGGCCTGGGGGAAGGGCACACATCTGCCAGTCCTGTGACCATCCTCTTCAGCCCCATCTCTGAGAGTGGGGTTTCCTGAGTGTCTGTCCTTCTGCCTCGCACATCAGGGGCCCAGAGCTGCAGAAGCCCCCATAGGCTGTGTTCCCAGCAGGGCTCAGAGGGCTCCTGGTGCTCCGTCAGCAATCCCTGGAGGACGTGGAGCAGTCTCAAGTGCAGCCATCCGTGTGGCCTTCAGCCCTTGTGATTCCGTGAGCCAGCATCAGCCCTCCCTTCGGGGGTTGGCAGAGGCTGCAGGAAGCAGGAGAAAGAGCCCATCCTTGGGTTCTCCTGGCTTCTTGCTCAGAGCTGCTCTCTGCTGTGAAGGAGGAAGTAGGCATATCCTAGTGAGCTTTGCACCGCCTACATCCAGGCAGCTCAGCCATAAGTTAGCCCAAAGCCCGGTAGCTGGGAGCTGCACTGAGCCCCTGGTCACAAAAGTGAACGTCACAGGACAGGCCAACTCTGCCTGGGCCTCGCTCTGTGCACATACACAGGTGCACGCATGTGTGTAGGCATGAACATGTGGGTAGGCGTGTGCATGCAAATGTTTTGTGTACAAGCGTGTACGTGTGGCTGTGCACGTATGTGTGCATGAGCGTTCATATGGATTTATATGCTGGGCGAGGCAGCTGGATCACTTGAGGCTAGAAGTTGGAGACCAGCCTGGCCAACATGGCAAAGCCCCGTCTCTGCTAAAAATACTAAAATTCGCCAGCCATGGTGATGCATGCCTATATCCCAGCTACTTGGGTGGCTGAAGCTCAAGAATCTCTTGAACCCTGAAGGCAGAGGTTGCAGTGAGCTGAGATCGCGCTGCTGCATTCCAGCCTGGGCGACAGAGCAAGACTCCGTCAAAAAAAAAAAAAAAAAACGCTTGCACATATGTTCCTTCATACCTGTGTCCTTGTATGTATGTGCATGCATGTGAGTGTGCATACAAGCATGTGAATATGTGTACAAGTGTGTGTGCATAGTGTGTCCGTGTGTGCTGTGTTTATATGAGCATGGATGTGTCCTATGTTGTGTGCACACAGGTGTGTTCATGTTTGTGTACTGTGTGCACACAAGCATGTGTATTCACATGTGTGTCCTCTGTGTACATGCAAGCACGTGGAAGTACATATGCCAGCGCACACACACATTCATGCAGGTGTGATTAAGACATGTATCTTGGCCAGGCACGGTGGCTCACACCTGTAATCCTGGCATTTTGGGAGACCGAGGCAGGAGGATCACCTGAGGTCAGCAGGAGGTGGAGACCAGCCTGGCCAACATGGTGAAACCCCATCCAAATCCAAAATAAAAAATTAGCTGGGTGTGGTGGTGCGCGCCTGTAATCCCAGCTACTTGGGAGGCTGAGGCAGGAGAATGGCTTGAACCCAGAGGCAGAGGTTGCAGTGAGCCAAGATCGTGCCACTGCACTCCAGCCTGGGCAACAGAGTGAAACTCCCGTTTCAAAAAAAAAGAAAAAGGCATGTATCTTTAATTTGGGCTCCTATATTCCTCACATGGCTTGGAAGTGCGTAAACCTCTGTCCATCTTCCTTGGCCCTATGGAGCTGCCTGAGAACATTCTATGATTAACTCTCATGGCGTCCTGGGGCGACCAGGTGAGTGATACCGTGTGGCAGCTGGGAACCTGACGTACCTTTAGATTTCCAACCATCTCCCAGCCATGGTGTCTGAGGAACTGTGCCTAGGCGCAAGGGCTGAGCTTTTGAATACAGAGCAAGAAGTTTTCAAAAGATAAACTCCTGGGGAAATGGGATCTTTTAAATCCATGTAATTTTTAAAGCAGTTTTTTTTGGGGGGTGGGGATTGAGACAGCTTCTGCCCTGTGGCCCGGGCTGTGGTGCAGTGGTACAATCACTGCTCACGGCAGCCTCCACCCGCTGGGCTCAAGTAGTCCTCCCACCTCAGCCTGCCAAGAAACTGGGACTACAAGTGTGTGCCACCATGCCCAGCTAATTTTTTTTTTTTTTTTTTTTTGTAGAGATACCTCGTTGTGTGGCCCAGGCTGGTTTAGAATTCCTCAGCTCAAGCAATCCGTCCTCTTCAGCCTCCCAAAGTGCTGGGATTATAGGCATGAGCCACGGCACCTGGCTTTGTTGTTGTTGTTGTTGTTGTTGTTGTTGTTTTCTTTTTTTTTTTTGAGACGGAGTCTCACTCTGTCGCCCAGGCTGGAGTGCAGTGGCCAGATCTCAGCTCACTGCAAGCTCCGCCTCCCGGGTTTACGCCATTCTCCTGCCTCAGCCTCCCGAGTAGCTGGGACTACAAGCCCCCGCCACCTCGCCCGGCTAGTTTTTTGTATTTTTTTAGTAGAGACAGGGTTTCACCGTGTTAGCCAGGATGGTCTCGATCTCCTGACCTTGTGATCCGCCCGTCTCGGCCTCCCAAAGTGCTGGGATTACAGGCTTGAGCCACCACGCCCGGCCATGTTGTTGTTGTTGTTAAGACAGAGTTTCACTCTCTTCCCCAGGCTAGAGTGCAATGACGCAATCTTGCCTCACTGCAATCTCCACCTCTTGGGTTCAACCACTTCTCCTGCCTCAGCCTCCTGAGTAGCTGGGAGGGCATACCTCACCATGCCCAGCTAATTTTATATTTTTAGTAGAGACGGGATTTCTCTATGTTGGTCAGGTTGGTCTTGAACTCCCAACCTCAGGTGATCTGCCCACCTCGGCCTCTCAAAGTACTGGGATTACAGGCATGAATCACCACGCTCGGCCAAGCACCTGGCCTTTTTAAGCAGTTTTATCCAGGTGAAATTTTTACATAATAGGCTGTACTTACTAAGTGTGTAAACAGCTGTGAGCCCACCACCATGACCGTCATAAACACATCCATCATCTGAAAAGTATCCTTAGGCCTCTTGTCATCCCTCCCCGCCCCACATCCCCAAGCAGCCACCAATCAGCTTTCTGTCTTCATAGATCAGTTTGCATTTTCTATAATTTTATATACATGGAATCAGACAGTATAGGCTCTTTTTAAAACTTAATTAAGGAAAAGTCACAAAATGTAAAATTCACCATCTAAAACGTGCAATTTGGCTGGGTGTGGTAGCACACACAAACCTGTAACCCTAGCACTTTGGGAGGCTGATACAGGCAGACTCCTTGAGTCCAGGAGTTTGAGACCAGCCTGGGCAACATGGTGAAACCCAGTCTCTACTAAAAATACAAAAATGAGCCAGGCGTGGTGGCATGTGCCTGTAGTCCCAGCTGCTTAGGAGGCTGAGGTGGGAGGATTGCTTGAGCCAGGGGAGGTTGAGACTGCACTGAGCCACAGTTGCACCACTGGACTCCAGCCTGGGCAACAGAATGAGATCCTGTCTCAAAAATAAAAATTTGGCCAGGCATGGTGGCTCATGCCTGTAATTCCAGCACTTTGGAGGCCGAGGCGGGCAGATCACTTGAGGTCAGGAGTTCCAGACCAGCCTGGCCAACATGGCGAAACCCTATCTCTACTAAAAATACAAAAATTAGCTGAGCATGGTGGCGGGTGCCTGTAATCCCCTGAGGTTGGAAGGGAGGCTGAGGCAGGAGAATCGCTTGAACCCAGGACATGGAGGTTACATTGAGCCAGGATTGCAGCACTGCAATGGAATGCAAGACTTTGTCTCAAAAATAAAATAAAATAAAAATTCAGTGTGCTAGTCAGTGCATTCACAGTGTTGTGCAATGACCAGCTCTGTCTGATTCCAGAGCATTTTCATCCCCTTAAAAGGAAACCCGGTCCCCATTAGCAATCACTGCCTATTCCCCCTCCCCTAGTCCCTGGCAACCACCAATCTGCTTCCTGTCTCTGTGGATTTGCCTGTTCTGGACATTTCATATCAATGGAATCATACAGCCAGTGGCCTTTTGTGTCTGGCTATGGCCTTTTGTGTCTGGCTTCTCTCAGCCTCATGTTTTTGGGGTTCATCCATGTTGTAGCATGGAGCAGTGGTTCATTCCTTTTTATGGCTGAGTCGTATTCGGTTGTGTGGATGGACCGCGTTTTGTGTATCCGTTCATCTGCTGACGGACACTGGGTTGTTTCCACCTTTTGACTGTTGTGGATAGAGACGCAGTGGACGTTGGTGTACAAGGAATTGAGTCACTGCTTTCCATTCTTTTGAGTCTATACCTGGGAGCAGAATTGCTAGGTCTGTATGTAGTCTCTTTTTTTTTTTTTTTCTGAGATGGAGTCTCGCTCTGTCACCCAGTGCACTGGCAAATCTCGTCTCACTGCAAGCTCCGCCTCCCAGATTCACGCCATTCTCCCGCCTCAGCCTCTCGAGTAGCTGGGACTACAGGCGCCCCCCACCATGCCTGGCTAATTTTTGTTTTTGTTTTTGTATTTTTAGTAGAGACGGGGTTTCACCGTGTTAGCCAGGATGGTCTCAATCTCCTGACCTTGTGATCCGCCTGCCTGGGCCTCCCAAAGTGCTGGGATTACAAGCGTGAGCCACCGCGCCCAGCCTTGTCAGCCTCCTTTCACTCAACCCAACAATTCTGAGTTGTTTTCCTATCATTGTGAGCATCAGGAACCAGCCATCCTGAACTTGGTTCCTTCTCATTGCTGAGCCATATTCCGTGGTGTGGTCAGTTTGTTCATTCAGTTGGTGGACATTTGGGTTCTGAGTTTGGGGCTCTCAGAAGTTACATGTCTCTGTCTCAACATCTGCGTCATTTCTCCTGAGTAACTCTAGAGAGGGGAATTGCTGGGTCACGTGCTAGGTATGTGTTTTAACATTGAAAGAAACTGCTAAAAGTGTTTTCTAAAGCGGATGAGTGCCAGGCACGGTAGCGCATGCCTGTAATCCCAGCACTTTGGGAGGTCAAGGCAGGTGGAGTCCCAGAGCAGTCTGGGCAACATGACAAAACCCCATCTCTGCAAAAAAAAAAATACAAAAATTAGTTGGGCATGGTGGTGTGGTCAGAGGATTACTTGAGCCCAGTGAGCCTGGGAGGTCGAGGCTGCAGTGAGCTGAGATCATGCCACTGCACTCCAGCCTGAGTGACAGAGTGAGGCCCTGTCTCAAAACATAAAAAAGTGGAAGAGCTGCCTCGTTCAGATTGTTGTTGTTGTTGTTTAAGACATAGAGTCTCGGCCATTCATGGTGGCTCACGCTTGTAAATCCCAGCACTTTGAGAGGCAGAGGAGGGTGGATCACCTGAGGTCAGGAGTTCGAGACCAGCCTGGCCAATATGGTGAAACACCGTCTCTACTAAAAATACAAAAATTAGCCAGGCATGGTGGTGGGCACCTGTAATCTCAGCTACTCAGGAGGCTGAGGCAGGAGAGTCGGTTCAACCCGGGAGAGTCGGTTCAACCCGATAGGCGGAGGTTCTGCAGTGAGCCAAGATCACGCCACTGTGCTCTAGCCTGGGTGATAAAGCGAGACTCCATTTCAAAAAAATTAAAAAAAAAAAAACAACCAGCGTCTCGCCCTGTTGCTCAAGCCCTGTCTTAAGTAAATAAAATAAAAATAAAAGCAAACAAAAAAAAAGAAAACCAAACCTGCCTCTCAAAGCTTTATCTCATGACCTGGAGGAACATTCAAATGCGCTGACATGTCAAGGGAAGAATTAGGTTTTACAGCTGAATAGATAAGACAATCCAAATTTCGTTAAACTATATACAGTGTATATCTAGTTCCCTGGAAGAGAACACGACAGTTACTTACTAACTTGGGGGAAAGTTTTAAGAGAAGGTTTTAAGAGTTAAATGTCCCCCAGCCTTCTTCCCTATCACCATTCCCTATCCCTGTGTGAACTGTTGCCTCAGCCTCATAAGTTATCGTTTCTTTCAGCCTCAGCCCTTCTAACAATTCCCAGAGCCTCTGGTGGCCCTGACCTCACTCAGACACAGTGCTGAGTCATGCTTCTATTTAGGGCAGAGGTCAGCAAACCTTTGCTTTGAAGGGCTGGATAGTAAATATTTTAGGCTTTCCAGGCTGTAATATTACAGTCTGTACCTGAACTATTTCATTCTGCTCTTGTAGCAAAAGCAGCCACAGACAATAAGGAAATGAGTGGGCAAGGCTGCCTTCCAATAAAACTTTATTTATAAAAACAGGTGGTGGGCCTATCATACTATCCTTTACTCTTTTACTCACCTCATGAACGAACTCCTCTTCATCCTTCAGAACCCCTCTTTTTTTTTTTCAAGATGGAGTCTTAACTCTGTCGCCCAGGCCAGAATGCAGTGTCACGATTACAGCTCGTTGCAACCTCCACCTCCCGAGTTCAAGCGATGCTCCTGCCTCAGCCTCCCAAGTAGCTGGGATTACAGGCGCCTGCCACTGCGCCTGGCTAATTTTTGTATTTTTAGTAGAGACAGGGTTTCACCATGTTGGCCAGGCTGGTCTTGAACTCCTGACCTCAAGCAATCCACCCACCTTGGCCGCCCAAAGTGCTGGGATTACAAGTGTGAACGACCACGCCTGGCCTCAGAACCCCTCTTAGATATTCCCACTCTGCTAATGTCTTCTCTTGTTCTTTAGGATAATCACTCCTGCTGTGTGTCTTTTAACCATTGTGCTGGATTCACCTCTGCACTCACGTCTGTTTGCGTACCAGCCTCTCCTGCCTGTCTTTGGGCCCCATCTTCACACCCTCAGCCATTCTTGGTTGACTCGTGCCGCATTTATGGCTCTTGCTCCAAGCCCCCAGGTGGGCTGGCACCAGCATTTCTTTTTCTTGCAACCTTCAGAAGCAAATGCATTTTTTAGGAATAAACTGGGCTGCGCACAGTCACTCATGCCTATAATCTCGGCACTCTAGGGGGCCTAGGCAGGTGGATCGTTTGAGCCCAGCAGTTTGACACCAACCTGGGCAACATAATGAGACCCCCATCTCTACAGAAAATACAGAAACATTAGCCAGGCATGCATGGTGGTATGTACCTATAGTCCCAGCTACTTAGGAGGCAGAGGTGAGAGGATCACATGAGCCCAGGGAGATTAAGTCTGCAGTGAGCCGTGATCATGCCAGTGCACCCCAGCCTGGGCAGTAGAGCAAGACCCCAACCAAAAAAAAAAAAGAATAAACTGGGCGACCCTGTCTTTTTAAAAAAAAAAAAAAAAGGTGGGGGGCCAGGTGCGGTGGCTCACACCTGTAATCCCAGCACTTTGGGAGGCGGAGGTGGATGGATCACGAGGTCAAGAGATTGAGACCATCCTGGCCAACATGGTGAAACCCCATCTCTACTAAAAATACAAAAATTAGCCAGGCATGGTGGTGGGCGCCTGTAGTCCCAGCTACTCGGGAGGCCGAGGCAGGAGAAGCACTTAAACCCGGGAGACGGAGGTTGCAGTGAGCTGAGATTGTGTCACTGCACTCCAGCATAGCGACAGAGTGAGACTCCATCTCAAAAAAAAAAAATAAATGAAGAGGGTGAATTTTGGGGAGCTAAACAATCTATATATGTGGACATAACAGAGTGGAATAGACATTGGGGACGGCAGAAGGTGATGGGGGGAGGCGGGTGAGGGTGAAAAAATTTCCCATTGGGTATGATGTTCACTATTCAGGCAATGCGTATCCCAAAAGCCCAGATTGGCCTGGCACAGTGGCTCACTCCTATAACCCTAGCACTTTGGGAGTCCAAGGCAGGAGAATCGTTTGAGCTTAGGAGTTCAAGGCCACCTGGCCAACATAATGAGGCTGTCTCTATTAAAGAAAAAAAAAAAAGGACCGGGCACGGTGGCTCACGTCTGTAATCTCTGCACTTTGGGAGGCCAAGGAGGGCGGATCACCTGAGGTCAGGAGTTCGAAACCAGCCTGGCCAACATGGTGGAACCCTGTCTCTACTAAAAATACAAAAAAAAATTAGCAGGGCTTGGTGGCGGCTGCCTATAATCCCAGCTACTTGGGAGGCTGAGACAGGAGAATCTCTTGAACTCCGGGAGGCGGAGGTTACAGTGAGCCAACATCATGCCACTGCACTAGAGCCTGGGCACCTGGGCAACAAACAGCGAAACTCCATCTCGAAAAAAAAGAAAAGAAAAGAAAAGCCCAGACTTTATCACTACACAATATATGTATATAAGAAACCTGCACTTGCAGACCGGGCGTGGTGGCTCACCCCTCTAATCCCAGCACTTTGGGAGGTCGAGGTGAGCAGATCACCTGAGGTCAGGAGTTCGAGACCAGCCTGGCCAACATGGCAAAACCCCGTCTGTACTTAAAAAATAAAAAAATTAGCCGGTTGTGGTGGCACATGCCTATAGTCCCAGCTACTCAGGAGGCTGAGGCAGGAGAATTGCTTGAACCCAGGCAAAAGAGGTTGCAGTGAGCCAAGATCGCACCACTGCACTCCAGCCTGGGCAACAGAGCGAGACTCTTGTCTCAAAAACAAAAAAAGAAAAAGAAAAGAAATTGGTGGCCGGGCGCGGTGGCTCAAGCCTATAATCCCAGCACTTAGGGAGGCCGAGATGGGCGGATCACGAGGTCAGGAGATCGAGACCATCCTGGCTAACACGGTGAAACCCGCGTCTCTACTAAAAATACAAAAAAAAAAACTAGCCGGGCGAGGTGGCGGGCGCCTGTAGTCCCAGCTACTCGGGAGGCTGAGGCAGGAGAATGGTGTAAACCCGGGAGGCGGAGCTTGCAGTGAGCTGAGATCCGGCCACTGCACTCCAGCCTGGGCGACAGAGCGAGACTCCGTCACAAAAAAAAAAAAAAAAAAGAAAAAAAAAAAAGAAATTGGTATTGGCAGACTGCTACTTACCACCCTTCTGGTGTGCTTCTGGTGTCACTAGCTCTTCCATTCAAGCCCTCTCTCTGGCGGAGGATCCTTTCCGGGGAGTCCTATCGCATTGTGAGTCTCCTGTGGTCTTGGACAGCTAGCTCCTCCGTCTTTCCTTGTTGCCCGTGACCTTGGCAATCTTGGGAGCACCGACTGTATTCCTGCAGGATGCCCCCTGCCTGGGCCTGCCTGATGTTCTTCTCCCCAGCAGACTGGAGTTGTGGCTTCAGAAGCAACCGCTCTCTAAGCCATTCGCCTGAGTGCGTTTTTTGTGGCTCTCCCAGACTTTGTCTTCCTAGGTTGGGTTTCAAGGACCCTGGAGTTTTGGGAATCCCAAATTTTGGGACTGGTTCAGTCTTGCTCATCCCCACATGCCTCTCACTGTTACTGGTGTGTGGCCAAGGCTTGTCGGGCCGAGTCTTTATCTGCTTGGGGAGCTGCTGGGGAGGTTTATTCAGAGATGAGGTCAGGAAGGATGTGGGCTGGGAAGGGCATAGCAGAAAGAGGGTCATGGCTGTTGGGCTTCAGAGTTGAAAGGCTGCCTCTGGATGGGGTGGGATGGGGGCTGGGATGGAGCAAACTCGGGGAAGGGTCAGGTCTTGGGGGTTGTCTGATGATGTCACTTGTAAAAGCCACTATCAAAATTTTCTTTTTTTAAGTGACAGAGTCTCTCTCTGTCACCCAGGCTGGAGCATGGCTGGTATAATCACAACTCACTGCAACCTCGATCTCCTGGGTTCAAGTGATCCTCCCACCTCAGCCTCCTTAGGAGCTGGGACCACAGTTGAGCACCACCGTGTCTTTATTTTTTGTAGAGATGGGGTCTCGCTATGTTGCCCAGGCTGGTCTCAAACTCCTGGCCTCAAGCAATCCTCCCACCTTGGCCTCCCAAAGTTTTGGGATTATAAGCATGAGCCACTGCATGAGCCTAAGGTCATGTTGAAGGACAGACAGACCCTCACGGGATGCTGTGACTGGTTGCCTCTGGCTTTTTGGGTGAACCTAGTCGGGTGGGGAACTCCAGCATTGGGTCAGGTGCTATCTGCCCAGGAGTGGGACTCCACATGCCCCTTAAACTTCCCCTCCCACCTCTCTGACCGTGCCTGGCTCTGACCTCCCTTCCAGCTCCAGGACACGCGCGCCCCGAGCCTGGGAGGCATGCTGAAGCCAGGCGGCCGGCAGAATGAGTGTGAAAGAGGCTGGCAGCTCGGGCCGCCGGGAGCAGGCGGCCTACCACCTGCACATCTACCCCCAGCTGTCCACCACGGAGAGCCAGGCCTCGTGCCGCGTGACTGCCACCAAGGACAGCACCACCTCGGACGTCATCAAGGACGCCATCGCCAGCTTGCGGCTGGACGGCACCAAATGCTACGTGCTGGTGGAAGTCAAAGAGTCAGGCGGCGAGGAATGGGTGCTGGATGCCAACGACTCGCCTGTGCACCGGGTGCTGCTGTGGCCCCGGCGGGCGCAGGACGAGCACCCGCAGGAGGATGGCTACTACTTCCTGCTGCAGGAGCGCAATGCGGACGGGACCATCAAGTACGTGCACATGCAGCTGGTGGCGCAGGCCACGGCCACCCGACGCCTAGTGGAGCGTGGCCTCCTGCCACGGCAGCAGGCGGACTTTGATGACCTGTGTAACCTCCCTGAGCTGACCGAGGGCAACCTCCTGAAGAACCTCAAGCACCGCTTCCTGCAACAAAAGATCTACACGTATGCGGGGAGCATCCTGGTGGCTATCAACCCCTTTAAGTTCCTGCCCATCTACAACCCCAAGTACGTGAAGATGTATGAGAACCAGCAGCTGGGCAAGCTGGAGCCGCATGTCTTCGCGCTGGCCGACGTGGCCTACTACACCATGCTCAGGAAGCGCGTGAACCAGTGCATCGTGATCTCGGGTGAGAGCGGCTCTGGCAAGACCCAGAGCACCAACTTCCTCATCCACTGCCTCACCGCCCTCAGCCAGAAGGGCTATGCCAGTGGCGTCGAGAGGACCATCCTGGGTGCTGGCCCTGTGCTGGAGGTGAGTGGGGAAGCTGGTTGGTCTGTGGGAGGGGGCCTTTATTTGAAAAATGGGGGTTTTGAGCCAAGCGCGGTGGCTCACGTCTGTAATCCCAATACTTTGGGAGGCTGAGGTGGGAGGATCGCTTGAGCCCAGGAGTTCAAGATCAGCCTGGGCAACATAGCAAGACCTTCTCTCTACAAAAAAAAATGATTAGCCAAGCAGGCATAGTAGTGCTCACCTGTAGTCCCAACTGCTCAGGAGGCTGAGGCAGGAGGATCACTTGAGCCCAGGAGTTTGAGGCTGCAGTGAGCTATGATCATGCCACTGCATTCCAGCCTGGATGACAGACAGAGACTCCATCTCAAAAAAGAAAAGAAAAGAAAGAAAGAAATTTCAGGCCAGGTGTGGTGGCTCATGTCTATAATCCCAGTGGTTTTTGGGAGCCTAAGGCAAGAGGATTGCTTGAGCCCAGGAGTTCAACATCAGCCTGGGCAACATAGCAAGGCCACCTCTCTACAAAAACAAAATAAAACAAAAACAAAGATTAGCCAAGTGTGGTGGCACACATTTGTTGTCCCAGCTATTAGAGAGGCTAAGGCGGGAGGATCAATTGAGCCCACTAGTTGGAGCTGTGATCGCACCACTGCACTCCAGCCTGGGCAACAGAAAGAGACCCTGCCTCTAAAGAGAGAAAAAGTGGAAGTTTTCTGATTGTTGTTATCATTCAGGTACTGTGAGTCCAACTGGTCAGGATGCAACTGCCTTTGGAAAGAGAGTTTGTTACTCACAGTTCTCTAAAGAGGGTGCAATGCCATGGAAGGCCACGGGGGAAGCACTGGGATGCATCAGGAGACTGAGGGAGAGAGGGAAAAAGGGTGCGGAGAGAGGCAGGAAACTTTATTGTGATTTTCATGCATCGGAATGTGCTAGGCAGAGTAAGCTGGCTTAGGATTGGCTTGTTTGAATTATTTCAATGGGCTCAGGGGCATAGGGGCTGCCCCTTATTGTCAGGTGCCAGGGCCTGGGGTGATGAGAGCAGGGAATAGTGGGCTGGAGTGTGAGAGCCCCACAGAGGAGGTGGCGAGGGTGTAGGCTCTGGACTAGTTGGTTTGCATATGGAAGGCAAGTCCCGCACCATCTCTAGGAATTGGCTAGAACCAATCTAGGAATTGGGAAGGGCCGTCTCTCCGGGGTCAGCCAGGCCCCAGATGTCAGAGCATCAAAAATACAGAAAATAAAAAGTCACTGAGTACGGTGGCTCATGCCTGTAATCCCAGCACTTTGGGAGGCCGAGGCAGATGGATCACCTGAGGTCAGGACTTTGAGACCAGCCTGGCCAACATGATGAAACCTTGTTTCTACTAAAAATATAAAAATTAGCCGGGCATGGTGGTGCGTGCCTGTAATCCCAGGTACTCAGGAGGCTGAGGCAGGAGAATCACTTGAACCCGGTAGGTGGAGGTTGCAGTTAGCCAAGATTGCTTCACTGCACTCCAGCCTGGGTGACAGAGCGAAACTCTGTCTCAAAAAAAAAACAACAAAAAAAGGTCACAGTTAATACACATTTGGCTTCCAGATCATGGCCATTCCTTCTCAAGGTGCCTGAAAGAGAAGGCTGGCGCATTCAAACCAGTTTGAGGAGTGCTTCATAATGGGGCATTTCTAGGGGCACCGGCAGGGTGGAAGGAAGCCAGCAAGGCGTACGGCAGGCCTGGGGGTTAAGGGGATGGCGAGGCATTGTCATAGAGTGGACAAGGGGAGGGGGCCACCTGGTTTCGCTGTAGAGGCAGCAGAGAAGGGACCAACCCAGTCTCTCATGCCTCATGCCCTCTGCCCGCTGTTCAGTGCCCTGATCAGCCAAACCCCACGGGAGCCCTCTGTGTGCCGCTGTGGGTGAGTCTTGTGGCCACAGGGCTGCAGAAGTGACCACACAGCACCCATCATTCCAAGGGTTTTAGGACGAGGTGCATCTGCATGTCTTAGGACAACACAACCATCGTCACCTGGTGAGGGCCGGGGGCAGCGTGTGGCCTCAGGGGTCTGCACCTCTGGGTGTGGGGTCTACCTTTTTTTCATTTTTATTTTTTATTTTTTGTGGAGATGGGGGGGTCTCACTGTTTTGCCCAGGCTGGTCTCAAACTCCTGGACGCCAATGATCCTCCCACCTTGGCCTCCTAACATGCTGGGATTATAGGCGTGAGCCACCGCACCCAGCCCCGCTTTCTAAAACAAAAAACAAAAAAACAGACTTTAGTTGTTTTACAGCAGTTTCAGGTTTATAGAAATACCGAACAGATAGTGCAGAGAGTTCCCATGTACCCCTCCCACCCCCAGGTTCTCGCGTTATTTATATTTTGCATTAGTGTGGTGTGTCGGTTGCAACTGATTCAAATCCACATTGATACTGTTATTGACTAACGGCTATAGTTTCCATTAGGGTTCTTGGTGTTGCAAGTTCTTTGAGTTTGGACAAAAGTATAATGAATGTATCCGCCATTGGAGTGTCACTGAGTAGTGTCACTGCCCTAAAATTCCTCCATGCTCCCCCCTGTTCATCCCTCCGTAATCTTTGGCAGCCATGGCTCTTCTGACTGCCTCTGTTTTTTCCTGGCTGTCTGTAGTTGGAGTCCCAGTGTACAGGCTTTTCAGACTGGCTTCTTCCACTTCACAATGTGCATTTAAGGTTCCTCCATGTCGGTCCTGCGCAGTGGCTTACGTAATCCCAGTGCATTGGGAGGCCGAGACAGGAGGATCATTTGAGCCCAGGAGTTCCAGATCAGCCTAGGCAAATAACAAGACCCTGTCTCTACAAAAAAAAAAAAAAAAATATATATATATATATATATATATATATATATATATATATATATACACACACAAAAATTAGCCAGGTATGGTGCTGTGTGCCTGTGGTCCCACCTACTTGGGAGTCTGAGGCAAGAGAATCACCTGAGCCCGGAAGGTTGAGGCTGCAGTGAGCCAACGTCCGGCCACTACACTCCAAAAAAGGGGGAGGGGAGATTCCTCCATGTCTTTTTGTGGCTTCAGAGCTCATTTCTTTTGCTGAATTGTAGCCCATTATATGAATATGTCAGTTTTTTCACACATAGGATCCTGAGAGCCCCTTCAGTGGAGAGGGGGAGTTGGGGGCAGCGTCAGACCCCACCCTCCCTGGATCCTTGACCTCTGGCCTCTTGTTAGTCCCCACAAGCTGAGGGCTGCCATGCAGATTTTACTGAAATCACACTAAGCAGTGCCTACGGAATACATTTCAGTTCCTCTTCCTCTCTGAGGTCATCAGCAAGACATTAATTGGGGTCATACAACTTAGCCCTGGTCCAACATATGTAGCCTATTTCTGTTTTCTCCTGTACAAGTAACACAGAGATTCATTGTCATTGTTTACATCAGCTTTCAATAAAACCGCTGAGCAATTTCACCATAGAATGTCCATTTTCTTTCTGTTCTTTTCTGTTCTTTTCTTATCCTTTCCTTTTCTCTTTCCTTTCCTTTCCTTTTTCCTTTCCTTTCTGTTCCTTTCCTTTTTCCTTTCCTTTTTCCTTTCCTTTTCCTTTCCTTTCCTTTCCTTTTTCCTTTCCTTTTTCCTTTCCTTTCCTTTCCGTCTCTCTCCATTACCTAGGCTGGAGTACAGTGGCACAATCGTCACTCACCACAGCCTGGAACTTCTGGGCTCCAGTGATCCTCCCACCCGAGCCACCCAAGTACCTGGGATTACGGGTGTGCACCACCATGCCCGGATAATTTTTAAATTTTTTGTAGAGACAGAGTCTTACTACATTGCCCAGGCTGTTCTCGAACTCCTGGCTTCCAGTGATCCTCCCACCTCAGCGATTTTTAATATGGTTTGTCTTCTATGCATTACATTATAAACCCAGACCACCCATTCATCGCTGTGTGAGCATTTGCTGTGTGGCAGACTGTGATACAGACACTGGGCTATGTGGTGGCCAAAGTCAACACAAAATTCTCCCCAGGTAGAAGAACTCAGAGAGGACTCTGGGTGACGCAGGAACTGTAGAGGTTCTGTGCAGACGTGGATGCAACCCAGCTCTGGGGTCCCGAGGCCACCCTGGCGTCATCCTAGCTCTGAGACTCAGCCACAGTGAAACTGCCAGTGGCCCCCGTGTCCTCCTACCTGGTGGCCGGGGGCTCGATGGCTCTTCAGGCCAAAACATCAGTGCCTGGCATCCACACCAGAGATAAAACAGTGACCTTGAAAATTCAGCATGTGTGGCTCACACCTGTAATCCCAGAGTCAGGAGGCTGAGTCAGGAGGATTATGTGAGCCTAGGAGTTCCAGACCAGCCTGGGTAACATTGCAAGACCCCATCTCTACCAAAAATTTTAAAAACTAGGCTGGGTGCAGTGGTTCATGCCTGTAATCCCAGCACTTTGGGAGGCCGAGGCAGGTGGATCACCTGAGGTAAAGAGTTCGAGATCAGCCTGGAGAACGTGGTGAAACCCCGTCTCTACTAAAAATACAAAAATTAGCCGGGTGTGGTGGCAGGCACCTATAATCCCAGCTACTCAGGAGGCTGAGGCAGGAGAATGGCTTGAACTTGAGAGGCGGAGGTTGCAGTGAGTCAAGATCGCACCATTGTACTCCAGCCTAGGCGGCAAGAGCAAAACTCCATCTCAAAAATAAAAATAAAAATAAAAAATTATGGTCCTAGCTACTCAGGAGGTTGAAGTGGGAGGATTGCTTAAGCCCGGGAGTTCAAGACTGCAGTGAGCTATGATCACACCACTGCACTCCAGCCTGGGTGACAGAGCAAGACCCTGTCTCAAAAATATAAACAACAAAAATTTAGTAGGTGAATGAACGAGAGGGTAGATCCAACGTTTACCATGTCAGACATTTTGCCAAATGGGACCAGGCAGGTGGGTGAACACCTGAGTCCCACAGAAATGACACACCCAGCCCCAAGGTTTCAACGTGGAATGGCCAGGAGGCAGGATTGCCACCTAGGTCTCAGTTCAGGGTCCATGTCCTCCCCACCACGTTACTGCCTTCACAGCTCCATCTCCCTAGGACCCTCCAAGGCATGGATGAGTTTCCTGTTGCTTAGGTAACAAAGTGTTAGGGGCCGGGGAGTCTCCAACAACAGGGATTAAGACTCTCATGGTCCTGGAGGCCAAGAGTCTGAAATCAAGGTGTCCACGGGGCCACGCTCCCTCCCGGCTCTGGAGGAGCATGCTTCAGGCCTCTTCCAGCTTCCCTGGTGGCTGCAGATGTGCCCTGCCCTGTGGCCACATCACGTCAGTCTCTGCCGTCAAGGGTGTTCTTCCTGTGTGTCCGTGTCTTCACATGGCTTTCTTACAACAAGGACACCACTCATGGGATGTAGGGCCCATCCTACTCCGGCATGACCTCATCCTACCTAATTGCATCTGCAAAGACCCTATTTCCAAATAAGGTCACATACAGTTTCCGGGGGTGAGGATGTGGATATAATTTTGGGGACAGGGAGCACAAGTCAGCCCACAGCATCCCCCGTAGAGTCCTAGAGTCCCACCTGGCCAGGTTCAAGTCCCACCTGGCCCCTGGCAAGTCCCACTTGGTGACATCTTGTGCCTGGGTCCTCGAGGTCTGCCCCAGATCCACAATCGTCTTGGGTACCGGTAATTCCTCCCCGGATGCCAGCAAAGCTCCCTCCAGCCTCCACGCCTGCACTGTCTCCAGTATGCCTTCGACAGCCATTAGTCACCCTCCGTGAGTCAGACCCCTGGTCCTGCCAGGCCGCCCTGCTTGGGGCCTCAGCAGTGGGGGCTGGCGAGGCCGGTTTTCTGCAGCGGTTCTAAGCTGCTCGAGGGTGGTGCCCACGCTGGCTTCCAAAACAGGCTTGAGCCAAATCCACGTCATGGCAATAAACGTGCTTCCTGGGGCGACTGTTTGCAAAGGGATGTGATTGTCTTCGCGGAGAGCTGGATTTCTCAACCTCGGCTCTGTTGACATTCAGGGCCGGATCGTTCTCTGGGGAGGGAGTCGTCCTGTGCATTGAAGGACATTGAACAGCATCCCTGGCCTCCACCCACCAGATGCCAGGAGCACTCCCCACCCCGCAGGTGTGACAACCAGAAGTGTCCCCAGATGCTTCATTGATTAGAGAGGTATTAACAAAATAGCTTCCAGGCACCGCTGGTGTCCCCCCTGGGAATAGAACCGCTGTCTTGTGAGTTCTTCCCATAAGACCCAATCACTGTTCATTGCAGCCACTGAGCTTTTAGAAATGATCCATGAGTTCCATCTGTTCTGTGCTAACTTAAGAGTCATTTTCTTTTTTTCTTTTTTTGAGATAGAGTCTTGCTCTGTCCCCCAGGCTGGAGTGCAGTGGCACAATCTCAGCTCACTGGAACCTCCACCTCCTGGGTTTAAGTGATTCTCCTGCCTCAGCCTCCCGAGTAGCTGGGACTACAGGCGCCCACCATCATGCCCGGCTAATTTTTGCATTTTTAGTAGAGACGGGTTTCACCATGGTGGCCAAGGCTGATCTCAAACTCCTGACCTCAAGTAATCCGCCCTCCTTGGCCTCCCAAAGTCCTAGGATTACAGGCGCCAGCCACCATGCCTGGCCCCAAGAATCATTTTCCAATAAGAGGAATAATTAGCTAAATCATGCCTCAGGCCCACTGGGTATCAGAGTTTATGCTTCTTGATTTTCCTCCATCATCTCTAAGCCCTCACGGAAGCTCTGCCCATTTTGAAGATGACGAAACCGAGCCCCGGAGAGACACGTGGATGTGCGAGTTTCCCGAGGTGTCTATACATTTTACGGGCTGGAAGTCCTCAAACAGCAGGGGTTGATGCTCTCACAGTTCTGGAGGCCGGAAGTCGGAAATCAAGGTGTGGGCGGGGCTGGGTCCCTCTGGAGGCTCTGAGGGAGAACCTGTCCCAGGCCTCTCTCCTGGGTTCTGACTTCAGTCGTCTTTGGAGCTCCTGGGCTTGTGGCCGCCTTGCTCTGCCCTCTCCCTCCATCGTCACCTGGTCGTCTCCCCTGTATGTGTCCAATCTCCCTTGCCTTTCTCTCATGGGATCACCTCATCTCAAAACGCTTATCTTCATGACGTGTGCAAAGACCTTGTTTCCAAATAAGGCCACAGTCACAGGTTCTAGGGGTCAGGACTTAGATATGTCTTTTTGGGAAGCCACAAGTCAACCCACTACATGTGGATTCCCCAGGCCACCCTGCAGACAGCCACAGCCTAACCCGGGGTTTCAACCCGGCCTGAGCCCCGGCCCCCCGTTCAGGCTGCCTCTCTGCTCTCCCCTCTCTCGCCCAGGCTGCAGAAAGCCAGAGATCAGCACAACTCGCAGTATCGATTGGGGATTTTTTTCTCAGCTCCCCGAAAGGAGAAGTTGAGCTGTTTTGAGGTTTGGGCGCACCCCCCCCACCCACACCCCCACCCCCAGCGAAGGTTGCAGCCTTGCTGTGCAATGCTGACCAAAAAACAGGAAGGGAACACTGTGGAAAGCCGGTTCCAATCAGCTGGTCTGTCCGCCACTGCAGTTAACTGTTGCCATCACCTTTCACCAAGTCTGGGGGCTACAGAAGCCATGGGTCTCCCCGTCCTCCATGCGGCCTCTAGCCTCCCAGTGCAGGCGCCCCTCGACAGCCCAGGGGCTGCGGATAGAGCAGCCCACGGCATCGGCCATGGGGGCTCGCCGCAAAGCACACCCAGAACACGCTCCTCTCCCTTTGCCCACAGCCTCAGATCTACCAGGCACTCGCCTCGGTGCCCTTCTGAGAGCAGGCTGAGTCCAAGGGGCCAAAGGCTGGGCTTCCCTTCATCTGTCCTGAACTGTAGCAAGTGCAGCTGGCAGCATGCGTGGGGTTTTCATTCTGAAAGCAGAAATAAAATAAGGATCCTTGCTTGTCAGGCTGTTGTCCCAAGGGTCCCCAGACTCCATGGAGCCCCTGTAGCCTGGCCCACAGTGGGACACGGTGACAGTGATGGGCTGCGGGGCACAGAGGGACGCCCCCAGCTGGTGGAGCCGAGCTCACCTGAAGTCGTGCCAATCCCAGGACCTTCCAGTGAGGGACTGAGGAAGGGTCCTGAACTAGCCACTGCCCTAGACCCCCCTCTTGGGGCAAAGGAACCTAGGACTCACATCCACCTGGACCAGGTCCTGAGCTCCTCCTTAGAGGCCCCACAAACCCAGTCTCATGTTCCCCCGACTTCCCAGCCCCTCCGCCATCAGCCAGGCCACTAGCTCTGTTCCCCCACCCACAGTCAGCACTGGGGCAGGTCACCCAGACCACAGTGTCATTATCCACCTTGACCTCCACCCTCAAGGACACCTGCCTGGGCCACATCCTTTCCTCCTGAGTCTGTCAGGCGAGACACAGATGGATGCCAGCCGCCACCCAGTGTTGGGGGCACCGTCTCATACGTCCTTGCCACATCCTGATGTGGACAGACTGACCCCTTCCACCTGACGTGAGGACACTGAGGTATGCGAACCACTCAGCAAGGATAGCAGAAATAGAAAGTTCTGGAACCAGACGTATGCCAACTCTCATGCCTCTGAAGTTGAGGTTTCTGTTTAAGAGCTTGTCGAGATACAATTTACCTATTTACTATTTATAAATAGATACATTTATACCTGTAGTTTATAAACATATAGATTAAATTGTATCTGCATTTTATAAATGTATAAATTATATCTGCAGTTTATAAACCTGTAAATTAAATTACATCTGCAGCCTCAAATTCCTGGCCTCAAGTGATCCTCCCACCTAGCCTCTCAAGCAGCTGGGACTACAGGTGCGCACCACCACACCTGGCTAATTTTTTTTATTTTTTTGTAGAGACTGGATTTTGTTATGTCAGCAAGGCTGGTCTCGAACTCCTGGCCTCAGGCAAAAGTGTGCAATTCAGTGGCATTTAGTACACTCACAGTGGTATGCAACCGTCACCTCTATCCAGTTCCAGAATATTTCCATCCCCCCAGAAGGAGACCCCATCCCCATCAGCAGTCACTCCCCAGTTCCCTCTCCCAGGCCCTGGCAACCACTAATCTGCTTCCCGTCTCTATGGATCTGCCTGTTGTGGACATTTCAGATCAATGAAATCTCTCACACTCTATGGCCTTTTGTGTCTGGCTTCTCTCACTTGGCATCATGTTCTTGAGATTCATCCACATCATAGCATGGATCAGTGCTTCCTTCCTTTTCATGACTGCATCGTATTCCACGGCCTGGATGGATCATGGACTATGGTTTGTTTCTCTGCCCACCAGTTGTATCAGCATTTTATTCCTTTGTATGGCTGGTATGTGGTTGGGATTTTCCTGGACCCCTGCCCCATCCAGGCCAACCTCCCCCATCAGTGCCCCCCACAAGAACAATGTTGGGGAGTGGGAGGATTATCACTCACACAGAGGATCTCCTGGAGACTGTCATGAGCCCTGGGAAGGAGAAGAGCAGTCCCGTCCAGCAGGCTGCTCTGGGCTTGCTGATGGCTGGAGCCACTGAGGGACACCAGATGGGACCAGGAGCAGGGGTGGGAGGAACCGAGAAGGGGGCAGGTGTGCCCAGGCACAGCAGGGACGTCCATCTGCATGTCCTTTCCAGCCCATTGAGAAGCCAGTGGCCAGAGGGAGGCTGGCTGCAGGGAGCATGGCGGACGGGCTGGCTGGCAGGGACCCTGGACTCAGGCAGGAGCGTTTGCATGTGGCTGCCTGAGTGCAACAGAGAGGGAGTCCTGGGAGCAACCCCAGCCTCAGGGATGTGCCAGATCTGAGGCTGACAGCCGAGGACAGACAGGTCCCAGGGGAGGAGGAGAGGGGGTCAGAGATGGCTGCAGGGGCACCGCCTGGAGGCCAGTCCTGGTGAATTTGGTTTGGAGTACTTCGTTCAAGCAGCTGATGGGGCATCCAGGGGAGAACTGTGCACCAGCCACACAAAGACCCCACAGCCCCAGCGCTCATCAGGCCTCAGAGGCCATCCTATTGCATGACCCAGTCAGAGAGGGGTTGGGGGCAGACAGCAAGCTGGGGCACCTCCCAGCCAGGCACTCACCCATACCTTGGCTGTTAGCCATGCGGGGAGGTGAGTTTGGCAGAAGTAGGTGTTGAGAGGGGCGTGTGGCTCCCCTCCTCATGGGGGGACATTTCAGGGATGAGATTCAGGGCATGGGCCACAGACTGGAGGAGGCTCAGGGTCAGGATGGGGCCAAGGCCTCAGAAGGCAGAAGTCACCCATGTCACGAGCAGCAAAGGGAAGGCAGCGTTTATTTGAGGAAAAGCAGTACCTGCAGTCAGCGCCCGTCTGTCTCTCGAAGGGTCCAGGAGCCCCCAGTGGCTTAGGTTGTGTCTGTGTTATGTGAATGCAGAAGTATTTGAGGCTGAGGGTCCCTGAGACCACTTGTCACTTCTCTGGGCTGAGGGAGAAGGAAGGTGGGAGCATCAGTGGGCAGCAGGGTGGGCAGGGAGCTTGGGCTCAGGAGGGTCCGGGTCAGCAACCTGGTGCACTTCAAAGGGAGATTGGAAGGCCAGTGTGTCCAGGGCCGGCTTGGGGGAGCAGGGCCAGGGTCACTGGGTGCCCGTCCTCCTCTCGGGTGGGCGCACTGCTGTGTTGGGGAAAGAGGAGGCAGAATTAGGGATCTCAGGAGTCCCCACCCTCGCCCCGCCAGCGGTCAAGACTCAGGCTAGCCCAGGCCATCCAAAAGGCTGAGCAGCGGAATGGTTATCCACGCAAACATCCAGGTCACCCATCCACACAGGCAGGCGTGTGTGGGAGACAGGGTGGTACAAGAACAGAAGGAGGAGGTACAACGTGGCCCTGACCACGAGCTACCGAAGGTCCCTGAGGGGGATGAGGTGGGCACCCCGGGCACCACAGGAAGCAAGGATAGAATCAGTCTCTGGCTGCCTCTCCTGTGTGGCCTCCCCGGGATGTTTGCACAAAGGTGGAGGGAAGCAGTTTTGGGGGGCCCTGGGTCTGCAGAGCAGCCCAGAGGAGGAAATAGGAGCTGGGGTCCGAATGCAGGGCAGGCAGGAGATGGGGCAGGGCAAACCCCACAGGCGACGAGAAAGCGGAATAAGCCATCGTATGGGGTCAGTTTCAGACCTCACAGTCAGAAACCCTCGGGGACAGAGGCCAGACTTCCTGGTCCAACCCAAGTTCCCTCAACTGTTGATATGTGGGCTGGATCATTCTGTTATGGCCAGGCCGTCCTGTGCATTGTGGCGGACTGAGCAGCATCCTGGTCCCTGCCCACTAGATGCCCATAGCACCCCCGCCCCTAGTCCCAACAACCAGAAATATCTCCAGATGTTGACAGGTGTTCCCTGAGGAGCAGAACTACCCCAGTTGAGAACTGCTGTTTTAGGTCAACTGGATGACAAGATAGATTTCATTGTAACAGATGTTCTCTGCCTAAATATTTTTAGATTCTTTTTTTCTTAGTAACATCGTGCCATTGGAGTTACACATCAACCCGACCATATTTGGCACCATTGTGGAGTGGTTGTTGGGGGTGGCGGGAAGCAGTTTCAGTCTGGCGTTCTCCCTCATCCCTGGGGGGAGGTGACTGGTGTGCCTCCTCGTCTCTCACCCCTTGCCCACCCAGAGCCCGTCACTGCCCACCCACGGTCAGGCATGTCCTCGTGACACCAATGATGAAGCGGCCCTAGGCGTGTGAGGATCTGGCTTTCCAAGAGCTTGCTCTTCCAGGTGGACTGAGTGACGTCTTACAATGTTGTTTTTAAGACTTGCTCCCCATACCAAAAACCGCAGTCCCTGATTTTAGGACTCGGCCTGCACTGAGAAGTGACATGCCCCTGCTGGGGTTTTTTGCAAAGGAATGTAATCAAAGAGGTTTGCCAGTTTTCTGATCCAGGCGAGTGCTGGTTTGTGCACCCTGGATTCTGTGGTCCTCCCTGTCCTACTGGGGTGACTTCTTGAAACCTGTGCCAGGTACTGGCTGTGGCTCAGGTCTCCCTCCTTTAAGCATCTACCCAGCAGGAAACAAGTCAAGAACCACTGCCGGGAAACAGGATCAGCGGCCAGAGAGTCCCCACTTTGGCAGAACCATGACACGTTTCGTTATCACTTTTTGTTCCCCCAGCGGCTTTTCCGCTTTTTGTTTGTTTGTTTGTTTGTTTGTTTTTCCGGTAAAATATGACACTTAGTCTTTTTAGTGTCTTTTCATCTTTTTTAACTTTAAAAAAAATGTTTAGGTACAGGGTCTGGCCCTGTCACCCAAACTGAGGTGCAGTGGTGCAATCATAGTTCACTGCAGCCTCAACCTCCTAGGCTCAAGTGAGCCTCCTGCCTCGGCCTCCCAATTAGCTGGGACTACAGCCACGTGCCACCATGCCATCAAGGTTTCATTTCTTTTGGTATCTACCAGGGGTTGGCAAACTACAGCCCATGAGTTAAATCTGCCAGTGCCTATCTCTACAAATAAAGTTTTACTGGTGCATAACCACGCCCATGCATTTACACATCATCCCTGGCATCTTTGCCACCATGAGTGCAGAGCCGAGTAATTGCACCCGAGACACTGCATGGCCCACAAAGCTGAAAATATTTACTACCTGGCCCTTTATATGAATTTTTTCTCCTTGGTTCACCCCTAGTACATCCACCACTTTGTAGAATGTTCCAGAACCCCATAAAGGTGAACATTTCACAGATGTCTTTTTTTTTTTTTTTTTTTTGAGATGGAGTCTTGCTTGGTCGCCCAGGCTGGAGTTCAATGGTGTAATCTCGGCTCACTGCAACCTCCGCCTCCCAGATTCAAGCAATTCTGCTTCAGCCTCCTGAGTAGTTGGTATTACAGGAGCCCACCACCATGCCTGGCTAATTTTTGTATTTTTAGTAGAGACAGAGTTTCACCGTGTTGGCCTGGGTGGTCCCAAACTCCTGACCTCAAGTGATCCACCCGCCTCAGCCCCCACAAAGTGCTGGGATTACAGGTGTGAGCCACCGCACCCGGCCCCCAGGTGTCTTCTTATCTTCTGCTTAGCTCCCCCTTCCCAAATGTAATGAAACCAGCTTCCCATCCTAGATCCAGACAACCCAGATCACCGACTGGAATCTCTGCATTTGTATCTGTGCCATAGACATACATACGTATTCATAAACGTCCACTTCCCCACACAGAGTCATAAAGCAATTTGGGGAGTCAGGAAAGGAGGACACAGATAGAGATGTCCTACAGGGTTCGGCAGAGCTAACTCACTCCGTCTCTCTGCCCCACAGGCAGCTGGGAGTGATTGTACAGCCCATGCATTTGGGACCTGGCTGAGGCTGGCAGGAGCTGTGCAGGGTTCCCTTCTTGCCTTGAACCCCCTCACAGGCTGAACACCAGCAGGCCCCATCTCTCGGAGGGTTTCCGGCTGCCTCCTGGGCTCTGAGATCGCATGCATCCTGCCTGCAGGGTGGACAACCTGCCAGGGACACGGTGGGAAGAGGATCATGGAACCCATGGGCCCAGAGTCACCGAGCAGGACCCTGTCATCCTCCTGGTCTCTCACACCAGCCCCCTTCCTCACTGTAGCTGACACGGCCTGACCAGAGGTACATGCCCAAGGCCACAAACTCCCCAGGAGGAAGCTGGCATCTTGGGTGTCAGAAGTATGATTAGGAACCAGAGGGTGTACTGGAGCTTGCAGTTGGGAGATAATTAAGCCAGAGGGCCACCTCTTTAAGGGAGAGTGAATTACGGCACAAGGACAGGCAAACCGGAGTCGGGTGGCCGGGAACAAGGCAGTGGTCAGTGTGACCCGGCAGCATTCCCTGCTCCGGTGCCTTTTCCCCAGCTCTGGAGACAAACCAACAGGCCTGGGTGTTCCCCCCACAGAGCACAGAGAGCAGCGGGAGCTGTGAGGGGCAGCCTGGGTGGGAAAGAGGTAACGGAGGGAGGGCTACAGACCTCAGAGAGGCCTCTCCAAGCTGAAAAGTGGGGCACATCAGAGCCAAAGGTGTCTTTGGTGGGTATGGAGAGGGTGGGGGTGCCCTACAGCTGAGTGCTGAGGCCCATGGCACCAGCAGGGAGGGTGGAGGCTGCATTGACCCCCAGGCGGAAGGGGCACCCCACCCCCACCCCCAAATCCCCAGGTACTCCCTTGGCCTCCTTTCTGTGCCCTGCCACATAAAACAGCACAGCCCTGATGTTTAGAATGATCTAAGGCTATTTTAGACAAAAGGGGAAGTTATATTTTGGGGAATGCTGCATCTAAGAGAAGAGTAAAATTACGGGGTATATTTTAAGCGCCATAAAAAGGTCTCCTTGGAATTTGGAGAAAGTTGATTAAAAGCTGAAGCGTAAGGTCTGGGACACCCCTGCCGCAGCCCCGCCTTCCCTGAATGTTCTGGGGGTTTTACTGTTCCGGGGTTATGGAGACAGGGGACCCATCTGTCTTTCCGCGATGTGTGCCTCAATGTTTGGGGCGGGAGTGTGGGCAGGCATCAGTCAGCCACAGGGTCTGGCCGCTGATTTGTTTCCTAGTGATTATCCAGGATAGATCCGATTTCTGCAGGCCCTGCCCTGGGCAGCTCAGTCCCCAATGTCACAGTGCAGTTGCCACCTACAGTTTCCTTCTGTGTGACTTGGCCACAGCAAGCCAGAACCAGCTCCTAAAACCAGCCCCCTCGAGACCCCCATTCCCGAAAGTGCCCAGAGGCTGCTTGGCATCTTCTGCTCAGCTGCTGACCGGCCCTGTGACCCCGATACGTGATTCCTCCTGGGTAAAGGAGAGAAAGGGATGACTTAGCTGTGATCAAACACCAGCACCCAACACCTTCCCTAGAGGGGGTTCTCTGTAAATCCCAGATGGTATCATCACTTCTTTAAGGAAGAGTGAATTACGGTCACCTGTGCCTTTGTCAGTGTCATTACAGTATTCTCAGCCCGGTGTGGTGGCTCACGCCTGTAATCCCAGCACTTTTAGAGGCCGAGGCAGGCTGATCATTTGAGGTCAGGAGTTCGAGACCAGCCTGGCCAACATGGTGAAACCCCATCTCTACTAAAAATACAAAAATTAGCCAAGCGTGGTGGCAGGCATCTGTAATTCCAGATACTGAGGAAGCTGAGGCAGGAGAATGGCTTGAACCCAAGAGTCGGAAGTTGCAGTGAGCCAAGATTGCGCCACTGCACTCCAGCCTGGGTGACAGAGTGAGACTCTGCCTCAAAAAAAAAAAAAAAAAAAGACATACGGGATTGTAGTTAGCGGGTATGTGAGGTATGTGAACTGAGGTTCTCGCCCAGGGCTGATTCTGCCATCAGGTGATATTTGGCAACTCCTGGAGACATTTTTGCTTATAGCTGGGGAGGGAGAGATGCTACTGGCTTCTGGTGGGTAAAGGCCAAGATGCTGCTAAATGCCCCACAGCGCACAGGACGGCCCCTCTTTAAAGAATGACCCGGCGCAAATGTCAGTAGTGCTGAGGCAGAGAGACCTGCTTAAGTTTAGAGGCCTTTAGAGAATGTTTTTGAAAATCTGGTCTGGCGCTGTGGACAGAATCTGCAGGGAGCAGTGGTAATTCAGAAACCATCACCTGGATGGAGGCTGGGCGCCATGGCTCACGCCTGTAATCCCAGCACTTTGGCAGGCTGAGGCAGGAGGATTGCTTGAGTCTAGGAGTTCAAGACCAGCATGACAACATAGTGAGAGCCCATCTCTATATTTTTAATTTTTTTTTTTTTTTTTTTTTTTTTTTTGAGACGGAGTCTCGCTCTGTCACCCAGGCTGGAGTGCAGTGGCCGGATCTCAGCTCACTGCAAGCTCCGCCTCCCGGGTTCACGCCATTCTCCTGCCTCAGCCTCCCGAGTAGCTGGGACTACAGGCGCCCGCCACCACGCCCGGCTAGTTTTTTGTATTTTTTAGTAGAGACGGGGTTTCACCATATTAGCCAGGATGGTCTGGATCTCCTGACCTCGTGATCCGCCCGTCTCGGCCTCCCAAAGTGCTGGGATTACAGGCTTGAGCCACCGCGCCCGGCCTTTAAATTTTTTTAAATGAATTTATTTATTTTAATTATTATTTTTTGTTGTTGGTGGTGGTTTTTTTTTTTTTTTTTTTTGAAACAGAGTCTCACTCACTCTGTCACCCAGGCTGGAGTATAGTGGTGCAATCTAGGCTCACTGCAACTTCTGCCTCCCAGGTTCAAGTGATTCTCCTGCCTCAGCCTCCCAAATAGGTGGGACTACAGGCATGCACCATCACGCCCACCTGATTTTTGTACTTTTTGGTAGAGACATGGTTTTGCCATGTTGACCAGGCTGGTCTTAAACTCCTGGCCTCTAGTGATCCGCCCGCCTTGGCCTCCCAGAATGCTGGGATCACAGGCATGAGCCACCCTGCCCAGCCTGTTTTTTAAATTTGATTTTTTTTTAATGAAGCCACCATCTGCATGGAGAGAGCTGTTTGTGGACGGTGTAATTGTTAATGAGATTGTCCTCCAAGGAGGAGGAGAAGATGACAAGGGCAGGCAGCCCCCAGAGAGGCCCTCAGTGCAGGCCGGCCTGAGGGGACAGCTCCAGTCCTGCCAAAGTGCCTGAACCGGTTCTCAGCACCTCTCACCTCTCCCCAACAAACCAGAATTTACCAGCTGCAGGAGTTCAGGGGAATGGCCAGGAAGCCAGACGTGGGGGTTTGAGTGCAGGCTGGGCCGCCTGCATGCTGTGTGACCTGCAGCAAGTCACTTGACCTCTCTGTTCTGCCTCCTGATCTCTCATGCCCCAGAGCCTTTGCATGTGCTGCACCCTCAATCTGGAATACTCTTGCCACCCTCATCCTTTTAAGTCCCACCCCAAGGCCTCCATGTCCCTTCAGTGCCAGCGCACAGCACCACTGGGAGATTCAGAGCACAGATCCAGGGTGGCGGGCAAGCATGGGGTGTGGCTTCCATTGCCCTGTACCCTGAGGTTCTGAGCAGGCTGTGTTCAGCGACCCCGTGTTTCTTACAGCCGGCTTCTGGTGTCGGCTAAGGAAGAGCCAGGAATGAGTGATTGCTGAGATGGGACACCGAGGCGGCAGGGAGGCAAAGGAGGGGAGCCTGGGCAGTCCTCCTGTGCCTGAGTGCGTGCCCATCCTTACTCTGGAACTGCCACATAAAGAAAAGCAGAGACGCCCAGTGGCTCACACCTATAATCCCAGCACTTTGGGAGGTCGAGGCAGGAGGATCACTTGAGCTCGGGAGTTTGAGGTCATCTGGACAACGTGGCGAAACCCTATCGCTACAAAAAAATATTAACCAGGCATGGTGGCATGTGCCTGTAGCCCCAGCTACTCAGGAGGCAGAGGCAGGAGGATCGTTTGAGCCTGGGCAACAGAACAAGACTCTGTCTCAAAAAAAAAAAAAAAAAAAAAATGCCAGGCACGGTGGCTCATGCCTGTAATCCCAGCACTCTGGGAGGCCAAGGCGGGCGGATCACGAGGTCAGGAGATCGATACCATCCTGGATAACACAGTGAAACTCTGTCTCTACTAAAATATGCAAAAAATTAGCCAGGCGTGCTGGCGCATGCCTGTAGTCCCAGCTACTCAGGAGGCTAAGGTGGGAGGATTGCAGGCCCATGATATGTCAAAAGCAGGATGTGTCAACCAAGATGGAGGCGATGAGGAGCAGCTAATGCCCAACTGTCAGGAGCATCAAAGGACTTTGTATCACATGATCCCTCTGGGCACAGGGCAGTGCCTGCCGTGGCTTCCCCAGACCCAAGGAGGATGCCACACAATGTACTGTTCAGCTTTGGAGCGAGCACCCAAGACAGGCTGGGCAGCCACTGCTACTGCCCCTTTTCAGAGCAGAGTGGATTCAAAGGAGATTATTTAACCATGAAAAGGAATGAAGGGCCAGTCAGTAAGGCTCACGTCTGTAATCCCAGTGCTTTGGGAAGCCAAGGTGGGAAGATTGCTTGAGGCCAGGAGTTTGAAACCACCCTGGGCAAAATCGTGAGACGCCATCTCTACAAAAAATAAAAATATTAACCAGGCATGGTGGCATGTGCCTGTAGCCCCAGCTACTCAGGAGGTGGAGGCAGGAGGATCGTTTGAGCCTGGGAGGCAAAGTTATAGTTAGTGAACCATGATCGCGCCGTTGCATTCCAGCCTGGGCAACAGAACGAGACTCTGTCTCAAAAAAAAAAAAAAAAAAAATGCCAGGTGCGGTGGCTCATGCCTGTAATCCCAGCACTCTGGGAGGCCAAGGCGGGCGGATCACGAGGTCAGGATATCGATACCATCCTGGGTAACACGGTGGAACTCTGTCTCTACTAAAATATGCAAAAAATTAGCCGGGCGTGGTGGCGGGCGCCTGTAGTCCCAGCTACATGGGAGGCTGAGGCAGGAGAATGGCGTGAACCTGGGAGGCGGAGCTTCCAGTGAGCAGAAATGGCGCCACTGCACTCCAGCCTGGGGGACAGAGCGAGACTCCGTCTCAAAAAAAAAAAAAAGATAGGTAGATATCTAAATATATATGTATCTCCTTTTACGCTAATTGGTAACAGTCCTCATGGTGAGTGCTGAAGAAGTTGGCTGGAGTGGGTTTGTGGCGGCTGCTCTTGGAGTATATATTCTGGAGAGAGAGATACAGACGATATAGGGCAGCTTAGTCCTGGCATGGTGGCACATGCCTGTAGTCCCTGGTAACTCAGGAGGCTGAAGCGGGAGGATTACAGAACCCTGGGATTTACAGGCGTGAGCCCTCACATCCGGTCTGGGGTTTCTTGTTTTTCAAGACAGAGTCTGGCTCTATCACCCAGAATGGAGTGCAATGGTGTGATCTCAACTCACTGCAGCCTCCACCTCCCGGACTCAAGCGATCCTCCCACCTTAGCCTCCCAAGTAGCTGGGACTACAGACATGCACCACCACACCCAGCTAATTTTTGTATTTTTAGTAGAGCTGGGGTTTTGCCATGTTGTCCATGCTGGTCTCGAACTCCTGGACTGAAGCCATCCACCCTCCTTGGCCTCCCAAAATGCTGGGATTCCAGGTGTCAGCCACGGCCCCTGGCCTGTTATTTTTAACACATCCCCTTACTTGTACTTGGATTGTCAACTTTTTCTCTTCCTCACCGCAGCCCACTTGAAGGGACACAGCAGTGCTCCCACACTGAGGTTCGGGAGATGAGGGCAGACTGAAATCTTGGTGATTCAGACTCTTTTTCCACTGCCATAAGTGAGGGAACTCACACTTCCAGCAGATACATATATTCCATATATATATATATAAATCTCTCCAAGAGCTGCCACCACAGGGTGATGTGTTGCTGACCCCAGCTCTGGAGAGTGGGTCCAAGGGGAGCCTGGGGGCCCCAAGAGGCATCCCCCACCCCAAGTTTACAGAGAGAGGCAGTGGCACCTGCAGGGAGGGCAGAGACATGCTGTAGTAGCTACAGAACCTCCTTCCAGCCCCACCTAAGGAGGTTACCTTTCTTTACATGTGCAAATGTTCGCTTTTGCTGCATTAAAAGTACTGGAAGGGCCAGGCGCGGTGGCTCACGCCTATAATTCCAGCACTTTGGGAGGCCAGGGCGGTTGGATTGCTTGATGGCCTCAAAAATCATTTCTGTATCAGTGTCAGGTGTTGTAGTACACACTTGTAATCCCAGCTGTTCAGGAGGCTGACGTAGGAGGATCACTTGAGCCCAGGAGTTCAGGACCAGCCTGGGCAACATAGCAAGACCCCATCTCTACAAATAAAAATCATTCCTATGTCAGGTAAAGAGAAAGCATTTATAACTTCCCAAAGTAGAACAATTACAAGTGACACTCTAACAATGCAATAAAACTACGTGGAATTTTTTTTTTAAAGAAACTTCTATTGAGCAACTCTTAGATGAAGAGATAGAAACACAGCCGGGCGTAGGGGCTCATGCCTGTAATCCCAGCATTTTGGGAGGCCAAGGTGGGCAGATCACCTGAGGTCAGGAGTTCGAGCTCAGCCTGGCCAAATGACAAAACCCCATCTCTACTAAAAATACAAAAATTAGCCAGGCGTGGTGGCGGGCACCTGTAATCCCAGCTACTCAGGAGGCTGAGGCAAGAGAATTGCTTGAATCTGGGAAGCGGAGGTTGCAGTGAGCCGAGATCGCACCACTGCACTCCAGCCTGGTCAGCAGAGTGAGACTCTGTCTCAAAAAAAAAAAAAGGTACAAACCAAAATTGCAGGTTTTCTGAAAATCAATGACAAACACCCATATGTTATCAAAATCCATGGGCTATATTTAAAGCGATGGTAAGAGGACACCACATAGCTGAACACACATTAGATCCACAAATAGGAAAGAGTGGAAGTCAATGAATTCATGTCCTATCTGAAGCTGAGAAAAAGAACAAAGTAACTCCCAAAGAGAATGATTTGGGCATCAAGTGGGCAAGATGAGGCCAAGTCCGGGGGCTCATACCTGTAATCCCAGCACTTTGGGAGGCGGAAGCAGGCAGATCACTTGAGCTCAGGAGTTCGAGACCAGCCTGGGCAACATAACGAAACTCCATCTCTACCAAAAATACGAAAACTTAGCCAGGCGTGGTGGCACATGCCTGTGGTCCCAGCTCCTTGGAGGGTTGAGGTTGGAAAATCGCTTGAGTCTGGAAGGCAGAGGTTGCAGTGAGCCAAGATCAAGATCACGCCACTGCACGCTGGCCTGGGCAACAGAGTAAGACCCCCATCCCCCACCCCACCCCCAAAAAAGTGGGTAGGATGAGCCCTAGGGGAAATATGATAAATTCTTCAGATATTTTGACAGCCTTGAGAACCAAACAGGACCTTCCCCCATCAAAGCCTGGTTTGTTCTGTATTCTTTCTGTGACCTAGTACATGGTTTCGTGATAACCTAAACCCAAATTTAGTGACATATGTAAGATTTCAGTAAGTTGTTTCACACTTGGGTTTTTGTTGTTATTTAAGGCTCCCCCCACCCCACCCCTGTAGGGTTTGCTGTCAGACTTCAGCGCATGGTAGGAGTCTGTCCTTCTTAAAGGGCCCCGCCTAGCCCTGGGAGTCCTTGCTGCGTTTCAGTGTTTGCCGTGATGCCATCTGCGTCTGCGGCTGACAGTTGGTGTCTCTTGTGAACTGGGGCATATGGAGTTGGGAGCACTCAGCTCTCTGTACATCCCTGCCGTCCGTCCATCTGACCAGCAACCAGCTATCGAGAGCCTCTTGGGGTGCCCCAAGCCCCATAAGCAACCAGAAAAGAACAAAACCTGACAGCGGCTAGGCTAGGGGCCCTGGAGAGCTACCACTTCCTCCTCTGCAAATGGGGGAGCCATGAGGTTGGGGTGACTCTTCCACTTCCTGCCCCCACATCCGCAGGCCCACTGAGCCTGCAGCTGCCTCCTGTGCAGGCTTGGGCTTGGGGGTGTGGGAAGTCCTATCTTCCACCCTACAGCTGCCTCCTCCCCTCCATTACACCTGCCCCCTTCCCGAGGTCTTCCTTGCGCCTAGCTGGCCTCATCCCCAACACAGCCCCCACCAACCTCCTCATTCCCTTGGCGCCGCCTTCACCACAGCTCTGAACTCTGTTGAAAACATCAGCTCAACTTCTCACTTCCTTGCCTCCAACCCTGCCTGCTGATCTCTGCTCCCAGCTCCTAGGGAGTCTCTTCTCACCCAGCCCTCCTTGAGCACATGACCCTGTGCACCCATTTTGTCCTGGGTGCTTCCCAGGCCTGCTTCTCCACCTCCCTGCCATGGTCTGGGGAGACCAGTCATCCAGGGCGACACTCACCTCCCAGTGACACTCACCTCCTGCCGACCCATCCTGCTGGAGCCATGTCTGGGATCACCAGAAAAGGGGGCATTTAACAGTGGATCCAGAACAGCGGCCCCCGGCCACTCTTTTCCCACAAAAACCAGACAGTCTATTTCACACAGGTCCTAGGGGCCACCCAGTCTCTGTCAGAATGACTTGACTCTGCTATTGTAACTCAAATGCAGGCTTAGGCCAGACCCAGACCAATGTGGCTGCGTGCCAGGAAAACGTCATTTGCTGCTGCTGAAAATTGAATTTCACATCAATTTCAGCCATCCAGAGATCTTTTGACTTTTTTTTTATTATTATTTGAGACGGAGTCTCACCCTGTTGCACAGGCTGGAATGCAGTGGTACGATCCCGGCTCACTGCAGCCTCCGCTTCCCGGGTTCAAGTGATTTCCTGCCTCAGCTTCCCGAGTAGCTGGGACTACAGGCGCCCACCAACATGCCTGGCTAATTTTTGTGTTTTTAGTAGAAACAGGGTTTCACCATATTAGCCAGGCTAGTCTCAAACTCCTGACCTTGTGATCCACCCCCCTCGGCCTTCCAAAGTGCTGGAATTACAGGCATGAGCCAACACGCTTGCCTGATCTTTTGACGTTTTTTCTTCCCTAAGCATTTTTGGTTTTTTTTTTCAGATGGAGTCTTGCTCTGTCACCCAGGCTGGAGCGCAGTGGCACAATCTTGGCTCACTGCAACCTTTGCCTCCCAGGTTCAAGCAAGTCTCCTACCTCAGCCTCCCGAGAAGCTGGTACTATAGGTGCATGCCACCACGCCTGGCTCATTTCTTTTGTAGTTTCGTAGAGATGGGGTTTCACCATGTTGGCCAGGCTGGTCTCGAACTTCTGACCTTGTGGTCTCGAACTTCTGACCTTGTGACCCACCCCCCTCGGCCTTCCAAAGTGCTGGAATTACAGGCGTGATACACCGTGCCCGGCTGATGTTTTGACTTTTTTTCTGCCCTAAGCATTTTTTTTTTCCAGATGGAGTCTTGCTCTGTCACCTAGGCTGGAGTAGAGTGGCACAATCTTGGCTCACTGCAACCTTCGCCTCACAGGTTCAAGTGATTCTCCTGCCTCAGCCTCCCAAGTAGCTGGAACTACAGGTGCACACCACCACACCCGGCTAATTTCTTTTGTATTTGGATAGAGAAGGGGTTTCACCATGTTGGCCAGGCTGGTCTTGAACTCCTGACCTCAAGTGATCCGCCCTCCTTGGCCTCCCAAAGTGCTGGGATTATATGTGTGAGCTCCCACGCCCAACCCCCTAAGCATTTTTAAAATGTGAAAACTGTCCCTAGAACATAGACTACAGTAATAGGTTACTGGTGGCACTTTGCAGACCCCTGATAGAGCACTGGTACCAGGAGGGTGTCCTCCATGTGGCCACACCCATGCCCCTACCTGTTTGTGACCGCTTTCCTGCCACATCGGCAGAGCTGAGCGGTGACAGCAGATGGAGCCAGAAATATTCACTGCCTGCCCCTTCGCAGAACAAGTTCACTGGCCCCTGGTTCACACAGAAAATCCTGCTTAATCCTCCATCTGCTAAGGCAGGGATTTTTCTAAAACCTTACCTTACAGGAGAGAAATCTGAAATCCAAGAGCCATGAACTAATTTGCCCAAATTGCCCAGCAGTAGCCTTGAGCCTCCAACCCTCCCCCTGGCCACCAGGACCCACTGAATCTTGCAAAGCGTCTCAGCAGAAGTCGCCTGCAACCTGGTTAGTCATGGTGGCTCACGCCTGTAATCCCAGCATCTTGGGAGGCCGAGGCGGGAGAATCACTTGAGCCCAGGAGTTCAAGGCCACCCTGGACAACATAGCAAGACCTTGTCTATACCGAAATTTTTTGTTTTTTAATTAGCCAGGCACAGTGGTATGCGCCAGTGGTCCCAGCTACTTGAGAGTCTGAGGAGGGAGGATCGCTTAAGCCCAGGAGTTTGAGGCTGCAGTGAGCTAGGATCGCGCCTTTGTACTCCAGCCTGGGTGACAAAGCAAGACCTTGTCTTGAAAAAAGAAATAGCCTGCAACCCCATGACGACCTGGGGGTTTATTTCCCTGGCATTTCCGTGAAGCACAGTCCCAGCTCCCAGTGGCTGCCCCATGGCTATTAGATTGGCAGACCTGGCAGAGCAGAACCCCCTGGCCCCTCGGGCGTCCTGGGACAGAGCACTGCCCACAGTGCTCCTGTGTCCATGAGAGCCTGGCACAGCCTTGGGATGTGGCCTCCGCCTGCTGGCTTGAACCACCCACGCTCAGGGTCACAGCTCTCATCTGGGTCTGACTGCTGTCAGTGTCCCCGGGAGGGCGTCACCTACTCCGTGGCCTCGGACCAAGTGCTGTTTCAGGTAGAAAGTTCTGCTAGGAACTTGGAGAACACAGGAAAGAAATAACAGGAGTTCCAAGCTGGCTGCCAGGCCCTGGCCAGTGTCATGTGGTAGTCTCCACCTTACCCCAGCTGGAAGGAGAGAGGACTTCTGCAAACTGAAAAGCAAGGAGACAGTCTCCCTCTTTCAGCCCCTTTCTTTAGGCTCTGTGGTGGCTTGATATTTGCAGATGTTCTTTCTCCAGCCGCAGCCTCTCTTAGCGATACTGGTCAGTCCTTCATCTCGGTGCCCGCATGGCATTGACCAGACAGGGGAGATCAGAAGTTCTGTGTGGCTCATGGTCTGAGCAGGGGGCAGAGGCTTCACCCAGAAGTGATGTTGCAGAGGGAGGAAGAAACATCAAGGGGTTGGGCACAGTGGCTCACACCTGTGGTCCCGGCACTTTGGGAGGCGGAGGCAGGTGGATCGCCTGAGCTCAGGAGTTTGAGACCAGCCTGGCCAACATGGTGAAACCCTGTCTCTACTAACAATACAATAAAATTAGCTGGGCGTGGTGGTGGGATCCTGTAGGTGCAGCTACTCGGGAGGCTGAGACAGGAGAATCACTTGAGCCCGGGAGGTGGAGGCTGCAGTGAGCCAAGATCGTGCCACTGCACTCCAGCTTGGGCGACAGAGCGAGACGGAGTCTCAACAACAACAAAAAGAAACAGCATCGAGGCTCCGGGAAGCAGGCAGCCCACTCTGTCCAGGCAGGTCCAGGGAGGCTCCCAGAGGCCGGACACCTGAGCTGTGGCTAAACGTGACCAAATGTGTCAGGGCAGGTGGGCAGGGCATGGGCCTGCCCAGGCATGAGCCACCACACCCGCCCGATCAGGGCAGGGGAACCAAGGACGCATCAGCCTCCTGCTCTTGGACTTCAGGGAGGCTGGCAGACCTTTTGGTGCCTCCGTCTCCTCATCTGAAATGGGGATGGGAAGTCTGCCTCTTAAAGGAATGCGAGTTAAAGAGGGAGTCTTGAATCCCACAGCATATGCACCTAGGGGCCACTCCTCACCACAGGTCATGATATGTCATAGTCACTGTTCTCCCTAAAATGTTTTAGGGAGAATGGTTTTTTGTTTTGTGTTTTTTCAGATGGGTTCTAACTCTGTTGCCAAGGCTGGATAGTGCAGTGGTGCGATCATAGCTCACTGCAGCCTCTACCTCCTGGACTCAAGCAGTCCTTCTCCCTCAGCCTCCTAGGTAGCTGGGACTACAAGTGTGTACCACCAGATCTGGCGAACTTTCCAGTTATTTTTCCTTTTTTTTTTTTTTTTTTTTTTTGAGATGGAGTCTCGCTCTGCCGCCCGGGCTGGAGTGCAGTGGCCGGATCTCAGCTCACTTCAGCTCACTGCAAGCTCCGCCTCCCGGGTTCACGCCATTCTCCTGCCTCAGCCTCCTGAGTAGCTGGGACTACAGGCGCCCGCCACCACGCCCGACTAGTTTTTTGTATTTTTTAGTAGAGACGGGGTTTCACTGTGTTAGCCAGGATAGTCTCGATCTCCTGACCTCGTGATCCACCCGTCTCGGCCTCCCAAAGTGCTGGGATTACAGGCTTGAGCCACCATGCCCGGCCTCAGTTATTTTTCTTTAAGAGACAGAGCCTTGCTATGTTGCCCAGCTGGTCCTGAATCCCTGGCCTCAAGCGATTCTCCTGGCTTGGCCTCCCAAAGTGCTTGGATCACAGGTGTGAGCTACCTGCCTGGCCTCCCTAAAATGTTACCAGGTATTCCAACCAAGAGGAGAGCCATCCTTTAGATAGAAGATCTAGAATTTTTTTTTTTTTTTTTTTTGAGACGGAGTCTCACTGTGTCGCCCAGGTTGGAGTGCAGTGGTGCAATCTCGGCTTACTGTAAGCTCTGCTTCCCGGGTTCATGCCATTCTCCTGCCTCAGCCTCCTGAGTAGCTAGGACGCCATTATGCCCAGCTAATTCTTTGTATTTTTTTTTAATAGAGACGGGGTTTCACTGTGTTAGCCAGGATGGTCTCGATCTCCTGACTTCGTGATCTGCCCAACTCGGCCTCCCAAAGTGCTGGGATTACAGTCATGAGCCACTGCGCCCGGCCAGAACTAGAATTTTTGGCCAGGCACGGTGGCTCACGCCTGTAATCCCAACACTTTGGGAGGCCGAGGTGGGTGAATCACTTGAGGCTAGGAGTTCGAGACCAGCCTGGCCAACATAGCAAGACCCCCGTCTCTACTACCAGTACAAAAATTAGCCAGGCGTGGTGGTGCACACTTGTACTCCCCACTACTCAGGAGGCTGAGGCAGGAAGAACACTTGAACCTGGGAGGCGGAGGTTGCAGTGAGCCACTGCATTCTGGCCTGGGTGACAGAGCAAGACTTGGTCTCAAAAAAAAAAAAAAAAAGAAGATCTAGAATTTTTGCCTACATAGGACGTTCAACCCTGGATGTCTCTTCTCAAAGATTCTCTGCTTGACCGAACATTAGACTTCTGAACCTTTTCCCAGTCCCATCTGAGCACTTCTTTGTAAAATCCAGTTTCAGCTGAGACCCTGCTAAGACAGTTTAACAGGAACCCTCTGCCCTTGAGATCTGATCACCCTTGATGTCTGATCGGACTCCTCATCTTCCCCCATACCCCAGGTACTATCTGATCACCCTGGCCTGTCTTCAGCAAGAATCCTGTTAGGTCAGTTTAGCTAGAAACTGCTGTACACTCAATGTTTCCTCTTAGTGATTTTCCATCCACTGACCCCCACCCTGCTCCCTGGTTATAAAGTCCCACTTGCCCAAGCCATCTTCAGAGTTGAGCCCAATCGTTCGTTCTCGCCACTGGAAGGCCCCATCACAATAGTGAGAATAAAGACATCCTGCCCGTGTGTTAGTGAGTACCGTTGAATAATACCTTTTTTTTTTTTTTTTTTTTTTTTTTGAGACAGAGTCTTGCTCTGTCACCCAGGCTGGAGTGCAGTGGCACGATCTCAGCTCACTGCAACCTCTGCCTCCCGCATTCAAGTGATTCTCCTGCCTCAGCTTTCCAAGTAGATGGGACTACAGGCGCCTGCCACCATGCCCGGCTAATTTTTGTATTTTTAGTAGAGACAGGGTTTCACCGTGTTGACCAGGTTGGTCTTGAACTCCTGACCTCAGGTGATCTGCCCGCCTCGGCCTCCCAAAGTACTGGGATTACATGCATAAGCCACTGCACCTGGCCCCATTGAATAATTCTTCTCTAGCTTTCTCAATTCAAGAGATCTTTTTAAATTGCCCAGAAGAAAAATCTCAGAGGCAGGGGCATTTGGAAGGCGGCCAGACTTCTTCCAGCTCTCAGTGTCCCTGGTAGGCACATGGCATCCCCACTGGACCCACGCCTAGGCCAGCCCTGTCAGAGGAAGGGGCAAGACTGCCTCTACGTTAGTTTTACCTAGAAACCGTGACTGGGGGGAAGCTGAATTATGACCAGTAGCTTTATGGATTTTTTCTGTGATACAAACTTTTCATGAGGTTTTTAAAAATTGTCTTTAATTTAATTTTTTGCGGGCAGTGGGGCGGGGCAGGGAATAGGGTCTCACTCTGTCGTCCAGGCTAGAGTGTAATGGCACAATCATGGCTCACTGCAGCCTCAACCTCCTGGGCTCAAGTGATCCTCCTATTTCGGCCCCCTGAGTAGCTGGGACTATAGGCATGCATCACCACGCCTGGCTAATTTTTTCTTTTTTGTAGACGCAGGATCTCATGGCTATTCTTGAACTTCCTGGGCTCAGGTGATCTCCTGCTTGGCCTCCCAGAGTGCTGGGATTGCAGGTGTGAGCCACTGCACCCGGCTTATTTTATTTCTTTTTTTTTTTTTTTTTTTTCCAAGACAGAGTCTTGCTCTCTCACCCAGGCTGGAGTGCAGTGGCGTGATCTTGACTCACTGCAACCTCCACCTCCTGGGTTCAAGCAATTCTCTTGCCTCAGCTTCCCAAGTAGGAGGGACTACAGGCGCGTGCCACCACGCCTGGCTAATTTTTGCATTTTTAGTAGAGACAGGGTTTCACCATGTTGGCCAGGCTAGTCTTGAACTCTTGACCTCAAGTGATCCACCCGCCTTGGCTTCTAAAGTGGTGGAATTACAGGTGTGAGCCACAACGCCAGGGCTTATTTTATTTCTTTTCTTTTCTTTTCTTTTCTTTTTTTTTTTTTTTGAGATAGAGTCTCGCTCTGTCGCCCAGGCTGGAGTGCAGTGGCACAATCTTGGCTCACTGCAAGCTCCGCCTCCCAGGTTCATGCCATTCTCCTGCCTCAGCCTCCAGAGTAGCTGGGACTACAGGCGCCCGCCACCACACCCGGCTAATTTTTTATATCTTTAGTAGAGACAGGGTTTCACTGTGTTCGCCAGGATGGTCTCAATCTCCTGACCTTGTGATCTGCCCACCTCGGCCTCCCAAAGTGCTGGGATTACAGGCGTGAGCCACCGCCCAGCCTGTTTTATTTCTAATTGATGAAAGTTGTATATATTCATCACTTACAACATGACATTTTGAAATATGTATACATTGTGGAATGGGTCAATGGAGCTAATTAACATATGCATTACCTGACATAGTCAACATGTTTTGTGATGAAAGCACTTAAAATTTACTCTCTTAGGAATTTTCAAGATACAAAAATATTTACAGTCACCATGTTATACAATAGATTGTTTGAATTTATTCCTCCTCTCTAACTGAAATTTATATCCTTTGACCAGCATCTCCCCAACCCTGCCACCACCCCTGGTAACCAGTATTCTACTTTCTACTTGTTTTTTTGAGACAGGGTCTTGCTCTGTCACCCAAGCTGGAGTGCAGTGGTGCAATCACATTCACTGCAGCCTTGAATTCCTGGGCCTAAGCGATCCTCCTGCCTCAGCTTCCTGAGTAACTGGGACAACAGGTGTGTCCCACCACACCTAGCTAATTTTTTATTTTTTGTAAAGATGGGATGTCACTATGTTGCCCAGGCTGGTCTCAAAACTCCTGGCCTCAAGCAATCCTCCCATCTCTGCTTCCCAAAGTGCTGGGGGGTTACAGGTGTGAACCACAGCACCAGCCCTACTTTCTACTTCTGTGAGTTTTTTTTTTTTTTTTTGGAGTGGGGGTACATGTGTGTTTTGTTACAGGGATATATTGGGTATGGTTAGGGTTGCACTTCTAATATACCCGTCACTCAGATCTCAAACACTGTACCTAATAGGTAACTTTTCAACCCTCACTCCCTTCCCCCTCTCCCACTATGAGTTCAACTTTTAAAAATTCTACACGAGTGAGATCATGTAGTATTTGCCTTTCTGTGCCTGGCTTATTAACATAGTATCCCTCAGCTTCATCCATGTTACAAATGACAGGATCTCTCTGGGGTTTTTTTTGTTTTTTTTTTTTGTTTTTTTTTTTGAGACAGAGTCTTGCTCTGTCACCCAGGCCAGAGTGCAGTGGCGCGATCTCAGCTCAGTGCAACCTCCACCTCCTGGGTTCAGACGATTCTCCTGCCTCAGCCTCCCAGGTAGCTGGGATTACAGGCACATGCCACCACGCCCAGCTAATTTTTGTATTTTTAGTGGAGACGGGGTTTCACCATGTTGGCCAGGCTGGTCTCAAACTCTTGACCTCAAGTGATCTGCCCGCCCCGGCCTCCCAGAGTGCTGGGATTACAGGAGTGAGCCAGTGAGCCCAGCCTATTCATTCATCTGTTGATGGACACTTAGGTTGATTCCATGTCTTGGCTATTGTGATTAGTGCTGAAATGAACATGAGAATGCAAACATTTCTTCCACGTACTGATGTCATTTCCTTTGGATATATACCCAGAAGTGGGATTGCTGGACCTAGTGAGATAATAATTTTTTTCCAAAGTTTGCAACTTATATTAGAAACATGTTTTTTGTATTATAAAAGAAAAAAAAATGTGTTTCTCTGAAAGGAGAGGCCTTTTTTGGTTTTGAGCATGTCCAGTGCTATAGGTTTTGTAGCCTTGGGGAACCATGGCATCCGCCTTCCCAGTGCGTGTGCCAGATTATATCGCATAATTGCTGACACCGGGGTCCCACTTCCTCCCTCCTGTCCACCCTGGACCCCACATGATCCTCCAGGCACACCAGCCACCCTTGTGCTTTGAGACTGTGCGAGCCCCCGGCCAGCCCAGCCGAGCAGCAACACAATAGCACCCCTTGCTGCGAGCGCCGGGCCGCACTTCCCCCTCGGATGTATAATAGCACCAACCGGATATTTTTAGATGGGCTTTGAAAAGTCGCAGTGTGCTGAGACCACATACCAGACGCGTGAGGTCACCGGGCCTGGGAGCAGCCTGTGTGCATGGATAATTGGTGCACGGGGTAATCGCAGAACCAGAAAGCCCGCCCTTGGGCAGCCACGGTGGTGGGAGGGGCCCCTCATATCCCAAAGGCGTTCCCTGTCGTATGTCCCCAAGACACCAGGCCTGGCTGTGATATTAGAAGTCACTGCAGAGACTTGTCCCCTGGGTTTAACGTGAGCACTGTGGCTCTTTAGGGTATGAATGTACATTTCTGGGGCACCTCTGCCACAGACCAGGCTTTACACCAAGGTGGGGGGACCCCACTCAGAGAGGACCCGTTTCCTGCTGCAGACACCCCAGGGCAACCAACAGGACTGTCCCCCCCACCTCACCCTCGAGGACAGGCATCCCTTCGCCATCTGCTTATAGTTAGGCCAAGTAAGGGGAGCTTTCTGTGCCCCTTCCTGGGACTTTATTTTAGGGTTTGCCTGACAGATCTCTTTGAATTGAGCTTGATTGGGAGGAGAGTCTGGTCATGGGACCACATAGGCGAGGCTGGGCTTCGTGCTGTCAGGCACGGAGTAAGGAGGAGGGCCTAGGCCTGGGCACCGGGCCCCAGGCTGAAGCTCATTTCCTGCGTGAGCTCCAGACTATGGCCCTGCAGGGTCCCGTGAGCATCCAAGGAAACCAGGGAGTCGGTGCCTCGAGACTGCAAACTCCAAACAACAACAAAAAACACAGTTCTCCAGCTACCCTCTGGACAGCTGGAAATGAAACCTAGAAAGACCGCAGGGATCCCCTCAGCACCTAGAATGCAGCGCACACAGGAGCCTGCATTCTACACGGAAGGGACAGAGGGACCAGTGAGCCCCAACTACCCAGCCCTGCAACCCCCTTTTATTTCCGTCTGTGTACATCAGTGCTTCCCAGCCGGGATGATTTGGCGATCTCTGGAGACAGTCTTTGGTTATCCCAGATGGCACCGGGTAGGTGGAGGCCAGGGATGCTGTTCAACACTGTGTAGTGCACAGGACGCCCCCATCACACAGGGTGGTTCACCCCCCAAAAGTCCCATAGGCACCCAGGAAAGCCAACTTCACCAGCAGAGCCCTGGTGGTTCCCGCCCACCGACAAGCCCCCCGGGTTTCATCAGACCCCCCAGAGGCTGTTTCAAAGTTCAGCAGGTCAGACCGGACCCAGTGGCTCACACCTGTCATCCCAGCACTTTGGGAGGCCAAGATGGAAGGATCACTTGAGTCCAAGAGCCCCAGACCAACCAGGGTAACATAGTGAGATTCGTGTTGACAAAAATCATTTTTAAAATTAGGCTGGGGGCAGTGGCTCACGCCTGTAATCCCAGCACTTTGGGAAGCTGAGGAGGGCGGATCACCTGAGGTCGGAAGTTCAAAACCAGCCTGACCAACGTGGAGAAACCTCATCTCTACTAAAAATACAGAATTATCTGGGTGTGGTGGCGCATGCCTGTAATCCTAGCTACTTGGGAGGCTGAAGCAGGAGAATCGCTTGAACCCAGGAGGCGGAGGTTGCAGTGAGCCAAGATTGCGCCATTGCACTCCAGCCTGGGCAACAAGAGTGAACTCCGTCTCAAAAAAACAAAAAACAAACAAACAAATTAGCCAGGCACGGTAATGTATACTTGTGGTCTCAGCTCGTTAGGAGGCGGAAATGGGAGGCTCGCCTGAGCCTAGGGGTCGAGGTTGAGGCTGCAGTGAGCTATGGTCGCACCACTTAAACTCTAGCCTGGGCGACAGAGTGAGACCCTGTCTCCCTGCCTCAAAAAAAAAAAAAAAAAATCAACAGGTGAGCAAGGCTCATGTGGTGACCCAGTCCCCCCCACCAAAAGCACCCGGCTACTGCCCAGACCCGCTTCTCTGTAGAGGGCCAAGTCATCTCTCTCTCTGGGGCCCACTCCTTCTCACCTTCCTGCTTGGCTCTGTGTTCCCATGATCTCGAGCTCCCTATTTCCTTGTCCCGTGACCCAAACAGCCGGCTCCTTGAGGAGCGTGACCCGCACACGGGTCCAGCCACCGTACTGTCCAGGCTTCAAACTCTGCCCGAGGCTTTGCAGCTGAATGGAGCCTTCTCCAAGGGAGGATCTGGGCCTTCCATGGTCAGATCCTTTTTTTTTTTTGGAAACAGGGTCTCGCTCTGTCGCCCAGGCTGGAGTGCAGGGGCGCAAATGCAGCTGCAGCCTCAACCTTCTGGGCTGAAGCAATCCTCCCACCTCAGCCTCCAAAGTAACTGGAACTACAGGCATCCACCACCATACCTGGCTCTTTTTTTTTTTTTAATACTTTAAGTTCTGGGATACATGTGTAGAATGTGCAGTTTTGTTACATAGATGTACACATGCCATGGTGGTTTGCTTGCACCCGTCAACCCATCACCTACATTAGGTATTTCTTCTAATGCTATCCCTCCTCTGGCCCCCCACCCCCCACAGGCCCCAGTGTGTGGTGTTCCCCTCCCTGTGTCCGTGTGTTCTCATTGTTCAACTCCCACTTATGAGTGAGAACATGCGGTGTTTGGTTTTCTGTTCCTGTGTTAGTTTGCTGAGAATGATGGTTTCCAGCCTCATCCATGTCCCTGCAAAGGACATGAACTCATCCTTTTTTGTGGCTGCATAGTATTCCGTGGCATATATGTACAACATTCTCTTAATCTAGTCTATCATTGATGGGCATTTGGATTGGTTCCAAGTCTTTGCTATTGTGAATAGTGCTGCAATAAACGTACGTGTGCATGTGTCTTTATAGCAGCGTGATTTATAATCCTTTGGGTATATGCCCAGTAATGAGATTGCTGCATACCTGGCTAATTTTTTTTATTTTTTCTAGATTTGGGGTTTTGCCATGTTGCCCATGCTTGTCTCGAACTCCAGGCCTCAAGCCATCCTCCTGCCTCGGCCTCCCAAAGTGCTAGGATTACAGGCATGACCACTGTGCCCAGCCAGTCAGTTGCATTTTTAATGGGACTTCCCCCTTCAGGCTGCCCCACAAAAGCCTCCACTCAGTGGTCAGCCAGTGTCTTAATCTGTTCGGGCTACTGTCACAGAATATGGTTACACATAGCTTAACTACGGGAGAAATGCGTCACTGGGTGATTTTGTGCTCATGCAAACATTCTAAAGTGAACTTACACAAACCTAGATGATATAACCTACTACACACTTAGGCTGTAGATCGTCAGTAGGTTATATACTAATAGGTGTGTTAGTATATAACCACTAATAGGGTATACCTATACAAATAGATGTAGCTGGCTGGGTGCAGTGGCTCACGCCTGTAATCCCAACACTTTGGGAGGCCAAGGCAGGTGGATCACCTGAGGTCAGGAGTTCAAGACCAACATGGCCTCAAACTGTAGTGAAACCCTGTCTCTATTTTAAAATGCAAAAATTAGCTGGGCGTGGTAGCTCGTACCTATAGTCCTAGTTACTGTGGAGGCTGAGACAGGAGGATCACTGGAACCTGGGAGGCAGAGGTTGCAGTGAGCCGAGATTATGCCACTGTACTCCAACCTGGGCAAGAGTGAGACTCGATTTCAAAAAAAGCAAAAACAAATAGGTATAGCCCATTGCTTCTAGGCTGCAAACCTGTACAGCATGTTACCTTACTGAATACTGTGGGCAGTTGTAACACAATGGTAAATATTTGTGTATCTAAACATAGGCCAGGCCTGGTGGCTCATTCCTGTAATCCTAGCACTTTGCAAGGCCTATGCAGGAGGATCACCTGAACCCAGGAGGTCGAGGCTGCAGTGAGCCAAGATCTCACCACCGCACTCCAACCTGGGCGACAGACCAAGATTCTGTCTCTAAATAGATAGATAGACTGGTTACTTTGGCTCACACCTGTAATCCCAACACTTGGAGAGGCCAAAGTGAGCAGATTGCTTGAGCCCAGGAGTTTGAGACTGGCCTGGGCAACACGGTGAAACTTCTTCTCTGTAAGAAAATAAGCCAGGTGTGCTGACACGTGCCCGTAGTCTCAGCTACCTGGGAGCCTGAGGCAGGAGGATCACCTTGAGCTCTGGAGGTTGAGGCTGCAGTGAGCCATGATCATGCCACCACACTCTAGCCTGGGCAACAGAGTGAGACCCTGTCTCAAAAAAAAGATTGGGTGGATGGATGGATGGATAGAAACATAGAAACAGTACAGTAAGAGTACAGTATTATAATCTTATGGGACCACCGTCATGTATGCGGTCCATCATTCGATGGTCATTGCTGTGTAGTGCATGACTGTACCATGTAGACCAGGTGGCTGAAACAACAGAAATATATTCTCACAGTTCTGGAAGTGAGAAGTCCAAGGTGAAGGCTCTGGCAGATTTGGTGTCAGGTGAAAGCCCACTTCTTGGTTCATCGATGGCGTTTTTTCCCATGCCCTCACATGGTGGAAGGAGTGAGGGAGCTCTCTGGGGGCCTCTTCTATAAGGGCACTAATCCCATTCATGAGGGCCCCATGTAAGTGACCTCATCACCTTCCGAAGACCTTACCTCCTGAACCTATCACCTTAGGCTTAGATTTTAACATATAAAGTTTGTCGGGGCCAGGCGTGGTGACTCAAGCTTGTAATCCCAGCACTTTGGGAGGCCGAGGCGAGGAGATCACTTGGGGTCGGGAGTTCGAGACCAGCCTGGCCAACATGGTAAAACCCTGTCTCTACTAAAAATACAAAAATTAGCCGAGCGCAGTAGCATGCGCCTGTAATCCCAGCTACTCAGGAAGCTGAAGCACAAGAATCACTTGAACCCGGGAGGCGGAGGTTGCAGTGAGCCGAGATCACGCCATTGCGCTCCAGCCTGGGCAACAAGAGCAAAACCCTGTCTCAAAAAAAAAAAAAAAAAAATTTTGGTGAGGGCCACAGACATGAAGTCCATAACAACCAATATCCATCCCCCTGTGGAATGAGGCCTTCAGGAAGATCCTTTCTCTCTATGTTATTGTGTCTCCGGTTTCTGCCTCCCCGGCGTGCTTGGCCACCACCTTCCCCACCCCCTACAATGGGACCTTGGCAGTGGCCTTGCCACTTCCTTCACACTGTGGCCTTGCTCTCTCCTCTCCTCCCTGGGCACCCCAGCCTCTCAAACGGGAACATCACTGCTGCCAGACTTTCCACGTGTGGCATGCCCAGGGTGTGCCCCCTGTCCCCGTGCCCTCCCCTTGCCATGTCACCTCTTCCCCAAACCTAGTGGTCACAAGGACTGGGACAGTGGAACACCAGGCCCCAGGACCAGCTCTGCCGCCTCTCTCTCATCTGCCAGGCCTCACAGCCCACATCCTGCTGGCCTTACCCTATCTTCTTTCTCCCTAAACAAAAGAGCCCCACATCTTCCCCCAGCCACCACCTCTTCCTAGCTTCTCTGTCCTGTGCCAGGCACCTTCCCTGCCTCGAGTTCCCCGCAGGCTCCATCTTAAACACTCTGGAGCAGTAAGTCCCTCATGGGAAGGGGGCACCCCAGGAAGCTGGACAGAGAGTGGGTGTCCCCCATCTTCATTCAGGTGATGGTTACATGGAAGGCCCCAGAGGGTACCCCTGCACACTCCCTGCACTGCACACACTTCCCTGTATATGTGGACTCGTCGGTACAGAGCAAGAAGATTGTCCTGTGAAAAAGGAATGAAACATTGAGCCACCGTGCCTGTCATCACAGCCCTTTGGGAGGCCAAGGCGGGAGGATTGTTTGAGGCCGGGAGTTCAAGACCAGCCTGGGCAACATAGAGAGATGCGGTCTCTACAAAAAATTTTAAAAATTAGGCAAGCATGGTGGCCTGCACCTGTGGTCCCACCTACTTGGGAGGCTAAGGCAGGAGGATTCCTTGAGCCCAGGAGGTTGAGGCTTGCGGTGAGCTATGATTACACCACTGCACTCCAGCCTGGGCGACAGAGCAAGACCCTGCCTCTTAAATTAAAAAAAAAAAGAAAGAAAAAAGAAAAGAAAAAAGAAGCAGCAACCAGACACAAAAGGCCATACAGTGTATGACCTCATTGACCTGAAATACCCAGAACAGGCAAATCCGTAGAGACAGGAAGCAAATTGGTGGTTGTCAGGGACTAGGAGAGGGAAATGGGGAGGGACTGCTGGTGGGGACAGTCTCCTTTTAGGGGGATCAGAATGTTCTGGAACTAGATAAAGGCGATGGCTGCACAACATTGTGAATGTACTAAATGCCACTGAATTGTACACTTTAAAATGGTTAATTGTATGTTATGTTAGTTTTACCCCAATTTTTTTTTAAATTGCTCTTTGAACCCACTTATCTTCCCACCAAACTGTAGGGCTCCTCGAAGGAGCTTCCACATGCCCTGCCTTGTGTCCAGCACTGAGCCCAGAGTCCAGATCAGCCCAAAATTCCTGCTGCAAAGAGTCCAATAGGCAATACTTTCGCCTTCGCAGACTAGATGGTGGTGTCTGTTGCAACACAATTGAATGAGCCTGGCGTATACCAATAAAACTTTATTGATGGACGCTGAAATCTGAAGAGGTTTTTCACACCAGGAAATATTCTTCTTTGGTTTTTGTTTGTTTCTTGTTTTGCCGTTTACAAATGTGAAAATCATTCTCGGCTCGCAGGCAATTAAAAAAACAAGCATCAGACCAGATTTGGCCCACAGAGTGTGCTTTTACCCTATCAGATGAATGATTATAACTGAAAAGAATTCAGGCAATTGCCATTTTTAATGTCAGAGACTTAAAACTTGAACACCGGCCAGGCACGATGGCTCATGCCTGTAATCCCAGTACTTTGGGAGGCCAAGGTGGGCAAATCACCTGAGGTCAGGAGTTTGAGACCAGCCTGGACAACATGGGAAAACCCCATCTCTACTAAAAATGCAAAAGTTAGCCAGGCGTGGTGGCACACACCTGTCATCCCAGCTACTCAGGAGGGTGAGTCACGAGAATCGCTTGAACCCGGGAGGCGGAGGTTGCAGTGAGCTGAGATCATGCCATTGCACTCCAGCCCGGCAACAGAGTAAGACTCTGTTTCGGGGGAAAAAAAAAAAAAAAAACTTGAGCACCTTACACAACCTCAGACACAAAGATAAAGAGAAATGTTGGAATGGGCCTTGACTATACACCTCTGTGTTTTCCAGGTCTTACCTGGGCTTCTAAGTGACTTACAGCCTACTGTCTCAGGGATAAGTGAGTGTCCTCAAAGCCCAGGAGGAGGAAGGCCCAGGGTTCCAGGCTGAGGCCTATAGCAGCTCCATCCTCGCTGAAGCCTATTATCCTTAGCAAACCAACACAGGAACAGAACACCTAATATTGCATGTTCTCACTTACAAGTGGGAGCTAAATGGGGAGAACACATGTTCACACAGAGGGGAACAGCAGACAGTGGGGCCTCCTGGAGGATGGGAAAAGGGAGAAGAGCAGAAAAAAATAACTTTTGGGGCCGGGCGCGGTGGCTCACACCTGTAATCCAAGCACTTTGAGAGGCTGTGCCGGGCGGATCACATGGTCAAGAGATCGAGACCATCCTGGCCAACGTGGTGAAACCCCATCTCTACTAAAAATACAAAAATTAGCTGAGCGTGGTGGCACATACCTGTATTCCCAGCTACTTGGAAGGCTGAGGCAGGAGAATTGCTTGAACCTGGGAGGCGGAGGTTGCAGTGAGCCGAGAGCGTGCCACTACACCCCAGCCTGGGCGACAGAGTAAGAGTCTGTCTCCAAAAAAAAAAAAGAAAGAAAAAGAAAAAATAATTATTGGATACTAGGCTTAGTATCTGGGTGACAAAATAATCTGTACAGCAAACCCCTGTGATACGAATTTACCTACTTAACAAACCTGCATGTATACCCCAAAACCTTAAAAGTTAAGGCGGGGCATGGTGGTACATACCTGTGGTCGCAGCTACTTGGGAGGCTGAGGCGGGAAGATCCCTTGAGCCTGGGAGACAGAGGTTGCAGTGAGCCGAGATCGTGCCACTACACTCCAGCCTGGGTAACAGAGCGAGACCCCATCTCAAAAATAATATTAAAAGGTTGAAAAATAAAGTTTATTTAGACAACAAATAAATAAAATGTTTTTGCAAATTATGTCACAATCTGGCTCATGCCTATAATTTCAGCACTTTGGGAGACCTAGGTGGGTGGATCACTTAAGCTCAGGAGTTCCAGACCAGCCTGGGCAACATGGCAAAACCCCATCTCTGCAAAAACTTAGCCAGACATGGTGGCGCATGCCTGTGGTCCCAGCTGCTCGGGAGGCTGAGGCAGGGGGATCGCTTCAGCCCAGGAGGCAGAGGTTGCAGTAAGCCAAGATTGCAACACTGCACTCCAGCCTGGGTGATGTTGTGTGACCCTGTCTCAAACAAAAAAAAGAAAGAAAGAAAATGAGCTACTCTCTGCTTACTGGGTAGCCCTGCTTTCCAGAACAGTTAAAGAAAAAATAAGAGGCCGGGGGTGGTGGCTCATGCCTGTAATCCCAGCATTTTGGAAGGCCGAGGCGAGCAGATTGCCTGAGCTCAGGAGTTCAAGACCAGCCTGGGCAACATGGTGAGACCCAATCTCTACTAAAAATACAAAAAATTGGCCAGGCGTGGCAGCGTGCGCCTATAATCGCAGCTACTCGGGAGGCTGAGCCAGGAGAATCGCTTGAACCTGGGAGACAGTGGTTGCAAAGAGCCAAGATCGCACCCTTGCATTCCAGCCTAGGCGACAGAGCAAGAGTCCATCTCAAAAAAAAAAAAAGGAAAGAAGAAGAAAAAATAGAGACCGGGCACAGTGACTCATGCACTTTGGGAGGCTGAGGCGGGCAGACTGCCTGAGCTCGGGAGTTCGAGATCAGCCTGGACAACATGGTGAAACCCGATCTCTACTAAAATACAAAAAATTAGCTGGCATGGTAGTGCGCATCTGTAGTCCCAGCTACTCAGGAGGCTGAGGCATGAGAATTGCTTAAACCCAGGAGGCAGAGGTTGCAGTGAGCCAAGATTGTGTCACTCCAGCCCAGGTGGCAGAGCGAGACTGTCTCCAAGAGAAAAAATAGATAAATTGAACAATACAAAATAAAAATAAAGACACAGTGTAAAATGAGAGGAAAGAAAAGAAAAATTCCATCCTTCTGATCTGAAAACCTGCTTTTGATTTCGTTGCAGGCTTTCGGAAACGCCAAGACAGCCCACAACAACAACTCCAGCCGGTTTGGGAAGTTCATCCAAGTCAGCTACCTAGAGAGTGGCATTGTGAGAGGGTGAGTCAGTGTCCCTGGGGTCCCTACTGGTGGGAGCTGGCCCCATGCGCTGTTGCTTCCCGACACACAGATGGGAGTGAGATGTGGAGATCATGGCTGTGCAAATGTTTATGCTTTGTACAGGAGAGCGAGTGTGATTTAAAGTCTTTGAGGTGAAGGTCTGGAGCAGTAGGTTGAGGTAGGAAATGTGGGCAGGGGCTGGGGACAACAGCACAGCCCATTTCTTGTCTTGATAAAGTTTCAAATTTGGTAAGTCTTAGGGGTGTCACAGGCAGTAGGGATGTAGACTCTGGCCTTTGCCAAACATGTGTCCCTTCAGCCAGAAAATGACAGGTACAGAGCAGCAAAGTGAGGTGGTTGTGCATTGGGAATACTGAAGGGTGGGTGGGTGGATGGACTCATGAGGGGATGGATGGATGGAGGATGGATGGATGGATGGATGGATGGATGGATGGATGGATGGTTGATTAGACAGACAGATGGATTCACAGGTGAATGGATTTTCAGTTAGATGGACAGATTTATGGATGGGTGAGTGGGTGGGTGGATGGATGGATGGATGGATGGATGGATGGATGGATGGATGGATGAATGGTTGGTTGGTTGGTTGGTTAGACAGACAGATGGATTCATGGGTGAATGGATTTTCAGGTGGATGGATGGATAGATTTATGGATGGGTGGATGGGTGGATGGGTGGGTGGGTGGATGGATGGATGGATGGATGGATGGATGGATGGATGGATTCGTGCATGGATGGCTGAATGGATGGATAGATTAATTCTTGGGTGAATGGATTCATGAGTGGATGGATGAATAGATTCATGAATGGGTGGGTGGGTGGGTGGGTGGATGGATGGATGGATGGATGGATGGATGGATGGATTCGTGCATGGATGGCTGAATGGATGGATAGATTAATTCTTGGGTGAATGGATTCATGAGTGGATGGATGAATAGATTCATGAATGGGTGGGTGGGTGGATGGATGGATGGATGGATGGATGGATGGATGGATGGATGATGGATGGATAGGTTAATGAGTGAGTGGATTCATGGGTAGATGGATGGATTCATGAATGGATCTACCCGTACACTCATGAATCCATCCATCACAGGTGGATGGGTAGATTCATGGGTAGGTGGATGAGTAAATGGGTGGATTCATATAATGAATGGGTGGGTGGGTGGGTGGGTGGATGGATGGATGGATGGATGGATGGATGGATGGATGGATGGGTGGGTGGGTGGGTGGGTGGATGGATGGATGGATGAATAGATAGGTGGGTTTATGCGTGAGTGGATTCATGAGTGGCTGGATAGATAGATTCATGGGTGGATGGATTTACAAGTAGATGGATAGATTCACAGGTAGGCGGATGAATAAATGGGTACAGTTGTGGGTGTGTGGATGGGTGGATGGATGGATAGATAGACGGATTCATGGGTGGACGGATTCGTGGATGGATAGGTACATGGATTATTCATAGCTGGATGGGTAGATTCATAGGTAGGTGGATGAATAAATGGGGAGATTTGTGGATGTGTCAATTAGCAAATGGATAGATTCATGGGTAAATTGGATGGGCTTGATCAGTGGATGCATGGATCCATTGATGGATAGATGAGTACTTAGATGGCATCTGACAGGGTCCAAGGCCTGGATACTCACAGGGATCTCCCACCTAACTATAGATTCTCATTTGAGGGGCTGCTGTGTCAATGGGATTTGTAAAGGTCCCAGGATTTTGTCTGTCTGAACCTGACTGATGATCATTTCAACTGATGGTTCATATTCAAGATACAAGCAGGCACATTGTTCTCCTGAACGCTTCCGCCTCTGACTTCATTCCTTTTTCCCACTGCCCAGGTTCCAGTAGGCAGTGGTGTGGGTGAGTGGCCCTTGACAAATGTCAGGGGCTGCTCTGGCCCCTCGGCCTCAGCCCCCACAAGGCAGTCAGTGGCCCCCCAACTCCTACCATCTGCCCACATGGGTGTGCCTGGTTCATCAGAGACACCTGGAACAGCCACTTGTCCCACCTGTCTTCCAGGCCCTGACCTTCTCTCCATGAAGACCCCACCTTTTTCACTTCATATTTTGGGGATTAAAATACACAATATAAGGCCACGCATGGTGGCTCACACCTGTAATCCCAGCACTGTGGGAGGCTGAGGCGGGTAGATCACCTGAGGTCGAGAGTTCAAGACCAGCCTGTCCAACGTGGTAAAACCCCCGTCTCTACTAAATTAGCCAGGCATGATAGCAGGCGCCTGTAATCCCAGCTACTTGGGAGGCTGAGGCAGGATAATCGCTTGAACCCAAGAGGCGAAGTTTGCAGTGGGCCAAGATCACCCCACTGCACTCCAGCCTGAGCGACAAGAGCGAAAGTCCGTCTTAAAAAAAAAAAAAAAAAAAACCAAACAAACAAAAATTAGCTGGGCATGGTGGTGCATGCCTGTGATCCAGAAATTACAGGTGTGAGCCACTGCACCCAGACACTATGTTTAGTTTTGTTTGTTTTTTTTTTTTTTTAGACAGAGTTTTGCTCTTATTGCCCAGGCTGGAGTGCAGCGGCGCAATCTCGGCTCACCGCAACCTCCGCCTCCTGGGTTCAAGCGATTCTCCTGCCTCAGCTTCCTGAGTAGCTGGAATTACAGACATGTGCTACCACGCCCAGCTAATTCTATATTTTTGGTAGAGATGGGGTTTCTCCATGTTGGTCAGGCTGGTCTCAAACTCCCGACCTCAGGTGATCTGCCCACCTTGGCCTCCCAAAGTGCTGGGATTACAGGCGTGAGCCACCGCGCCTGGCAGTTTAATTTTTTAAGAAGCCACCATACTGTTTCCCACAGAAGCCACACCATTTTACCTTCCCATCAGCAGTGCACAAAGGTCCCCATCTCTTATATTTGATTTTATTTTTCTTCCCATGGGTCCGTCTTTTGCACGATCCTATCTGCCACATTGCAGAGATTTTTAACCCACAGGAAGCATTCAGGGTACCTTGTTGGGAAGATGACACAGATACTGTTGCTACAGTTCCAGGCCTCCCTTGGGGAGAAACTAAACTGCCTCCTTGTCTTGTCTGGGTGTCCAGCTGGCTCTGGACAGACACTATAGGATTGACCTCGCATGGGCACCGCCCCTTTTCCCACAGTATTTCTGTATGCATTTCCTAGGAGAGACTGCCATAACAGTGTACGACAAACCATATGGCTGAAACAGCAGGAATTATTCTCTCAACATCCCGGAGGCCAGAAGTCGGATATCAAGGTGTCCACAGGGCTGGTTCCTTCTGGAGGCTCTAGGGGAAGATCCTGGCTACCTCCTCCAGCTTCTGGTGGCTCCCTTGGCTTGTGGCCACATTACTCCAATCTCTGCCTCTGTCTTCAGGTGGCCTGTGTCTCTCCTGTTTTATTTTTTTATTTTTATTTTTTTGGAGACGGAATCTCACCCTGTCGCCCAGGCTGGAGTGCAGTGGTGCTATCTCTGCTCACTGCAACCTCTGCCTCCCAGGCTCAAGCAATTCTTGTGCCTCAGTCTCCCAAGTAGCTGGGATTATAGGAATGTGCCACCACACCCAGCTAATTTTTGTTATTTTTAGTAAAGATAGGGCCTCACTGTGTTGGCCAGATTGGTCTGAAACTCCTGGCCTCAAGTGATCCGCCTGCTTTGGCCTCCCAAAGTGTCAGGATTACCGGCGTGAGCCACCACCCCCGACCCCCTCTTCTCTTATAAGAACATTTGACATTGGATTTAGGGCCTTCCTGGATTACTAAGGATGATCTTGACGTCTTTAACTTAATGGCCTCTGCAAAGACCCTTTTTATTTTTTGAGACAGCATCTTACTTTGTTGCTCAGGCTGGAGTACAATGGCATGATTATGACTCACTGCAGCCTTGAACTGCTGGAGTCAAGCGATCCTCCTGCCTCAGCCTTCTGAGCAGCTGGGACTACAGGTGCACACCACCACACCTGGCTAATTTTTTATTTTTATTCCATAGAGACAGGGTCCCACTATGTTGTCCAGGCTGGTCTTGAACTCCTGGTCTCAAGAGATCCTTCCACCTTGGCCACCCAAAGCTCTGGGGATTACAGGCATGAGCCACTGCGTCCAGCTCCCTTTTTCCAGATAAAGTCACATCCCCAGGTTCCAGGAAGCATAACTTCCAGGGCCCGCCATTGGACCACACACCAGAAGGGGTGTCCTGGCCCAGCCCATAGCTAAACGGTTCAGCCTCCCCTGCCTTCCCCAGGGTCCTGTCATATTCAGGACCAGTGGCCCTCTATGGCCAGGTCTCCCAGACCAGCTTTGGAAAGTCATATCTGTGGCCTTGGATTCAGGAAAGGGAGTCCTGCCTCCACCCACAACCTCAGGACTGTGCTCATTCTCGCCCCAGGGAGGGAGGCGCGCTTCCCATCCCAAGAATGGCCGCAGCAATCACACAAGGAGCCGGCTCGGACCGGTTCTGCTTTTGCCTACCTTCAGGCAGGTGACACTTCTCCATGCCATTCCCATGAAAGCCAAGGGTCAGGCGTAGTCCAAGCCTCCCTGCCCAGTTCCCCAATTTATGAGGCTGCAGCTTCCTGTGTGTTCAAGGACTCAGTGCCGGAGGAGCCCTGGGTCCCTATAAGACCCATTTATTAGGCCCAGGCCTTGAAAATGATTGGGGAAGGGAAGGGGTCATCATCGGTCAAGCGACATTTTGGTGCTAGACACCCAGTGTGCTAGCCCTGCCATCCTGCCACTGTGGAGCCACGTCCTCTGCCAGACCCGCAGATGCAGCACAGGGAATCGGCCACAGGCTGAGATTGAAGCATGAAGCTCCTTCTAGAAACAGACATAGCCTCCCTCCCCAGGAATGCAGGAAGGTGCTGAAACTGGTTATTAGCCCGGCAAAGGAATAGAAGGAAACATTTTTTTCTCCTATTTGAAAGAAGAGAGGACCCAGGCCAGGCCATCGAAAGTCACCTGTGCATCGTGTGTGTCCCTATGTGAGCCTGCAGACAAAAGACTGCTGTCCTGGGCTGGGCATGGTGGCTCATGCCTGTAATCCCAGCACTTTGGGGTACTGAAGCGGTTGGATCACGTGAGGCCAGGAGTTCAAGACCAGCCTGGCCAACATGGTAAAACCCCATCTCTACTAAAAATACAAAATTAGCTGGGTGTGGTGGCGCATGCCTGTAATCCCAGCTACTCGGGAAGCTGAGGCAGGAGAACCGCTTGCACATGGGAAGCAGAGGTTGCAGTGAGCCGAGATCATGCCACTGCACTCCAGCCTGGGCGACAGAGTGAGACTCCGTCTCAAAAAAAAAAAAAAAAAAAAGACTGCTGTCCTGGAGAGACAGGCAGGCGGCATTCAGCAGGCCCTGAATCGGGAACCTTGTGCTGTACCCTGGCCCTGCCACCCCTTGGGCACCAGCTGTGTCTCCTGCATAACAGGATAAGCTCAGATGAGGGTGATCTGGAGCCCCTGGTGAGCTCACACGTCTAGTGATGGCGGACCCCGTGATAGACCGCCCCCACCAGACTCAGCCAGCCCCAGCTGGTGCGAAGTGATCCCACCTGGCCACCCGCTTCCCACAGGACCCTGGGCAGCACGTAGTCTCACCAAGCCTCGGCTCCTTGTCCACTCCTCAGGAGCCACCGTGCCTGCCCCAGCGTGTAAGAGGAGTCCCTGAGAAATATATCAAATGATGCCCAGAACGTATTTGTCCTCGAAAAAACATTTACTGCCACTACTTTTAGCATTGAGAGATATTTGGGGCTGCAGAGACACCCTAGTGCCTGTGCTGGCACCCTCAGACTCAAGGTCCCACATGATGCCAGGTGCCTCCTGAGGGACCTCTGAGAATTTAATTTGGAGGAAACACCTTAACTGCTTGGCACAGAGAAAATGATTGGCAAGGCCAGGAGCAGTGGCTCACACCTGTAATCCCAGCACTTTTGGGAGGCCGAGGCGGGTGGATCACCTGAGTTCAGGAGTTCGAGACCAGCCTGGCCAACATGGCAAAATCTGTCTCTACTAAAAATACAAAAATTAACTTGGCATGGTGGTGGGCACCTGTAATCCCAGCTACTGGAAGGCTGAGGCAGGAGAATTGCTTGAACCCAGGAGGCGGAGGTTGCAGTGAGCGGAGATCACGCCACCTGCACTCCAGCCTGGGCAACAGAGCAAAACTCCATCTAAAAAAAGAGAAAAAGAAAATGATCGGCAGACGGCAGAACACCAGACCGTATGGATACAACCAAGTATCGATGGGTATCACAGACCTGGGCTTCCAAGGACACTGTGACAAAATTGGAGAGGAGGCCCCAGACCCAGAGAAGGTACCTGCAAATCAGAACCAGGAAAGGACTTGCATCTAGAATATAGAAAGAGCATTTACAGCTCAATGATAGGACCAACACCCCAATAAGAAAACCACAAAAGAGGTCAACGGATACTTGATCAGAGGAGACCTATGAATGGCCAGGCAGCACGTGAGAAGATGTTCGGCATCATTGGTCGTCACGGAAATGCAAATCCAAACCACAGTGACAGGCCAGATGCATGGCTCATGCCTGTAATCCCAACACTTCAGGAGGCTGAGACAGGTAGATCACTTGAGGCCAGGAGTTGTAGACCAACCTGGACAACATGACGAAACCCCGTCTCTACAAAACTACAAAAATTAGCCTGTAGTGCCGGCTACTCGGGAGGCCGAGGTGGGCAGATCACTTGAGCCCAGGAGGACAAGACTGCATTGAGCCATTATTGTGCTACTGCACTCCAGCCTGCACAACAGAGCAAGATCCTGCCTCAAAACGAATGCTGCAGTGGCTCATGCCTGTAATTCCAGCACTTTGGGAGGCTGAGGCAAGTGGATCACCTGAGGTCAGGAGTTTGAGACCAGCCTGACCAACATGGAGAAGCCCCATCTCTACTAAAAATACAAAATTAGCCAGGCATGGTGGCACATGCCTGTAATCTCAGCTACTTGGGAGGCTGAGGCAGGAGAATCGCTTGAACCCAGGAGGTGGAGGTTGCAGTGAGCCAAAATCGCGTCACTGCATTCCAGCCTGGGCAACAGAATGATACTCCATCTCAAAAAAAAAAAAAAAGCCCACAGTGACATACCACTGCACCCCCACTAGGATGGCTAGAATAAAAAAGACAGTGAATAACAAATATTGGCCAGGCGTGGTGGCTCATGCCTATAATCCCAGCACTTTGGGAGGCCAAGGTGTGCAGATCACTTGACATAGGTCAAGAGTTCGAGATCAGCCTGGCCAACATGACAAAACCCCACCTCTACTAAAAATACAAAAATTAGCTGGGTATGGTGGCACATGCCTGTAATTCCAACCACTCTGGGGGCTGAGGCAATATAATCGCTTGAACCCGGGAGGCAGAGGTTGCAGTGAGCCAAGATTGTGCCATTGCACTCCATCCTGAATGACAGAGCGAGACTCCATCTCAAAAAAAAAAAAATCAATATTAACACAATACTAAAATGTAATGTTTTATTCTTTCTCTTTTTCTCTTAATGACAGAGCTGTCGTCGAGAAATATCTGCTTGAAAAGTCTCGCCTGGTGTCTCAGGAGAAGGATGAGAGGTAGGAGAACGCTTTCCTGGGAATCTCTGAATGCCACGCCATGTTTGCGTTTCCTCCTACAGAAGAGAGAAGCAAAGCAAATGTCCTGAGGTCGGAAGAACTCGGGGAGGCCATCGAGGCTCTCACAGGATCAGGGCCTGCCCATCCATCTTCTCCCCAGACCTGCTCCTGTGGCCTCACACTTTGTCCTCATACCTCCCAAGCCACCTTTGTGTGCCTCCCTGGAGGTTTTATCCCCAGTACGTGCTCAGATGTCTGCACAAAATATACTTAGATTGGAAGCATTTCTCAGGCATGGTAGCATGTGCCTGTAGTCCCAACTATTCAGGAGGTCTAAGCGGGAGGATCACGTGAGTCCAAGAGGTTGAGGCTGCAGTGAGCTAGACACCACACTTCAGTGTGGGCAATAGAGCAAGTTTGTCTCTTTGTTTTTGTTTGGTTGGTTGGGGTTTTTTTTTTTTTTTTGGTTTGTTTGTTTGAGTCAGAGTCTTGCTCTGTCACCCAGGCTAGAGTGCAGTGGTGTCATCCCGGCTCATTGCAACCTCCACCTCCTGGATTCAAGCGATTCTCATGCCTTAGCCTCCCAAGTAGCTGGGATTACAGACGTGCACCACCACGCCTGGCTACAGTCCTTGTCTCTTTAAGAAAAAAAAAAAAACAGGCCTGTAGCGGTGGCTCACGCCTGTAATCCCAACACTTTGGGAGGCCTAAGCGGGAGGATCACATGAACCCAGGAGTTCGAGACCAGCTTGGTCAACATGGCGAAATCCTGTCTCTGCAAAAAAAAAAAAAAAATTTGCTGGGCATGGTGACACACACCTGTAGTCCCAGCTACTCAGGAGGCTGAACTGGGAGGATCACTTGAACCCAGGTGGTTGAGGCTGCATTGAGCTGTGATCGCACCATTGCACTTCAGCCTGAGCAACAGAGCAAGACCCTATCTCAAAAAAAAAAAAAAAAGAAATATTTCCGATTGACAAGTAAGTGAGATGTACACCCACCCACCTCCAATCCTCCGGAAATCTATTTGCTCAAGATGCTCATTTGTTTCTTTTTGTTTTTTTAAGACATAAGAACTGACTTACTGTTTTAAATCTGTACATATTTGAGGTGTGCTCTCCAAAGCCATGTTAGTAGTGGTTTGCAGAGTAGCTATTGCTTGGCCTCCAAAAACAACTGTGTTCCTCCCAATTTTGACCTGTAGGAACTACCACGTGTTTTATTATTTGTTACTCGGGGTCAGCGAGGAAGAGCGCCGAGAATTTCAGCTCAAGCAGCCTGAAGATTATTTCTACCTCAACCAGGTAAACAGCCTCAAGCCCCAGTCACAAATGCCACCTCTGTTCCCAGCTTCAAGCTGTTTATGCATAGCCGGGAAGTCAGAGGCAGCCTGCCCTGGCCCCCAAACCCGCTCCCAGAAGGCAGCATTAAAAGAACCCATTCATTCCCCTGGTCCTGGGGCCCTGCCCCGCTAGCTCCAGCCAAAATCACTCTGGCACGCCACCCTCGCCGGCCCAGGAATGCCCAAAGTACCGATGCCTTTGTTTTCCAGCATAACTTGAAGATTGAAGATGGGGAGGACCTGAAGCATGACTTTGAGAGGCTCAAGCAGGCCATGGAGATGGTGGGCTTCCTCCCCGCCACCAAGAAGCAGTAAGCGTGTGGGCCCCGGGTACCGTCCCTCAGAGCGTACAGGGGGCACACATGTCCCTTACCAGTCACTCTGAGGTCTAACCTGCAACCCAGTGAAAACGGGCAGGCAGTGTCCTGAACAGAGCTGCCATAGGGAGTGTGGCCCAATAGCAGTGAGCACATGAGAAGCCATTGGTCATTAGGCGATGCTAATTAAAGGTAACGTGAACATACTTAACACTGCCGAACTGTACCCTTAAAAATGGTTTGGCCAGGCGCCAGGTGGCTCACTCACGCCTGTAATCCCAGCACTTTGGGATGCCAAGGTGGAGGATTGCATGGGCCCAGGAGTTCAAGACTAGCCTGGGCAACATGGTGAAACCCCATCTCTACAAAAAATAAATAAAATTAGTCAGGCGTGGTAGTACACACGTGTGGTCCCAGCTACTTGTGACACTGAGGTGGGAGGATCACTTGGGCCAGGGAGGAAGAGGCTTCAGTCAGCCATGATCACGCCACTGAACTAATCACGCCACTCTAGGTGACAAAGCGAGACCCAGTCTCAAAAACAAAAATAGTTTAAAGAATACTGGGTGCGATTGTTCACACATGTAATCACAGTGCTTTGGAAGGCCAAGGCAACAGGATCACTTAAAGCCAGGAGTTCAAGGCTGTGAGCTAGGATTGTACCACTTCATTTCAGCCCAGGCAAAAGAGCAAGACCCTGTCTCTAAAAATCAAAGAAGTTAAGGTAGTGAATTTCATATTATGCTTATGTTACTACAGTTTTTTTTTTTTTTTAGGTGGGGTCTCACTCTTTCACCTAAGCTGGAGTGAAGTGGTGAGATCATGGCTCACTGCAGCCTTGACCTCCCCTGGTTCAGGTGATCCTCCCACCTCTGCCTGCCAAGTAGCTGGGACTACAGGCGCGTGCCACCACACCCGGACGATTTTTTGTAGAGACAGGGTTTCCTCATGTTGCCCAGGCTAATTTTGAATTCCTGGACTCAAGCCATCCACCTGCATAAGCCTCCCAGCATGCTGGAATTATAAGCACAAGCCACCGAGCCCAGCAATTTAAATTTTTTTAAACCAGGCATGGTGGCTCACGCCTGTTATCCCAGCTATTTGGGAGGCCAAGGCAGGAAGATCGCTTGAGACCAGGAGTTTGGGACCAACCTGGGTAACATAGCAAGACCCCATCTATTTATTTTTTTTTTTAATTATCCAGGCATGGTGGCACACACCTGTAGTCCCAGCTACTTGGGAGGCTGAATTGGGAGGATCACTTGAGCCCAGAAGTTCACAGCTACAGTGAGCTAAGATGGCACCTCTGGCCTGGACGCAGTGGCTCACGCCTGTGATCCCAACACTTTGGGAGGCCGTGGCAGGTGGATTGCCTGAGCTCAGGAGTTCAAGGCCAGCCTGGGCAACATGGCGGAACTCCATCTCTACTAAAAATATGAAAAATTCGCCAGGCATGGTGGTACACGCCTGTAATCCCAGCTACTCAGGAGGCTGAGGCACGAGAATCACTTAAACACGGAAGGCAGAGGCAGCCGTGAGCCGAGATTGTGCCAATGCTCTCCAGCCTGGGCGACAGAGCAAGACTCTGTCTCAAAAAAAAAAAAAAAAAAAAAAGCACCTCTGAATAGCCAGTGGACTCCAGCCTGGACAACATAGCCAGTGACTGGCCAGACATCCCATCAAGTTCACAGACAGCATTAGACATCAGGACAGTGGTTCCTCTGGGGTTGGGGGACTCCAGGATCCAGGACTTGGAATGTTTTATTTCTTGGTCTGGAGGCTAGTTAGAGGGATCTGTACACACTTTTTTTAAAAAAAAACAGTTTCACTAGCCAGGCATGGTGGTGCAAACCTATAGTTCCAGCTACCCAAGAGGCTAAGGTAGGAGGCTCACCTGAGCCAAGGGAGGTTGAGGCTGCAGTGAGCCGTGATTGTGCCACTGCACTCCGGCCTGGGTGACAGTGTGAGACCCTGTTTCATAAAGAGAGAAAATAGCTGTCTAGCCAGGTGCAGTGGCTCATGCCAGTAATCCCGGGTATTCAGGAGGCCAAGGCAGGAGGATCACTTGAGACCAGGAGTTTGAGACCAGCCTGGGCAACATAGCAAGAGTCCGTCCCTTTAAAAATATGTTTTTAAATTAGCCAAATGTGGTGGCCTGTAGTACCAGCTACTCAGGAGCCTGAGGCAGTAGAATCACTTGAGCCCCGGAGTTGGAGGTTATAGTGAGCTATGATTGTGTCACTGCACTCCAACCTGGGCGACGGAGCCAGATCAAATCTCAGGAAAAAGGTAACTGTCTGCAAAGTCACATTCCACAGAGGCAGTCTTCAACAGAGGCCTTAGATATTTTTCCAACTTCATGCGTTCTGAACAAAATTTGCTGGTTTTATGGATTCAGCCCAGTTCCCTGGAAGTATCTGATGTCTTGGGAATGTAGAAACTGCCCAAATGTGAGTGCCTTTTCTTTCCCAGGATTTTTGCCGTCCTCTCGGCCATCCTGTACCTAGGCAACGTCACTTACAAGAAGAGAGCTACAGGCCGAGAGGAAGGGTTGGAGGTCGGTCCGCCCGAGGTGCTGGACACCCTGTCGCAGCTTCTGAAGGTACTGATCGCCATCTCTGTCCCTCCTGAGGCCTGACTCAGGGCTGCTGGCTATCTCTCAATACGAGGGACCATACCCACAACTTCCTGTGTAGGCTGAGGTTTCATCAACCAGGACCTTACGTCTTCCGCTATCATCTCTACAGTGTTGCTTCCTCATTTCTGATGAGCTCTGTGGATGGGGGCATCTCCTCCTCCCACCTTCAAGTGAAACCCTCTCTGAAACTACAGCTCAGGGGCCAGGTGTGATGGCTCACACCTGTAGTCCCAGCACTTTGGGAGGCCGAGGTGGGAGGATCAACTGAGGTTGGGAGTTCAAGACCAGATTGGCTAACATGGTGAAACCCCATCTCTACTAAAAATACAAAAAGAAATTAGCCAGGCATGGTGGTACGTGCCTATAGTCTAAGGTACTCAGGAGGCAGAGGCACGAGAATCACTTGAACCTGGGAGGCAGAGGCTGCAGTGAGCCAAGATTGCGCCACTGCACTCCAATCTGGGCGACAGAGCGACGCTCTGTCTCAAAGAAAAAAAAAAAAAAAAAAAAGAAAGAAAAAAACTACAGCTTGGGGCTGCGTGCAGGTGTTGATGGTGTGCCCCTGTAATCCCAGCTTCCCAGGGGGCAAGGCAGGAAGATTACTTGAGCCTAGGAGTTCACTGCTGCAGTGAGCTGTGATCGTGCCACTGCCCTCCAGCTGGGGTGAGTGACAGAGTAAGGCCCCGTCTCTTAAAAAACAAAAAATTCTGGTTTGATCATTTTCTCATTGGACCTGCCGTCCCTTCCTCCTCCCCTGGTTCTCAGCCAGGGGCAATTGTGCCCCCAGGACACACTGGGCAATGTCTGGAGACCTTTCTGGTTGCCATACTCTGGGTTGCTCCTGGCATCTGCTAGGTAGAGGCCATGGATGCTGCTCAACAGCCCGCAGTGCACAGGACAGCCCCCCCCGGAGAATTATCCAGCCCCAAGTGCAAAAGGCAGTGAGGCCGAGGAACCCTACCCGTCTTTTGTTTTTTTATTCCATTTATGCTTAGTGTTCCATTATTGGTACAGGAGCCCCAGCTTCTGTGGAGTTCTTGGGGATATGTGAGCATCTGCTGGGATATTCAGAGAAAGCCCCTGCCAGCCGGGCACGATGGCTCACGCCTGTAATCCCAGCACTTTGGGAGGCTGAGGCAGGTGGATCATCTAAGGTCAGGAGTTCAAGACCAGTTCGAGAACATCAGGCCCCAAAACCTGACCAGTATGGAGAAACCCTATCTCTACTAAAAATACAAAAATTAACTGAGCATGGTGGCACACACCTGTTGTCCCAGCTATTCAGGAGGCTGAGACAGGAGAATCGCTTGAACCCGGGAGGCAGAGGTTGCAGTGAGCCAAGATTGCGCCACTGCACTCCAGCCTGGGCGACAGAGCAAGACTCCATCTAAAAAAAAAAAAAGAGAGAGAGAAGGCCCCCGCTTATTCCCCACTCTTGCTGCTGGTAGGCAGAGACCACCAGCTCAGAAAGGTAGCTTGGCAGTTTGGGGAGAGATGAGCATGTCGGCTGTCTAGGTAAGGTCTAAGCCCAGCCCCTGTGCAATGGATGGGAACCACCAGCTCCAACAGGCAAAGCAGTGAGTGCTGGTCACCAGGCGCCACCTGGACCCGCGGCTCGCACTCACATAAGGCCTGTGCACGCACATACCCGGGCCACGGAACATGAGCATCCGGCAAGCCCATGCTATGTGGGAATTCTGAAACCTGCCAGGTGTAAAACAGCACATTGCAGGCCACGCACGGTGACTCATGCCTGTAATCCCAGCACTTTGGGAGGCCCAGGTAGGCGGATCACCCGAGGTCAGGAGTTTGAGACCAACCTGGCCAGTGTGGAGAAACATCATCTCTACTAAAAATACAAAAATTAGCTGGGTGTGGTGGTGGGCACCTGTAATCCCAGCTACTGGGGAGACTGAGGCAGGAGAATTGCTTGAACCCGGGAGGCGGAAGTTGCAGTGAGCCAGGATTGTACCACTGAACTCCAGCCTGGGCAACAGAGTGAGACTCTGTCTCAAAAAAAAAAAAAAAAAAAAAAAAAAAATGCCAGCACATCGCAGGTGGGTGGGCAGGCTTCACGGCCCACTTCCAGGCCCGGCTGCTGAGGGTCTGTCTCCCAGCTACCTCAGGCTCCGGGCCTTGCCTCAGTGACACTAGAACATGCCTGATAAGCCCTCCATCTCCCTTTTCCTTCTCCCTCTCCTTGACCTCCAAACAGGTGAAGCGAGAAATCTTGGTGGAGGTTCTGACCAAAAGAAAAACAGTGACCGTCAACGACAAGCTCATCCTTCCCTACAGCCTCAGCGAGGTGAGCACTGCCCAGGCACTCACAGAGTGCCAGACCCCAAAACCCAAGTGGGAATGGTCTTTGGAAAGAGCTGGGGTGAGTGGGCCGTCCGTTCCTGTCCCTGAAATGCTAGAATGGAACCCAGGCAGTGCCTGTGATTGTCATGTGAGTTCAGGTGTGGCACAAGTCAGCCTGGGAGGCAAACCATGGCCCTCAGGCTGGAACTTGAGCTACATGCATTCATCTCTGTGTTTTTAGATGTTCCGTGTGCGTGCTGGTTCTCACCAGCAATAGCTGGCCAGCTCCAGCCTTCCACCTGGTTTTGCTAATAAAGTTTTATTGGCACATGGCCATACCCATTCATTTACATACCACCTAAGACTGCTTTGGGGCCATAGCAGCTAAGCAGAGCGGTTGCGACAGAGAACATCAGGCCCCAAAGCCAAAAATAATGACTCCCTGGTCCCTTCCAGAAAAAAATATGCCCATCCCTGGACTCTGGAACATGACACTGACTACTCTTATGTAACTCCCAGCCTGTAAGTCTCAAGCCTGTGACTCTAAACCTTGTTAAGGTGCCTCCCTGTGGTCTTTGCCGCAGCCTGGATGTTTTCTCTGTGCTGTATTTCTCTTGCATTTTTGCATCTCAAGAGCAGGATCACTTGCAGCTTGTTTAACAACAGGAAAGTACCTAGTCACGATGGGGATTTTTAACCCCTCACCCGATGGGAAGCTGCTGTGGCATTTCAAACAGGCACAGGGGACATTCTGAACCCACATGGGTCCAGCGCATCACGTGATGTTGCCAGGAAGTTGCTGCACATCACCCAAGACCCGGGCAGCACTAGTGCCCCCGAGAGGCTCCATGTAGAGCCAAAGGCACCAGGCAGGGGCTGCATTCTGTGTGGCTCCATTTCCTTGACACCCAAGAAATGCAAAACGAAGGGGATACATTCTAGATCGTCTGCCGCTGAATACATCTGTCAGAGCTGCAACCTGAATATGTGAAAAAAAAAAAAAAGACAATTTATTCTATATAGATTAGACCTTAAGAGCTTTTTTTTTTTTTTTTTGAGATAACGTCTCACTCTCGCCCAGGCTGGAGTGCAGTGGCACTATCTCGGCTCACTGCAACCTCCGCCTCCCGGGTTCAAGTGATTCTCATGCCTCAGCCTGCTGAGTAGCTTGGATTACAGGTGTGCACCATGAGGCCTGGCTAATTATTTTTGCATTTTTATTTTTATTTTATTTTTGAGACAGAATTTCGCTCTTGTTGCCCAGGCTGGAATGCAATGGCACAGTCTCGGCTCACTGCAACTTCCTTCTCCTGCGTTCAAGCAGTTCTCCTGCCTCAGCCTCCTGAGCAGCTGGGATTACAGGCATGTGCCACTACACCCGGCTAATTTTGTATTTTTAGTAGAGACAGGGTTTCACCATGCTGGTCAGGCTGGTCTCGAACTTCTGACCTCAGGTGATCCATCCGCCTTGGCCTCCCAAAATGCTGGGATTACTGGCTTGAGCCACCGTGCCCAGACTTTTTTTTTTTTTTTTTTTTTTTGCATTTTTAGTAGAGACGGGGTATCCACCCGCCTTGGCTCTCAAAGTACTGGGATTATAGGCGTGAGCCACCACGCCTGGCCACAAAAGAGCTTTGATGCACACGGTGACAGCCACATGGTGCCCCTGGAAGAGCAAGGGGCCTGAAGTTAGTTAGACCCTCCTTGCTGGTTCTACCACAATTGCACGCCCCACCCCCTCCCTGAGCCCAAGTTCCTCACTCAGCAACAATTTTGGTTGCTCTGAGGAGTGTATGGAAAGGCCTCAGCGGCCATTCCAGAGGTCGCTGGGTCTGTTAACGCCTCAGTGTGCAGGCACGTCCTCCAGGACGGGGAAAGGTGTGTGTTGGATGAGTCAAATGTTGACAGAGACCACCTTGGCTAGTTGCAGTGGCTCACGCCTGTAATTCCAACACTTAGGGAGGCCAAGGCAGAAGGCTTGCTTGAGCCCAGGAGTTCGAGTCCAGCCTTGGAATCATAGTGAGACCCTCGTCTCCACAATAAAATTAAAAAGTAAGGCCAGGCACAGTGGCTCATGCCTGTAATCCCAGCACTGGGAGGCCGAGGTGGGCAGATCGCTTGAGGCCATGAGTTTGAGACCAGCCTGGCCAACATGGCAAAACCCCATTTCTACTAAAAATACAAAAATTAGCCAGGCACAGTTGTACCTGCCTGTAATCCTAGCTACTCAGAAGGCTGAGGCTAGAGAATCGCTTGAACCCAGGAGGCAGAGGTTGCAGTGAGCCAAGACTGTGTCACTATACTTCAGCCTGGGTGACAGAACAAAAAAAAAAAAAAAGTAAAAATTAACCAGGTGTGGTGTTGTGTGCCTGTAGCCCGAGCTACACAGGAGGCTGAGGCAGGAAGATCGCTTGAGCCCAGGAAGTGGAGTTTGCAGTGAGCCAAGATTACACTAGTGCACTTCAGCCTGGACAACAGAGTGAGACCCTGTGTCAAAAAAAAAAAATACCAAGGGCCATCTTGGCCAGGCACAGTGGCTCATGCCTGTAATCACAGGACTTTGGGAGGCCAAGACAGGCGGATCACCTGAGGTCAAAGTTTGAGACCAGCCTGGCCAACATGGTGAAACTCCATCTCTAGTAAAAATACAAAAATTAGCCAGGTATGGTGGTGCTCACCTGTAATCTCAGCTACCTGGGAGGCTGAGACAGGAGAATTGCTTGACCCAGGAGGTGGAGGTTGCAATGAGCCGAGATCGTGCCGCTGCACTCCAGCCTGGGCGACAGAGCAAGACTCCAGTGCAGCGCCTGCCATGCTAGAGGTGAGCCACCCGCTCTGTGTCCATAGGCCATCACTGCCCGCGACTCCATGGCCAAGTCTCTGTACAGCGCCCTGTTCGACTGGATTGTGCTGCGGATCAACCACGCACTCCTCAACAAGAAGGACGTGGAAGAGGCAGTCTCGGTGAGTGCCCCCATTTGCTCCCTCAAGCCAGGTCAGGGGAGGCCACATCCTCACTACCAACATCCTTGGTGGGCAACCCAGAACATCCGGAACCGAGGCATCTGCAGTCAAGAGGCTGTTTCCCCCAACAGGCAGGACCAGGGAACAGGACAGGCTACAAAATTCAACAGGCCCAGGGCAGAATGAAAACAGGTCCCCTTATTCAAAAATGACAGAATCTGACATGCACCTATGGTCCCAGCTACTCAGGAGGCTGAGGCAGAAGGATTGCTTGAGCCCAGGAGGTCAAGGCTGCAGTGAGCTGTGGTGGCGCCACTGCACTCCAACCTGGGCAACAGAGCAAGACCCTGCCTCAAAAAAAAAAAAAAAAGTATGGATTCCATGCTGGTAATGGCAAAGTGTTCTGCCGAGCAGCAGGGACTCAGGACCTAACAGGTCACAGCCTGTAGAGCCAGCCCCTCTCATGAAGGCTGGCTCCCGCGGCGGGCACCTGCGGGTAGTGACCATTTTCTCTGTCTCTCCTAGTGCCTGTCCATCGGGGTCCTGGACATCTTTGGATTTGAAGACTTCGAGAGGAACAGCTTCGAGCAGTTCTGTATCAACTACGCCAATGAGCAGCTACAGTATTACTTCAACCAGCACATCTTCAAGCTGGAGCAGGTGCGGAAAGGGCTTTTTTGTCAATTTTTTGAACTTGGTAAACCAGACATCACGTGAAATTTACCATCTTAACCATTTGTAAATTTACAAATCTTAACCATTTGTAAATATTCAGTTCAGCGGCGGTAAGTGCATTCACACATTCACAGTTACGCAAACACCACCACCATACATCTCCAGAACTCTTTCATTTTGCCAAACTGAGACTGTCCCCATGAAACACTCATTCCCCATTCCCCCTCCTGCAAGCCCTGAACTCACCATTCCCCTTTCTTTTTTTTTTTTTTGAGACGGAGTCTCGCTCTGTCGCCCGGGCTGGAGTGCAGTGGCTGGATCTCAGCTCACTGCAAGCTCCGCCTCCCGGATTTACCGCCATTCTCCTGCCTCAGCCTCCGAGTAGCTGGGACTACAGGCGCCCGCCACCTCGCCCGGCTAGTTTTTTCTATTTGTTAGTAGAGACGGGGTTTCACCGTGTTAGCCAGGATGGTCTCGATCTCCTGACCTCGTGATCCGCCCGTCTCGGCCTCCCAAAGTGCTAGGATTACAGGCTTGAGCCACCGCGCCCGACCCCCTTTTTTTTTTTTGAGACAGGGTCTTGCTCTGTCACCCAGCTAGAGTGGTATAATCATAGCTTACCGCAGCCTCAAACTCCTAGGCTCAAGTGATCCTCCTTCCTCGGCCTCCCGAGTAGCTGAAACCACAGGTGCACACCACCATGCCTGGCTAATTTTTGTATTTTTTGTAGAGACAAGATTTTGCCATGTTGCCCAGGCTAGTCTCGAACTCCTGAGCACAAGCAGTCTGCCCACCTCTATCTCCCAAAGTGCTTGGGATTACAGTTGTGAGCCACCATGCCTGGCCCATTCTACTTTCTGTCTCTATCATTTTTGACTAAGTGCCTCATATAAGTGAAATTAGACATTATTTGTCTTTTTGTGACTGGCTTATTTCACATAGTATAAAGTCCTCATGGTTCATCCACATGGTAGCATGTGTCAGAATTTCCTTCTTTTTCAAGGCTGTGTAATATTCCATTTTCTGGATGTACCACATTTTGTTCATCCATCCTTCAGTAGACACTTGGGTTGCTTCCAGCTTTTGGCTATCGTGCATAATGCTTTTTTGAACATGGGTGTGCAAATATCTCTTCAAGACACTGCTTTCAATTCTTTCGGGTATATACCCAGAAGTGGACTTGCTGGATCGTATGGTAATTCTGTTTTTAACTTTTTTGAAGAGCCACCATACTGTTTTCCATAACAGCTGCAGCATTTTATAAGGAAATACCATGTTGTTGCACACCCAGCCCAAAGGGAAAACAGACTGAGCTAGAACCGGAATCTCCCTGGAGGCCCAGATCATTGGTGAACTTGCCGCAGAATTTTTCTCAGTCAGAAGGAAAATTTAAGAAAACCCACCCAGCCCGGAATGAGGCAAATGTCAGGGATGTTTTGAGCCACAGTTCATTTGGGGGCTTCTCTGTCCAAACAAAATCTTTTTTATGAGAGAGAAACAGGGCTGCCTTTTAAGGATTTGCTTAGCTCAAAGACATTGATAACCTATCTGACGTGTCTTTTTTTTTTTTTTTTTTTTTTTTTTTTTTTTTTTTTTGGAGATGGAGTCTGTCTCTGTCACCCAGGCTGGAGAGCAGTGGCATGATCTTGGCTCACTGCAACCTCTGCCTCCCTGGTTCAAGCGATTCTCCTGCCTCAGCCTCCCGAGTAGCTGGGACTATAGGCACGCGCCACCACGCCCCGCTAATTTTTTTGTGTTTTTACTAGAGATGGGGTTTCACCCTGCTGGCCAGGCTTGTCTCAAACTCCTGATCTCGGGCGATCTGCCCACCTTGGCCTCCCAAAGTGCTGGGATTACAGGCATGAGCCACCGCGCCTGGCCCTGACGTGTCTTTTCACAGCTAAATAGTCAACCATCCTTATTCATGTCTTCTCCTTCACATTGATGATTCTGATGGGAAAATGAAACTGGCAGGCTTATGTAAATATCCAGCTGATTTTCCTATTAAGCTTTTTGGCAGTGAATCATTTGGGAGTGTAGCTGGTCAGAATTAAGTTGTGCAGGAAGGGTGACACACGCACTAAATTGTGAAGACTTAGCGTGTGAGAAAAAAGAACATACACTGTCTCAGTAGCTCACTGTAGCCTTGAACACTGAGGTTTAGATGATCCTACCACCATAGCCTCCCGAGTAGCTGAGACTATAGTTGCACACCACCACAACCAGCTAGTTTTTTGGTTTTATTTTTTGTAGAGACAGGGTCTTGCTATGTTGCCCAGGCTGGTCCTGAACTCCTGGCCTCAAGTGATCCTCCCACATTGGCCTCTCAGTCATTTTTTATGTCAATTACACATTAACGTGATCACATTTTAGATATACAGGGTTAAATTAAGTGTATTATTAAAGTTAATTTTGAGCTATTCACAGAGGCACATAGCTGTAGTCCCAGCTACTGAGGAGGCTGAGGTGGGAGGATTACTTGAGCCCAGGAGGTCGAGGCTGCAATGAGCTACAGTTGTGCCACTGTACTCCAGCCTGGGTGATAGAACGAGACCCTGTCTCAAAAAAAAAAAAAAAAAATTAATTTCACCTATTCTTTTACTTTTTACATGTGATTATTAGAAAATTTGAGGCTGGGCATCGTGGCTAATGCTAACAAACCAGTGCTTTGGGAAGCCAAAGTAAGAGGATTGCTTGACGTCAGGAGTTCAAGGCTGCAGTGACCTATGGTCACACCACTGTACTCCATACTGGGCAACAGAGCAAGACCCTGTCACTTAAAAAAAAAATTGAGACAGAGTTTCTGCCAAAAAATTTTTATTTTATTTTATTTTATTTTTTATTTATTTTATTTTTATTTTATTTTATTTTTTGAGATGGAGTCTCGCTCTGTTGCCCAGGCTGGAGTGCAGTGGCGCAAATTCGGCTCACTGCAAGCTCCGCCTCCCGGGTTCACGCCATTGTCCTGCCTCAGCCTCCTGAGTATCTGGGACTACGGGCACCCGCCACCACGTTTGGCTAATTTTTGTTTTTTTAGTAGAGACGGGGTTTCACTGTGTTAGCCAGGATGGTCTCAATCTTCTGACCCTGTGATTCGCTCGCCTCGGCCTCCCAACGTGCTGGGATTACAGCCGTGAGCCACTGTGCCTGGCCAAAAAATTTTTTTATTAACCAGGCATAGTGGCACATGCCTGTAGTCCTAGCTACTGGGGAGGCTGAGGCAAGTGGATCACTCGAACCCAGGAGTTTGAGGCTACCGTGAGCTATGATTGCACCACCGCTCTCCAGTGTAGGCAACACTGTGAGACCCTATCTCTTAAAAGAAAAAAAGAAAATGTGAAGATTCCTGTTGGACAACATAGCTCTGGAGCAGGGGCCAGCAAACCACAGCCTATGGGTCAAATCCAGTCCCACAAATTGTCTTTATAAATAAAGCTTTATTAGCATTGGTTTATATTATCATCTGTGGCTATTTTCACATCACAGCTGTTAGTTGCAGCAGATAGTATCTGATTCATAAGGTGCTATCTGGCCCGTTACAGAGAAAGTTTGCCAACCTCTAGATGATTTAAAGTGTGATTTTTTTTTTTTTTTCTTTTTTTTTGAGACAGAGTCTTGCCCTGTCACCCAGGCTGGAGTGCAATGGTGCAATCTCAGTTCAATGCAATCTCCACCTCCCAGGTTCTAGCAATTCTCCTGCCTCAGCCTCTCCAGTAGCTGGGATCACAGGCATGCGCCACCACACCTGGCTAATTTTTGTATTTTTAGTAGAGACAGGTTTTTACCATGTTGGCCAGGCTGGTCTTGAACTCCTGACCTCAGGTGATCTGCCCGCCTCAGCCTCTCAAAGTGCTGGGATTACAAACATGAGCCACCATGCCCAGCCCTTAAGTGTGATATTTAAAGCACCAAGCTGTGGTCAGTATTTGAGAATGTGCATTTTTGTTTCCTGTTTACAATCATTCGTTTATCTAGTATGTTTATATAACTATTAATGTATTCATATTGATGTACTCATATGCATTTTGTTATTGATATATTTATGTATTTTTTTTCACTTTTAAGTTCAGGAGTACATGTGCAGGTTTGTTATGTAGGTGAATTTGTGTCATGGGGGTTTGTTGCACAGATTATTTCATCACCCAGATATTAAGCCTAGTACCCATTAGTTATTTTTCCTGATCCTCTCCCTCCTCCCACCCTCCACCCCCAGTAGGCCCCAGTGTGTGTTGTTCCCCTCTATGTGTCCATGTGTTCTCATCATTTGGTTCCCTCTTATAAACAAGAACATGCAGTATTTGGTTTTCTGTTCCTGCGTTAGTGTGCTAAGGATAATGGCCTCCAGCTCCATCCATGTTCCTGAAAAGGACATGACCTCTTTCCTTTTTTATGGCTGGGTAGTATTCCTTGATGTATATGCACCACATTTTCTTGATCCATTAATGGGCATTTAGGTTACTTCCATTTCTCTGCTATTGTGCGTAGTGCTGCAAAGAATACATGCATGCAGATACATTTACATGTAAACATGCCTGTTGATACACAAATATGTTCCTACCATGTGGGGATCCCTTATCCAAACTGCTCGGGACAAGAAGGGTCTCAAGTTTGGGATTTTTTCAGATTTTTCAATATTTGTGTTATACTTACTGGTTGAACATCCCAAATCTGAAAACCCAAAATCTGAAATGCTTCAATGAGCATAGTCTTTGAGCATCACATAACATTGGCAGTCCAAAAGTTTTGGATTTTTTTTTTTTTTTTTTTTTTTTTTTTTTTTGAGATGGAGTCTTGCTATATTGCCCAGGCTGGTCTCAAATTCCTGGGCTGAAGCCATCCTCCTGCCTCAGCCTCCCAAGTACCTAGGACTACTGGTATGTGCCACTACACCTGGCTGGTTTTTTTTTATGTTTTATATTTTATTTTTATTTATTTTTTCTTTTTCTTTGAGACGGAGTCTTGCTCAGTCGCCCAGGCTGGTGTGTGGTGGTGCGATCTCGGCTCACTGCAAGCTCTGCCTCCTGGGTTCACGCCGTTCTCCTACCTCAGCCTCCCGAGTAGCTGGGACTACAGGTGCCCGCCACTATGCCTGGCTAGTTTTTTTTTTTGTATTTTTAGTAGAGACTGGGTTTCACCATGTTAGCCAGGATGGTCTCAATCTCCTGACCTTGTGATCTGCCCGCCTCGGCCTCCCAAAGTGCTGGGATTACAGGCGTGAGCCACCGCAACCAGCCTGTATTTTATTTTTTGCACAGACAAGATCTTGCTATATTGTCCAGGCTGGTCTTGAGCTCCTGGCCTCAAGCGATCCTCCCACCTCGGCCTCTCAGTTACTTTTTATGTCAGTTACATGTTAACATGATCACATTTTGGATATATAGTATTAAATTAAGTGTATTAGAGCTTTTTTTTTTTTTGTGAGATGGAGTCTCACTCTGTCGCCCAGGCTGGAGTGCAGTGGCCGGATCTCAGCTCACTACAAGCTCCGCCTCCCGAGTTTACGCCATTCTCCTGCCTCAGCCTCCCGAGTAGCTGGGACTACAGGCGCCCGCCACCTCGCCCAGCTGGTTTTTTGTACTTTTTTAGTAGAGACGAGGTTTCATGGTGTTAGCCAGGATGGTCTCGATCTCCTGACCTCGTGATCCGCCCGTCTCGGCCTCCCAAAGTGCTGGGATTACAGGCTTAAGCCACCGCCCCCGGCTTTTTTTTTTTTTTTTTTGAGACCGAGTTTTGCTCTTGTTGCCCAGGCTAGAGTAGGACCAATGGCGCAATCTTGGCTCACTGCAACCTCCACCTCCCAGGTTCAAGCGATTCTCCTGCCTCGACCTCCTTAGTAGCTAGGATTACAGGCATGTGCCACTGTGCCTGGCTAATTTTGTGTCTTTAGTAGACATGGGATTTCACTCTGTTGGTCAAGCTGTTCTCAAACTCCTGACCTCAGGTGATCAACCCACCTTGGCCTCCCAAAGTGCTGGGATTACAGGCGTGAGCCACCGTGCCCTGCTCTATTAGAGTTAATTTTAAGCCACGCATCAATTTAAAAAGCTTCCGATTTTGAAGCATTTCAGATTTTCAGATTAGGGATACTGGACCTGTATGCAATACATGTTATGTAGATATTATATATCTGGGAGATAAGAAACTTACTGACCCCACACCACCCCTGCAGGAGGAATATCAGGGCGAGGGGATCACGTGGCACAACATCGGCTACACAGACAATGTCGGCTGCATCCATCTCATCAGCAAGAAGCCCACGGGCCTCTTCTACCTGCTGGACGAGGAGAGCAAGTGAGTGTCCACACCCCATCCGTCCCGGCACATCTACACATGGGCACTGGGTCGGGTTCTGCAGCCCCCAGAGCCTTACCCCAAATCCAGACTTTCCCAAAAACTCCTTTTTATTTTTGAGACAGGGTCTCACTCTGTCACCCAGGCTGGAGTGTAGTGGTGCAATCATAGCTCACTGCAGCCTCAACCTCCTGGGCTCAAGTGATCCCCCGACGTGAGCCTCTCCAATAGTTGTGACTACAGGGTCACACCACCATGCCCGGCTAATTTTTCTATTTCTTTGTAGCAACAGGGTTTCCTCATGTTGTCCAGGCTGGTCTCGAACTCTTGAGCTCAAGGGATCTTCCCGCCTCGGCATCCCAGAGTACTGGGATTACAGGCGTGTGCCACCACACCAGGCCTTGTCCTGAGAACATGTGTCTATTCAGTTTCACGTGACCACAAAACCCAAGCTTGTGTGTGCAAAATGCACAAACACCTCACTGAAAACATCAACACATGTGATTAATTTGTACACTTGAGGCACATCCGCCAGGAGTTTTCAGCAAAGGATTATGGACCTGTATCTAGAAAATAGAGACCAGGCCCGGGCATGGTGGGGCATACCTGTGACCCTAGCTACTCAGGAGGCTGAGGCAGGAGCATCGCTTGAGCCTAGGAGGTCGAGGCTGCAGTGAGCTGTGATCGTGTCACTGCACTCCAGCCTGAGCAATGGAGCAAGAGACAGGATTGGCAAGTTCTTGCAAAGGGCAGCGCAGTGTGTGGAACTGGGACCCAGATGCTGCCGGGCTCTGAACTCACTTCTGAGCCTTCCCCCCTCATCCCCGCAGTCCGCAGGGCACCGTGAAGGCGGACAGGAAGGTCAATAAGGCGTCTCATTCTGGGTCACCCAGTTGTAGTTAGTGAAGTCACATGACACGTACTGAACTACTTTCCTGTGGCTCCCCTAAGGAATCACTACAAGCCAGGTGGGCTCTTGAGTCCAGGAGTTTAAGACCAGCCTGGGCAACATAGAAAGAGTCCATCTTGGCCGGGCACACTGGCTTACGCCTGTAATCCCAGCACTTTGGGAGGCCGAGGCAGGCAGATCACCTGAGGTCAGGAGTTGGGAGACCAGCCTGGCCAACATGGTGAAACCTCGTCTCTACTGAAAATACAAAAATTAGCCAGGCATGGTGGCAGATACCTGTAATCCCAGCTACTCGGGAGGCTGAGACAGGAGAATCGCTTGAACCTGGGAGGCAGAGGTTGCAGTGACAGGAGATCACGCCATTGCACTCCAGCCTGGGTGACAGACCAAGACTCTGTCTCAAAAAAAAAGATTCCATCTCTACAAAAAAATTTTTAACCAGCCTGGCCAACATGGCAAAACCCCATCTCTACTAAAACTACAAAAATTAGCCAGGCATAGTGGCGGGTGCTTATAATTCCAGCTACTTGGGAGGCTGAGGCAGGAGAATCGTTTGAACCCAGGAGGTGGAATTCTTAAAACCACAGGAATCTATTATCTTATGGTTCTGGAAGCTGGAAGTCTAAAGTCAAAGTGTCAGCAGAGCTGTGCTGCCTCCAGAGGCTCCAAGCCCTTCCTTGCCTCTTCCAGCTTCTGGGGGTCCAGGCTTTCCTTGGCTTTTGGCCACATCACTGCAGTCCCTGCCTCCCTCTTCACATGGACTTCTTCCCTCTGTGTCTCCATCTCTCATCTCTCAGTCCTGTCTCCTCCTTTTCTTTTTTTTTTTTATGAGACAGGCTCTTGCTCTGTTGCCCAGGCTGGAGTGCAGTGGCACAGCCTTGGTTCACTGCAGCCTCGACCTCTCAGGCTCAAGCCATCCTCCTGCCTCAGTCTCTCAAGTGCCTGAGACTATAGGCATGCACCACCACACCCAGCTACGTTTTATTTTATTTTATTTTATTTTATTTTATTTTATTTTATTTTATTTTATATTTTTTGAGATGGAGTCTCTGTCGCCCAGACTGGAGGGTAGTGGCACCATCTTGGCTCAAGTTAATTGGCATCATCTTAGCTCAGTATAACCCCCACCTCCCAGGATCAAGCGATTCTTGTGTCTCAGCCTCCTGAGTCGCTGGGATTACAGGTGCCTTGCCACCATGCCCAGCTAATTTTTGTATTTTTAGTAGAGATGGGGTTTTTTCACCATGTTGGCCGGGCTGGTTAAAAAATTTTTTGGTGGAGATGGAATCTCCCTTTGTTGCCCGGCTAGTCGTGAACTCCTGGGCTCAAGCGATCCTCTCACCTTGACCTCCCAAAGTGCTGGCACCACAGGCGTGAGCCACTACACCTGACCCTGTCTTCTCTTTTTAGAAGGACACCATCCATATGGAACTAGGTCCCACACTGATGACCTCATCTTAACTAATTACACCTGCAAAGACCCTATTTTCCAAATAAGGTCACATTCAAAAGTTGGCGGGGGTGGGGGTTAAGATATGGACATACTGTTTTATCAGCAACTCTATCAGACCCATCCCTTGCCAATGACATCTCCAAGGGGCTGGCCAGAGTCTCAAATGAATCAGGCACATCCCCTGCCTCAAACCTAGTCTCTGTCCAGGACAGGGGGACAGACACATCCCTTTGAGGCTGGGGTCCAGGTAGAGAATGTTCAGATAAGAGCATTTGGGCCAGATGCGGTGGCTCCCACCTTTAATTTCAACACTTCAGGAGGCCAAGGTGGAGGATCACTTGAGACCAGGAGTTAAAGACCAGACTGGGCACCATAGTGAGACCCCATCTCTAAAAAATAATAATAAATAAACTAGCTGGGCACAGTGGCATGCACCTATAGTCCCAGCTACTCAGGAGGCTGAGGAGGAGGATCACTTGAGCCCAGAGAGTCAAGACTACAGTGAGTTGTGATTGCACCATTGCATTCTAGCCTGGGCAACAGAGCAAGACCCCAACTCTAAAAATTAAAAAAAAAAAAAAAAAAGTAGAGACGACAGTAGGAGGAGCTACGTCATCACAACCAGGAAACTCCCAGGGCCAGTTCAGGGGAAGCCTGTGAGGCAGGGCCTAGCCCAGCAGGCTCAGGTCTCTTTATTTAAAATCTTGCTATTTTTGCTCATCATGGAATTTTTTGTTTCTTTTTGCACATTGATTTAGATTTTCTGAAATAGTGTGCTAAAATATTACCTATCTCAATGACTGAGGGTTTTGGGGGACACTCAAGGCAGATGCCTCACACTCCATACCCTGTTTACAGTCCTGGAAATGATACGTTTCGTAGCTACAGACTCTCCCCTCCTTGGCCCCGTTAACACGGAGCCCCCGATGAAAATACAGGCATTCCGCTGCCTCTATTTTCAAAAGTGGGGCCAGGCTCAGGCAGCGTTTGCCAAACCAACAACATCATTTCCCTCCTGGGAGGTAGAAGTAGTCAGGTACAAGGAGTCCCTTATTCTGCCCCCACAACCTCCCCCTCCCCGGAGCACAACAGAGCCCTGCTTCATCCTCCTCTCCCAGCCTCTCCTTCCAACTGTGGTGCAGGAGAAGGACCCCCTGTCCAAGCTATGGCATTCGGGTACAAATGGCTCCAAGACCAGAAGTCACTCGGGCCCAGGATTATTTTTAGGAGCTGCCTATGATGGGTAACAGATCCAGACCTCCCAGGGGACAGACTTTGCAGATGCCACCAAGCCTGGTCAGCGACCTCTCTCCAAACCCCCTAGAAAACAGCCATGTGGGGACAAAGAGAGTGAGCCACCCACACTCAGGCACTGAGCTACTCAATGTTAATTCTGCAGCCCTGGCTGGGCACGGTGGCTCACGCCTGTAATCCTAGTCCTTTGGGAGGCTGAGGCAGGAGGATCGCTTGAGGCCAGGAGTTCAAGACCAGCCTGGGTAACATAGCAAGACCCCTTCTCTTAAAAAAAGAAAAACATTGTACTATAGTCCCAGCTACTCAGAAAGCTGAGGCAGGAAGATCCCTTGAGCCCAGGAAGTCAAGGCCACAGTGAGCTGTGATCATACCACTATACTCCAGCCTGGGCAACAGAGTGAGACCCTGTCTCCAAAGGAAAAAATATGTTTTTGTTTTAAAAATCCTGAAGCCTTGAGAGCGTCACTTCACCCTCAGCCTCCTTGTACCAGGCTGCAGCTGTGCGTGCTGACGCAGAGAGCAGAGTCCCAGCCCTCCGCCAGCGTGTTCAGCATGAGGCAGGCAGGCGCATGCAGATAGCAGTGTCCCAGCCCTCTGCCAGCATGTTCGGCATGAGGCAGGCAGGCTCACTGTCATTCCTTCTTTTCTTCGCTCCTTCACCCACCCCTTTGCTTACAGAGCCTTGTGCCAGTTCACTGTTCTGCCCACCCCATGCACCCACCCATCTCGTGCACCAGGGGTCTGCAAGGTAAAATACACAGTAGGTAAATCAGCCGCCGTTCATGCCTGCAAAGGTTCCGTGTTCTGTTCCCAGCTTCCCCCACGCCACGAGCCAGACCCTGCTGGCCAAGTTCAAACAGCAGCATGAGGACAATAAGTACTTCCTGGGCACCCCGGTCATGGAGCCAGCCTTCATCATCCAGCACTTCGCAGGGAAGGTGAAATATCAGATCAAGGTAGGTGTCTGCCCATCACCGTTGTCAGAAGCCTGAGGGAAGCCACAGTCAGCCCAGAATTCCAAGTGGGAGGATCCTCCTGTGGGCGAGGTTCCAGGGTGCTCAGAACCCACCGCGAATCCCTGGCTCCAATGCCCAAGAATCCATAGCTCAAGAACTGCCGTTTACGCTTAGGATGGACCCTACCCCATCACCAGCCCTTCCTGCGCCAGCCCCGGGTCTTTGGTAGGCACTGGTGACTATTCCCGAGTGACCGCCCACATCCATCCCCCACCAGGACTTCCGGGAGAAGAACATGGACTACATGCGGCCAGACATCGTGGCCCTGCTGCGGGGCAGTGACAGCTCCTATGTGCGGGAGCTCATTGGCATGGACCCTGTGGCCGTGTTCCGCTGGGCCGTGCTCCGGGCCGCTATCCGGGCCATGGCCGTGCTTCGGGAGGCCGGACACCTGCGGGCCGAGAGGGCCGAAAAGGCTGCAGGTGGGAGCTGGGGCGTGAGCCCACACAAGCGTCACTATCGAGAGGGGGGCACATCCTGAGTTCATCTTAAAGTGAACAGTTCATTGGCACTTAGTACATTCATTATGTTGTGCGAACTCCACCTGTCTACCTGCAGTGTTCCCGTCACCCTGAACAGAAACTCGACCTGCGAGTGTAATTTAACCTCAGGGCATGCTCTCAGCAGCTCCATCGGGCCTCTCCTTTGCTAATGATGCCTCCTGATCTGCTGGCCCTGGGAGTTTGCTGATTGTGATAATGTAGCTCTTCCTAGTGCTCTCCCTCTTCTTTCTCTCTCTCTCTCTCTCTCTTGCTCTTTTTTTGTTTTTTAAGAGACAGGTCTCTCTCTCTCTGGCCTAGGCACTAGTGTAATGACACAATCTTGGCTCACTGCAACCTCCGCCTCTCGGGTTCAAGTGATTCTCCTGCTTCAGGCTTCCAAGTAGCTGGGACTACAGGCGACCGCACCAGGCTAATTTTTGTATTTTTAGTAGAGATGGGGTTTCGCCATGTTGGCCAGCCTGGTCTCGAACTCCTGACCTCAAATGATCCGCCTGCCTCTGACTCATGAAGTGCTGGGATTACAGGTGTGAGCCACTGCGCCCAGCCTCAGCCTCTTCTCTTATCTGAACATTCTCTACTGGGAACCCAGCCTCAAAGGGACATTTCTGTTCCCCTGTCCTAGACAGAGATGGTTTGAAGCAGGGGGTGTGCCTGATCCACTCAAGACTTGGGTCAGCCCTATAGAGTTGCTGATAGAAGGATGGCAGAAAGCTATGTCCTCATTTTTCCCAAGCAACCTGAGGCCTGCATGGTTGAGTGGCTCACCCGGGTCTAAGGGCTCCGACTTTCCATCCTCAGCTTCAGTTTCAGTTATCAGCTGTGGCTTCTGTCTCCGGAAGGGGCTTGATGAAAAGGAGGAAGGATGAAGCTTTCATGAGAAATAGGAAATAGACAGTGCTCTGTTTTGGGGATCCAGAACTTCACAGTTAACCCGACTTTGCCCAAATTTGAGTGATGAGCTGCTTTGTGTGTGTGTGTGTGTGTAGAGACGGAGTCTCACTCTGTTGCCCAGGCTGAAGTGCAGTGGCGCAATCTTGGCTCACTGCAAGCTCCGCCTCCCGGGTTCATGCCATTCTCCTGCTTCAGCCTCCAGAGTAGCTGGGACTACAGGCGCCTGCCACCACACCCGGCTAATTTTTTTATATTTTTAGTAGAGACGGGGTTTCACTGTTTTAGCCGGGATGGTCTTGATCTCCTGACCTCGTGATCTGCCCGCCTCAGCCTCCCAAAGTGCTGAGATTTCAGGCGTGAGCCACTGCGCCTGGCCGATGAGCTGCTTTTTAAGATCGGTCTGCCAGGCGCAGTGGCTCACGCCTGAAATCCCAGCACATTGGGAGGCTGATGCAGACGATCGCTTGAGGTCAGGAGTTCAAGACCAGCCTGACCAACATGGTGAAACCCCATCTGTACTAAAAATGCAAATATTAGCCAGGCATGGTAGTGCATGCCTGTGGTCCCAGCTACCACAGGGAGGCTGAGGTAGGAGAATCGCTTGAACCCAGGAGGCGGAGGTTGTAGTGAGCCAAGATCATGCCAGTGCACTCCAGCCTGGATGACAGAGCAAGACTCCGTCTCAAAAAATAAATAGGCTGGACGCAGTGGCTCACGCTGTAATCCCAGCACTTTTGCGAGGTGGGTAGACCACTAGGTCAGACAGTTGAGACCAGCCTGGCCAACAGTGAAACCCGTCTCTACTAAAAATACAAAAAATTAGCCAGGCGCGATGGCAGGCACCTGTAATCCCAGCTATTCAGGAGGCTGAGGCAGGAGAATCACTTAAACCTGGGAGACGGAGGTTGCAGTGAGCCGAGATCATGCCACTATACTCCAGCTCGGGCGACAGTGCAAGACTCTGTCTCAAAAAGTAAGTAAATAAATAAATAATAAGATGGGTCAAACTGTCCCAGTACAATGGTGCACAGCGGTAGTCCTAGCACTTTAGGAGGCCAAGGCAGCTCGCTTGAGGCCAGCTATTTGAGACCAGCCTGGACCACATAGTGAGACCCCATCTCTTCAGAAAAGTTGAAACTTCGTCATGTGTGTCAGCATGTGCCTCTAGCCCCGGCTACTTGGGAGGCTGAGGCAGGAGGATTGCTTGAGCCCCGGAGTTGGAGGTTACATGAGCCATGATCGCACCACTGCACTCGGCCTAGGCAATGCAGCAAGACCCTGTTGGTAAACAATTAAAATATATATATATATGGGGGGGTGTCGCAGAGGCTCATGCCTATAATCCCAGGATTTTGGGAGGCCAAGGTGGGCAGATCACCTGAGGTCAAGAGTTCAAGACCAACCTGGCCAACATGGTGAAACCCTGTCTCTACTGGAAATACAAAAATTAGCTGGACACAGTGGCCTCTAGTCCTAGCTACTCAGGAGGCTGAGGCAGGAGAATCACTTGAACTCAGGAGCCAGAAGTTGCAGTGGGCCAAGATCACACCACTGTGCTCCAGACTGGGTAACAGAGCAAGACTCCATCTCAAATAAATAAATAAATAAATAAATAAATAAATAAAATGGGTTAAAATAATTGCAGCCTCCACAGGAGGCCATCCCAACCACTGTCCACTCTGTCTCCAGCAGGTATGAGCAGCCCTGGTGCCCAAAGTCACCCGGAAGAGCTGCCAAGAGGAGCCAGCACCCCTTCAGAAAAACTTTACCGGTGAGCAAGACCCTGATTTGCCCACACTGAGATCATTAGATGGCAGCAGCATTGTTTCAGACAACTTAGGGAATGCTACATTCTTTTTTTTCTTTTTTTATTTTTTTTTTGAGACAGAGTTTCGCTCTTGTTGCCCAGGCTGGAGTACAATGGCGCGCTCTCGGCTCACTGCAACCTCCACCTCCCAGGTTCAACCGATTCTCCTGCCTCAGCCTCCCAAGTAGCTGGGATTACAGGCACGCTGCATGATACCCAGCGAATTTTGTTTTTTTGTTTGTTTGTTTGTTTGTTTGTGAGACAGAGTCTTGCTCTGTTGCCCAGGCTGGAGTGCGGTGGCGCAATCTCTGATGACTACAAGCTCTGCCTCCCAGATTCACGCCATTCTCCTGCCTCGGCCTCCCTAGTAGCTGTGACTACAGGCGCCTGCCACCACGCCCGGCTAATTTTTTTTTTTTTTTTTTGTATTTTTTTTTAGTAGAGACGAGGTTTCACCCTGTTGGCCAGGATGGTCTCGATCTCCTGACCTCGTGATCCACCCACCTCGGCCTCCCAAAGTGCTGGGATTACAGGCGTGAGCTACCACGCCCGGCCTAATTTTGTATTTTTAGTAGAGACGGAGTTTCTCCACGTTGGTCAGGCTGGTCTTGAACTCCTAACTTCAGGTGATCCACCTGCCTCGGCCTCCCAAAGTGCTGGTCAGGGTTGCTCTGAGTAAGTCACTGAGCTGCCTTTTGAACCAGAAAGACCCAGAACCAAGCAGCATTTGGTGGCTGCTTTTCTGGACACAGAATAGCACGCCTTGGCGCATCATGCGCTTTAGGAAGATGGGAGGAGACTCAGTTTACAAAGGATCCATTTTATGGCCTAGGGTGGGCACTGGGAGGTGAAGCCTAAGTATCGCTGGTGGTGCGGAGGGACGGGCTTGATTGATTGGAGAGTTCTTCCCTCGTCCTGCCTGGGGTGGCCCAAAAGTTGTTCTGCCAAGTTACTTCATTCACAGTCAGAAACACATACACTTTGATGTTGCATATGAGATGACGCGGGGTCTTTTGTGGACCCTAGCAATGACCCCAAGGGCCCTGCATGCACCCAAGCATGTGACAGCACCAGGGTAGAAAAGTGAGCAGAATGGCCGGACTTGATGGTGCACGCCTGTAATTCCAGCACTTTAGGAGGCCAAGGCGAGCAGATCACTTGAGGTCAGGCGTTCGAGAACAGCCTGGCCAACATGGTGAAACCTCATCTCTACTAAAAATATAAAAATTAGCTGGGCATGGTGGCAGGCACCTGTAGTCCTGGCTACACGGGAGGCTGAGGCAGGAGAATTGCTTGAACGCGGGAGATGGAGGTTGCAGTGAGCCGAGATCGCACTACTGCACTCCAGTTTGGGTGACAGAGCAAGACTCTGTCTCAAAATAAATAAATAAATAAAAGTTTTAGGAATCACCTTTTTCACCCAAAATGGGACGCAAGAAAGGAGAATGCATTCCTCTATTATGTTTGTTTGTTGTTTTTTTTTTTGGTCCCCCAAGTTCCCAAGAGCTAGAAAGCCTCCTTCTATTTTGTTATGTGGGTTGTGTTTTTGTTTTGTTTTGTTTTGTTTTGTTTTGTTTTGTTTTGTTTTGTTTTGTTTTGCTTGAGACCAGGCTGGAGTGCAGTGGTGTAATCACAGCTCACTGCAGCCCCCACCTCCTGGGCTCAAGCAATCCCCCCGCCTCAGCCTCCCAAGTAGCTGGGACAACACAGGCACAGGCCACCACGCCTGGCTAATTTTTCCTTTTATAAAGACGGAGTCTGATTATGTTGCTCAGGCTAGTCTCGAACTCCTGGCCTCAAGGTATCCTCCCACCTTAGCCTCCCAAAGTGATGGGATTATAGGCATGAGCCACTACACCCAGTCCTTGTTTGTTTTTTTCTTTGCCTCCCTTACGTCAAAGACAAAATAACTTCTGACCTGCGGTAGCAGAAGCAGCATCCATCTCCCCAGGGCCTGGCCACAGGGCTGCGGGTCCCGCCCCAGGAGCATGTTAAGTTTATACAGATTCTCCCTTTCAGCTGCTCAATGCTAGATTTCTCATTTGACGGCTCTGAGGAGTTCGATATTAACGCTTTTGAGGACATCATTGCTTTATATGAAAGCAAGAAGTAAGTGCAGAAAGGGCCTTTGATCCCGAGGCCAGCAAGGCACCGAGGGGAGCCATCTTCCCCAGGCGCTCAGTGCTGCGTCCAGGGCACAGACAGAGAGGACTGGCCATTCAGGGAATGCCACGGCCCGCAGGGGCCACTCCTGCCAGATTTGCAGATTTAGCCGGGTCGGCAGGGCTAGGGGTGGGCCAAAGTCATGGACCTCATTCTAAGCTGTGGCCGCTGCACTGACCACCCTGGGTATGAAGGCCACTCGCATATAGAGGTGACAGGCGACCCCTCTGTTGCCTTTGCTCTGCCTCCCTGGAGGGCTGGGGAAAACAGGTAAGTGGGGCCATGTGGACACTTGGCATGGTGCATGGAGCACAGGGGCTGGGGTCGGGTCCTTCCAGGCCACCTGCCCAGAGCTAAAACATGTGCTTTGAACGACTGCCAGCAGGACGGTAGCACGCACCTGTAATCCCAGCACTTTGGGAGGCCAAGGCAGGAGGATCCCTTGAGGCCAAGAGTTTGAAACCAGCTTGGGCAACATAACAAGACCCCACCTCTACAAGAAAAATAAATAAAATGTCTGGAGTAAGGAATTCAAAAAAAAAAAAAGAAAAACCAGATCCTCATTTCTAGAAGTTCTGTCAAAAACATTTGTCATTTAGACATTCCTCACAAATATTTAGTTTGAAAGCATCCAATTTTCATTTCCTTTTTTTTTTTTTTTTTTTTTTTTTTGAGATGGAGTCTCGCTCTGTCGCCCAGGCTGGAGTGCAGTGGCCGGATCTCAGCTCACTGCAAGCTCCGCCTCCTGGGTTTATGCCATTCTCCTGCCTCAGCCTCCCGAGTAGCTGGGACTACAGGCGCCCGCCACCTCGCCCGGCTAGTTTTTTTTTGTATTTTTAGTAGAGACGGGGTTTCACCGTGTTAGCCAGGATGGTCTCGATCTCCTGACCTCGTGATCCGCCCGTCTCGGCCTCCCAAAGTGCTGGGATTACAGGCTTGAGCCACTGCGCCCGGCCCCAATTTTCATTTCTAAGGCATTCTAATTCACACGCGTTATCAGTGCCAAAGTTTGCACCTCCAGCGTGCATGCTCAAGCCTAAGCCCACAGCCATCAAACAAAATGAAGCGAGTAAGGTTGAGTGCTTTGAGGGTAATTACCCCCTTAAACTAGGGTTTCTCTGGCCGGGCACGGTTGCTCACCCCCTGTAATCCCAGCACTTGGGGGAGGCCTATGTGGGCAGGTCATTTGAGGTCGGCAGTTCAAGACCACCCTGGCCAACATGGTGAAACCCTGTGTCTACTAAAAATATAAAAATTAGCCAGGCGTGGTGTGCGCCTGTAATCCTAGCTACTCGAGAGGCTGAGGCAGGAGAATCACTTGAACCTGGGAGGCAGGGTTTGCAGTGAGCCGAGATCGCACCACTGCATTCCAGCCTGGGCAACATAGCAAGACTCTGTTAAAAAAATAAATAAATAAATAAATAACTAGGGTTTCTCAACCTCAGCACTGTGCCAGATCATTCTCTGGGGTGGGCACTCATCCTGTGGACTATAGGGTGTTGAGTAGCATCCCTGGCCTCCACCCACCAGATGCCAGGAGAGCACCCCCACCCCCAAGTCATGACAACCACAAATGTCTGCAGACATTGGCAAATGTCCCCTGATGGAGATGGTACCACCCCAGTTGCTGTGCTCAACCTGTGGCTCTTGTATTCAAATTAATTCCTCCAAAGGCCTTAATGAAGCCAACAAGGAGTTTGACATCTGGCCACAAAATCATAGAGAGAGACTAATTTGCTCCTCCCACAGAGACCCTCCCTAGGGTCTTTTTCTGAGTTGCCCCTAACTGCCCTTTTTTTTTTTTTTTTTTTTTGAGACAGAGTCTCACTCTGTTACCCAGGCTGGAGTGCAGTGGCGTAATCTCGGCTCAGTGCAACCTCTGCCTCCCAGGTTCAAGTGATTGTCATGCGTCAGCCTCTGGAGTGACTGGGACTACAGGCATGCGCCATCATGCCTGGCTAATTTTTGTGTTTTTAGTAGAGACAGGGTTTCACCATGTTGGCCAGGCTGGTCTTGAACTCTCTACCTCAGGTGATCTGCCCCACTCAGCCTGCGAAAGTGCTGGGATTACAGGTATGAGCCATGCCCAGCCTGTCATGGAATTTTAAAAATAAATAGGCTGGGCGGGGTGATGCATGTCTGTAGTCCCAGATACTCAGGAGGCTGAGACAGGAGAATCGCTTGAACCTGGAAAATGGAGGTTGCAGTGAGCTGAGATCGCACCACTGCACTCCAGCCTGGGCAACAGAGTGAGACTCTGTCTCAATAAAATAAAATAAAAATAAATTTGAAACTAAATAAATATCCCCGGCTGGATGCAGTGGCTCACACCTGTAATCCCAGCACTTTGGAAGGCTGAGGTGGGCAGATCACAAGGTTAGGAGTTCAAGACCTCCCTGACCAACATGATGAAACCCCATTTCTACTAAAAATACAAAAATTAGCCGGGCATGATGGTGCACGCCTGTAATCCTAGCTATTTAGGAGGCTGAGGCAGGAGAATCACTTGAACCTAGGAGGCAGAGGTTGCAGTGAGCCGAGATCGCGCCATTGCACTCCAGCCTGGGAGAAAGAGCGAGACTCCGTCTCAACAAGTAAATAAATATCCCCAAAGTCTCTTAAATATGAGAACTTTCTCAGTGATCCAGATGAAAAGGATCAAATGAAGTGGAATGATCAGATGAAAATAATTTTTTTTTCTTTTTTTTTTTAAGACAGAGTGTTGCTCTGTCTCCCAGGCTGGAGTGCAATGGCACTATCTTAGCTCACTGCAACCTCTGCCTCCTGGGTTCAAGCAATTCTCCTGCCTCAGCCTCCCACGTAGCTAGGATTACAGGTGCCCTCCACCATGCCCCGCTAACTTTTTGTATTTTTAGCAGAGACAGGGTTTCGCCATGTTGGCCAGGCTGGTCTCGAACTCCTGACCTCAGGTGATCCACCCATCTCGGCCTCACAAAGTTGATGGGATTACAGGCGTGAGCCACGGTGCCCAGCTGGAAATGAGATATTGAAAAGGATCAATGATCCGTGTGGCCAAGTCCAATTTACCTCAAAGCCCCGCCCCACTCCAGGTCTTGGGGAGCCTGACCAGTCCCGATTTCTGGCAAAAGAGAGTAGCAGCATTGAGCACAGTGTCTTTCCCCAGCTGCATGTTTTGGCTTCAGTGGCCTGGGGACGGTCCCAATGGCTCTGGGAACCCCATCGGGGCAGGCATGCTTCTAACTCCATCTTCTTTCTGTCACTGCGCCCTCCCCACCCTCCCCTCAGCGATTTGCATAACCAAATGATCAAGAGCATCAAAGGATTGCCCTGGCAGGGCGAGGACCCCCGTAGGCTTCTCCAGTCCCTCAGTCGGCTCCAGAAACCCCGCGCCTTCATCCTGTGAGTCCCCCACCAAGACCCTGCTTACAAGTGCAACAACCGCCTCCCCCTACTCCCACGACCCCAGCGGGGCCTGCAGTCTTCCTAATTTGCATCGGCCACTAAAACCACAGTGCTGTCTCGTAGCTTACCCCCAGCCATCACTAAATGCCAATCAATAACACCCCTGGCCGCTGTCTGCACTGTGGCCCAGGCACGGCCAGCTTCCCAGCACACGGGGCAGATTCCCAGGAGCACTCCTTCTTCGAGGCATCTAATTTTCCACCCGCAAACATGCCATCCTCCGTCTCCTCCCCGTGCCTGTCTGGCTTGCAGAGCAAAGCTTGCTCCCGCCTTTGCCACTGTGAGTTTGCAGAGAAGCCGTCTGCAGCAGGGCATGCAATTTCCTGAGAGGATGGCCCTGCTCTCTGCAGGTGGCCACATAAGCCAGTCGAGAGAGCCCAGAAGGTGCATAAACCGGGTTGGGATCCCAACTGTTAGCACACTGTGGGACCTGAGTATTCTATGCTTTCGGCCTCCAAATGGGGTAATGACTCTCATGCTTCCATTACGCTGATCCAGCACCAGGCAGGCAGCAGCCTCAGCTGACAGGACATCCACCTGCGGTCACCACATCCCGCCTTTTAGTGACCATTGGGGTGTGGGCTGGCTGAGAGCAAAGCTTGCACCTGCATGGGAGCCAATGGAAGCCAGTTTCTTTTTTTCTTTGTTTTTTTTTTTTTTTTTTTTTGAGACAGAGTTTCACTCTTGTTGCCCAGGCTGGAGTGCAGTGGTACGATCTCGGCGCACTGCACCCTCTGCCTCCCGGGTTCAAGTGATTCTTCTGCCTCAGCCTCCCGAGTAGCTGGGATTACTGACACCTGCCACCATGCCTGGCTAATTTTTTGTATTTTTAGTGGAGACGGGGCTTCACCATGTTGGCCAGGCTGGTCTTGAACTCCTGACCTCAGGTGATCTGCCTGTCTCGTCCTCCCAAAGTGCTGGGATTACAGGCATGAGCCACCGTCCCTGGCCCTTTTTTTTTTTTTTTTTTTTAAGAGATGGGGGTCTCATTCTGTTGCCCGGGCTACAGTACAGCAGTGACACAATCACCGCTCACGGCAGCTTCGACCTCCTGGGCTCAAGCAATTCTCCTGCCTCAACCTCCAGTGTAGCTGGAAATACAGGCGTGCATTACCACACCTGTCTAATTTTACTGTTTGTAGAGGTGGAATCTTGCTGTGTTATAGCCTAGGCTGCCAGGCTGGTCTCAAACTCCTGGGATCAAGCGATCCTCCTGCCTCAGCTTCCCAAAGCACTGGGATTATTACAGGCATGAGCCACCGTACCCAGCAGGAGCCTGTTTCCAACTTTTGTTCCTTTTATTTTTTTTTTTGAGGCAGAGTCTCACTGTCACCCAGGCTGGCGTGTAGTGGCTCAATCTCGGCTCATTGCAACCTCCACCTCCCGGGTTCAAGCGATTCTCCTGCCTCAGCCTCCCAAGTAGCTGGGATTACAGGTGTGCACCACCACACCCGGCTAATTTTGTGTGTGTTTTTAGTAGAGATGGGATTTCACCATGTTGGCCAGACTGGTCTCGAACTCCTGACCTCAAGTGATCCGCCCACCTCAGCCTCAAACTTTTGTTCTTGTTCTGCCTTATTTTACCCCACAGGGATTCAGGTGAAACTGAATGCAACCGCGAACGGCTAGGCATCTCACAGATGTGCAAGCTGTCATCTCCTTAGCCGGTCTTCAAAAGGCACCAGGCCTTTTGAATAAATAAATATATTTATTTATTTATTTTCCCCTTGGTCTGCAAGATTTCATAAGGTGCCTGAGAACACAGGAGCTGCCCGCTTCCTTACCTCGGCCAAAAGAGCAGCTTTGGGTTTTGTGGGGGGTTTTGAGACAGAGTCTTGCTCTGTCACCCAGGCTGGAGTGCAATGGCACGATCTCGGCTCACTGCAACCTCCGCCTCCTGGGTTCAAGCGATTCTCCTGCCTCAGCCTCTTGAGTAGCTGGGATTACAGGCGTCCGCCACCACGCCTGGCTAATTTTTGCATTTTTAGTAGAGACAGGGTTTCACCATGTTGGCCAGGCTGGTCTTGAACTCCTGACCTCAAGTGATCCACTCACCTCAGCCCCCCAAAGTTCTGGGATTACAGGTGTGAGCCACCGTGCCTGACCAGTTTTGGTTTTCTTCTTTCCCACCAGCATGATCCTGTAAGGAGCTCCCACCCAGGCCCCATTTTGGTTATTTTGCAAGGCAAGTCCCTGCCCTGCCAGCAGAGGGTTCCAGAAGGGCCTCTGGGCCGGCTTGGTGTCTACCAGCACATGGCAAAGACAGCCTGGTCACCTGGTCTCCACCAGGACTGCTCAGGCTTCCTCTGCCCCACTCAGGGCATCCTGCCGTGATTTGGGGATATGTCAGTTCCTCCATAGCGAGCCCCGTTGGATGCACCTCCCACCCTGTAGATTCCTAGCCAGCCCCTCCTACTTGTCGGACATCCGAATGGCCCCCAGACCAAATGCTTTTCTCAGCCTTGGGGCAGCCACCAGCAGAGTCCGGCTGCCGCCATCCCAGGGAAACTGGTGTCCACAGACAGTGGCTGAGGCATGCCACGGTGTGCAGTGTGGAGAGGTGGCGGCGGCCTTGTTGCACTTGCGCCTTCTCGCTCTCTCCCGTCTCTCTGTCTCAGTCTAACCCGCCAGGCGTGGCTTGCTGAACTAACCCAAATCCCGACGCTGTGTTCCTTTTGTTCACAAAACCATTTTTAATATTTTGACAGGAAAAGTAAAGGTATCAAACAAAAGCAGATCATTCCAAAGGTAAAAAAAAAACACACACCCCGCGCGACACGTTCCAAGATATCTTGCTTCTCTGCCCGTCTTGAGAGCTTTCACTTGTGCAGCTTCATTACCTCCTTCTTCCCACTATCTCCCCCTCCCTCCAAGAAAAAAAATGTTCTTGTGTTGAGATGATTTGGAGCTGGCTCTTTATGGGTTTCCCAGAAGCAGGGTCTGAGATGGGGATATTTGCACACACAGTGGCTTATGGAGGGGGGCTTATAGGAGAAAGCAGAGAGAAGGGGTGAGGGAGGAAGCCAGGGGCATAAGCGCAGCTGAAGTCTGGCCTCAGCCTAGTCCCACGGGGAGCTCTAGTGGGTTCATAGCACCATAGAGCTCATCCTGCCCCAAGGCAATGGGACCCTTCCGTATAACAGCCCCATCTTCAGTCCCTGGCTACAGGGCCACTTCCAGATGGCACAGAGCACCTCCCAAGCGCTCTGTCTTATTTCCACGTACAAGTGCAGCAATTTAGGAAATTTGCAAAAAGAGTAAGACTAGCCTTGCAGTCTAGTTAGCAGATGGGAGAGGGCTAATTCCTCTTGTCAGCTGACAGAACTGGCTGACACATGAGGGTGGCCTGTCCGATGAGCTCATACGGATGGCACAGAAAGGACCTGGCCCTTCTTGACTCAAGTAACGTAAACTGTAGGAGCTGTGCAGAGGAGAGGGTCGGCCAGGTTCAGTAGCACTGGCTTCCTCTCTAACCCAGAGGAAGGGGAAATGGGGCAGCCACTCAGGCTGTGAAAGAGGCTGCCATCAGCCCTGCTGGAACCAGCGCTGTGTACAAGGTGTAGCCCACCTCGTTCTACTGGGCCCTCTCCAACAGCGTGGTCCCGAGACCAAATCTAAGAGCTGCCACCTGGGCACTCGCTGCGGGGACACTGTTCTGCTCTGGCTCTGGGGACGCTGTGACGCCTTCCCGTGCCCGTGTGGGCGGTGGGAGGGCAGGCCGGACCCCATGTGTCTGTCCTAGAACCTGCTGGACTCCAAGTCCCTGAAACTCATCATCAGCATGACCCTGCACGACCGCACCACCAAGTCCCTGCTGCACCTGCACAAGAAGAAAAAGCCACCGAGCATCAGTGCCCAGTTCCAGGTGGGTGCAGCAGGAGAGGCGGGGGGCGGCGCCAAGCATCAAGCGCCCAGTTCCAGGTGGGTGCAGCAGGAGAGGCGGGGGGGCGGTGCTCAGCTCAGCCTCACGCTTGTGTAGCTTCACCCGACACTGAGCACAGCCCGTCTCTACTAAAAATACAAAAATTCGCCAGGCGCGGTGGCTCACGCCTGTAATCCCAGCACTTTGGGAGGCAGAGGCAGGTGGATCACGAGGTCAGAAGATGGAGACCATCCTGGCTAACATGGTGAAACCCCGTCTCTACTAAAAATACAAAAAAATTAGCTGGGCGTAGTGGCGGGCGCCTGTAGTCCCAGCTACTCAGGAGGCTGAGGCAGGAGAATGGTGTGAACCCGGGAGGCGGAGCTTGCAGTGAGCCGAGATCACGCCACTGCACTCCAGCCTGGGCGACAGAGCGAGACTCCGTCTCAAAAAAAAAAAAAAATACAAAATTAGCCAGGTGTGGTGGGCACCTATTGTAATCTCAGCTCCTTGGGAGGCTGAGGCAGAATTGCTTGGACCTGGGAGGCAGAGGTTGCAGTGAGCCAAGATCACGCCATTGCGCTCCAGCCTGGGCAGCAAGAGCAAGACTCCATCTCAAAAAAAAGAAAAACACTACATCCATGGTCCCTTCAGAGGCTGACACGTTTCAAATCTCCAGAAAGTGTTTGTCTGGTCCTCCCCGGCCCCAGCCTTCCACCTGAGGCAGAGACAAGCATTGGTGGCCCTGGAACCATGGGGACCACATAGCTCCCTCGAGGGTTTCCAGGGATAGCGCAGGCTCGGGTCAGAACGTCCAGCTGGAACCTCTTGTGTCCCACCGCCAGGGACCCACATCTGTGCAGACCCCATCCACCCCACACTGATGCTAAAGCATCGCAGGTCTCCTCCCACAGAACAGCAGCTGCCAGGGTCCCTAACTCAACCCAAATGCTCTCTCTTTCCGTTAACAGACATCCCTTAACAAGCTCTTGGAGGCGCTGGGGAAGGCAGAGCCCTTCTTTATCCGCTGCATCCGTTCCAATGCTGAAAAGGTGAGTTTCTCTAAGGTGTTTGGGAGGAGAAGGCCCATGCCAGACTCTTAGGGGTGTCAATGTCCCTGCATCCAGCCCCAGCCTCCACGCAGTATGGGGGACATGGCAGCAGTCCATCCAGAGGCAGCTGGGGATGGAGGGTTAGCAGTGAGGATGGCCCAAGTGGCCATTCAAGAGTAGGGACATCATCTAGAACATGGAGAAGCCCAGAGAAGGTTTGATTAGGGAGCGACAAGTCAGGGGTGCTCTTCAGATACATTCCAAAGAGTAGCCAGTGCAAGGAGTGTACCAAAAGGCAAGAGCTGAGGTTACATAGCAGAGTCTTAGAGGCACACATAGCCCGCTGCTCACATTGCAAGGGTCTAGAGAGACCCTCGGAGCCCCGGTGGAAGCACCAGTGGGGGCGTCAGGCTCAGCACTGACACAGGCTTCCTTTACCCCAGAGGTCCATTCCGTCCCTAGGAAGACAGCTCGGGGACTTTGCCAGGGACTGAGCAGGGGTGTGGGCTCCCAGACAAATGTGAGCACACAGCCAGGCAGGAACCTCCCACCAACTGTACCTGGGGAGATGCTCCATCATGCACCATCTCTGCTCGTGGGCTGTGCCAGCAGATGGTTCTCTATGATAAGAGCCATTCTGTGCGCTGGAGGGTGTCAGGCAGCATCCCTGGCCTCGACATCCACCCCCAGTCATGACAACCCTACCCATTCTTTCCTGTTTGCCTTTTTTTTTTTTTTTTTTTGGTTTTGTTTGTTTGTTTTTGAGACAGATTCTTTCTCTGTCTGTCACCCAGGCTGGAGTGCAGTGGTGCGATCTTGGCTCACTGCAGCCTCGACCTCCCAGATTCAAGCCATCCTCCTGCCTCACCCTCCCACGTAGCTGGGATTACAGGTGCCCACCATGCTCAGCTAATTTTTGTATTTTTAGTAGAGATGGGGTTTCACCATGTTGGCCAGGCTGGTCTTGAACTCCTGACTTCAAGTGATCCACCCATCTCAGCCTCCCAAAGTGCTGGGATTACAAGCGTAAGCTACCGCACCCAGCACCGTTTGTCTTTATAGCAACACCATGCCTTATCCCTCACTGCCCACCAGGGTGAAGTCCAGACACCTGAGCTCCAGGCTTAAAGCCCACTGACGCAGCCACATTTCCAGCCTCTTCTCTCCCCTAGCAGGAAGCATCTCCCTGTGTCCCCATCAGCCCCTTGGCTTCTTCCTCCTCCTCTGGGCCTCCACCCAGCTGCTCCCTGCCTGTTCTATCACCTGTGTGTGGCTTCTGCCCCCAGACCAAGCTCTCCTCTCCACCAAATCCCCAGCACTTACCCTGGTGCCTGCCACGGAGAACAAGCCCAGGACACATTTGCATTTGGGTTCTTTTTTTTTTTCTTTTTTCTTTTTTTTTTTTAAATAAATTTAAATGACTAGAGAGGGGGTCTCACTGTGTTGTCCAGGCTGGTCTCAAACTCCTGGCCTCAACTGATCCTCCCATCTTGGCCTCATTCCAGAAGGAGTGTCTGGAGCAAGGAAGGACCCCTTGTCCAGGCGCTCCTGGCTGCTGTGCCGTAGAACACTCCCAGGTCGGCTAGCCAGCACCTACATGTGCACCCTGACCAAGTCTGTGGTAGGGATCCCAAGGGGCAGTGGTCACATGGCAAAATGCCCTAATCTCACAGTTCCCAGGCCTGAGCCACTGACAGGCTTGGGCATCCTGTCCGGTCAAGGCCACCTGCCTGATCTCTCACATTCCCATTTCAGAAAGAGTTGTGCTTTGACGACGAGCTGGTCCTGCAGCAGCTGCGCTACACCGGTATGCTGGAGACCGTGCGCATCCGGAGGTCAGGGTACAGTGCCAAGTACACGTTCCAGGTAGGCCACAAGCACACATACCTAGACACACCTGTTTCATGGCAAAGGCAATCGCCCTCTTCCAAAGAGAGCTCCTTGCTGGAACGTAAACCCAGCAGGTTGGCCAGTCGCAGTGGCTCATGCCTGTAATTCCAACACCTTGGGAGGCCGAAGCGAGCGGATCACCTGAGGTCAGGAGTTCAAGACCAGCCTGACCAACACTATGAAACCCCATCTTTACTAAAAATACAAAAATTAGCCAGGTGTGGCAGCAGCTGCCTGTACTCCTAGCTACTGAGGCAGGAGGATCCCTTGAACCCAGCAGGCGGAGGTTGCAGTGAGCCGAGATTGAGCCACTGCACTCCAGCCTAGGCAACAGAGCAAGACTCTATCTCAAAAAAAAAAAAAAAGGAAACCCCTGCCTCATGCCAAGAGCTGGTACCTGTGTCACCCTGAGCCCAAAGCCAGAGGTGACAGCGCCTGGTTCCCTTTCATGCTTTCCCTTCATAGCCCCAGGGACTAGAATAATATAATGTGCCTCTTTTCTCATCCATCGAATAGAAATAGTCTTTCTAACCCTATGCAGATAAGAAAGGCAAAATTATAAAAAATGCAGAAATGCTGGTATGTTTTACCAATACTTGACCCTTAAATATTTGAAATAATACTTTACTAAAAAGAAATGTTCCGGGCAGGTGCAGTGGCACATACCTGTAATCCCAACACTGGGAGGCCAAGGCAGGAGGATCACTTGAGCCTAGGAGTTTTGAAGCCAGCCTGGACAACCTAGAGAGACCCTGTCTCTGCAAAAAACTTAAAAATTAGCCAGGTGCAGTTGCTCACGCCTGTAATTCCAGCATTTTGGGAGGCCAAGGCGGGTGGATCACTTGAGATCAGGAGTTCGTTACCAGCCCGATCAACATGGTGAAATCCCATCTCTACTAAAAATACCAAAAAAAAAAAAAAAAAAAAAAGGCCAGGCACGGTGGGGCACACCTGTAATCCCAGCTACTTGGGAAGCTGAGGCAGGAGAATCTCTTGAACCCAGAAGTTGAAGGCTGCAATAAGCCGAGATCGCACCATTGCACTGCAGCCTGGTCAACAAGAGCAAAACTCCGCCTCAAAAAAATACATATATTAGCCAGACAAGGTGGTGTGCACCTGTGGTCCCAGCTACTCGGGAGGCTAAGGTGAGAAGATCACTTCAACCCGAGGAGTTTGAGGCTACAGTGAGCTATGACTGAGCCAGTGCACTCCAGCCTGGATGGCAGAGCAAGACCCTGTCTCAAAAAAAACTAGAGGCCCAGTGCGGTGGCTCACGCCTGTAATTAGCACTTTGGGAGGGCAAGGCAGGCAGATTGCTTGAGCTCAGGAGCTCAAAATCAGTCCAGGCAACATGGTGAAACCCCATCTCCACACAAAAATACAGAAGCCAGGCGTGCTGGCATGCAGTGTACTTCCAGCTACTTGTGGGGCTGAGGCAGGAGGATTGCTTGAGTCTGGGAGGTCGACAGTGAGCCATGTTTGCACCACTGCACTCCAGCCTGGGAAACAGAGCGAGACTGTCTCAAAAAAAAAAAAAAAAAACATGTTCCTCCAGCTGTGATCTAACTCCCTCACAAGTCCTAGACTGTAAGCTCTATTGCAAGGGTGGCCCTGGCTCCCAGGCACCTCGACCATATAAAAGACCTAGGACCTTGTATCTGCAGTGGTCTTTCTTAAGATTACAGACTATTGACCAGGCATGGTGGCTTAGCCTGCAATCCTAGCACTTTGGGTCACGTGACCCAGGCACCACTGCACCCAGCTAAGAACCCATTTCTTTTTTTCTTTTTAGGCAGAGCCTCACTCTTTTGCCCAGGTTGGAGTGCAGTGGCGTCTCGGCTCCCTGCAACTTCTGCCTCCCGTGTTCAAGTGATTCTCCTGCCTCCTCCTCCCCAGTACATGGGACTATCGGTGCCTGCCACCATGCCTGGCTAATTTTTGGTAGATTCAGGGTTTTGCCATGTTGGCCAGGCTGGTCTCATAGATTGAGCTCAGGAGTTTGAGACGAGCCTGGGCAACATGGTGAAACCCTGTCCCTACAAAAAATTTTTTTTAATTAGCCGGGCGTGGTGGCTACAGGACTAAGTACCTGTACTCCCAGCTTCCGGGGAGACTGAGGCAGGAGGATTGCAACGATGTGATCTTGGCTCACTGCAACCTCAGCTTCCCAGGTTCAGGTGATTCTCCTGCCTTAGCCTCCCAAGTAGCTGGGACTACAGGTGTGCACCACCATGCTCAGCTAAGTAGAGATGGGGTTTCGCCATGTTGGCCAGGCTGATCTCGAACTCCTGCCCTCAGGTGATCCACCCACCTCAGCCTCCCAAAGTGCTGAGATTATAGGCGTGAGCCACCATGCCCAGCCCAGGCTATTTCTGAAAGCCTGAAATTTCAGATTTGTCATTACCATTCCCGTCAAACCCAATTTCACCTTAACCGGGGTCACCAGATCCCCGTCTCCTCATCGCTGGCCGCAGCACTCACCCAGATTCTCCTTTCTCTGCCCAAATAATGTAGGATTTCACCGAGCAGTTCCAGGTGCTCCTGCCCAAGGATGCCCAGCCCTGCAGGGAGGTCATCTCCACCCTCCTGGAGAAGATGAAGGTAGACAAGAGGAACTACCAGATCGGGAAGACCAAGGTCAGTGCTCCTGACCCTCGGGACACTACAAACCCATACCCTGCCTTCCACCACACACCATGTCTTCCCAGGCCCCCAGGGCCACTCTCTCAAACATACAGGGCTCTGTCTAGGAAATGCATTTCTAGGGACCCAGCAGAATACTGCACCTAAGGGATAGGGGCCGCCCTGGCTGAGCCCCACCTGCTGCTCTTCAGCGGGGCTCGGAGACTCCCTATGCATCACCTGTTTATTGCTGCGTCACAGGTAGGAAAGGGACGATCGTGCTAACTGGCAGGATTTAGGAGCTGGTCCATCCCCTTTACAGTATCAGGCGGGAGGCGGCCTGCAATTGTCCTCCCTTTCAGAGATCGTCTCCCATCTCTGGGCATGTGTTTGCCTCTTGCTATGGGGGCATTATTCAGCCACCCTTGTTTAACAAGTGCCAAGGTCAGTCCCCCGAAGGCCTCACCCAGTGTAAAAAAATTCCCTTCCAGCCAAGCGAGGTGGCACGCGCCCAGAGTCCCAGCTACTTGAAAGGCTGAGGTGGGAGGATCCCTTGAGCCCAGGAGTCTGAGACTAGCCTGGGAAACATAGCAGGACCCCGTCTTTATACAGTATTTAAAAATTAGCCAAGCGTGATGGCATGCACCTGTGGTCCCAACTGCTTGGCAGGCTGTGGCAGAAGTTTGAGACTGCAGTGAGCTGTGATTGCACCACTGCACTTCAGCCTGGGTGACCAAGTGAGACCTCATTTCTTTTTCTTTCTTGTTTTTATTTTTGAGACAGAGTCTCACTCTGTCACCCAGACTGGTGGTGTGATCTCAGCTCACTGCAACCTCCACCTCCCAGGTTCAAGTGATTCTCCTGCTTCAGCCTCCGTGCAGCTGGGATTACAGGTGCCCGCCACCATGCCTGACTAATTTTTGTATTTTTAGTAGAGACAGATTTTCATTACAGGCACACACCTGTAGTCCCAGCAACTCAGGAGGCTGAGGCAGGAGAATCGCTTGAACCCGGGTGGCGGAGGTTGTAGTGAGCTGAGATCGCACCACTGCACTCCAGCCTGTGAGACTCCATCTCAAAAAAAGAAAATAGAGCCACACCTAGGTGCAATAGCTCATGCCTGTAATCCCAGAATTTTGGGGAGGCCAGGGTGGGCAGATCAATTGAGGTTGGGAGCTCGAGACCAGCCTGGCCAACATGGTGAAACCCTGTCTCTACTAAAAATACAAAAATTAGCCAGGCCTGGTGATGGGCACCTGTAGTCCCAGCCACTCGGGAGGCTGAGCCAGGAGAATCACCTGAACCCGGTAGGCGGAGGTTGCAGTGAGCTGAGATGGCGCCACTGCACTCCATCCAGCCTGGGCAACAGAGTGAAACTCCATCTCAAAAATAATAATAAATAAATAAATAAATAAATAAATAAAGCCCTGATTGGTCAGCACACCAGCCTGGGTCTCACTCTGGAGTGCGCTATGCAGACCTCCCAGGCACAGAGGTGGTGTCAGGGGCAGCACAGCTGACCCCACTTGACCCCCTGCTCACCAGGTCTTCCTGAAGGAGACGGAGCGGCAAGCCCTGCAGGAGACGCTACACCGGGAGGTGGTGCGGAAAATCCTGCTGCTGCAGAGCTGGTTTCGGATGGTGCTGGAGCGTCGGCACTTCCTGCAGATGAAGCGGGCCGCCATCACCATCCAGGCCTGCTGGCGGTCCTACCGGGTCCGGAGGGCTCTGGAGAGGACGCAGGCCGCCGTGTACCTCCAGGCCGCATGGAGGGGCTACTGGCAGCGGAAGCTCTACCGGCGCCGGAAACAGAGCATCATCCGCCTGCAGAGCCTCTGCCGGGGGCACCTGCAGCGCAAGAGGTGAGCAGAGCCAGGCCACGCTCCCCAGAATATTCCAGAAGCCAAAAGGGTCACTCACCAAATTGCTGCCCATGATATACCATCTGGCCTGTGGCACTAAGGGGATGTCATTCTGGACACAGGGAAGGGTTGGTGGGAAACCAGATGCCTGGACACACATGGGCTAGAGAGGGGCTCTGAGGCTGGCAGGCAGCACTCAGGGACAAAGCTCTGCTTTGCCATTGGCTGCGCCCATTCTCTGCCCAGGGACTCCCCTATACCTGGATCGGTCAGGGAACACCTGGATTCAGGGTTGGGGGCGCCGCCTGGACCAGCCCAACACTCAACATGGAGCTGGGGCATCCACCAGGCACAGAGAACCCCCCAGCAGGTTATCAGCAGCTCCCATCCCAGCACCCACAGCTACAAGCCCAGCCCCTCCCTGACCTAGGCACCCTGTGCACCTCTCCCCTGCCCACACAGACCCAGCTCTGCCACAGGTCACATCCCAGCTCCCAGAGCAGGCCCTACCCACATGTGCAAACAAGCCTCCTAGGCCAGGTGCAATGGCTCATGCCTGTAATCCCAACACTTTGGGAGGCTTAGGTGGGAGGATCGCGTGAGCCCAGGAGTATGAGACCAGCCTGGCCAACATAGCAAGATGCCATCTCTACACAAAATTTAAAGAGTTAGCTAGGTGTGGTGATGCACACCTGTAGCCCCAGCTATTCAGGAAGCTGAGGCGGGAGGATCACCTGGGTCTGGGATGTGGCGGCTGCGGTGAGCTATGATCACACCACTGCACTCCAGCCTGAGTGACAGAGTCAGACACGGTCTCTAAAAACCAAACAGGTTGGGCGTAGTGGCTCACACCTGTAAGGCCAGCACTTTGGAAGGCCAAAGCAGGCAGATCACATGAGTTTGAGACCAGCCTGGCCAACATGGCAAAACCTCATCTCTACTGAAAATACAAAAATTCGCCAGGCGTGGTGGTGTATGTCTATAATCTCAGTTACTGGGGAGGCCTAGGCACAAGAATCACTTGAACCCAGGAGGCAGAGGTCACAGCGAGCCAAGATCGTGCCACTGCATTCCAGCCTGGACGACAGAGTGAGACTTTGTCTCAAAAATAAAATAAAATAAATAAATATAAAAACAAAACAAAAAGCCTCCTAGAAAAAGACTCAAGGGAAAGCCCACAGTGGACCCCAAACGAGTTTGAGGCTTCTTAACAACCCACCCACCACAGCCCCAACAAGGGTCCTTTCCCCTAACAAGGCAGCCAGGCAGACACCGGGCAGGAGTATCTGTGACACCGAGGGGGCACCACCATCAGCCGCCTTTCCTGATCGAGGAGATTCCTGCTTTCCAGAAGCATCTCTCAGGGCCACTAGGCACAGGCGAAGCCCCGTCTGCAGCCCACAGGCTGGGGGTCTCATCGGAACTCAGTGGGAGGTGGAAGGAATGTTTGTTTCTGAACCAGCTGTCTGCTTTTTCCTCACTCCAGCTTCAGCCAGATGATCTTGGAGAAGCAGAAGGCAGAGGAGAAGGAGAGGGAAGCCCTGGAAGCCGCAAGAGCAGGCGCTGAGGAGGGCGGGCCGGGTCAGGTGGACGGCGGGCAACAGGTAGCTGAGCAGGGGCCAGAGCCGGCGGAGGATGGCAGGCACCTGGCATCAGACCCTGAGGTGTGGCCAAGTGACAGGTCCCCCCCAGAGCACTCCTCACCTGAGAAGGAGACCCCGAGCCTGGAGAAGACTCTCCCGCCCCAGAAAACCGTGGCAGCTGAAAGTCACGAGAAAGTCCCCAGCAGCCGGGAGAAGCGTGAGTCGCGTCGGCAAAGAGGACTGGAGCACGTCAAGTTCCAGAACAAACACATTCAGTCCTGCAAGGAGGAGAGCGCCCTCAGAGAACCTTCCAGAAGGGTCACCCAGGAGCAAGGGGTGAGTCTCCTGGAAGACAAAAAGGAGAGCAGAGAAGATGAAACCCTTCTAATCGTGGAGACGGAGGCTGAGAACACGTCCCAAAAGCAGCCCACAGAGCAACCCGAGGCCATGGCAGTTGGCAAAGTCTCTGAAGAAACCGAGAAGGCGCTGCCGGGTGGGAGCCCCAGGCCTGGCCAGGTGGAGCGGCCGACCAGCCTGGCCTTGGACAGCAGGGTCAGCCCACCAGCCCCCGGCAGCACCCCCGAGACCCCCGAGGACAAAAGCAAACCGTGGGGCAGCCCAAGGGTTCAGGAAAAGCCCGACAGCCCCGGAGGCTCCACACAGATCCAGCGGTACCTGGACTCCGAGCGGCTGGCCAGCGCCGTGGAGCTGTGGCGGGGCAAAAAGCTGGTGGCCGCCGCCAGCCCTAGTGCCATGCTCAGCCAGTCCCTGGACCTCAGCGACAGACAACGGGCCACAGGGGCCACCCTCATGCCCACAGAGTAAGCCCCACACCCTCTTCTGTCTGAGCACCAGGGTCCAGGCCAGGTGGGCAAGGCCAGGGGCAGTGCCACACATCCTGGAAACACGTGTAATCATGCCCAGTGGGTGTGCGGGAGCCCTGAGGGAGGAGGACAAGCAGGGCATGCTAAAGGCCAAGTGAAAACAAGGCACCCAGCCAGGGCCCAGGCTGGGACCCGGAGCCTTGAGGGGTGCCCAGAAGGAGCTGTGCTCGTATAGAAAGGTCCTGGCCTTGAGGGAGGTGGCTCCTCAGGTCAGGGTCCCTGCTCCCCAGCGGTCTTGGGCCTTGGTTTCTAATTGGTGAACAGGACTAACTGTACTCCTTGGGGTTAAAAGAGCAGGGGCTCGCTCTGCCTGAGCCTTAGTAAGCCAAGTGTCAGTGACTTGGAATCTCCAGCTCCCTCTTCCAGAGGGCCTGCAGGACCAAAGGAAAGAAGTCAGGGAGGAGACAGGCCTTCCCTGCAGCAGGCCTGCTCAGCCTCCCCCTGCTTGTATTGGGGGCCAGATCATTCTCTGCAGGGGGGGCTGTCCTGTGTATCATAGGATGTTGAGCAGCATCCCTGGCCTCCACTTACCACGTGCCAGGAGTATCATAAATAGATGATGGATGGAGTGAGGGAGAGAGAAAGGGAAGGATATGTGGATGGGTGGGTGGATGGATGGATGGGTGGATGGATGGATGATAGAGATGATGGAGGGATGGATGGAAGGAAGATAGAGATGATGGAGGGATGGATGGATGGAAAATGGATAGAGGTGATGGATGGAAGACAGATACAGATGATGGATGAAGGGATGGATAGATAGAAAACAAGTAGTAATGATGGATAGAGGCATGGATGGATAGATGGATAGATGGTACAGATGATGGATGGATAGAAGATGGGTAGAGATTAGGCTGGGCACAATGGGTCACGCCTGTAATCCCAGCACTTTGGGAGGCCGAGAGTTTGAGAGGAGTTCGAGACCAGCCTGGCCAACATGGTGAAACCCTGTCTCTACTAAGAATACAAAAATTAGCTGGGCGTGGTGGCACATGCCTGTAATCCCAGCTACTCGGGAGGCTGAGACAGGAGAATCGCTTAAACCTGGGAAGCAGAGGTTGCAGTGAGCTGAGATCAAGCCACTGCACTCCAACCTGGGTGATGGAGATGATGGAGATGAGACTCTATCTGAAAAAAAAAAAGATGGGTAGAGATTATGGATGGAAGGAAGATAGATGCCAATTATAGATGGATGGAAGGAAGATAGGTAGAGACAATGAATGGAGGGACGGAAGATAGGTAGAGATGATGGATGGATGGATGAATGGATGGATGGATGGACAGACAGAAGGATGGGTAGATGGCTGGAAGATAGAGAGCTGATGGATGGAGGGATGGAGAGAAGGTAGGTAGAGATTATGGATGTAAGATAGAGATGATGGAGGAATGGATGGGTAGAAGATAGGTAGAGCCGGGTGCGGTGGCTCACACCTATAATCCCAACACTTTGAGAGGCCGAGCTGGATGGATCACCTGAGGTCAGGAATTTGAGACCAGCCTGGCCAACGTGGCAAAACCCCGTCTCTACTAAAAATACAAAAATTAGCTGGATGTGTTGGCGCATGCCTGTTATCCCAGCTACTCGCGAGGCTGAGGCAGGAGAATCACTTGAACCTGGAAGGCAGAGGTTGCAGTGAGCCGAGATCTCGCCATTGCACTCCAACCTGAGCAACAAGAGCAAAACTCCATCTAAAAAAATAAAAATAAAATAAAGATAGGTAGAGATGATAGATGAAGAGATAGATGGAAGACAGATAAAGAGGATGGATGGGTAGAAGGTAGAGACAATGAGTAGAAGGATGGATGGATGGATAGATAGTTAGTAGAAGGATGGATGGATGGATAGATAGACAATGAGTAGAAGGATGGATGGATGGATGGATGGATGGATGGATGGATGGATAGATAGATAGATAGATATATAGGCAGGCAGACAGGCTCTCTTGGGCTAAGGCAAGGTTTCCTACCCTTCACACTCAACATCTGGGGCTGGATCACTCTCTGGAGTGGAGACCATTCTCTGTAGGGTATTGAGTAGCATCCCTGCCCTCTACTCACCAGATGCCAGAAGTACCCACCCACTCCTTTCCCCCCACCTCAGTGGTGACAACCAAAACTGTCTCTAGACATTGCCAAGTGTCCTCTGACAGGGTCACAACTGCCCAGGTGAGAACCTAAGAACCACTGAGACAAGAGAATGCCACTGAGTCACTCTAGTCAGTAAAAGCCATGTTTCTGTGATCTCACAGGGAGAGGCGCATCTCCTTCTCCACGAGCGATGTCTCCAAGCTCCTCCCATCCCCGGCCAAGGCTCAGGTAACAACAACATGGCGAAACCCCATCTCTACTAAAAATACAAAAATTAGCCAGGTGTGGTGGCGCGTGCCTGTAACCCCAGCTACTCTGGAGGCTGAGGCAAGAGAATCGCTTGAACCCGATGGCAGAGTGGAGGTTGTAGTGAGCTGAGACCAAGACACGGCACTCCAGCCTGGGCAACAGAGTGAGACTCTGTCTCAAAGAAAAAAAAAAAAAAAAGCGGGAAGTGAGGTCGGTGGATGGAGTGTAAATGCCTGCAGGGGCCTCACCATCTAGCACAGGCCTGCCAGCCTTTCCTTAGCAGCCCCTCCCCACACCATCTTGCAGCCTGCAGCAGAAACCACGGACGGAGAGCGAAGCACGAAGAGACCGGCTGTCCAGAAGAAGAAGTCAGGTGACGCATCCTCCATGCCAGACGCAGGGCTGTCCCCGGGCTCTCAGGTTGACTCTAAGTAAGTATGGGGCTTGGGGGAAACTCAGGCCACCAGAGGATGCCCGGGGTCCCTGCCAGGGCCTCGCAGCAGTGTGGCCTCCTAAACCAATCATATTTACAAAGCACGTTCGCAAAGGCATTTGCTCAGTAGAAACTGCATGAGGCGGCCAGGCGTGGTGGTTCACGCCTGTAATCCCAGCACTTTGGAGGCCGATAGTGATGGATCACTTGAGTTCAGGAGTTGGAGACCAGCCAGGCCAACATGGTGAAATCCCATCTCTACTAAAAATACAAAATTAGTTGGGCATGATTGCACACACCTATAATCCCAGCCACTCGGAAGGCTGAGGAGGAGAATCGCTTGAACTCGGGAGGTGGACGTTGCAGTGAGCCGAGATCACACCACTGCACTCCAGCCTGGGTGATGGAGGAAGACTCCATCTCAAAAAAAAAAAAAAAAAGCCTCTAGGGCAGAATCCTTACTGCCTCTTCTGGCTTTTGGGGGCTCCAGGTGTTCCTTGACTTATGGCTGCATTACTCTAATCTCTGTCTCTATCAGCACTTGGCCTTCCCCTCTGTGTCTTGTCTTCTCTCTTCTGTCCCTTAAAAGGACACATGACTGGATGGATGCTGTGGGTCATGCCTGTAATCCCAACACTTTGGGAGGCCAAGGTGGGATGATCACTTGAAACCAGGAGTTCAAGACCACCTGGGCATCGTGGCAAAACCTTGTCTCTATAAAAAAAATTTCAAAACATAGCCAGGCAGGACGGTGCATGCCTGTAGTCCCAGCTACTCAGGAGGCTGAAACAGGAGGATCCCTTGAGGCCAAGAGTTCAAGGCTGCAGTGAACTGTGATCATACCACTGCACTCCAGCCTGAGCAAGAGAATGAGACTCTGTCTCTAAAAAAAACTTTTTCTAACTTAAAAGATAATGAACTAGGCACATGGCTCGTACCTATAATCCCAACAACTCAGGAGGCTGAAGTGGGAGGATTGTGCTCATGAGGCCAGGAGTTTGAGAATGTAGTGAGCTACGATCACACCACTGCACTCCAGACTGTGTGACAGAGTGACACCCCAACTGGAACAAAAAAGAAAAGAAAATGGAGTCCCCCTGTGGCTTCTGTTTGCTATCCTTTCTTCATGTAACTCCCCTGCCAGTACAAAGAAAGAGCTATTGCTCTTTATAAGATGATCCTTTTTTTTTTTTCCGGAGACAGAATCTCACTGTGTTGCCCAGTCTGGCAGTCTGGAGTGCAATGACATGATCTCGGCTCACTGCAACCTTCACCTCTCAGACTTAAGCAATTCTCCTGCCTCAGCCTCCCAAGTAGCTGGGATTACAGGTGTGCACCACCATGCCCGGCTAATTTTTTTTTTTTTTTTTTTTTTTACTTTTGGTACAGAAGGGGTTTCGCTATGTTGCCCAGCCTGGTCTCAAACTCCTGGGCTCAGCTGATCCACCCACCTCAGCCTGCCAAAGTGCTGAGACTATACAGGCGTGAGCCACCATACCTAGCCAGATCCGTTTTTTTTTTTTTCTTCTTCTTTCTTTTTTTTTTTTTTTTTTTTTTTTGAGACAGAGTCTCACTCTGTCACCCAGGCTGGAGTGCAATGGTGCAATCTCAGCTCATTGCAACCTGCAACCTCTGCCTCCTGGGTTCAAGCAATTCTCCTGCCTCAACCTCCCCAAATAGCTGGGACTACAGGAACCCATCATGCCCGGCTAATTTTTTGTATTTTTAATAGAGACAGGGTTTTGCCATGTTGGCCAGGCTGGTCTCGAACCCCTGACCTCAGTTGATCCACATGCCTCGATCTCCCAAAGTGCTGGGATTAGAGGCATGAGCCACCACGCCAGGCCAGATCCTTTTTTGAGTCAGGCAATGATAGAGCATTTGCCATGTGTCCAGTCACAGGGAGGCTGGGCCTCACGTCCATTCTCATTTCAGACTTAAGCCACATACTTTCTCCTGCAGATCCACGTTTAAGAGGCTTTTTCTGCATAAAACCAAGGATAAAAAATACAGCCTGGAGGGTGTGGAGGAGTTGGAGAATGCTGTGTCCGGGCACGTGGTGCTGGAAACTGCCACCATGAAGAAGAGCCTGGAAGGTTGGTCACCTGCAGCCTCAGGGACAGCAGAGCCACCACTGTCCCTGGGGACATTCATTGTCCCCAAACAGGGCCTTGAGTTGGCTGTGAGCCAAGCCCTAGGCACAATGCCAGGGGTTTCTGGCCCTGGATAAAGGCATGCCGTAGGCAGTCCTCTGCATCCTTCCCCCAAACCCACCCTCATCAGCTGCTTCCTGTCCTGTCGTCAGCCCCCTCCGGACACCAGCACCGCCACGCCACAGGTGAGAAGCGCACCAAGGAACCAGGAGGCAAAGGGAAGAAGAACCGAAACGTCAAGATTGGGAAGATCACCGTGTCAGAGAAGTGGCGGGAATCGGTGTTCCGCCAGATCACCAACGCCAATGAGCTCAAGTACCTGGACGAGTTCCTGCTCAACAAGGTGGGACCACTAGGGGAGAGCCAGGGGCATAAGGCCCGGTCCCCAGGGGAACCATCACAACCAGGCAATGCTTTCTGAAACACACACCACAGGGTTTAGCAGGTCAAGAATACAAAGTGCAGGCTCAGGCCGGGGACAGTGGTTCATGTTTGTCATCCCAGCAGCCTGGGAGGCTGAGACAGAAGAATCACTTGGGCCCAGCGGTTCAAAACCCGCCTGGGCAACAGAAGGACCCCATCTCTACAAAAGGTTTACATTTTAGCTGGCGTGGTGGTACACACCTGTAGTCCCAGCTCCTGGGGGCTGAGGCAGGAAGATCGCTTGAGCCCAAGAGGTTGAGGCACCACAAGCCATGATTGCAGCACTGCACTCCAGCCTGGGTGACAGAGCAAGACCCTGGCTCAAAAATAATAATAATGCATATTTGGTCTCAAAGCAAAGATTGATGAAGCACTGTGTGCAACAGAAGTGGAGGCGAACAAGCTGTGGCTGCCTTCAGGAGGGTTATACCCCATGGGGGTGGGGGTTGGGCAATCCTGCAGCAGATAGAGCTACGTTTGGGAGCCACACAGCGGGCACAGGGGGTCGATGGGGACACAGAAGGATCAGGAAACCCTGCTAGGAGTAGAGGCATCTTGAAATGACCAGACCATTCCAGGCGTCCCCATCCTAAGGTATGGCTGGGTGTTGAGCCCCTGTGTGGGGCAGCAGGAAGGCCCTGAACTGACCTGTAGCTCTCATCTAGGGGGGATTCTGTCCTCCAGGGAACACTGGCAATGTCTGGGGACACTGGGGTTATCACAACCTGGAGGGAGGGCACTACTGGCCTCTGGTGGGTGGAGGCCAGGGATGCTGCTTCACCTGCTGTGGCGCACAGGGCAGGCCCCACTGTGGAGAGGAGTCCTGCCCTGAATGTCCGTGGCTTTATAACTCTGGGTTGATGAGATGAGAGGTCAGGCTTGGCCAGAGGGACTGGATTTTATCCCGAGAGCCTAGGGGATGACTTAAGAGAGGATACAAGTGACCCGTTGGGCACCTCCTCAGGTACGCAGGTCCCCAGGCCTGAGGCACGCAGGGTCAGCTCCTCTCCCCTTCCAGATAAATGACCTCCGTTCCCAGAAGACGCCCATCGAGAGCTTGTTTATCGAAGCCACCGAGAAGTTCAGGAGCAACATCAAAACCATGTACTCCGTCCCGGTATGTGGCGGCCCGGCCTTCAGCCTTTCCCATACCCTGCTCAGACCCGTCGTTCCCATCCGCCCCTTGCCCGGGCCTGCAGGGTGACGCCTGGCATTCCCACAGAACGGGAAGATCCACGTGGGCTACAAGGATCTGATGGAGAACTACCAGATCGTCGTCAGCAACCTGGCCACTGAGCGCGGCGAGAAGGACACCAACCTGGTCCTCAACCTCTTCCAGTCACTGCTAGATGAGTTCACCCGTGGCTACACCAAGAATGACTTCGAGCCAGTGAAGGTGGGCAGCCCAGCACACCACGCCCACCCATGCTTTGCCATGATCACTTACACCAAGCCCACCTGACATGCCATGCCCACCCCTGCCCTGCCCATACCACGCCCACCATGCCATGCCATGATCACTTACACCATGCTTACCTGTGCCTTGCCATGATTACTTATGCCACACCCACCTGACATGCCACCCCCACCCATACCACGCCTGTGACATGCAACATGCTATACCTACCCATCGCTTGCCATGATTACATGCCACACCCATTTGTGCCATGCCTGCCTCCTGGTGGGGAGCCCTGCACCCTCCCAAACAAGGCCTCATTTCTGGGCGTGGGGTGTCTGAATGGGGGTGTTAGGGACAATGATGCCACTCCAGGTGAGGGAGGGTTCAGGGTACCCAGATGCCTGGGTTATGGGGTGCCAGGGGTGGGTTGGGGCACTTCCCAGGGGGCCCCCGCCGACCTCCTCCTTGTGTTCCTCACAGCAGAGCAAAGCTCAGAAGAAGAAGCGGAAGCAGGAGCGCGCTGTGAGTAGGCTGCAGGTGGATGAGAGTCCCAGCAGGCGAACGTTGGCAGGAGCATGCACGTGTGTGTCAGTGTCAATGTGTGCATGGGCCCGTCTGCACGCGTATGTGTGCGTGGATACGTGTGAGTGTTTTCTCCCCAGCACATACGGAGCCGTAGTCTTAAATAAGCAGACCCACCCCTGAGATCCCGTGGGCCATCATCCACCAGTGGCTGGGGAGGGCTGCCTTCCCCTTCCCCCGCCCAGCGCCCTTCTCTGGCCTCACAGGTCCAGGAGCACAACGGGCACGTGTTCGCCAGCTACCAGGTTAGCATTCCGCAGTCGTGCGAGCAGTGCCTCTCCTATATCTGGCTCATGGACAAGGCCCTACTCTGCAGTGGTGAGTGGCTCCCCGCCCAGGCCCCAAACCCCTCCACATCCCCCACCACCCCTTACTGCTCAAGAGGGCTTCAGGGCCAGGAAGAATGACTCACACCTGTAATCCCAGCACTTTGGGAGGCCGAGGCAGGGGGATAGCGAGGTCAGGAGTTCAAGACCAGCCTGGCCAAGATGGTGAAACCTCATCTCTACTAAAAATACGATGGCTCAAGCCTGTAATCCCAGCACTTTGGGAGGCCGAGACGGGCGGATCACGAGGTCAGGAGATCGAGACCATCCTGGCTAATACGGTGAAACCCCGTCTCTACTAAAAAATACAAAAAACTAGCCAGGCGAGGTGGCAGGCGCCTATAGTCCCAGCTACTCGGGAGGCTGAGGCAGGAGAATGGCGTAAACCCAGGAGGCGGAGCTTGCAGTGAGCTGAGATCCGGCCACTGCACTCCAGCCTGGGCGACAGAGCGAGACTCCGTCTCAAAAAAAAAAAAAATATGAAAATTATCTGGGCACAGTGGTGGGCGCCTGTAATCCCAGATACTCAGGAAGCTGAGGCAGGAGAATCACTTGAACCTGGGAGGCAAAGGTTGCAGTGAGTCGGGATCATGCCACTGCACTCTAACCTGGGCAACAGAGCAAGACTCAGTCTCAAAAAAAAAAAAAAGGGTCTTCACCCCAGCCCAACCACCAGGTCACATCTTTCTGGACCATTGTCCCAGCCATATCCCACCCCCTCAAACTGTCCACCATCACCCGAGGGGCAGAGCCCAATTCTCAGCTGGCGCTGAGGCCCCCAGTACCTAGCACCCACCCCCATCTGCAGCCTCCTCTCCTCCTGGGCCCTGCCTCGGCCCCCAGTAGCCAGCGCCCGCCCACATTTGCAGCCTCCTCTCCTGGGCCCTGCCTCTCTGTCTGTGTATACGCTGCTCCACTGCCTGAACCATTGGACCCTCCTTCCCCAGGCTCCTCATGGTCCCTCCCCTGTAGGCCAGACTCAGCCCCAGGGGACCCTAAGAGACAGACAGGGCCCAGGAATGACCCAGCTGATCCATGGTCACACAGCTTTGACGTGGCCAAGCCAGGACCCAACCCCAGGCAGCCTCCAGAGTCCCAGGAGGGCCAAGAGGGCCTCTCCCATATGTGTTTTTCTGCCAGAACCAGTCGGGCCAGGGTCTTTTCAGCCCAGAAAGCAGCCCCACCACCCCATATCTGTCCAACAGTCAGTTGTCATGGTCCTGAGACACAGATGCGGGATCCAGGCCCGTCCCCTCACCTGATTCCATCCTTGCTGGGTGCCAGACACTCTCTTCTTTAGCGTAACTAGTGTACCCTCTCCCAAGACGTCAGCTGGGTGGCCTGGGATTCAGTGTGGTTGGAAGAAGGAAAAGTAGCATTGTTTTTGCCCCATGACATCCTCATCCCAAGTCCCCAAGGCCACCTCCTGGCAGGACTTTTAGACCTTTAGTTCTGCCAGGAGTTGGCCCTGAGGACTTGGGGCAAGGATGTCACAGGTCCCCACAAACACCTGCTCGTGGTTCCGCTAGCCAGACTGGGTCTGAGGCCGCGAATGGCCACCTTGAGCTATGAAGCCTGCCCACACAGCCTCCTCTCTCAGGAGTCAGGGCACAGGTGCCTGCAGTGGGGGTTTAGAAGTCAGCAGGCCAGGCACAGTGTCTCATACCTGTAATCCCAGCACTTTGGGAGGCCGGGGACGGAGGGTTGCTTGAGCTCAGGAGTTCTAAACCAACCTGGGCAACATGGCAAGACCCCGTCTAAACAAAAAAATACAGAAATTAGCCAGGCATGGTGGTGCACACCTGTAGTCCTAGCTACTTGGGAGGATCACCTGGGCCTCGGAGGTCAAGGCTCCAGTGAGCTATGATAGCGCCACTGCACTCTAGCCTGGGTGACAGAGTGAGACCCTGTCTCAAAAAGAAAAAAAGGAAACCAAAAAGAAGGCAATCCAGGCCGGGTGCGGTGACTCAGCCTATAATCCCAACATTTTGGGAGTCCAAGGTGGGCGGGTCACCTGAGGTCGGGAGTTCAAGACCAGCCTGACCAACATGGAGAAACCCTGTCACTACTAAGAATACAAAATTAGCCAGGCGTGGTGGTGCATGCCTGTAATCCCAGCTACTTGGGAGGGCGAGGCAGGAGAATCACTTGAACCCGGGAGGCAGAGGTTGCGGTGAGCCAAGATTGCGCCATTGCACTCTAGCCTGAGCAAGAAGAGTGAAACTCCATCTCTAAAAAAAAAAAGGCAGTCGGCGGTCCCCGGCCAGCTGGGTGGGTAGCCGCAGGAATCTGGAGTCCCCAGCACCCTCTGTGACTCCCACCCTGTGACCTCCTAGTGTGCAAGATGACCTGCCACAAGAAGTGTGTGCACAAGATTCAGAGCCACTGCTCCTACACCTACGGGAGGAAGGTGAGTGCAGGAGGCCTGGAACTTTCTAGAATGACACTCCACTCAGAGCTGGGTGCACCGGGAGGTGGTGCTTGATGTGAGGGCAAAGCGAAGCATTGAGCAGCCAGCAAGGGGCGGCTGTGGCCTCTGGTTCTGCAGAACTCACCATTGTCCCTGGTTCTGTCCAAACCCCTTGAGGCCCCCAGGCAGGGCCCAGGCCTCTGTGTGTGTCTCAGCTCCCCCAGCCCTGCTCATCCTTGCTCCCAAGAGAGTCCTGAGCCATGTAGAGGGAGGCCCCCCAACTCTGTGCATAAGGATGGGGACCTGGGTGGTAGGGGTGCAACAAGAGTCTGGGTCTACTTCTGTGAGGCGGCTGTGGGGGCCAGGTTATAGCTCTCTCCCCACAAAGGACCACCCATGCCTTGGGTAGCCTACAAAGGAAGCCCCTGCCCCGTGGCTGCCACCCTGGCCTTGACCTCTGCAGCCCCACACCCCCAACAACTATGCAGAAGGAGACAGGGAGGGACAGAACAGCAGAGGAAGGCCCAAGGGCCTTGTGCGGGACCAGGAGGGACAGGCCCCCAGAGACAGCTGGAGAGGAAGACAGGCCCAGACCTGACCCCCCAACACCCGGCACTGCAGGGCGAGCCAGGTGCTGAGCCGGGCCACTTCGGCGTGTGCGTGGACAGCCTGACCAGCGACAAGGCCTCGGTGCCCATCGTGCTGGAGAAGCTCCTGGAACACGTGGAGATGCACGGCCTGTACACCGAGGGCCTCTACCGAAAGTCGGGCGCCGCCAACCGCACTCGGGAGCTCCGGCAGGCGCTGCAGACAGGTGGGCACTGCAGGCAGGTGGGCGCGGTGCCAAGCCCCAGGCACAGCCGTCCCACCAGTGTGCCGCTCACCAGTCTCACCCCACAGACCCCGCAGCAGTCAAGCTGGAGAACTTCCCCATCCACGCCATCACAGGGGTGCTGAAGCAGTGGCTGCGGGAACTGCCCGAGCCCCTCATGACCTTCGCACAGTACGGCGACTTCCTCCGAGCCGTTGGTGAGCCCCGCCCGCAGGTGGCCATGGCCAGGGTACAGCGCTTGCTGTAACCAGCCCAGGAGGCAGGACCACCCGGTTCACAAGCTGAGAAACAGGCCTGAAGCAGTAGGCCCAGCCAAACCGGGTCCCCAGTTTGGGGTGGGGCCAGGACGACTCTGTAGCCATCCATTCTTGCCTGGGCACCACAGGGTGGATGGCACCCGTGCATCTCAGGTCGTGTTGGTGGGGACAACAGGCACCTTGGGGACCCTTGGGAGCTGACGCCCTCAAACCCCACTGCTTCCAGAGCTGCCAGAGAAGCAGGAGCAGCTGGCTGCCATCTATGCTGTCCTGGAGCATCTTCCAGAAGCCAACCACAACTCGCTGGAGAGACTCATCTTCCACCTCGTCAAGCAAGTGCCTCCCCACCTGCCCTCTGTGGGGTTAGGGTCGCACTGGGAACCCCTGAGGCAGCATTTCCCAGGACGACCCCAGCTGGCGTTCTGTGGTGGTTTCGAACCAGGATGCAGACTGCTGTTGGGGGTTCTGGGAGGGGGCCAGCTGCTGGGCCGCCCAGGTCCTTTGAGGTACCTCTCTGTGCTGCAGAAGCATCTTGCGGTGCTGGGCTGTGGCACTGCTTTCCTAACAGGCACCCCAGGGCTCAGAAGTTCAGTCTCGGGGCTCCCTGGGACCTCCCTCCCTCAGCCGTAGCCGTCCTCTAACTGCCAGTGACTGTGCAGGGTGGCCCTGCTCGAGGATGTCAACCGCATGTCACCTGGGGCCCTGGCCATTATCTTCGCACCCTGCCTCCTGCGCTGCCCTGACAACTCGGACCCCCTGACCAGCATGAAGGATGTCCTCAAGATCACCACGTGAGTGTCCGCCCTGCCCCGGGACCCCACAACAACTCCATCCATCTCTGTGTAAATAAATGTGTAAGAAAAGTCCAGAGCTGAGTGCAGCGGTTCACACCTGTAATCCCAGCTACTTTGGGAGGCCAAGGCAAGAGGATCACTTGAGGCCAGGAGTTCGAGACCAGCCTGGGCAACATAGTGAGACCCTACAAAAAATTCTGAAATTTTACATTTTTATTTAAATATAAAAATTTAAATTTTTGTCTCTACAGAAAATTTAAAAATTAGGCCAGGCATGGTGGTTCACGCCTGTAATCTCAGCACTTTGGGAGGCCAAAGTGGGTGGATCCCTTGAGGCCAGGAGTTCAAGACCAGCCTGGCCAACATGGTGAAACCCCATCTCTATTAAAAATACAAAAATTGAGCTGGGCAAGTCGGCTCACGCCTGTAATCCAGCACTTTGGGAGGCGGAGACGGGCGGATCATCTGAGGTCAGTAGTTCAAGACCAGCCTGACCAACATGGAGAAATCCCATCTCTACTAAACATACAAAATTAGCCAGGCATGGTGGTGCGTGCTTGTAATCCCAGCTACCTGGGAGGCTGAGGCAGGAGAATCACTTAAACCCAGGAGGCAGAGGTTGCGGTGAGCCAAGGTCACGCCATTGCACTCCAGCCTGGGCAACAAGAGCAAAACTCCGTCTCAAAAAAAAGAGAAAAAATACGAAAATTAGCCGGGCCTAATGGCATGTGCCTATAATGCCAGCTACCAGGAGGCGGAGGCTACAGTGAGCTGAGATTGCACCACGCACTCCAGCTGGGCAACAGAGTGAGAGTCCGTCTCAAAAAGAAAATTTTTAAAAATTATATATATATATATAAACTAGCCAGGTGTGGTGGCAGGCACCTGTAATCCCAGCTGCTTAGGAGGCTGAGGCAGAATAATTGCTTGAACCCAGGAGGTGGAGGTTGCAGGGTTGCAGTAAGCCGAGATCACACCACTGCACTCCAGCCTGGGTGACAGCGAGACTCCGTCTCAAAAAAAAAAAAAAAAAGCAACTATCCAGATGGCAGTGGTCCCAGCAGTTGTGTCTTTCTGAATGTGCTTTAATGAGCACACCCCATTGTACTAAAACAGAACTTTTAGCAAAGGCTGGATGATAGGCGAATAGTAGTGGACTCCTCTCTGCTACAAAGCGTCCTGTCGTGGGAGGATAAGGAACAAGAAGCAGCTCCTGCAGGTCGCACCACGGAGCTCACCCAAACTGAGTCCCTCTGGTACTGACCACTCTGGCCTGAGTCCCTCTGGTACTGACCACTCCAGGCTGAGTCCCTCTGGTACTGACCACTCCAGACTGAGTCCCTCTGGTACTGACCACCCCAGGCTGAGTCCCTCTGGTACTGACCACTCTGGCCTGAGTCCCTCTGGTGCTGACCACTGCAAGCTGAGTCCCTCTGGTTCTGACCACTCCAAGCTGAGACCTTCTGATACTGACAACACCAGGCTGGCCTTGACCACCAAGTGGCATACTGTGGGTCAGAGCACATGTCTGGAGCCCCTGGGGTCGTCTGCCTGCTACCCCTGGGACAAAGTGCCCAGCAGCTTGGACTTCTGTAGGAGGCAGGATAATCCCCACCCTGCTGGTGACTGGGGGGTTCAGTTCACTCTGACCCTCCTTCAAACAAGGAGGCGTGCAGAGACAGGAGACTCAGGCTCAGAGAGGTGGAGTGAGCTGCCGAAGGTCACACAGCTTAGGAGCCTTCACAGCTGTGTCCCAGGCACTGCTTGGTCTCTGAGCCTCAGCCACTGCCCCCCAGGTACCAACTCCTGGACCTCAAGTGTGCCCAGGGCGGTAACTGAGTCACTTCCTCCCGTGGGCCTTCTCTGTAGGTGCGTGGAGATGCTGATCAAGGAGCAGATGAGGAAATACAAAGTGAAGATGGAGGAGATCAGCCAACTGGAGGCTGCAGAGAGCATCGCCTTCCGCAGGCTTTCGCTCCTGCAACAAAATGCTGTGAGTACCCGTGATCGCGGGGGTGGGGCCTCTTTGGTGGGCAGGGTCTGGTGCTGGGCAGGGCCTTTGGCGTGGCTTTGTTGCTGGGAAGGTTGGTGGGCGGGGTCTTGGTGGGAGGGGGGCCTTGGGTGGGCGGGACCTCCCATGCCGAGGATGGGACTGGGTAGTGGATGTAGTCTCGGGTAGCCGGGCGGGGCCTCCCTTTCCAGTTCCCCGCCCACTTCTACCACACCCTTGCCCATAACCAGCCTTGTTGGGGCCACCAGCCCGTGCAGGCAGGGGCAGACTTACTGCCTTGAACAAAAGACGATGGTCCTCGCTCAGCCTCCAATTGTGTCCCTCTAGGTGAGGCAGGTGGGGGACCAGTTTCCCACTTGCTGGTGGTTCAGGTCATCAGTCCAGCCTTGTCCCTTCTGACCTGGGCCCTCTGCCCCGGGGAAATGTCCCCAGAGCAGAAGAACCAGCCCCACAGTGCAGGGGTGCGTTAGTGGGGAACGGGCTCTGGGCTCCTGTGGGAACCAGGGACCCCCTGTCTTGGTACTGGTCATTGGATGTATCCCCAGCTCATGCCTGTGTCTGTCTTGGCCCGTGTGGTCACCCTGTGTTCATCTCTCTCCCAGCTATGGCCTCTCAAACTGGGGTTTTCGTCTCCCTATGAGGGGGTCCTGGTATGTACGCGTTCGGTGGGCCCGCAGTGCATGTCTCCCGGTGCAGTGCATGCTGGGGTTCCCTGGGGCCCCAGGCCCCTGGTAGGATAGACGGAGCCTGTCCTAACCTTCCGGAAGTGCATGCTGGGGAGGCCCCTTGCCTGCTGACCTTCTGTGCTCAGGATGACTAATCGGCCACAGGACCACCACTCTGTCCCATGGGATTCCTAGAGAGGTCTCACTAAGAGCCCAGCACATCCACAGCAGAACTAACCTCCTGGGATCTGCTCACGCCTCTGGCACTAACCTCGCCCACTCAGAGGAGTCAGACCCCTTGCTTCTTTGTTTCAGAACAAGAGCCCCAAGGCCCGGGACAGCCAGGGGGAGGAGCTGGAGGTGCTGCTGGAGGAGGAGGCAGCCGCTGGCGATGAGGACCGGGAAAAGGAGATTCTCATTGAACGGATCCAGTCCATCAAGGAGGAGAAGCAAGTGGCCCGGTCCCCTTCCTCAGTCCTTCATGTTTAGGGCAAGCTGGAGTGCAGGTTCCATCCCTGGTGGTCCGCTTGGCCTCGCCAGGTTTGGTCCTGTCATCCCTGACACTGGGCAAACAACACTTTTTTTTTTTTTTTTTTTTTTTTTTTTTTTGAGACGGAGTCTCGCTCTGTCACTCAGCTGGAGTGCAGTGGTGCGATCTCGGCTCACTGCAACCTCTGCCTCCCAGGTTCAAGCGATTCTCTGCCTTAGCCTCCAAGTAGCTGGGACTACAGGTGCCCATCACCACACCCAGCTAATTTTGTGTTTTTGGTAGAGACAGGGTTTCACCACATTGGCCAGGCTGGTCTTGAACTCCTGACCTCAAGTGATCCCCCACCTTGGCCTCCCAAAGTGTTGGGATTACAGGCGTGAGCCACCATACTCGGCCTTTATTTCTGAGACAGGGTCTTGCTCTGTCACCCAGGTTGGATTGTAGTGATGCGATCACGGTTCACCACAGCCGCTGGTCCGCCCACCTCAGCCTCCCCAGTAGCTGGAACCACAGGTGCACACCACCACGCCTGGCTAATTTTTTTACTTTTTGTAGAACAGGGTCTACCTATGTTGCCCAGGCTGGGTTCAAACTCCTGGGCTCAAGCAATCCTCCTGCTTGGGGTGGGGGGAGGTTGGGGACATAGAGTTACATCTAGGAGCAGGACGGCCTGCTCTGTTCCATGCTGGCCTGGCACTTTTGGTGGAGTGGCCTTGGACACCACGACCCTTTTTCCTCCAGGGAGGACATCACCTATCGGCTGCCGGAGCTGGACCCAAGGGGCTCAGATGAGGAGAACCTGGACTCGGAGACGTCGGCCAGCACCGAGAGCCTGCTGGAGGAGCGGGCCGGGCGGGGGGCCTCGGAAGGTCAGTATTAAGGTAGCGTCTGCTTTTCTCCTTCCCATCCATCCCAGCAGGCCCCAGGGCGAGGGTCCTCCGACTGCCGGCCCTGAAGCTGCAGTAACCCTGCCATCTGTCTCTCAAAAGGGCCCCCTGCGCCTGCTCTCCCTTGCCCCGGCGCGCCTGCCCCGAGCCCCCTCCCCACCGTGGCTGCCCCTCCACGACGAAGGCCGTCGTCCTTCGTAACGGTCAGAGTGAAGACCCCCCGGCGGACCCCCATCATGCCCACGGCCAACATCAAGCTCCCACCAGGCTTGCCCTCCCACCTGCCTTGCTGGGCACCGGGTGCCCGGGAGGCGGCTGCCCCAGTGCGGCGCCGGGAGCCACCTGCCCGCCGCCCGGACCAGGTACATTCCGTGTACATCACGCCCGGGGTACACCTGCCAACGCAGGGCGCCCTGGAGCCCCTAGAAGAGGATGGCCAGCCACCTGGGGCCAAGCGGAGGTACTCGGACCCCCCAAAGTACTGCCTGCCCCCCGCCTCGGGCCAGGCCAATGGCTGAGGGCCACAGCTGACAAAGTCTGCATGTCCGAGGACGGCCCCTGCACTGGAGCTGGGCGCCAGAGCTGCAGAGCTAGTGTTCGGCCCTCAGAGAAGGATCCAGAATCAAAAGCTCAAGAGCGACGTGAGGTGGGCACCGGCCCCAAGTGCAGAGTCAAGGCAGGGAGAGGCCGGCTGGAGCCAGGCCCCCCTCGCACCCAGCCCCCAAATCACCGACGCACCTGCGGGGAGCGCCACATCTCCGCCTGCGGCCTCACATCTCCCCACTCCCCTTTTGTACGTGTAACTGTTTCTTTGTACGTGGTTTACATAACTTTAAACTGTAACAGCCTTAATGGAAGACCAAATGGTTTTTTATATGTGTATGTACAAAGTTTTCTATTAACGCTGCCCGTCTCCCTTATAACCTGGACTTGAGCTGTCAGAGCGGAGGCCACTAGGCCTCTTCGCGTCTGAGGCTCAGACCCCTGCTATGGTTGGCTTGGGATGGCCAGTGGGCTGGGACCCTCCATGAGAGTTTTGGACACTTGGGCCACCTGACCCATGCCCGTCTAACACGTGTCTCCGGGGGACAGCCACCTGGCCAATGCATGTGAGGACGTGCTGGAACCTTCCATGGGGGTCTAGGCTATTGGCTGGAGCCAGGACATGAGTCAGGGGCACCACAGACCTCACATGCCAGGGAGACTTGAATGTGGCTGTCACTCTTCCGGATGCCAAGGGCTGCAGGAGGCTGGCTGCTCTTGGCACTACCCACCCCATGTGACAGAACAGGAGCCAGTGACTCAGGACTGCTCACGGACCAGGAGGGCAATGCCTGAAGTCAGACCTCCCTACAGGTCAACAGGGACAGCCTGGGGATCTCTGGAGCAGGGCCCTCGTCTCTCAGGCTTGGCCCACTCCCCCAGACACCTGGACACATGGCCACAAATCTGGGACAAAGAGCCCTCCGCACGGCGTGAAATAAAAAGTGCCTGAGAAGTGTGTGCCTGGGATGCCTGCTCATGTGGGATCGGGCTTGGAAGAGCAGGGCCGGGGGGTGGGGGTCTGCCCTGTGGCCTCAGCCAAGAAGGGTGCAGGGTATGATGGAACACTGTCGTCAAAGATCTGTCCTGACCCTCCAGCAAACAGCTCCCAGCAGAGCCTCACTTGGCGAGGAGCACCTGCTGTCCTGGGAGCCCTCTCTGGCCTCCCTGTTTCAGTGCCCAGCCTCTGGAGCCTAAATGTCAGCTGCAGCCACCACCCATCCATCAGAGGTGGCCAGTTCCCGGTGGGCGCAGCAGGACAGGAACAGATGGGCTCCCAGGCTGCCACTAGATGGGAGTTGTGGGCGCTGGCTGGCTGGTGTTGGTTGGGGGGCCCTGAAGAACCCAAGTCCAGACTGCACATGCCAGAGGTTGAGGGGCTTGTCCAAGGCCACGCAGCTGGGAGGGGCATGGCTGGGATTTAGATTCTGCCCTGCCAGCCTCTAGAGGCCCCTTTGACAGGCCCTGGGTTTGGTCTCCATGGTTGTGGGGTTTTTTTGTTTGTTTGTTTGAAACATGGTCTCTGTCACCCAGGCTGGAGGGCAGTTGGTGCGATCTCAGCCCACTGCAGCCTCCACCTCCCAGGTTCAAGCAATTCTCCTGCCTCAGCCTCCCGAGTAGCTGAGATTACAGGTGCGCACCACCACGCCTGGCTAATTTTTGTATTTTTTAATAGAGTTTCACCATGTTGGCCAGGCTGCTCCAAACTCCTGACCAGTGATCCACCCACCTCACCCTCCCAAAGTGCTGGGATTGCAGGCATGAGCCACCACACCCAGCTCTCCGTTGTATTTTTCTTTTCTTTTTTTTTTTTTTTTTGAGATGGAGTCTTGCTCTGTTGCCCAAGCTGGAGTGCAATGGTACAATCTTGGCTCACTGCAACGTCTGCCTCCTGGGTTCAAGTGATTCGCCTGCCTCAGCTTCCCAAGTAGATGGGATCACAGGCACCCACCATCACATCTGGCTAATTTTTGTATTTTTAGTAGAGACGGGGTTTCACCATGTTGGCCAGGCTGCTCTCAAACTCCTGACCTCAGTTGATCACCTGCCTCAGCCTCCCTAAGTGCTGGGATTACAGGCGTGAGCCACTGCGCCCACCCGTCTATGGTATTTTTCAAGGACATCAGGCCCACTGGTGTGACCAAGGTACAGATGATCTAAGGTATGGGAAAACATGAGGGCTGCATGCCAGGCCCTGGTCCCTGTGAAGCCCCCACCGTCATCCTGTCACTCCAGAAGAGTGGCACTGCAGGCATAGGGGTACTCAGCTTCCAGGTAATCAGGTGGGCTGGGAAGGGGTTCTCTCCACGGGGGTCTGGGCATTAGGGGGGACCCAGCCCCACCTTGCTCACTCAGAGGCAGAGCTGCCCCATGTCCCCCTTGAGGCAGGTACTGTCACACTACATTTCCCGGGGGAAGAAACGGATCAAGAAAAGTTAAATTCGCCCAGGGCCGGGGATGGAATCAGAGCTGGAGCTGTGACCTGGAAGCTCATAACCACAATACAGATGAGCCCCGCTGAGGTGGGGGAAGCCTTGGATTCCTGAATCCCAGGCTAGAGCCCCTCCTACAAGAGAAATCGGGAAGGGCGTGTAGAGGTGAAACAGCTCCGACTGGGAAGAATCCAGGTAGTAGTGGGGTGGAGGGAGGTACTTTGACCAGGCAAAACAGAACAAGAGGGCACACTGCAGGGGTGTCTGACACCCGAAGACCCCGGTGGTCCTATCATTCCCGAAGGGTTAACACGCTCTCGAAGAAAAGGAAGTGATTCGCCTGAGTAAGAAAGAATGGGGTGGCGCCTCTCCTATTTTTTTAAAATAGAGGTAGGGTCGCGCTATATTGTCCGGGCTGGCCTCGAATTCCTGGCTTCAAGCAATCCTTTCCCAACTCCGCCTCCTAAAATGCTGGCATTACAGCCCTGAGCCACCGCGCGCGGCCCAGCTCCCGGCCCAGCGCCCCGCCTCAAAACAAGATATTACTTCTGCTCCAAAGAAAGATGGGCCAGCGAACCGGAGCAGGCGAAACATCCGCCCGGAAGGCCACTTGAAGGCACTTCCGCCCTTTCTTAACATGGCGCCGGCGGAAGGGGCGGGGTAGGGCCAGGCGATAATGGCGGCGTCGAGGCTGGAGCTGAACCTGGTGCGGCTGCTATCCCGCTGCGAGGCGATGGCAGCGGAGAAACGGGACCCGGACGAGTGGCGCCTGGAGAAGGTGAGAGGAATCTCGCACTGCTGCGTAGAGTCCGACTCCCGGGGGGGTGGTTCCTAGGGTTGGAAGCCACCTAGCCCGACTCCCCTGCCCCAGTAGCCTCTCGGGCAGCGCCCTTTCCGGTCAGTCCCGCCACGTCTACCTGTAGCTTCCGCCCCGTCCCTGGGACTCCGCCCCCACTGGCCCCGCCTCCTTTGCGCTTGATCCCTCCCATTTGTCGGCCCCGCCCCCCACTCCCATGAGCAGGACGTGGGAACGACCCCCGGGTGACAATCCACTTTTCCTCCCCAGTACGTGGGAGCCCTGGAGGACATGTTGCAGGCCCTGAAGGTCCACGCGAGGTGAGTGCAGGCAGCCTCACCGCTTTCACATCAGCACGTGGCTATTCTGGGACATCCCAGTACGGCTGTCCCAGCTGGGACCCTTCCCTGAGCTGGGGACCATGGACAGGTTTTCTTTTTCTTCTTCCTACCTCCCAGCAAACCGGCCTCTGAGGTGATCAATGAATATTCCTGGAAGGTGGATTTTCTGAAGGGGATGCTGCAAGCCGAGAAGCTGGTGAGAAGGGGTGCCCCTGCCCCCTCAGCCCCCATCACCGCTCACTTTCGTCCCCAGGACCTGCCCCTCCAGTGACTTCTCTTCCCACATTTCTGCAGACCTCCTCCTCAGAGAAAGCACTGGCCAACCAGTTCCTGGCCCCTGGCCGTGTGCCAACCACAGCCAGAGAGCGAGTGCCCGCCACAAAGACAGTGCATCTGCAGTCACGGGCGCGGTACACCAGCGAGATGCGGAGTGAGCTACTAGGCACGGTAGGGCTCCTTCCCTGGTCCCTGGGAACCCCTTGGACAGGGACAGGGGTTCTATGCCTGCAGGCAGCCAGAACCACAATACTGTCAGATACAGGGGCTCTGAGGGGGTCCAGCAGTCTCTTCCCTGGGTCATCACACAAGGCTGCCCAACAGAGGGGCACTGTGGCTAAGGCTTTGCTAGATGAGTAGCAAATTTGGTACAAGGCAAAAATGGACTGTGTCTGGTTAAGCCCCCGAGTTGGCCCAAGAGCAGGGTTTGAGTCCTGGCTTGCAACTTACAAGACACGAAAGTTTCTTCAGCTGTAAAAGAGGATGACAAGTTCCTTTCTGAGCACTTTATGTGGATCAGGTCAATCTTTTAAAATATGAGCTGTTGTGGCGGGGTGCAGCAGCTCACGCCTGTAATACCAGCACTTTGGAGGCCGAGGCGGGCGGATCATTTGAGGTTGGGAGTTAGAGACCAGCCTGACTAACATGGAGAAACCCCGTCTTTACTAAAAATACAAAATTAGCTGGGCATGGTGGCGCATGCCTGTTATCCCAGCTACTCAAGAGGCTGAGGCAGGAGAATCGCTTGAACCTGGGAAGCAGAGGTAGTGGTGAGCCAAGATGGATCTATTGCACTCCAGCCTGGGCAATAAGAGCAAAACTCCATCTCAAAAAATATGTATATATGAGTGGTTGTTACTAGTTTATAGTTGAGGAAACTGAGGCTCAGAGGTCATGGGATTTCCCCATGTCCTGACTGAAGGTGAAAAGGCTGAGATCGGCCGGGCGCGGTGGCTCAAGCCTGTAATCCCAGCACTTTGGGAGGCCGAGACAGGCGGATCACGAGGTCAGGAGATCGAGACCATCCTGGCTAATACGGTGAAACCCCGTCTCTACTAAAAAATACAAAAAACTAGCCGGGCGACGAGGCGGGCGCCTGTAGTCCCAGCTACTCGGGAGGCTGAGACAGGAGAATGGCGTGAACCCGGGAGGCGGAGCTTGCAGTGAGCTGAGAGCCGGCCACTGCACTCCAGCCTGGGAGGCAGAGCAAGACTCCGTCTCAAAAAAAAAAAAAAAAAGAAAAGGCTGAGATCAGAAGGGACAGGTTTGGGAACAAGACAAGGGGGGTGACTTCATGGCATTTACTTTTTTTTTTTTTTTTTGAGATGGAGATTCACTCTTGTTGCTGAGGCTGAAGTGCAGTGGGGCGATCTCGGCCCACTGCAACCTCCGCCTCCTCGGTTCAAGCGATTCTTCTGTCTCAGCCTCCTGAGCCACTGGGATCACAGGCACCCCCACCACACCTGGCTAATTTTTTGTATTTTTAGTAGAGGTGGGGTTTCATTATGTTGGCCAGGCTGGTCTCAAACTCCTAACCTCAGGTGATCTGCCCACCTCGGCCTCCCAAAGTGCTGGGAGTGAGCCACCGCGCCCAGCCTCATGCCACTTACTTCTTTCCACAGGACTCTGCAGGTGAGTCGCCATGAACACAACAGGACTTTGAGGGCCAGCTGCCTAGGACAAGACATATATCCTTGCTGCCCTGGGGCCTCCATGCCCAGCCTGACTCCAACAGCAGCATCACCAAATTACGCGTGGAGGAAGAGCCAGGACAGAGGAAATGTCCCCGAGAGGAAACAGAGCTAGGCACTCCTGCTGGGCACAGTGGCTCACACCTGTAATCCCGGCAATTTGGGAGGCTGAGGCAGGTGGATCACCTGAGGTCAGGAGTTTGAGACCAACCTGGCCAACATGACCAAACCTTGTCTCTACTAAAAATACAGAACTTAGCCGGATGCAGTGCCACCTGTCTGTAGTCCCAGCTCCTCGGGAGGCTGAGGCAGGAGAATTGCTTGAACCCAGGAGCTGGAGGTTGCAATGAGCTGAGATCGCACCACTGCACTCCAGCCGGGGTAACAGAGCAAGACTCCATCTCAAAAAAAAAAGGAAAAAAATTAGCCAGGCGTGGTGACGCATACCTATAGTCCCAGCTACTTGGGGGGCTGAGGTGGGAGGATTGCTTGAGCCTGGGAGGGGGAGGTTGCAGTGAGCTGAGATCGCGCCAGTGCACTCCAGCGTGGTTGACTGAGAGAGACTCTGTCTCAAAAATAAGCAAATAGATAACTTTGTTGAAGCTAGGCACTCCCAGCCTATGGGACCAAGGCTAGGCTGGAGGGAGGGACCCGGGGTCTGAGGGAACCGAGACAGGAGTAAGGAGACCCTCCTAGAAGAGGAGGTACTCAAGCATGGTCAGAAGCCAGCGGGGCAGCAGACAAGATGAGGAAACAACATTCCAAACAGTAGGCCCAGCACAGGCAATGGTTAGGATGCCGGAAACAGGAAACCAACACTTGCCTTTTTGCTTGGCCTGTTTTGCTTTCAGAGCCTGAGATGGACGTGAGGAAGAGAACGTGAGTGTCTGCGGCCCTGGGGCAGTAGTGGCAATTGGGTGGTGCGGCAGGGACGGGGTGGCACTGGCCAAACCCCGGACCACTGAAGCACTACCATAAGGATCTAAACCAACCAGAAGCCACTTCTGTGGATGCTCTTCGTGGAAGTCAAAGTAGGCCAGACGCAGTGGCACTCGCCCATAATCCCAACACTTTGGGAAACTAAGGCAGGCGGATCACCTGAGGCGAGGAGTTCAAGACCAGCCTGGCCAACATGGCAAAACCCTGTCTCTACTAAAAATACAAAAAATTAGCCGGGTATGGTGGCATGCGCCTGTAGTCCCAGCTACTCGGGAGGCTGAGGCAGGGGAGTCTCTTGAATCCAACAGGCGGAGGTTGCATTGAGCCGAGATGGTGCCACTGCACTCCAGCCTGGGCAACAGAGTGAAACTCAGTCTCAAAAAAAAAAAAAAAAAAGGGCTGGACGCAGTGGCTCACACCTGTAATCCCAGCACTTTGGGAGGCCGAGGCGGGTGGATCACCTTAAGTCAGGAGTTCGAGACTAGTCTGACCAACATGGTGAAACCCCATCTCTACTAAAAACAAAATTAGCCAGGTGTGGTGGCAGGCACCTGTCATCCCAGCTACTTGGGAGGCTGAGGCAAGAGAATCGCTTAAACCCGGGTGGCAGAGGTTACAGTTAGCTGAGATGGTGCCATTGCACTCCAGCCTGGGTGACAAGAGCGAAACTCTGTCTCAAAAAAAAAAAAGTCAAAGCAGAGGAGGGGAAACTGAGTCCCACGCAGGGCTGTGGCTGAAGCCATGACCTTTGGCTCCCTTGAAAATGTGTTGGTCGGCCGGGTGCAGTGGCTCATGCCTGTAATTCCAGCACTTTGGGAGGCTCAGGCCGGGGGATCACGAGGTCAAGAGATTGAAACCATCCTGGCCAACATGGTGAAACCTCGTCTCTATTAAAAATACAAAAAAATGGCCGGGCGCGGTGGCTCAAGCCTGTAATCCCAGCACTTTGGGAGGCCAAGACGGGTGGATCACGAGGTCAGGAGATCGAGACCATCCTGGCAAACACGGTGAAACCCCGTCTCTACTAAAAAAATACAAAAAACTAGCCGGGCAAGGTGGCGGGCGCCTGTAATCCCAGCTACTCGGGAGGCTGAGGCAGGAGAATGGTGTAAACCCGGGAGGCGGAGCTTGCAGTGAGCTGAGATCCGGCCACTGCACTCCAGCCTGGGCCACAGAGCGAGACTCTGTCTCAAAAAAAAAAAAAAAAAAAAAAAAAAAAAAATTAGCTGGGTGTGGTGGCAGGCCCCTGTAGTCCCAGCTACTCAGGAGGCTGAGGCAGGAGAATCGCCTGAATCCAGGAGGTGGAGGTTGCAGTGAGCTGAGATCATGCCACTGCACTCCAGCCTGGGCGACAGAGCGAGACGCTGTCTCAAAAAAAAAAAACAAGAAAATATATTGGTCTTCTCCTCTTTCCCACTCCATCTCTCATGCCCTCCTCCCGCCATGTGTGAGATCAGCGGAGTGGCAGCGTCCCAGCCAGTGAGTGAGAAGCAGTCGGCAGCTGAGCTAGACCTCGTCCTGCAGCGACATCAGAATCTCCAGGAAAAGCTGGCAGAAGAGATGCTAGGACTGGCCCGGAGCCTCAAGACCAATACGCTGGCCGCCCAGAGTGTCATCAAGAAGGACAACCAGGTGTGGAGACTGGGGGAGCTCTCCAGCCTCTGCCCTGAGGCATCAGAGAAGGCTTCCCAGCACAGGAGCATGGTGGCTGGGGCTTTGTGGGATGAATAGGAGTTTTGTAGAAGGTAAAAATGGCATTTCCTGCAGAGGGCACAGCACCAGCAAGCGACAAGAGGTGCAGGCCAGCCCCAGGGAAGTAGAAGCTATTCAGGCCCCAGTCCTGTTGACACCCTTTCTACCTTCCCTGCAGACCCTGTCACACTCACTGAAAATGGCAGACCAGAACCTGGAGAAGCTGAAGACGGAGTCAGAGCGGCTGGAGCAGCACACGCAGAAGTCAGTCAACTGGCTGCTCTGGGCCATGCTCATTATCGTCTGCTTCATCTTCATTAGTATGATCCTCTTCATTCGAATCATGCCCAAACTCAAATAAAGACCCCCGCCCACCTTGTCTGTCTGCCTTCTGTCCCCTGTCCCCATCCAGCAATGCCTTTCAGGGTGGGCAATGAGATGGGAGGGTCTTTGGAGGTCCCTGAAGAGCCACCGAGAGTGTGTGAGCAGGGAAAGAAGAACCTCAGCACCAGATGCGAGGGCTCACGCCTGGAATCCCAGCACTTTGGGAGGCCAAGGCAGGTGGATCACTTGAGGCCAGGAGTTCGAGACCAGCCTGGCCAACGTGGTGAAAACCCGTCTCTACCAAAAACTACAAAACTCAGGCGGGCATGGTGGCACATGCCTGTAGTCCCAGCTACTTGGGAGGCTTAGGCACGAGAATCGCTTGAACCCAGGAGGTGGAGGTTGCAGTGAGCCAAGATGGCGGTACTGCACTCCAACCTGAGCAACAGAGCGAGGCTCCATTGCAAAAAAAAAAAAAAAAAAAAAAAAAAAAAAAAACAACAGAAAAAGTCAGGCTGGCGGGTGGTGACTCATCAAACTCTCCCTCCGCCCATGTTCCTCTGGAGCCTACCCAATAACGGACGAGGCCCAGCCCCAGGAGGCCCTAGGAGCCTCCGATTGGCAGACTTACAGTCAAACTCAATGCCTTCAGCAATGTGGGGCCAAAGGGTAGGACAGGGGCTTGGAGGGTCGAGGAGGAGTGGGGTAATGACAGGAGCTCAGCCTGGAGGAGGGGGTCTCAACACTAGGTCTTCCCTGGAATTGAAGGCAATAGTTTGAGGACACAGCTCAGCCACACTGCAGCCCCAGCTCTTGGGACACTACAGATCCCTCACACAGTCACTCGACAAACACACATGGGTCGTGCCCAGCATTCCCTGGAGACCCTGCCCTCCCCAGCTCACAGTCTGATCATTTCAAAGGAGAACTGGGTGGGTACTAGGGTAGGGGTCCTGAAAAGGGTTGTGGAGTAGGAATTCTAGGGTCCTGAGCCCTGCTCTCACACCATCTCCAGACAGGGCACAGCCTGTAAGGGAGCAGCTGAGGGGCTTGGTGACAAGGGCTTGGGGTGTCTGCCCCATGGCAGCATGACGGCATTGTGGAGACCCTGGGAGGTGCCCAATGGACCCCATCACACAGTGAGTAAAACCATTAGGTAGGGTTTTTTTTTTTTTTTTTTTTTTTTTTTGAGACAGGGTCTCACTCTGTGGTCCAGGCTAGAGAACAGTGGTGCAAAATCATAGCTCACTGCAGCCTCGACCTCCTGGCCTCAAGCAATCCTCCTGCCTTGGCCTCACAAAGTGCTGGGATTACAGCATAAGCCGCTGTGCTCGGCCCAAGTAGAGATTTTTAAAAGCGCTACTGGCAGCTTTTAAAAAGTAGATCAAGGCCGGGCGCGGTGGCTCAAGCCTGTAATCCCAGCACTTTGCGAGGCCGAGACAGGCCGATCACAAAGGTCAGGAGATCGAGACCATCCTGGCTAACATGGTGAAACCCCGTTTCTACTAAAAAAATACAAAAAACTAGCCGGGCGAGGTGGTGGGCGCCTGTAGTCCCAGCTACTTGGGAGGCTGAGGCAGGAGAATGGTGTAAATCCGGGAGGCGGAGCTTGCAGTGAGCCGAGATCCAGCCACTGCACTCCAGCCTGGGTGACAGAGCGAGACTCCGTCTCAAAAAAAAAAAAAAAAAAAAAAAAAAAAAAAAGTAGATCATAGAGCTGGGCACGGTGGCTCACGCCTGTAATCCCACCACTTTGGGAGGCTGAGGCAGGCGGATCACCTGAGGTCAGGAGTTCGAGACCAGCCTAGCCAACATGGCGAAAACCCATCTCTACTAAAACTACAAAACATTAGCTGGGCATGGTGGTGGGCACCTGTAATCCCAGCTACTTGGGAGGCTGAGGCAGGAGAATTGCTTGAACCCAGGAGGCAGAGGTTGCAGTGAGCTGAGACCGCACCACTGCACTACAGCCTGGGCAACAAGAGCGAGACTCCATCTCAAAAAAAAAAAAAAAAAAAAAAAAATGTAGATCATAAGAATGAGACTGAGCCAGGCATGGTGACTCACACCTATAATCCTAGCTACTGGCGAGTCTGAGGCAGAAGGAACCCTTGAGCCCAGGGATTGGAGGCTACAGTGAGCAGCGATCACGCAGCACTGCACTCCAGCCTGGGTGACAGAGTGAGACCCCTACTCAAAAAAAAAAAAAAAAAAGAGAACCACATTGGCCAGGGCACTGTGGCTCACGCCTTGTAATGCCAGCACTATAGGAGGCCAAGGTGGGAGGATCGCTTGAGCTCAGGAGTTTGAAGCCAGTCTGGACAACATGGTAAAACCCCATCTCTACAAAAAATATTCCCAGCTACTTGGGAGGCTGAGACAGGAGAATGGCTTGAGTCCAGGAGTTGCAGGATGCAGTGAGCTGTGATCACACTACTACACTCCAGCCTGAGCAACAGAGCAAGACCCTGTCTCAAACAACAACAAAAGGCAGTACATTAATGCCTCAGCAAACAAAATCACAGATGCCGAAATGACAAATTGTACTGTTTAGCCTCCAATACCCAAAGGCTCCTAATTTGAAAAGAAAGGAAATAGATGGAGATTTTCCTCACTTCACTGAACAATCTCAAGCCAAAGGAAGCATCGACTTTAATGGGCAAATACTCAAAATTTCTGCCATCAAAATGAGGAATAGACCAGGCACGGTGGCTAATGCCACCTGTAACCCCGGCACTTTGGGAGGCTGAAAGAGGTAGATCACTTGAGGTCAGGAGTTCGACACCGGCCTGGCCAACATGGTGAAACCTTGTCTCTACCAAAAATACAAAAATTGGCCAGGCGCGGTGGCTCATGCCTGTAATCCCAGCACTTTGGGAGGCCGAGGCAGGCGGATCACAAGGTCAGGAGATTGACACCACGGTGAAACCTCGTCTCTACTAAAAATACAAAAAAAATAAGCCGGGCGCGGTGGCGGCGCCTGTAGTCCCAGCTACTCAGGAGGCTGAGGCAGGAGAATGGCATGATCCTGGGAGGTGGAGCTTGCAGTGAGCCGAGATCGCACCACTGCACTCCAGCCTGGGGAACAGAGCGAGACTCTGTCTCAAAAAAAAAAAAAAACAAAACAAAAATACAAAAATTAGACAGGCATGGTGGCACATGGCTGTAATCCCAGCTACTCAGGAGGCTGAGACAGAAGAATCACTTGAACCTGGGAGGCAGAGGTTGCAGTGAGCTGAGATCATACCATTACACTCCACCCTGGGTAAAAGAGTGAGACTCCGGCTTAAAAAACAAAAACAAGGCCTGGGTGTGGTGGCTCACGCCTGTAATCCCAGCACTTTGGGAGGCCGAGGCAGGCGGATCACCTGAGGTCTGGAGTTCGAGACCAGCCTGATCAACATGGAGAAACCCCATCTCTACTAAAAATACAAAATTAGCCGGGCGTGGTGGCACGTGCCTGTAAACCCAGCTACTAGGGAGGCTGAGGCAGGAGAATGGCTTGAACCTGGGAGGCGGAGGTTGTGGGGAGGCGGAGGTTGCAGTGAGCCAAGATTGTGCCATTGCACTCCAGCCTGGGTAACAGGAGTGAAACTCCGTCTCAAAAAAAAAAAAAAAAAAAAAAAAAAAAACCTAGGAGAATGGAACGGGGAAGGATGCTCACAGTCACCCTACCTCCATAATTTAACATAGTCTTGAGGTGGTAGTCAGCACAACTAGAAGAAAGAAAGAAATGGGGCCAAATATGGTGGTGCACGCCTGTGGTCCCAGATACTCCAAAGGCTGAGGCAGGAGGATTGCTTGAGGCCAGAAGATAGAGACTAGCCTGGGCGACATAGCAAGACCCTGTAAATAGAATAAATAAAATGCCAGGCATGGGGCTCATGTCTTTAGTCCCAACTACTTGGGAGGCTAAAGCAGGAGGACCGCTTGATCCTAGGAGTTTAAGACTCGACTGGACAACATAGCGAGACCCCATCTCTACCAATAAAAATTTTTAAATGTAAAAATTATCCAGATGTAGGCCACCTGGTGTGGCTCACGCCTGTCATCCCAGCACTTTGGAAGGCCAAGGCAGATGGATCACTTGAGGTCAGGAGTTCGAGATCAGCCTGGCCAACATGGTGAAACTCCGTGTTTACTAAAAAATACAAAAATTAGCTGGGCGTGGTGGCAGGTGCCTGTAACCCCAGCTACTCAGAAGGGTGGGGCAGGAGAATTGCTTGAAACCAGGGAAGCAGAGGTTGCAGTGAGCCATGATCGTGCCATTGCACTCCAGCCTGGGCAACAGAGCAAGACTTCATCTCAAAAAAATAATAATTATCAGCTGGGTGCAGTAGCTCATGGCGGTAATCCTAGCACTTTGAGATGTTAAGGTGGGTGGATCACGAGGTCAGGAGTTTGCGATCAGCTTGGCCAAAATGGTGAAACCCTATCTCTACTAAAAATACAAAAATTAGGCCAGGCGCGGTGGCTCATGCCTGTAATCCCAGCACTTTGGGAGGTCGAGGTGGGCAGATCACAAGGTCAGGAGTTCAAGATCAGCCTGGCCAACATAGTGAAACCCTGTCTCTACTGAAAATACAAAAATTAGCCGGGTGTGGTGGTGCACGCCTGTAGTCCCAGCCACTTGGGAGGCTGAGGCAGGAGAATCGCTTGAACCCGAGAGGTGGAGGCTGCAGGGAGCCGAGATCGCCCCACTGCACTCCAGCCCGGGCGACAGTGTGAGACTTCGTCTAAAAAAAAAAAAAAAATACAAAAATTAGCCAGACGTGGTGGCAAGCACCTGTAATCCCAGCTACTCAAGATGCTGAGGTAGGAGAATTGCTTGACCCAGGGGGCGGAGGTAGCAGTGAGCCGAGATCACACCACTGCACTCCAGCTTGGGAGACAGAGCAAGACTCCATCTTAAAAAAAAAAAAAATTATCCAGGTGTGGTGGTGCGCGCCTATAGTTCCAATTATTCAGGAGGCTGAGGCAAATGATCACTTGAGCCCAGGAGTTCAAGGCTGCAGTTAGCTATGTTGGCGCCACTGCACTCCAGCCTGTGTGGCAGAGCGAGACCCCATCTCTAAAACAAGAAAGAAATGAGATTGAAAAATAAGAAAAGAAGAAAAATAAGAAATGAGAGGACAAAATTATTTGCAGATGACTGTATATATGATAGGCCTAAGCAATGTGACTAAAGATACTTCAATAAAAGAATTCCATAAGCTAGCAAGAGACTTACAGATATTTAAACATTCATTTCTTGTATACTATATATGTATATAGCTTTAAAATGTATTAAAGCATCCCATTTATAGCAGCAATAAAAAAAGATACACTGCCTGGTTACATGAATTTTCTTGACATTTGAAGAACTTTTTTTGGAGTCACTCTGTCGCCCAGGCTGGAGTGGTACAGCAGCACAATCACGGCTCACTGCAACCTCCGCCTCCCAGTTTAAAGTGATTCTCCTGCCTCAGCCTCCTGAGTAGCTGGGATTACAGGTGCATGCTACCATGACTGGCTATTTTTTGTATTTTTAGTAGAGACGGGGTTTCACTGTGTTGGCCAGGCTGGTCTCGAACTCCTGACCACAAGTGATCCACCCACTTCGGCCTCCCAAAGTGCTAGGATTACAGGCATAAACCACCTTGCCCGGCTGACATTTGAAGAACTTCTAAAAATCAACAAGAAAAAAACATTTGCGGGATATAATAGGAAAAGAATTATGAAATAGTTTCTAAATTCTTTCACTCATGCAATAGGCAATATTTCCTGTTTGTTTTGAGACATAGTTTCGCTCTTGTTGCCCAGGCTGGAGTGCAATGGAGCGATCTCAGCTCACTGCAACCTCCACCTCCCGGTTCAAGCAATTCTCCTGCCTTGGCCTCTCAAGTAGCTGGGATTACAGGCATGCGCCACCACCCCAGCTAATTTTGTATTTTTAGTAGAGATGGGGTTTCTCCATGTTGGTCAGGCTGGTCTTGAACTCCTGACCTCAGGTGATCCTCCCGCCTCGGCCTCCCAAAGTGCTGGGATTACAGGCATGAGCCACCGCGCCTAGCCTTTTTTTTTTTTTTTTTTTTTTTGAGACAAAGTCTCTCAACTGTCACCCAGGTGGAGTGCAGTGGGGCGATCTCGGCTCACTGCAACCTCTGCCTCCCGGTTTCAAGCGGTTCTCCTGCCTCAGCCTCCCAAGTAGCTGGGATTACAGGGGCCGGCCACCACACCTGGTTAATTTTTTGTATTTTTAGTAGAGACGGGGTTTCACTATGTTGGCCAGGCTGGTCTCGAACTCCTGACCTCGTGATCTGCCCACCTCGGCCTCCCAAAATGCTGGGATTACAAGCGTAAGCCACCGCGCCTGACCTGAGTAGTCAATATTTTCAACATTGAAAGTACACGTGAGGGGCCGGGCGCGGTGGCTCACGCCTGTAATCCCAGCATTTTGGGAGGCCGAGGTGGGCGGATCACGAGGTCAGGAGATCGAGAACATCCTGGCGAACACGGTGAAACCCCATCTCTATTTAAGAAATAGAAGAAATTAGCCGAGCGTGTTGGCGGGCGCCTGTAGTCCCAGCTACTCGGGAGGCTGAGGCAGGGGAACCCTTGAACCCGGGATGCAGAGGCTGCAGTGAACAGAGATCACGCCACTGCATTCCAGCCTGGGCAAGCGAGGCTCTTGTTAAATTTCTTTTTCATATAATTGCTGAAAAAATGTGTAAGTTTAAATTTGCAAAACCATCCCGTTTTTTCAGACAAACTTGAGAGTCGAGGTCGGAGTCGACCACGTTTCGAAGGTGTGTGGCCACGCCCAGACAGGTCAGCCCCGCCCCCAGGCCGTCAGGCCCAGCCCCCTCCCGTCAGACCCCGCCCCACTGCCCTGCCGAGCGACCCCGCCAGTCGGGTCCATCCTGCAGTAAATGCACAACCGGGACGGAAGTGCCTCTCTGACGACGGACCCAGGCTCGGAGCTTCAGACGCTGGGACAGGTGACCCGGGGCGGTAGCCAGCCGGACGGCCTTGCAGGTGGGGCGGAGGTCCCGGGGAGCTCCTCGGGCGCGGTTGTCCGTGGGCTCCGCGCGCCCCAGAGGGCGAGGCTCCGGCAGCGCGGGGGTTAACTAGAACAGGTCCCAGGCTGCGCGGCGACGTCAGAGCTCGTTTACATAGCGCTCTTTTGGGTTACGCAGTCGTGGGCGGGGTCTGGAGGTCGCTGCGGACCAATCGCGTGCGTCTATGCAAATAGCCGCGCTGGGGAACTCTGCTCCCGCTGGGTGAGAGTTGGCTGCTTTCGGGCCGTGCTGCCCGCGCGTCCTTTCTCCGTGCATGTCGCCAGGCGTGTCCTCTCCGCGTGTCCACCCACAGGCCGCCCGCAGACCACGCCCGCCGCGCGCGGGACACGACGACCCCCGCAGGACCCGCCCATCAGCCCGGAAACCCGCGAGCTGCTTCTCCCGGAGGCCGATGCCCACCCGGGAGCTCCCAAAGATTCGCGGCTCCCGGGGGCATCTGCAGACTCACCCGCCTGGGCCTGGGCCCCCGGTGAGCCAGACCGGGAGGGGGTCCCCAGGCCGGGCCTCTAGGCAAAAGATTTAGTCCCCCCAGTTTGAGGGACTCCGGTTTCCCGACACCCCGATTTAACTCCAAACCACGATTCCTGTGGCAGCTGCAAGGACTGGCGCCTGGAGGCCTCAAAACCAGCGCCCCCCGCCCTCCGTGCCAGCCCCAGCCAGGACCCCACAAGGCAAAGCCGAGGAAGATTGTGTTTGAGGATGAGCTGCTCTCCCAGCCCCTCCTGGGTGCCAAGAACCCTATTGGAGCCATCCCTAAGGGGCATAAGCCTAGGCCCCACCCAGTGCCCGACTATGAGCTGTGAGTGTCCCCCATGTGATTCTTCATGCCTGAGATCAGAGAGGGGCACTGAGGCTGGGGCTTTGACAGTTGAATAAGAGTTTACCAAAGAGTAAAAAGAAAAGGATCCCTTGCTGATCAGTAGTGGGATTGCCCCTGTGAGTAAGCCACTGCACTCCAGCCTGGGCAACACAGTGAGATTCCATCTCTGAAAATAAATAAACAAATAGGCCAGGCGCGGTGACTCACGCCTGTAATCCCAGCACGTTGGGACGCTGAGGCAGGCGGATCAGCTGAGGTCAGGAGTTCGAGACCAGCCCGGCCAACATTGTGAAACCCCCGTCTCTACTAAAAATACAAAAATTAACTGGATATGGTGGCTGAGGAGGGTGGATCACGAGGTCAGGAGATCGAGACAATCCTGGCTAACACGGTGAAAACCCATCTCTACTAAAAAATACAAAAAAACTAGCCCGGTGAGGTGGCAGGCGCCTGTAGTCCCAGCTACTTGGGAGGCTGAGGCAGGAGAATGGCGTAAACCTGGGAGGCGGAGCTTGCAGTGAGCTGAGATCCCGCCACTGCACTCCAGTCTGGGCGACAGAGCGAGACTCCCTCTCAAAAAAATAAATAATAAAAAGACGGAGAGAAAAGGAACATTTTTAGTAGGGGGCCCAGCATCGACAAAGAAAAACAAATTGCACTGACTGGGGGAAAGGGTGGGGTTCTTGACGCTCACACTCTGACCCCCTTCAACCTGGTAGTAAGTACCCACCGGTGAGCAGTGAGAGGGAACGGAGCCGCTACGCCGCAGTGTTCCAGGACCAGTACGGAGAGTTCTTGGAGCTCCAGCGGGAGGTGGGGTGTGCACAGGCAAAGCTCAGGCAGCTGGAGGCCCTGCTGAGCTCCCTGCCCCCACCCCAAAGCCAGGTCAGCACTGGGGAGAAAGCCCTGCCCCGCAGTCCTTCTGAGTGGCCCGACGCAAGCCTGTGGGACACCCACTGGATCTAGATTTCTGGGACTTTCTACTCTAGGTTGGCTGGGCGCCACACGACACATGGCTAAGGTCAGCCCTTGAAGTCCCCACTAGATGGGCATTGCGTCTGTCTGAGCTTTAGTTTCCCCATCCCTCCTTGAGTTCAACTCTCACTAAACCCCCTTTCTACTCCTCCCCTTGCAGAAGGAGGCCCAAGTTGCAGCCCGGGTTTGGAGGGAGTTTGAGAAGAAGCAAACGGTGAGTCTTGCATCCCACAGCTTGGTCTTGCACCCCTGAGACTTCTGTGAGGCTGGGGTGCCTGTGCCGTTTTTTTGTGTGTGTTTTCTGTTTTTTTATTTTTTATTTTGAGACAAAATCTCGCTCTGTCGCCCAGGCTGGAGTGCAATGGTAAGATCTCAGTTCACTGCAACCTCAGCCTCCCGGGTTCAGGCGGTTCTCCTGCCTCAGCTGGGATCACAGGCGCTCACCACCATGCCTGGCAAATTTTTGTATTTTTAGTAGGGACAGGGTTTCACCATGTTGGCCAGGCTGGTCTAGAACTCCTTACCTCAAGTGATCTGCCCACCTCGGCCTCCCAGACTGCTGGGATTACAGGCATGAGCCACCTCACCCAGCTCACCCAGTTGCCTGTGCCGTTTCAAGGAGAGAAAATTGAGGCTTGGAGAATGAAAGGCAGAGGGTTGAGCAGCTTGAGGGCCACAGGGCAGACTGCTGCAAGGACTTCTGGGTCTCACCCTGCCTAGGATCCTGGCTTCCTGGACAAGCAGGCTCGCTGCCACTACCTGAAGGGTAAACTGAGGCATCTCAAGACTCAGATCCAGAAATTCAATGACCGAGGAGACAGCGAGGGCTCTGTGTACTTCTGAGTGCCCCTGCAGATGGGCAGAGGGATGCATGGGGATGCGGGTCCCTTGCTTTGCTTGGTATCTCCTCAGCTTTCCTCTTGCAGCTCTCCCTACCAGGGGTAGCTTTCTCCAGGATTGCAAATGCCTCTTCATTTTGGACTCAGCGCTGACAGCTCCTCCTCCAGGAAGGCCTTCCAGGTCTTCCTCCTCTGGGTCCTCTAGCTCTGACCCTATAGGGACTCCAGATCTCCACCTGTTCCCTGGAAGTAGAGCCTGCTCTCCATCCCAGTGAAATAAACATGTATTAGACACCTACTGAGTATAATTACTTAACATTTCTGATTTCACTCAGTTGTCACACACACACAAAGTTTTTTGTTTTTGTTTGAGATTGTGTCTCACTCTGTCGCCCAAGCTGGAGTGCAGTGGCACGATCATGGCTCACTGCAGCCTCCACCTCTCAGGCTCAAGCAATCCTCCCACTTCAGCCTCCTGAGTAGCTGGGACCACAACCATGTACCATGACGCCCCGGTTAATTTTGTTTATTTTTTGTAGCGATGGGGTCTGTCTCTGTTGCCTAGGCTGGACTCAAACTCGTGGGCTCAAGCAATCCTCCTGTCTCGGCCTCCCAAAGTACTGGGATCACAGGCATGAGTCACCGCACCCAGCCATCACCACAAAATTGTTCCTTCATTTCCAGAGGAGAAACAATACGAGGTTCCTGCTGGGCACCATAGCTCACTCCTGTAATCCCAGCACTTTGGGAAGCCGAGGCTGGCAAATCACCTGAGGTCAAGAGTTTGAGACCAGCCTGGCGAACATGGTAAAACCCCGTTTCTACTTAAAAAAAAAAAAAAAAAAAAAAAAAAAAAAAATTAGCTGGGTGTGGTGGTGTGTGCCTGTAATCCCAGCTACTATGGTGGCTGAGGCAGGAAAATCACTTGAACCCTGGAGGCGGACATTGCGGTGAGCCAAGATCGTGCCATTGCATTCCAGCCTGGGCAACAAGAGTGAAACTCTGTCTCAAAAAAAAAAAAGGTTCCACAAAAGGGATTTGTCTAGGATCTCTGGGTAGGGTTTGAACCCTTAATGGGGGTTCTCTCTCCCGCAAGAGCCTTAAGTCGCCTTCCAGTTAGAGGCCAACATCCAGCGTCACGTCGTCGGCCAGGCTTGCCGGGGAACACCAGGGACCAAGAGTTTTGTTTTTGTTTTTTTTTCCTGAGAGAGAGTCTCGCTCTTGCCCAGGCTGGAGTGCAGTGGCATGATCTCGGCTCACTGCAACCTCCGCCTCCCTGGTTCAAGTGATTCTCCTGCCTTAGCCTTCCGAGTAGCTGGGATTACAGACACCTGCCACCACACCCAACTAATTTTCGTATTTTTAGTAGAGACGGGGTTTCACCATGTTGGTCAGGCTGGTCTGGAACTCTTGACCTCAAATGATCCGCCCACCTCAGCTTCCAAAAGTGCTGGGATTACAGATGTGAGCCACCCTGCCTGGCTGGGACCAAGAGTTTCTGTGGGTGTAATAATGGAGACAAGATCGCTAGAGGACGCCAGTCTTGGTAGGACAGCCTTCTGGAAGATCCAAGGGATGCCATGCTCGGGTCCACCTAAAGGGAGTGGGTTCAGCCTGGAAGCCCTGCAGGCTATGAACGCACCCCAGACAAATGGATTCCTCCATTTTTTTTTTTTTTTTTTTTTTGAGTCGGAGTCTTATTCTGTCGCCCTGGCTGGAGTGCAGTGGTACCGTCTCGGGTACCGTCTCGGCTCACAGCAACCTCTGCCTCCCAGGTTCAAGTGATTCTGCTGCTTCAGCCTCCTGAGTAGCTGAGATTACAGGCACCTGCCACTGCTCCCAGCTAATTTTTGTATTTTTAGTAGAGACAGGGTTTCACCATGTTGGCCAGGCTGGTGTTGAACTCCTGACCTTAAGTGATCTACCCACCACCTCCGCCTCCTCCCAAAGTGCCGGCATTACAGGCATGAGCCACCACACCCAGCTGGATTCCTCCATTCTGTCTCCCTGGGCACTTCGTGACAGCAGCTGACCCCAGGCACTGTGTGGGCACATCCATATGCATGGCCTAGGGGAAGAGCCTTCCAGTGTCCGACCCATCCTAGGCCTGGCTGTGACGGGTGGGGCACAGGTGGAGCCGGTCTCCCCATGGGGGCCATGTAACAGCAGACCAGAAGTGTCCTCTGAGTGTTAGCCTCCCAAGGGAGCCACAGGGGACAGAAGCAACCAGGAAGACCAGTTACATGCAGGGAAGACTGTCAACCACTGAGCCACCACGATTGTCCTCAAGAAGGCCCTAGTCTGGGGAAGATAGCCCTGAGTCCAGTAACAGAAGGCTGCACAGCAGAGTCTTAATAGCCAGGGAGGCTCAAGATCTCTTCTTGCAGGAAGGGCCATGTGGGTAGGGTTTTGTAGGAAAAGTAGGAGTTCGGCAGTCAGGCCTTGGACAGACATCCAGATTTCTGGCCTGGGGCCAAACAGCAGGACAGACACCATGGTCTCACTCAACCCTCAGATGTCCCATGCATTGGATAAATGGGACCTTGCTGTCCAGTTTGATTGTAGACATGGACCCACTCACTCACGGGACACTGTGGGAAACCCTGGCCTAATGCAGAACCCAGTGCAGCCTTCAATGGGAACCTGGTGTCCTCTCCATCCCGCCCCTGCCTCAGTTCCCTTCTGGGAACATGCCCACGAGAGACCCTCACTGACTCCACAGGAGGGGCCTAATCTCCCATCTTCCAAGGCTGTCTTCAAGATGGACATGGGGAGACTGGGGACCATTTTGGCACACTGGGGCTGCATAAGGGCTAAGCACTGGCCCGGCAAGCAGCGTGACAAGACTTGACTTCTTCCCTTGGTGTTTTCAGAAGGGCATCTTTTTTTTTTTTTTTTTTTTTTTTTTTTTTTTTTTTGAGATAGAGTCTCCCTCTGTCGCCCAGACTGGAGTGTAGTGGTGCAACCTCAGCTGACTGCAACCTCCGTCTTCCAGGTTCCAGTGACTCTTGTGCCTCAGCCTCCCAAATAGCTGGGATTACAGGCTCCTGCCACCATGCCTGGCTACAGAAGGGCATCTTTAATGGAGGACTTGCCTCTGCGTGACAGGACATCAGTGAGAGGTGCCACCCCCACCACCATTCAGGCCCTTTCTCTCTACCTCCTTACAGCTCTGGTGCTCAATTCCACAGGTGCCGTTCCCACCACAGAGCGGTGCCACAGACTCCCGAGGCTGGGACGGGAGAGTCCCTGGTACCCCACATGATTCCGTATCACCCAGTGAAGCCCACATTTCAAAGTCTTGGCCTTCTAGGTCCCTGCCTCCCAAACCTCAATCTCTGAAACAGATTTTTAGTTCCATGTGCGAAAAAAAAAAAAATTGAAGTCAGATTGACTCAGCCACAAAAGGGGGACGACTGAGTTCATAGAACTAAAAACACCTAAGGGTTTCAGGTATGGCTTGATCTAAGGGCTCCAAAGGCATCTTGGGAAATTGATCTTCCATCCTTGGCTCTGCTTTAATTAGATTCTCCCAGTTCCAAATCCCGCTGTGGAATCTCACTGGCTAGTTCGGAATCTCAGGCCCTCCATAAACCAGTCGCCGTGACCCATGGAATGGTGGTCTGATTGGCTGGCCTGAAATCATGTGACAGGACTGGCCTCAGAGATTTCTCCCAAGGACATCAGAGCCCAAACAGAATTAAGGGCCTGGTGGCTTATGCCTATAATCACACCACTTTGGGAGGTCAAGGCCGGTGGACCACCTGTCAGGAGTTCGAGACCAGCCTGGCCAACATGGCAAAACCCCATCTCTAATTAAAGTACAAAAATCAGCTGAACGTGGTGGTACACACCTGTAATCCCAACTACTCAGGAGGCTGAGGCAGGAGAATTGCTTGAACCCGGGAGGCAGAGAGTAAGAGCCGACCGAATAAAATAATTAAGTGAAGATAGGCATGGTGGCTCACGCTTGTAATCCCTGCACTTTTGGAGGCCAAGGGCAGGGGTGGTGGATCACCTGAGGTCAGGAGTTCGAGATCAACCTGGTCAACATGGTGAAACCCCATCTCTACCAAAAATACAAAAAAAAATTAGCTGGGCATCATGGTGGGTGCCTGTAGTTCCAGCTACTGGGGAGGCTGAGGCAGGAGAATCGCCTGAACCTGTGAGGCAGAGGTTGCAGTGAGCCGAGATCGCACCACTGCACTCCAGCCTGGGTGATGAAGTATGACTCTGTCTCAAAAAAAAAAGAAAAAAAAAAAAGACCAGGGAGGCTGTGCAGGTAGGAAATGTCTTTATTATTGGCCTTGATTGAGTCATCATGTAGTGTCTGACATAGATTACGTGTCCAGAGGATCTGCCTGGCACACGCTAGCTACCCCTGCCCACTGGAGCGGCCCCTCTGGCCCAGACGCCAGGCCTTTGTCCATCATGCCAGGGAAGCCAACCCTACCATCCCACAAGTTCATGCTTGGGGTGCGGAGGGACAAGGCTGTCCCAGGATTGGATCCTCCATCCCTTACCTCCATCCTGGCCAGGGGTTCTGGGGAGGACGAGGCTGAGGCCTGGATGATCAGTCTCTTTTTGGTTTCATGATCATTTAAAAAACAGAAAAGACAAACATTTCACAGTCTTTAAAAAATAGAAGTCTGAGGAGAGAAGCTAGGGTCCTGGGCCCCGGGAGGCCCTTCGAGGCCTCAGCATTCCCTGTCCCTTGAGGTCTGTCTGCAGGCCTGGCCACAGCGCACGTGGCCCCGTCATTGTCACTGGCCTGAGCCATAGGGCCAGTTGAAGGTACTCCCCGACAGCAGCATGTCTCTGATCAGTGTCTCAATGGGCGTCTTCCCCACCAGGCGCATGAAGAACAGCTGGGAGATGAGGGAGGCAGGGACCGCCCGCAGGGCGGGCAGCCGCAGCAGCAGGCGCCCGAAGCGCTGGGGCTGGGACGGGTACTGCGCCCGCACGTACTCGGTGAGGGCCACCTGCGCCTTCTCCTGCAGGCTTTCCACGTGGGCCGGGTCCGAGAGGCCACAGGCATCTAGGGGGACAAAGGCAAGTCAGACAGGGTGGGAGACAGCCAGAGAACACAGGGCCCACAGGGGTGACTAGGGGATACCACTTGCAACTGTGGGTAAGAACAGGGGGCTGGGCGTGATGGCTCACGGCCACAGTCCCACCAATTTGGGAGGCCGAGGCAGGAGCATCATTCAAGACCAGCCTGGCCAACATGGTGAAACTCCATCTCTACTAATAATTAAGAATAATTAGCCCAACATGATAGCATGTGCCTGTAGTCCCAGCTACTCAGAAGGCTAATGGGAGGATCGCTTGAGCCTGGGAGGTGGAAGTTGCAGTGAGCCGAGATAGTGCCACTGCACTCCAGCATGGGCAACAGAGGGAGACCCTGTTTCTAAATAAATAAATAAATAAAATTAGCTCAGTGTGATGGCACGTGCCTATAGTCCCAGCTCCTCAGGAGGCTGAGGTGGAAGGATCTCTTGAGCCCAGGAGTTTGAGGCTACAGCGACCCATGATCATAGCACAACCTGGGCGACAGAGTAATAAGACCCTGTCTCCAAAAAAAAAAAAAGGAGACAGGAAGAGGGTGATGGGACCCTGGGATGGAAATGCGAATATCTAAGGCAGTGTCGATCCTCCAGAGATAGGGAGGTGTTCTCATCTAACCAGTGACACAGTGACACAGGGGTGCAGGCAATGATGTTTCAAGGGTGGCTGGTGCCCAACTGATGCCTTTGGCAGGGAGACAGGTTCTAATTTTTTTTTCTTTTCTTTTTTTGTTTTTTTTTTTTTTGAGATGAAGTCTCGCTCCCAAAGTGCTGGGATTACAGGCGTGAGCTACCGCACCCAGCCTAATTTTCTTCCTTTAAGATGGAGTCTCGGCCGAGGCGGACAGGTCATGAGGTCAGGAGATCGAGACCATCCTGGCTAACACAGTGAAACCCCGTCTCTACTTAAAAATGCAAAAAAAATTAGCCGGGTGTGCTGGCGGGCACCTGTAGTCCCAGCTACTCGGGAGGCTGAGGCAGGAGAACAGCGTGAACCCGGGAGGCGGAGCTTGCAGTGAGCCGAGATCACGCCACTGCACTCCAGCCTGGGCGACTGAGCGAGACTCCATCCCAAAAAAATAAAAAGACGGAGTCTCACACTGTCCCCCAGGTAGAAGTGCAGTGGCACGATCTCACTGCAACCTCCGCCTCTGGGTTCAAGTGATTCTCCTGCCTTAGCCTCACGAGTAGCTGGCATTACAGGCACACTCCACCACACCCAGCTAATTTTTGTATTTTTAGTAGAGACAGGTTTCGCTATGTTGGCCAGGCTGGTCTTGAACTCCTGATCTCAAGCAATCTCCCCACCTCGGTCTCTCAAAGTGCTAGGATTACAGAGCCAGCGGCCCTGGCCAAGGAGACAGGTTCTAAGGAAGCTCACAGGGAAGGTGGGGCTGGGAAGGAAATTTGATGAGGAAGACAGAGCCCAGAAGGGCCTGCGGTGTGAGAGAATGTGGCAGCCTCTAGAGAGACCCAAGACGATGGGAAGCCAAGAAGAATCTTCTGGGAAAACAATAAATAAAGCCATATTTATTGATTTTCGAGACGCAGTCTCACTGTTGCGCAGGCTCGAGTGCAGTGTGGTAATCAGAGCTCACTGGAGCCTGGAACTCCTGGGCTCAAGCGATTCTCCCAACTCTGCTTCCCAAAGTGCTGTGGCTACAGGCCTGAGCCACCTTGCAGGACCAAAACCATTATTTATCAAATGAAAGCCACCTCCCAGAGTAGCCTGGTTCTGGTTCCTAGCCCCAAAGATACCTCTGATGGGATCTAGGGGCTTCCAGTAGGTGAAAGAACTCCCAGGAGACACGCTGGAAAGACCTTTGTCTAAAGGCATGGTGGCACACGCCTGTAATCCTAGCACTTTGGGTGGCTGAGGCAGGACTGCTTGTGCCCAGGAGTTCAAGACCAGCCTGGGCAACATGGTGAGACCATGTCTCTACAGAAAACTTTTAAAACAAAATTAGCCAGGAATGGTGGTGCACGCCTGTGGTCCCAGCTACTCAAGAGGCTGAGGTGGGAGGGACGATTGCTCGAGCCCTGGAGTTCGAGGCTGCAGTGAACCGTGTTCGGACCATAGCCTGAGTGACAGGGTGAGACCTAGTCTCAAAAAATAGAACAAATAAAACAATAAAGTGGAAAAAAAAAAAAGCTGGCTGCACCGCCAGTCGCTGGAATACGATAGGGCTACCACTGCTCATAGGGCTACCACTGCTCGATAGTTGACGGTTACTTAAATTCTGGGGATGCCCCGCCCCTCAATGGGAGGGGCCTCCGAGCCACGCCCCTACCCAGATCCCTGCAACCCTGGCGACCTGCAGGTTGCCCTGGGAGCCCAGGGATCAGGCAGTGGGGTGCCTGAGGGGGCGAGAAACAGGAGGTTAGGACCGTCCCTCCCACGTCCCCCCAACTTTGTGGTATCAGTGCTCACTGAGCGTGAAGAGACCTTTGGTGAGGGAGTAGGGGTCTCAGGGAGCCTGGGAACAGGAAGAGGGGTCTGGGGTCCGGGGTTCAGAGTTCTCCAAGAGTGTTGGAATCACGCAATGGGGGTGTCACTGTGTTACACTGCTTACATCACCCCTCTACGGCCACCCATGAGCGTTCGCTCACGGCGCTTGCAGGGCGCCAGGCCTAGGGAGCGAGCGGGGCGCTATGGGGGCCGGAGTCTGGGTCCAGGCTGCCCTCCTCCTAACCTCCCTTGGGTCCCCCCATCCCGCGGCCCCCTTCGGAGCGTGACTCACCGGGCGTGAAGAGCGCGATGGCCTTGAGGCAGCCGTACTCGGCCGAGTCGACCTGCAGGCGGCCCAGCTTGTCCACCTGCTCCTGGAAGGCCCGCACCTGGTCCATGAAGGCCACGGCGCGCTCGGCGGCCATGGGTGCGGCGTGGAGGCCGGCGGCGGCCAGTAGCGGCGCCGTGTGCAGGGGCAGCGCCGCCTGCGCCGCGTTCAGCACGAAGAGCTCGCTCCAGCTCAGGCGCAGCAGCGCCACCTGGTCGGCCACCGGCAGCTCGGGGAAGAAGGGCGCGTGGCGCGCCCACTCCACGGTGCTGAAGAGCAGCCGCGCCGCCAGCTCGCACACGTTGTCGATGCCCAGCACCGCGCCCGCCGCGCCACCCCCTGCGCCGAAGCGTCCGGCAGCCGCAGGGTAGGGCTCAGCGCGCAGCAGTTGCGCAATCAGTTCGGACACCGGCTGCCCCGGGAAGAGGTCTCCGCCGCCCGCCACCGCCGCCAGCGCCGAGCCCGGGGGGCTGCCCGAGGAGGTGGCCACAGCGCCAGGCAGCGAGTGCGGGATGCGGCCGCGCTGCACCGCTGCGGGAGGCAGGGACAGGAGGGACATGCGGGCGGGAGGGGAGGCGGGGGGGGGTTGGGGGGTGGCCACGGCAGGAAACGAGGGAGGGACAGGAATTAGGGGAGGGGAGGGCGGGGCACAGAAGGCCGGGAGGAGTGGAGATAGGAGATGGGGGAGACAGGAAGGGGAGCAAGGGGTATAGAGAGAGGAGAGGGACAGAAGAGAGGGGAAGGAATGAGGGACCAAGTAGGTGCCCAGAGAGACATGGGGGGCGGGGCAGGTAGGGAAGGACAAGGTAGGAAAAGTAAGGAGAATAACGGGGAAGGGAGACAAAAGTCATCAAGGGGTCACTCAGGCCCTCCCCTCCAAAGCCCCCAGGCCCAGCCTTTCCCAGAACGCCCAACCCCACCCCATGGGCACCAGGCTGGTTAAAGTCAGGGTCCAGGAGCCCCTGTCCAGGTCCAGCCACCACTCCCCACCCCCAGCTCCTGGGGACGAGGAGCATCTAATAAACCTTTTGGAGCCTCCATCTGTTAGTCATGGGGTTCCCAGAGCTGAGGATGGGCCAAGGAGGACTTGGGGACCCTGGCCAGCCTGGTCCCCAAAGCAAGAAATCAATACCCACCCAGCACTAGCTCTCTCCTATGGAGTGGGGATCATTTCTCTACCTTCCATCCCCTCCCCACCAGATGATGACCCCTGAGGGCCGGTCTGGGTCCCTGCAGAGGCCACAATGCAGGGAAGGGTTGGGGGGGACCCACAGTAGGGAGGGGTCCTGGGGGGGCTGCAGTAGGTCCTCAGTAAACATTAGTCGCCATCAGTAGTCTTGCTTATGAGGTGGGGAGGCCCTGCTGCTAGCTTGGGCACATGTCTGCAGTGAGCAGGTGGGTGAGAAAAGGGAAACTGAGGCACAAAGAGGCAGAGGGTTGGCCACGTGCCTGCCTGGCTTGTGCTGCGGTGGGCAGGGTGGCAGGGCAGACTGGGCTGGTTGCCAGCAGACTAATTAATGAGCTTTAATGAGTTGGCATGCCCCATCTCATCACCTCCGTGAACTCCAGGTCAACTCTGCATAGAGCGAACACCAGAGGGGAATGCGGGCAGAATCTGGGGGCGAACAGCGCTGAGCGGAGAAGCCGGGACCTGGGTTGAAGCCCGCTCCAAGGGGTCCCTGAGTCTAAGTCAACTCTCAAATGAGGACAGGCGGATGAGGCCCAAAAGTGGTTCCCCTCCTCCAGGGAGCTTCTTCCCCCTTTGCTCACTGGCTTGTGAGCAACCACCACTCCCTCACTCGGCCACATTCCCACCCCAGGGCCTATGGACTTTTTCTTTTTCTTTTTTCCCTCCCTCTCGCTCTCCCTTCCTTCTTTCCTTTCCTTTATTCCTCTCTCTTTGAGATGGAGTTCTGCTTTGTCACCAGGCTGGAGTGCAGTGGCATGATCTCGGCTCACTGCAGCCTCCAACTCCCGGGTTCAAGTGATTCTCCTGCCTCAGCCTCCCGAGTAGCTGGGATTACAGGCACCTGCCACCACGCCCAGCTAATTTTTGTATTTTTAGTAGAGACAGGGTTTCACCATATTGGCCAGGATGGTCTCAATCTCCTGACCTCGTGATACACCTGCCTCGGCCTCCCAAAGTGCAGGGATTACAGGCATGAGCCACCGCGCCCAGCTGGCCTTTGCACTTTCTGTTCACTCCTCCCCAAACCACTCTCCAGCTCTTCAGCCCAGACTGTGGAGGTTCAAATCCCAATCACAACTCTGTTGCTCTCTGACAAATAGCCTCACCAATCTGTGTGCCTTAGTTTCCTCATCTGTAAAATGCAGACAGTGGCTCCCATTTGCAAGCCCAGCACTTTGGGAGGCTGAGGTTTGAGCCCAGGAGTTCAAGACCAGCCTGGGCAACATAGTGAGACCCCATCTCTACAACAAATTAAGAAATTAGCCGAGCATGGTAGCGATCGCCTATAATCTCAGCCACTCAGGAGGCTGAGGTGTACAGATCTGGAAAAAGTGCACTCCAGGCAGAGGGAACAGCACGTGCAAAGGCCCCGACGCAGGACTGTGCTTAAAGCATGAGCTGTCATCATACATATTTCCACCCGAGGCTTTTAGAGACTTCTGGCGAGGCTGTTTGCTCTGAGGACATGACTTGAGATATATGAGAATTTTAGGTAAAACAGATAAGTAGAGGCAAAATCCATGTTGTGGGGGCAGGGATAAGAAAGTTACCCCCAAACTTAAAAGGGCCACAGGGAGGGATCAGTTTTAAAAGAAAGCTCCTCAGCTGTCTCTCTCAGCTTCTCCCACCAAGGCCTAGACAAAAAACAACAGCTTTAGGCCAAGTATGGTGGTTCATTCCTGTAATCCCAGTAGTTTGGGAGGCGAAGGTGGGAGGATCACTTAAAGCCAGGAGTTCAAGACCAGCCTGGGCCACAGAGTGGGACCCTGTCTCTAGAAAATAAATTTAAAAAGCAGCCAGGTGGGGTGGCTCATGCCTATAATCCGAGCACTTTGGGAGGCTGAGGCAAGCGGATCACCTGGGGTCAGGAGTTGGGAGACTTCAGCCTGGCCAACATGGTGAAACCCCATCTCTATTTATTTATTTATTTATTTATATTTTTTATTTTTGAGACAGAGTCTCGCTCTGTCGCCCAGGCTGGAGTGCAGTGGCGTGATCTCGGCTCACTGCAAGCTCCGCCTCCTGGGTTCATGCCATTCTCCTGCCTCAGCCTCCCGAGTAGCTGGGACTACAGGCGCCTGCCACCATGCCCCGCTAATTTTTTTGTATTTTTAGTAGAGACAGGGTTTCACTGTGTTAGCCAGGATGGTCTCGATCTCCTGACCTCATGATCCGCCCGCCTTGGCCTCCCAAAGTGTTGGGATTACAGGATTGAGCCAACGCACCCGGCCAACCCCATCTCTATTAAAACTACAAAAATTAGGCCGGGCGCAGTGGTTCATGCCTGTAATCCCAACACTTTGGGAGGCCGAGGCGGGTGGATCACGAGATCAGGAGATCGAGACCATCCTTGCCAACATAGTGAAACTCCATCTCTATTAAAAATACAAAAATTGGGCCGGGCGCAGTGGCTCACACCTGTAATCCCAGCACTTTGGGAGGCCGAGGCAGGCAGATTACGAGGTCAGGAGATCGAGACCATCCTGGCTAACATGGTGGAACCCCCTATCTACTAAAAAATACAAAAAACTAGCCGGGCGAGGTGGCGAGCGCCTGTAGTCCCAGCTACTCGGGAGGCTGAGGCAGGAGAATGGCGTGAACCGGGAGGCGGAGCTTGCAGTGAGCCGAGATCGCGCCACTGCACTCCAGCCTAGGCGACAGAGTGAGACTCCGTCTCAAAAAAAAAAAAATAATACAAAAATCAGCCGGGCATGGTGGTGTATCCCTGTAATTCCAGCTACTGAGGAGGCTGAGGCAGGAGAATCGCTTGAACCAGGGAGTCGGAGGTTGCAGTGAGCCGAGATCCGGCCACAGCACTCCAGCCTGGCAACAGAGCAAGACTCTGTCTCAAAAACAAAACAAAACAAAATACAAAAATTAGCTGGACGTGTTGGCCCGTTATCTGTAGTCCCAGATACTTAGGAGGCAGAGGCAGGACAATGACTTGAACCCAGGAGGCGGAGGCTGCAGTGAACTGAAATCACACCACCAGCCTGGAAGATGGAACGAGACTCCATCTCAAAATAAAATAAATAAAATAAAATAAAATAAAATAAAATAAAATATAAAATAATGAAAACAAAACTTCAAAGCAAGAGAGGCTCAGGTTAGACACCAGAAAGAACTGCCAGCCTGGCCCACGACACAGTCCCCAGAGGAACCTGAAACCCAGCACAGGAGATCTCATCCAATAGGCTAGATTCTTTTTTTTTTTTTTTTGAGACGGAGTCTCACTGTCGCCCAGGCTGGAGTGCAGTGGCGTGATGTCGGCTCACTGCAAGCTCCGCCTCCCAGGTTCACGCCATTCTCCTGCCTCAGCCTCCCGAGTAGCTGGGACTACAGGTGCCTGCCACCACGCCCGGCTAATTTTTTATATTTTTAGTAGAGACGGGGTTTCACCATGTTAGCCAGGATGGTCTCGATCTCCTGACCTCGTGATCCGCCCTCCTCGGCCTCCCAAAGTGCTGGGATTACAGGCGTGAGCCACCAATAGGCTAGATTCTATTCCTGAACCCCAGAAATCCATGTGGAAATCTCTGGGTTCTACTTGAATTCTAAGGGGGTTTGGCAGAGTTCTAGGCCCACTGGCCCAGAATACGCCCATCCACCCAGGTTCCCTGAGCAGAGACAGCTGGGCCTCATTCTTGCTCCCAGTGCCCTGGGTCAGGAGAAAGGGTAAGCTGCCCTTTGCCTTAATCAGGCAGAGTTCCTGCCTTGGGCAAACAAAAAGCATGGGTGAAGGGTGGAGGGGAAGCAAATCAAATAAAAAAACACATACACACACACACACATCCTTGTTCAGAAAGCAGTGGCCACGCCAGCAGACAAGAGGTCACCAAGGTGTCAGGGCCAGGGAACTGGCCTCTGAGACCGGAGTCGGGGGTAATTGGGGAGGGGAGCTCCTGCAAGAGAATGGGGCTGGGGAAAGTCCCTTGTGGGGCGTCCCTGGCCTCTTCAGCTCCACGGCAGCAACCAGGGGGCCAGGGATCCTAATTGGATTCCTCCAGCCTAGGGCCAGACCATAGCCCACTGGATCAAGGGATCAGTGGTAATGAGGTTAGCAGGCGCTGGGCCCCACCCCCTGAGGCACCCAGACCCCTGTGAAAGGGAGGGAAAAAGGGAGGAAGAAGCTGTTTGTTCACCCAGCCCTAGCTGCTGTGATCGTCCCCAGTGTGTCCCCAGCACGTACTCACCCTCCTTCCTCATGCCCACCCGGAAGCACTTCTTGAGACGGCAGTACTGGCACTGGTTCCGGTGGTGCTGGTCGATCTGGCAGTCACGGTTGGACCTGGGGGCACACAGAGGCCAGGGCTCCCTGAGACCCCCACGTCCTCCTCCCCCAACCAGCCTATGAGCTGCCTTTGGAGGCTGCCCCTCAGAAATACGAGTAGGGGCCCTCTAGACTGGGGAGGTAGCCTCGAACGGGTACAGGAGCTCAGCCTGCAGGTCTGCAAAGCAGACAGGATAACCTGGATGGGTGGTGATGGATGAAGCGGAATCTGTGGAAAAGCAGATGAGCACCCCAGGGAGGGCACATTGGCACTGGGTTTTGAAGGATGAATAGGAGTTCTCCAGGTGACTGGAGGGGTGATCCCAGAGACAGAGTATAGCCAGAGCAAAAGGGCTGAAATACACAAATATGAAGGCCTAAAGGGTTTCATTTTATTTGGTCACTGTCAGGCTGAGCAGGGTCATTGTCCCCAAAATGATGTGAAGGCAGAGAGGACATGGTCAGAAAGCTAGGCTTTGTGAGTTAACTAGGGGTCAGGCCAGAGGCTAGTGGTCTGTGGGGCCCCTGCATTATCACCCGCACAAAGCCCACACCAATGAATGAGTAAGTAAACAAAGTCACTCGGGTCCTCCGCCCTGAAGGTCCCACTCCTGTGCTCTTCTGGGAGGACCACCCAACCCCTATGAAAGCTTGAGATTCTCCTGGTCAGCCCTCAGTGAATACCATCGCCTCTTGCAGCGATGAGACAGGTGGCCCCACCCTGAGAGAAGGTGAGCTCCCCATCCTGGGTCAGCCCCAGGCAGGAAGGTCCAGGCCTTATTCTTCAAATGTCCCCAGAACCTTCTCCCCTTGGCCCATGCCCTTGGACTCCCCTGGTCTCTTGCCACCAGGAGCTGGGGGCTCTCCAAGGCCTGGGCCTGGCGCGACTACCTGTGGGGTCCCAGCTGGACACCCAGGGGATACGCAGAGACATTCACAGAGTGGAACCATCACTTAAGGGAATTAAATAGATGCATCTCTGTGGTGGCTCACGCCTGTAATCCCAGCACTTTGGGAGGCGGAGGAGGGTGGATCACCTGAAGTCAGTTCAAGAACAGCCTGGCCAACATGGTGAAACCCCATCTCTACTAAAAATACAAAAACGAGCTGGGCGTGGTGGCGCATGCCTGTAATCCCAGCTACTTGGGAGGCTGAGGAAGGAGAATCGCTTGAACTGGGTAGGTGGAGGTTGCAGTGAGCCAAGATTGACCCACTGCATTCCAGCCTGGGCGACAGAGTGAGACTCTGCCTCAAAAAAAAGAAAAAAGAAAAAAAAAAAAAAAAAAGGCTGGGTGCGGTGGCTCATGCCTGTAATCCTGGCACTTTGGGAGGCCGAGGCAGGCGGATCACCTGAGGTTGGGAGTTCAAGACCAGCCTGAACAACATAGAGAAAACCCGTCTCTACTAAAAATACAAAATTAGCCAGGCGTGGTGGCACATGCCTGTAATTCCAGCTATTTGGGAGGCTGAGGCAGGAGAACCGCTTGAACCCAGGAGGCAGAGGTTGCAGTGAGCCGAAATCGCACCACTGCACTCCAGCATGGGCAACAAGAGTGAAACTCCCTCTCAAAAGCAAAACAAAAACCAGATGAATCTCAGCTGCAGACACACAGCCCCACCCCTCAGGTGGCGACTGCCCCACTGAGCCTTGGTTTCCTCATCTGAAAATGGGAGGCCAGATACCGCCCTATATGGGATGGACTGGGTCAGAGGGGTTCACGGAGGACAGTGTCAAGACCCAGACCCCAGGCGGGGAACCCAACTTAGGAAAGCTGAGGCTCTGTGCCCATCTCCCCAACACCCCCATCCTCCCCTACACCCCCACCACTGCCTGGGTCCCGCAGCACCAGCCGCTGAGCCCCTGGGAAGAGGCCCCACTAGGGCAGAGGGAGCTCAGGCAGAACCAGAACAAAGCCCAGCCGCGGGATGGTGGGAGGATCCAGGGCAGCCGGGTGGAAACAGCCTGGCCTGGGGCGGCCCTGCAGGCAGGGAGAGGCCCGGCTCAGGGGCCCCTGACCTCAGGGGAGGCCCTGAACCTTCTGTATCAACTTCTCCAGCTGTAGAATTTGGACAGATCCGTCCCTCCAAGGAGGAAAGCAGTTAAGTTCTTCCTGTTATCCCACCTAAAGAGTGCATGCTTTTTTGCCCAACCCCGTGGCCCAACTCAGCTTCCTCCCTGAGCTTCTGGCCTCCAGTCCAATTTGATCAGAGCCCTCCCCTGCTCACACACCCTCCATGGCTCCCCATCACCCTCAGCCAGCATTTCAGGCCCACCTAGCTATGACTTCTCCCATGGCTGCGCGGTCCCCTCTTACAGCACAGCTCCCCCAGTCTGCCACTAAATGTTTTGTCTGGGCCACACACTGGCATGCTCCTGTGGCCTTTCTTCCACCTGCCAACTCCATGCTTCAAGGTTCATGTCCCCTAGCCTCCTCCAGGCAGAGCCTCTGCTGTCTCCCTGGGACCCCAGATCCCACAGGCTTGGGGCATCTGTCTCATTGTGTCTCCTCCAGACTGGAGGTTTCTCAGGAGCTAGACTTGGAGCTGGGGTCTCTCTGGAGGGGCTGGCATCAAACCACCCAGGCTGGGCCCCAGCGAGACCCTGCTAAATCCATTTGAAGCTCAGAATGGAATGGTAACTTCACCAGGTCACACAACTCACATAGCACAAACCTGCCACCAAGCAAGGGCCCCCCAATCCCCGCGGAAACTGGTGCTCCCTGACCCCACCCTCAGGAAGTCCCTGGGACCCCAAAACTGCCTGAGCCCCCTCCCTTCCCCTCCCTAAAGACATGACGGGAGAGAAGGCGGTTTTCCAGCAGCAAGAATGAGGCCAAAGTCTAGTGGCCCAGTTTGTGCTGGAGGAGGGAGCAAGGCAGCTCCACCACACATGGTCACACCAGGCCAGCCCTGACCCGGGACCTGGGGTCAAACTCCACCCTCGGGTACCTGAGGCCCTATTTGATGGCCTCAGCCAACAAGCCTTCCATTAGCCGTTCTCCCTGGGGGCACCCCGATCCGAACTCAGCGGTCCCCTACCTGGTCCCACAGTTCCCCCCTGGAAAGCCCCAACTCGGGCAGGGTCCCTCCATGTCCAACGCAAAGCAGGCACCAGGACCTCTTTCTGGGCCTTTGGGCCTCTGTTTTGTGCAGCTGGGAAATGAGACCGTCTAGACCGGCTCTACAGACACCCTGTATGTTCCTGGGGTGCAGAGTAGGGGCTTATAAACGGACAGATCGGATGCTTGCCCGGGAACGGTGAGAAAAGAACTCCTGGGCTGGACAACCCCGATCGCTTTCCCTGGGGACCTTCCGCCAGAACAGCTAGAAAGGCCACGCCCTGCCAGAAAGGTCTCCGACCTGGGACAGCCCAGCGATCCTGCTCAGAAACGTTTCACTCCCTGCCCGTCTCAGAGACACCCAAAGTTTAAGGGATTTTTCCAGGAGCCCCAGGTCTGCACCCACCCCTGGGGGAGGGGGACGTTTCAGTCAATTCCGGTGGCCCTGCCGGCCTTCCAGTGGCGATTTCCGGTGACCCAAGGCTCAGAGTGAGCCCAGAGGGGTTCCCCGGGATGGGCAAGGCCAACTCCCACCCCCACCCCCACGCTGGGCCCCTCACTCGAAGAAGACCGCCCCGTGCCACCCCAGCCTCCTTCCGTCTGCCGCCTCCGTAGCCACAGCGACTTTGGAAGTGATATTTGACCCCAAGGGCGCGCCGTATCGATCCGCGCGGCCGCAGACAATGGCCCCTGGACGCTGCGAGCTCCACGGTCCAAGTTCCACGTTCGATTCCCTCGAGGGCATCCCGCGCGCTGGGATCCCCGAGAACGGGTGCCCTGGAGTTGGGCTGCCACCCCTGACAGCACCCCTACCCCCACCCCAGCGCGGAGATGACCCCTCCCCAGAGAAAAGGAGGGGGGAAGGAGAAGCAAGTAACTGGGGCAAAAGCCTCCAGGGACCACCTGATGGGGGGAAGCCTGCAATGATGCAGCGCCGACTGTATACACAATCCCAGCCATGGAATACGGGAGGCGGGTGCTGTGCCCCTATCTCAGAGGGGGCAGTGGAGGCCCAGGGAAGGTCAGAGCCAGGCCCAAGGTGACCGAGCAGGTCAGAGGCCCGCCCCAGGCCGGGGCGGGGTGCACGGCGGCGGCGCGCGGATGGGGGGGCTCACCGGCAGGTGTAGCTGAGGTTGCGGCGGATGCTCCGCTTGAAAAAGCTCTTGCAGCCCTCGCAGGTGAAGACACCGTAATGCTTGCCGCTCGACTTGTCCCCGCACACCACGCAGTCCACCTGCAGCCCCGGCCGCTCCTCGTCGCCCGGCTCGGCGTCGCTGGCGGCACCGGGGGGGGAGGCCGAGTCGTCCTCGGCCGCGCGCGGGTAGCCGCCCGCCTTGTCCACGCCGTTCGTGTCGCCGCCGGGGCCGCCCCAGCCGCCGGTCACCATGGCCATAGCCCCAGGGCAGCGGGGCCGGGGCGCCCCCTCCGCGCTCTTCCCTCCGGGCACCCCTCTCGGCCCGGGGGACCCTACGCTGCGCGCATCCGGCCCCGGCGCGCGGGGGACACAGGCTGCACCCCCCAAAAAAGTTTTGCAGCAACTTCCTGCGGCCGGTCCGCGCGCCCGGGCGGAACTGGTCGGGCCGGTTCCAGGCCAACTTTCCCACGCGTGCGCGGGGCCGGGCCCTGGGCCGGGAGGGGCGCGCTAGAGGCGCGGGCCGGGGGCCCAAAGGACTCGCGTCCCGCCGCCCTGGGGCCCCGGCGGGGGCGCGCGGGCCATGGCCTGGCCCGAGCCGCGCAGGGGGCGTCCTCTGGTCTGGCCGCCGCTCGCCCGGGGGCTGCGGCCAACTCAGCGGGCCGCCATCCGAGCGCAGGAGGCCGGGGGGAAAGTTTGGCCGCAAGTTGCGCGGCCGCCCGTGACGGGGGGGGAGGGGCGGCGGGTGCGCGCCGGGGCCGGTCGCCGCGCCCCCTGGGTCCCCCGGCGGCCGCGGCTGCCGCTCCGGGCCTGCAGGGCCGCTGGGCCGGCGCCTCTGGAGCTGCCGCCCCCGCTGCGGCCGCTCCCGCCTGGCCTGGGCCTGCGCCTGAGCCCGAGCCTCGCTCTCGCCGCCGCCACCGCCGCCGACCCCGCGCGCCGGCCTCGCGCTGCGGCCGGTTTGACACACAGCGTTCCATTCGCGGGGCGGGCGGGGGGCGGGGGCGGGGGCAGGGGCGCGCGCCGCGGGCTGGGGGCGGGCGCTCGTTGCCCCGGCGACGGCCGCCCTTATAAGGGCATGGGTGGCCGCGCGCGGCGCCGGGCGAACGGGCCGGCGGGAGGGACGGGGGCCGAGCGCGGGGCCGCGGGGCCTGACCCTCCCCCGCCTCCCTCTGCCCCTCACCCCCGCCCTCGCCCTCGCCCGGCTCCAGCCTTAACCCCTGCCGGGCCGCGGCGGGAGCCTGAACCGCGCCTGCCCTCTGCCCTTCCTCGAGCCTCACCAAGATGTCTCTCCAAGGCCCTCCCCTCCACCTTTGGCCTTGGACGTTGGGTCGCTCGATCACCCTCGAGGCGCCCCTCGGAACCTCCCCCCACCCCACCGTTCCCGGCAAAGCAATGATGGGGGGCCAGTGGCACCCGGGGGGGGCACGCCCCTGCGCAAGACACACGCGCGCAGGAGACACACACGCGCGCACACACAAACACACACATCCTAGATTGTGTTTGCTTCCTCTTCCAGAAAGTCGCCGCGTCTGCCCCCCACCCCACCCCACCCTTTCTCTGCTCGGGTTAACACCTGGTGCTCGGAATCTCCAGGGGGAAGGGATGTTGTGGTCTGAGACCGGCTGGCCGGGGCCGCGAGGTCAGGGGGCCCCTCTGCAGAATTTCTGGCCTCCGGGGGCAGGGCGCCCACCCGCCCCGCGCGACTGGAGGCGACAGGCATGCCCACCACCCCTGCCGGGGGCCTGCCCCTTTTCCCTTTTAATTTCCTTTTCTTTCTGTGCTTCGCAGAAAGGGCTTGGCCTGGCGGCCGGCTGGACTGCAGATGTCTCTTACAGGCGCCCTGGAGCCTCGCAGCTGCCGCCACCTCCAATTCACCCCATCCCCCAGAACCGGGGCTGGGGCCCGCCTGACCAGCATTTATTAAACACCCTTTGTATGCGAAGTCCGGGCTGGCGAGCTGGAAAAGCCCGAGCCTCTGGCTCTGGGCAGGTTAACCTTTAACCGGCTGGAAAAGCTCTTCCCGGAGTGACTTTTCACCTCGGAGTCTTGCGGCCCCAGCCACCCAGACTGTGGTCCCACCCCGCCCTGAGCCCAGAGGTGGACACCAGAGCATGCAGCTGGGCCTCTGAGAGCTCCGGCCAGGACTGTGCCCTCTGCGCACCTCCTCCTCTGCCTCCCAGAGCCCTGATGAGACTTGAAGAATTGCTCTCCCTAGAGTAGGGGGAAAGATGCTTAGAGATCTCCCAACACTTAAAAAGAACACTTAAAAAGGTTCTGGGAGAGCCATGCACACCCAGCCCTGGGCCTCTCGACCTGTTCCAGGGACGTTCTGGCTCCCTGCAAGGTGGAGGAGGAGGCGTTAGTGAATACAGAAAGCAGGAAGGACTAGGATTAGACATGAGCAAGGACTTCCCGTGGGTCTAGAGTCGGGTTCTGCCCACAGCCTGATGTAATCCCTGCTGGGAGAGAGGAAGGCGTGGGTGGAAGGGAAGACCCTTTGGTTCTGAGGCTGCATGGGAATGTGACTGGTAATTTGTGAGGACAGGGATCCTAGGCCCCTTGCCTGGACCTGCTAGGATCTTTGGTGGGGAACACTGGGGTGGAGGTCTCACCGAAGGGATTGAAAAGAGACTTAGATGGGAGACAGACAGGCGCTGTGGCTCACGCCTGTAATCCCAGCACTTTGGGAGGCCGAATCAGGAGGATCTCTTGAGGCCAGGAGTTCAAGACCAGCTGGGGCAATAAAGTGAGACCTGTTTTGAGCCCAGGTGTTCAAGGCTGCAGTGGGTTATAATCACGTCACTCCACTCCAGCCTGAGCAAGACCCTGTCTCAAAAAAAAAAAAAGAAGAAGAAGAAGAAGAAGAGGGAGAGAAGATTCAGGGAATGGGGGGATTGTGAAGGGGAGGGAGCAGAGAACTAGGTTTGAGGGAGACAAGTCTTGCAAGGGGGCTGAGGGCTGGGTGGGAGACGGGGTAAGAAAGACCACCGTGCAGATCCCAGAAACTCTAGTAGTACCAGTCCCAAAGGCTGCCCCACCCCCTCACAGTAGCCTGGCCACCCCTGTGCCCCCTGGGACCCGCCTGGGGGTGGATCGAGGTTCTACTCCGCCTCCCTGACCCTTGCCCGCGGCCCCGCGGTAACATTTGACCTTGCAGCGGCCGCAAACTGGGGACAAAGGGGCCTAGGCCCATCTGCCGAGGGAGCACCGATGGGAATGGCCAGATCCTGCTGGGGCAGCCTGGGAACCTATCCCCACCCCCCACCCCCCGCCGCCACATGTGACCTTGGCTCCCTTTGCCCCTCCACAGGCAACCACCTGGCGGGACCAAGAACACGGGTAGGTCTTAGACTCTGGGGGTCGGCGGGATACAGAGAAGAAATTCAGCTTCTCTGCCCCGCCCCAAAACGAGCAAGGTGGTCTGCCTCTGTTTCCCTGCTTTTTTCAAAGTTGGCCCAAGTCCAGGAACAGCGTGTAGGTCGGAAGGTCACTAGCCCCAGACCTCGCTGGAGAGGACTGTGCTCCCTACCATACTTCTTGTTCTGTTTCTGGGGTCAGGTTGACTGGATTCGAGTCCAGGCCGCTGACTGGCGCTGACCTCAGGCTGGCGTGGTGCTGCCCTGGGAGAGGCGGTGAACACACCTGCACAGGTGAGGCGTGGAGCACCCGCCCCCCAAGGCTGGGAATGAAAACCTTTCTAATCCCCGTCTTGGGTTTCAGCTGCCGCCCTGAAGGGGGACAGCTGGCCACTAATCCAAGCCTGGCTGGGTCATTCCAAGCTCCCCTTTCCCGGACTCAGCTAGTCCTGGTGTGGAGGGGCGGGGAGATGTGGCTTATGCAAATGACGTGCTAATCCATTGCCTGCTATTAACCTGACACTTCCCACAGCTCCTGGGCCCCCAGGAGAAAGCTGGAACTGGCCCCCATTGGCATTCGTTCTGAGTTTCTCTTGAAGTACAATGCCACCTGAGTCCCAGACTGTTACCTTTGCTATGCCTGTCCCCCACCCAGAAACCCTTTACCTTATTTTATTTATTTATTTTTGAAACAGACTCTCCTATTTTGCCTAAGCTGGTCTTAAACAAACCCCTGGGCTCAAGCAGTCCTCCTGCCTCGGCCTCCTGAGACACTGGGATTACAGGCAAGTTCGACTACATGGAGTCCAGAAACCCTTGACCTTAGCTTTGAGTTAGTAGCAACTCGTCATCCACACCCTGAATCTGAACCATTCCAGCTTCAGTCTCCCCTCTGAAATATAGGCATCCTCCTTTTTGTTTTGTTTTGTGTTTTATTTATTTATTTATTTAGAGACAGAGTTTTGCTCTTGTTGCCCAGGCTGAAAAGTATTGGCGCTATCTCAGTTCACTGCAACCCCCGCCTCTCAGGTTCAAGCAATTATCCTGCCTCAGCCTCCCGAGTAGCTGGGACTACAGGCGTGCGCCACCACACTCAGCTAATTTTTGTATTTTTAGTAGAGACGGCAATTTCACCATGTTGGCCAAGCTGGTCTCAAACTCCTGACCTCAGGTGATCCTCCCTGCCTCGACCTCCCAAAGTGCTGGGATTACAGGCGTGAGCCACCGCATCTGGCCTGTTTTTGTTACTGTTGTTTGAGACGGAGTCTTGCTCTGTCACCAGGCTGGAGTGCAGTGGCGCAACCTTGGCTCACTGCAACCTCTGACTCCCTGGTTCAAGTGATTCTCCTGCCCCAGCCTCCCGAGTAGCTGGGATTACAGGCATGCACCACCACACCCAGCTAATTTTTGTATTTTTAGTACAGATAGGGTTTAACTATGTTGGACTTTATCTTTTGACCTTATGATCCACCCGCCTTCACCCGCCTTGGCCTCCCAAAATGCTGGGATTACAGGCATGAGCCACTGTGCCTGGCCCTGTATTTTTTTGAGACGGAGTCTCACTCTGTCGCCCAGGCTGGAGTGCAGTGGCACAATCTCGGCTCACTGCAAGCTCTGCTTCCCGGGTTCATGCCATTCTCCTGCCTCAGCCTCCTGAGTAGCTGGGACTACAGGTGCCCGCCTCCACGCCCGACTACTTTTGTGTATTTTTAGTAGAGACGGGGTTTCACCGTGTTAGCCAGGATGGTCTCCATCTCCTGACCTCATGATCTGCCCACCTCGGCCTCCCAAAGTGCTGGAATTACAGGTGTGAGCCACCGCGTCCGGCCTGTTTTGTTTTTTTGAGACAAGGTCCTATTCTGTCACCCAGACTGGAGTGCAGTGGCGTGATCTCAGCTCACTGCAATGTCTGCCTCCCAGGTTCAAGCAATTATCCTGCCTCAGCCTCCTGAGTAGCTGGGACTACAGGCATGCACCACCACACCCAGCTAATTTTTGTATTTTTAGTAGAGACGGGGGTTTTGCCATGTTGGCCAAGCTGGTCTCAAACTCCTGACCTCAGGTGATCCTCCCCGCCTCAGCCTCCCAAAGTGCTGGGATTACAGGCATGAGTCACCACACCCAGCCTGTTTTGTTTTTTTGAGACAGGGTCCTACTCTGTCACCCAGACTGGAGTGCAGTGGCATGATCTCAGCTCACTGCAACCTCTGCTTCTCAAGCTGAAGTGATCCTCCCACTTTAGCCTCCTAGATAGCTTTATAGGCACATGCCACCATGCCTGGCTGATTTTTGTATTTTTTTGTAGATTTGGGGTTTTACCACGTTGTCCAGGCTAGTCTTGAACTCCCGGGCTCAAGTGATCCACCCACCGTGGCCTCCCAAAGCGCTGGGATTACAGGCGTGCACCACTGCGCCCGGCCCCCTTCAGGAAAATCTGCCAGCCAAACCCAGCATCTCCTTGGGAAGGGGCTGCCAGGAAAAGCTCTGTCCAGTCCCGATGAATCCCTCCCTGGGCTTCGGGAGACAGGCCAGTTGGAACTTCAGCTGTGGCTATGCAACCTCACAGACCTCCAAAATGCGTCAGTCCCAGGGACCTGGTCCCACAGCCCAGGTTGCTTCTGGCCTGACCCCACTGATGTGAAGTTCACATTCCACTTGGTGCCAGGCCAAAGACACCCAAGTCTTTCTGCATTGCGTGGCCACACCCATCAGGCCCTGGACACCCATGTGCACCAGCTTCCCTCATGCCAAATGTGCCCCAACACGCCAAATCATGCAACATGACATGGTGTCACTCCAGGATAGTTTATGACATGCCACAGCAGTCTAGCATGTCCAGACATGGCTGGGCAAGGGGCCTACAGAACAGTATCCCCAAGCTGGGGAGGCGGGAGGGGCGGCCTGGGCTTCCCCAGGGCCCTTGCAGTGGCTTCGAGCACCGCCACCTCCTCGGCCTGCTGAGCCTCCATGAGTGCCATCTGCTGCTCCAACTTCCGGCATTGCTCTTCCTGCTTCCGGTGGGCTCCTCGGAAGGCCAGGACCAGGGCGCTGGAAGGGGTGGGTGGCTGGGTCAGGAAATAGTCCCCGACTCCACCCAAGGCAGGGGCCATGTACTCCCACTCCCAGAATGGGGGCTTTTTCGCATTAGGTCTCCCAGGGTCCCAGCTAACTGGTCTTTTTGTTGTTGTTGTTGTTTGAGACAGAATTTCGCTCTTGTCGTCCAGGCTGGAGTGCAATGGTAAGATCTCCCCTCACTACAACCTCTGCCTCCTGGGTTCAAGCAGTTCTCCTGCCTCAGCCTCCCAAGTAGCTGGGATTACAGGTACCCGCCACCATGCCCAGCTAATTTTTTTTTTTTTTTTTTTGAGATGGAGTCTTGCTCTGTCACCCAGGCTGGAGTGCAGTGGCCGGATCTCAGCTCACTGCAAGCTCCACCTCCCGGGTTTACGCCATTCTCCTGCCTCAGCCTCTCGAGTAGCTGGGACTACAGGCGCCCGCCACCTCACCTGGCTAGTTTTTTGTATTTTTTTAGTAGAGACGGGGTTTCACCGTGTTAGCCAGGATGGTCTCGATCTCCTGACCTCGTGATCCGCCCATCTCGGCCTCCCAAAGTGCTGGGATTACAGGCTTGAGCCACCGCGCCAGGCCTATTTTTTTGTATTTTTTAATAGAGACTGGGTTTCACTATGTTGCCTAGGCTGGTCTTGAACTCCTGACCTCAGGTGATCCGCCTGCCTCGGCCTCCCAAAGTGCTGGGATTACAAGTGTGAGCCACTGTGCCCAGCCTGTTTTTTCTTGTTGTTGTTTTTTGAGACGGAGTTTTGCTCTTGTTGCCCAGGCTGGAGTGCAGTGGACCGATCTTGGCTCACTGCAACCTCTGCCTCCCAGGTTTAAGCGATTCTCCCGCTTCAGCCTACTGAGTAGCTGGGATTATAGGCACGCGCCACCATGCCTGGCTAATTTTGTATTTTTAGTAGAGATGGGGTTTCTCCATGTTGGTCAGGCTGGTCTCGAACTCCCGGCCTCAGGTGATCTGCCCGCCTTGGCCTCCCAAAGTGCTGGGATTTCAGGCATGAGCCCACTGTGCCTGGCCCAGCCTGTTGTTTCTTTTTTTGAGACAGAGTCTCGCTCTGTCGCTCAAGCTGGAGTGCAGTGGTGTGATCTCTGCTCACCGCAACCTCCACCTCCTGGGTTTAAGCAATTCTCCTGTCTTCCAAGTAGCTGGAATTACAGGCACGTGCCAAGATGCCCAGCTAATTTTTGTACTTTTAGTAGAGATGGGGTTTCACCACGTTGGCCAGGCTGGTCTCAAACTCCTGACCTCAGGTGATCTGCCGGCCTCAGCCTCCCAACATGGGATTACAGGTATGAGCCACCGTGCCTGGCCTTTATTGCCTATTTTGGGACAGCGGGGAAGGCTAAGGCCCAGAGAGAGCCAGGGATACTTCTGAGATCCTGGTGGGGGATGGTGCCAGGGGGATTGGAGGGATGCAGAACAGGGGTCCCACCTGTGGGCTTTGCATAAATCCCTGTTCAGCTCGGCACTCTGAGACCGTCTGGCTCGCCCCTTCTGAGCCACCCGTTCCAGCTCCCTGCGCAGAGACTGCAGCTGCTCCCGCAGGTCCAGCGTCCTGTTGCGAAGGGGAAGAGAGGGGGCTCACAGCCCTAGCCCATCCTATTTCCCACATCTCCTCCTACCCACCTGCCCACAGTATTGTCATGTAAACACACCTGTACACAGGGGTACACCTTAACTTCTGCTGCAGACAACCCCCCTGGGGGCTGTCACATAGTCTGCCCACCCCCACCCAGCCCAGGACCCAGGCACACACCTGGTAAGCGATGCTGCCAGTTCCTGGGCTAACTTCTCTGGGTCCCAGGGCCTGCCCACCTGGCCACCATCAATGCCACTGGTGCCACCAGGGACAGCAGGAAGGCCCTAAGGGAGAGAGAAGACAAGAAAGTGACATTAACCTGGGCCAAGTCCGTGCTTGGCCCTCACTGGACATTGAAGCTACCCAGACAGTGGCAGCTGCTGTGCTCTCAGAGACCCCCGCCTGGTTCCATACCCCAATAAGAGCGAAGTTACACTCTGATAAGGGAAATATCTTATTTAATTAAAAAAAATTTTTTTTTTTTTTTATTGAGACAGAGTCTCACTCTGCCACCCAGGCTGGGGTACAGTGGCACGATCTTGGCTGATAGCAACTTCTGCCTCCCAGGTTCAAGCGATTCTCCTGCCTCAGCCTTCCAAGTAGTTGGCATTACAGACACATGCCACCAGACCTGGCTACTGTTTGTATTTTTAGTAGAGACTTGGTTTCACCATGTTGGCCAGGCTGGTCTCGAACCTCATCTCTAAAAATAAAATTTAGGGGCCAGGTATGGTAGCTCACGCCTGTAATCCCAGAACTTTGGGAGGCCGAGACGGGTGGATCACTTGAAGTCAGGAGTTCAAGACCAGCCTGGCCAACATGGTGAAACCCTGTCTCTACTAAATATACAAAAATTAGCCTGGCATGGTGGCAGACCCCTGTAATCCCAGCTGCTCAGGAAGCTAAGGCAGGAGAATCGCTTGAACTTGGGAGGTGGAGGTTGCAGTGAGCTGAGATCACGCCACTGCACTCCAGCCTGGGCAACAGAGTAAGACTTGGTCTCAAAAAAAAAAAAAAAAAAAAAATTAGCCAGGCATGGTGGTGGGTACCTGTAGTCCCAACTACTTGGGCAGCTGAGGCAGGAGAATCACTTGAAGCTGGGAGGCAGAGGTTGGAGTGAGCTGGGATTGCAGCACTGCACTCCAGCCTGAGCGACACAGTGAGACTGTCTCAAAAAAAAAAAAAAAAAAAAATAGAGATCCACGGGAAGTCCTTGCTCCTGTCTAATCCTTGTTTGAAATAATAATAATATATATTTTTTAAATTAGTCTGGGCGCAGTGGCTCATGCCTGTAATCCCAGAACTTTGGGAGGCCAAGGTGGGCGATCACCTGAGGTCAGGAGTTTGAGAACAGCCTGGCCAACATGGTGAAACCCTGTCGCTACTAAAAATACAAAAATTAGCCAGGCATGGTGGTGCAAGCCTGTAATCCCAGCTACTCGGGAGGCCAAAGCAGGAGAATCGCTTGAACCTGGGAGGCAGAGATTACAGTGAGCCAAGATCACGCCACTGCACGCGGGCCTGGGTGACAGAGCAAGATCTGTTTCAAAAAAAAAAAAAATTAAAGGCCAGGCGCTGTGACTGATGGCTATAATGCTAGTACTTTGGGAGGCTGACGCAGGCAAATCACCTGAGGTCAGGAGTTCGACACCAGCCTGGCCAACATGGTAAAACCCCATCTGTACTAAAAAATACAAAAATTGGCCGGGTGCAGTGGCTCACGCCTATAATCTCAGCACTTTGGGAGGCCGAGGAGGGTGGATCACGAGGTCAGGAGATCGAGGCCATCATGGCTAACACAGTGAAACCCCATCTCTAGTAAAACTACAAAAATATTAGCCGGGCGAGGTGGCAGACGCCTGTAGTCCCAGCTACTCGGGAGGCTGAGGCGGGAGAATGGCGTGAACTCCGGAGGCGGAGGTTGCAGTGAGCCGAGATTGCGCCACTGCACTCCAGCCTGGGCAACAGAGTGACACTCAGTCTCAAAATAAATAAATAAATAAATAAATAAATAAATAAATAAATATTTGGGCACGGTGGCAGACGCCTATAATCCCGGCTACTTGGGAGGCTGAGGCAGGAGAATTGCTTGAACCTGGGAGGCGGAGGCTGCAGTGAGCCAAGACTGCACCATTGCACTCCAGCCTGGGCGACAAGAGCAAAACTCTGTCTCAAAAAATAAATAAATAAAGAGAGATGAGGTCTCGCTCTGTGGTCCAGGCTGGAGTGAAATGACATAATTGTGGCTTGCTGAAGCCTCCAACTCCTGGGTTCAAGTGATCCTCCCACCTCAGCCTCCCCAGTAGCTGGGACCACCGTGCCTGGGTAACTTGATAAGGGAAATATGTAACAGGAAACCTCATCTGAAGTCACTCCAGGAGGGCTTCCTTGAGGAGGTGATGTCTAAGCTAAGATCTACAGGAGATCGAGGACTTTATGACACAAACAGGGAAGTTCCTGGCAGGGACACAGAATGTACAAAGGCTTGGAGGTGGGAGAGATGATTCAAAGAGCTGCATTAAGGACAGGCGCAGCGACTCATGCCTGTAATCTCAGCACTTTGGGAGGCGGAGGCAGGCGAAACATTTGAGGCCAGGAGTTCGAGACCAGCCTGGCCAACATGGTGAAACTACATCTCTACAAAACATACAAAAATTAGCTAGATGTGGTGGTGTGTGTCTGTAATCCCAGCTACTCAGGAGGCTGAGACAGGAGAATCACTTGAACCTGGGAGGCAGAGGTTGCAGTGAGCAGAGATGGCAACATTGCATTCCAGCCGGGGCAACAAGAGCAAACCTCCGTCTCAAAAAAAAAAAAAAGGGGGGGGGGTGCTGTGATTGACAAGGACTATGTTCTCATTAGTAAGCTACTACCCCTGCCAGGTTCAGGCAGGGCGGCTCACCTGATACCACTCTTCCTCGTCCCCGCTGCTGCCACCTCCGCTGCTATGTCCGCCACTGCTGTTTGCCCCACCAGTCCGGAGCTCTGCCCGTTCCCACCGCAGTTGCTCCAGCAGGAGCACGTGAGCTGGACCCAGGGCTCGGAGGGCAGCCTCCCGCAGCTCTAGGCCCCGCTTCTCACGCCGCACCAGCTGCAGCCGAAGCATCAGGTCCGTCAGGGCCTCCTGCAGGACCAAGGAGAGGGGAGAGAATTTCTGCTTCTACGGTCAACTGCAGGGAAACCGAGACCCCAAGAGGCACCCACTGAGGCCTATTCAGACAAAAACAGTGACCTTTGGCTGGGCACGGTGGCTCATGCCTGTAATCCCAGCACTTTGGGAGGCCGAAGTGGGTGGATTACCTGAGGTCAGGAGTTCGAGACCAGCCTGGCCAACATGGCAAAACACCGTCTCCACAGAAAATACAAAAAATAGCCGAGTGTGGTGGTGCACAACTGTAATCTCAGCTACTCAGGAGGCTGAGGCAGGAGAATCACTTGAACCCGGTGGGGGCAGAGGCTGCAGTGAGCCGAGATAGCGCCACAGCACTCCAGCCTGGGTGAGAGCAAGACTCTGTCTCAAAAAAAAAAAAAAAAAAAAAAACCTAGGACCTTCACCATTTTCTTGTGAGGTGGAAATATCTTCCTCCCATAAAAACCACAGCTGTAGAAATGGCATTTCCTAGAGAGCAAGTAGCTTACATAGGTCATATAGCAGTTCTGTCAAAGCTTCTGGAGTTTCTCCAGCTCCAGAACCTCAAGGTTTTCATGCCAAGCTACAAACCCAAGACTGTGTTCTTTGCTCCCACCTCTTCCCATAGGAAGGGGATTTTGGAGAGCCAGATTTGTAGTCTATTGAGAAACTGAACCCCAGAAGACAAACTCCTATTAATCCCTCAAAACCCCAGTTCCAATTCTCCTTCACAATGCCTGCACCCAGCCCAGGAGAATTCTCCTTTGCTCCTTGATCCCCCAACCTCAGTAAAGGATTTTGTCCCACCAAGAAAACTGACAGTGACCACAGCCCATTTGTACCCTTGTGGCCACCAGGTCCTGCTGAATTTGTGTCTTCTCCAGTCGGGGAAGAGCTGGGCCAGCCTGGGTCCCCAGAATGGCCTGCACCATGGCTTCTGCACGGGGCACAGTGGGCATGGGTGCCAAGGTGGGACCAGGCTCTGAGAGAATCTTCACTAGAGAACGGCGCTCCTGGAGACGCTGGACATAGCTTTGGAGCTGGAAAGCCACTTCCTGTGGTGTGGGCTTATCCACACTGCTGCCCTCAGGGCTACAGAAAACAGAAGAGGTGCCTATGTCAACACCGGCAGGCATAGGTGGGTTAACTTCATGCCAATCCTGGTAGGGTCCATCATCTTCCATCTCACTGGCCATGATGGAGTCTTTGCCATCTGTGGTGGCCCCTGTCACACCAACATACCCCACTAGGCACCATCTTCCGTCAAGACCACATTTTGGTCAGGTGCGGTGATGCACACCTGTAACCCCAGCACTTTGGGAGGCTGAGGCGGAAGGATTGCTTGAAGCCAGAAGTTTGAGAGCAGCATAGGCAACAGAGTGAGAATCCGTCTTTATAAAAAAAATTAGCTGGGGCTGGGCACGGTGCCTCACGCCTGTAATCCCAGCACTTTGGGAGGCAGAGGCAAGTGGATCACCTGAGGTCGGGAGTTGGAGACCAGCCTGACCGATATGGAGAAACCCCATCTCTACTGAAAATTCAAAATTAGCCAGGCATGGTAGTGGGAGCCTGTAATCCCACCTACTTGGGAGGCTGAGGCAGGAGAATCACTTGAACCTGGGAGGCGGAGGTTGCAGTGAGCCGAGATCAGACTATTGGACTCCAGCCTGGGTGACAAGAGTGAAAATCCGTCTCAAAACAAAACAAAAACCAGGGTCTCACTCTGTCACCCAGGCTGGAGTGCAGTGGTGCAATCTCAGCTCACTGCAGCCTCCACCTCCCAGACTCAAGGCTTCCTCCCACCTCAGCCTCCCAAGTAGCTGGGACTACATGGGCACACCTGGCTAATTTATTTGTAGTTTTGGTAGAAAAGGACTTTCGCCACGTTACAAGGGCTGGTCTTGAACTACTGAGCTCAAGCGATCTGCCTACCTCGGCCTCCCAAAGTGCTGGGATTACAGGCGTGAGCCACTGTGCCCGGCTGCGGGTGCCAGTTTTAACCAGTAGGCATCATTATCCATCTTCACGCCAACTGCAATGTCTGTCAACCACCATGCCAACTTTGTCAAGTAGCAACAGGCCAACTGCAGTTGAGCCTCATGTCAACCAATTACAGTGTGCTCCATACCAACCTTGCTGGACACAGCCACACCAAGCCCCCAAACATGGTGAGCTCTGGGACCCCTATTTCCCAGTCAAGACCCCACTCCTCAACCAGGCCAGTTCCCAGGGTTCCGGGGAGGTACCTTGGCTGTGGATTCTGCCGTGCCCCCGCATCCATGGTGGCCTCCTCTTGTGCCAGCAGCCTCCATGCTTCCTCTTCAGCTGCTTGCAGGTCACCCGTGGGGGCTTCGTCTCTTGCTTCTGAGTTGGCCTCCCACAGAGCAAGAAGAACCCTGTATGCCTCTTCACAGTGCTCACTGTGGGACACTGGTTCTGAGTGCTTCGGGACACTCAGCTTGGCTGGGTGCAATGGCCCTCGCCTGTAGTCCTAACACTTTGGGAGGCTGAGGCGGGAGGATTACCTGAGGTCAGGAGTTCGAGACCAGCCTGACCAACATGGTGAAACCCCGTCTCTACTAAAAATACAAAGATTAGCAAGGTGTGGTGGTACGCACCTGTAGTTCCAGCTACTCAGGAGGCTGAGGCAGGAGAATCGCTTGAACCAGGGAGGTGGAGGTTGCAGTGAGCCAAGAGGGCACCACTGCACTCCAGCCTGGGTGACAGAGCTAGACTCTGTCTCAAAAAAAAAAAAAGAAAGAAAAAAAAAAAAAACGCTTAGCTACATCTCACTCTATAGGTGCCAGTCCCCACTTGCTCCTGAGCTCCTCTTCTCCCCACTGTCCTCAACTCTGGAAGCATGTAGACTCCCTTACCAACCCTGAACTAAAATTGCCTTAAGTTAATTTCTGGGCCGGGCGAGGTGGCTCACACCTGTAATCCCAGCACTTTAGGAGGCCAAGTTGGGTGGATCACGATGTCAGGAGTTCGAGACTAGCCTGGCCCATATGGTGAAACCCGTCTCTACTAAAAACACAAAAATTAGCTGGGTATGGTGGCATACACCTGCAATCCCAGCTACTCAGGAGGCTGAGACATGAGTGTCATTTGAACCCAGGAGGCAGAGGTTGCAGTGAGCTGAGATCTCGCCACTGCATTCCAGCCTGGGTGACACAGCAAGACTCTGCCCCCCCCCCAAAAAAATTAATTTCTGAAGTGGGGAAGGTGCTCTCCAGTGAGGGTTCTGTGGATTGGGGCCATCCTCAGAAAGCCCATTCCCTCCCCAGCTGGTGACATCACGGGCAGGGTACACTGACCTGTACTGCAAGGCCAGATGCAATGCTGTGGCCTCAGCCTCCCGCTGGCCTAGCTGCATACTGAGGCCCTCACAGTGGCCCTTGTATCCCTGGAGCACAGCTGATAGCAGACGGTTAAAGCATTTGAGCTTCTCAATGCTCCTGTTCCCAAAGGTGGGGAAGAGGGAAAGTCAGAGGCCTTCTAAGGCAGTCAGGCCTCAATTTCCACCCTTACCCTCCCTCCTGTTGCAGCTTCAGACTCCAGGCCTTGTAACTCAGCTGGAGGAGGTGCCTGTGCCCTTATGAGCTCAGCATTTGAGTCTCTTACCCCCGGAGTTGCTCCATCTGGGCTTCCATGATGTGCATCTCAGGACTGAGGGGCTGGGTGGGAAGAGACCCAAGGATCTGGGTGCTGGAATGGCTGCGGAGGCGCTGAAGCAGGGGGTGAGCCAGGGAGAAGGAGTCCTGCCAAGAAAAGGTGATGTAATTGACCCCAATTGTCACCAAGAGCCTGGGATTGTAGGTATTTTGCAACCCCAGAAGCTGTTGGATCCCGTGACAAAGATTTGAGTCTCATCCCCCAGAAGACTAAGGACATCAAGACCGTGGGATTGAACTACTCACACTCACCTGAGTCTCCCAGGGTTCCCTGTCTGCCTCAGAGCTGCTAGAACCACTGCCTGAACCACCTGCTTGGCTGTGGGAAAGACGTGGGAAGGGCTCCAGCCTCAGGAGGGAATTCTGCAACTCCTGAACCTGGGAAGGATGAGGGGGGATGTCAGGCCAAGGGGCTGAAACCAACCACCAGCCTTCCCTCCCCAAGGCCTGTTCTTGGGGAAGTGGCAAGAACCCTAGCTGGAAGGCAGGAGGCTTGGATACTTAGCCTGCCAAAAATCTCACTGTCTGACCTTGGGAATGTTTGTCAGCTGCTGAGGATTTCATTTTTCCCAGCAGAAAAATGGGCCCCACTCTGGAGGAAAATGAATCCCTGGACTGGGCTCCCATAGCCCCGAGTTTTCCTACCAGCCTGAGATGAGGGCTTCCCTCTCAATACCTCATTCAGCCACATGACTTTTTTATTTTTATTTTTATTTTTGAGATAGAGTCTTGCTCTGTCACCCAGGCTGAAATGCAGTGGCACAGTCTCAGCCCACTGCAACCTCTGCCTCCCGGGTTCAAGTGATTCTCCTGCCTCAGCCTCCTGAGTAGCTGGGATTACGGGCATCTGCCACCATGCCTGACAAATTTTTGTATTTTCAGTAGAGATGGGGTTTCACCATGTTGACCAGGCTGGTCTTGAACTGCTGACCTCAAGTGATCTTCCTGACTTAGCCTCCCAAAGTGCTGGGATTATAGGCATGAGCCACTGCACCCAGCAGCCACATGGCTTTAAATGCCACCTACATGCTGAGGATGCTCAAGTGTCTCCCTCCTGCCCTGCTGTCTCCCTTGAGCCCTGGACTCAGACACACAGCTGCTCCCTTGAGGACCCCACGTGGATGTCTTATGGGCACTTGAGCTTATCAAGGGCTAAAGAGATCTGGTCACCACCAGCCAAACCTGCCCACCCTGTAGCTCCTCCATCTCTCCCTTCTAGTCCTTCAGGTCCCAAAGCCTGAAGTTCTCTCTAGCCTTCATGCTCACACCCATCTTGCACATCACCCAAAATCCGTCCGCATCTCTCCACCTCCACAACCTCCACCATCCTGCGTGTCTGGACCAGTGAAGTCACCTCCTGGCTCTCCAAGAGTCCACCCTCACCCTCTCAGACTGTTCCTACCTCTGCCACCAGAGGGCGCCTCTGAACACCTGCGTCGAGCACCCCCTCCTCTGCTCAGAACCCTCCGGGGCTCTCACCTTAATCAGAGCAAAGCCCAAGTGCCTCCTTGCAGCCCACGAGGCCCTGCGCGATCTGCATTTGTCCTCCCTCTGTTCTGGCTCCCCACACTCTCCCTGTTGCGCCCTGTGTTCCAGCCACACTGGCGTCCTTCGGGTTCCTTGAACAGGCCAGTCATGCTGCCACTCCAGGGCCTGGTCTCACCACCCTCAGTTTTCTTTCTTTTTCTTTTTCTTTTTTTTTTTTTTTTGAGAGTTTTCCTCTGTCGCTTAGGCTAGAGTGCAATGGCGGGATCTCGGCTCACTGCCTCCTGAGTTCAAGCGATTCTCCTGCCTCAGGAGTTCAAGCGATTCTCCTGCCTCAGCCTCCTGAGTAGCTGGGACCGGGACTACCAGCGCGTGCCAGCACGCCCGACTAAATTTTTTTGTATTTTTAGTAGAGATGGGGTTTCACCATGTTAGCCAGCATGGTCTCGATCTGCTGACCTTGTGATCTGCCCACCTCGGCCTCTCAAAGTGTTGGGATTACAGGCGTGAGCCACCATGCCTGGCTTTTTTTTTTTTTTTTTTTTTTTTTTTTTTTTTTGAGACAGTCTCACTCTGTCACCCAGGCTGGAGTGCAGTGGTGCGATCTCGGTTCACTGCAAGCTCTGCCTCCTAGGATCAGGCGATTCTTGTGCCTTAGCCTCCCTGGTAGCTGCAGAATTGCGTCAAGCAATTCTCCTGCCTCAGCCTCCTGAGTAGCTGAGATTACAGGCATGTGCCACCACACCTGGCTAATTTTTGTATTTTTAGTAAAGACAGGGTTTCACCATGTTGGTCAGGCTGGTCTCTAACTCCTGGCCTCAAGGGATCCACCCACCTTGGCCTCCCAAAGTGCTGGTGTAGATTACAGGCATGAGCCACCACACCCAGCCAATCTGGCTGTTTTTTTTTTTTTTTTTTTTTTTGAGACAGAGTCTCACTCAGTCCCCCAGGCTGGAGTGCATTGATGTGATCTCAGCTCACTGCCACCTCCATCACCCGGGTTCAAGTGATTCTCCTGCCTCAACCTCCTGAGTAGCTGGAATTACAGGCGTATGCCACCACACCTGGCTTTTATTTATTTATTTATTTATTTATTTATTTATTTATTTATTTATTTATTTGTATTTTTAGTGGAGATGGGGTTTCACCATGTTGGCCAAGCTGGTCTTGAACTCCTGACTTTGTGATACTCCCACCTCAGCCTCCCAAAGTGCTGGGATTACAGGTGTGAGCCACCGTGCCTGGCCCATCTGGCTGATTTTTATTTTTTATTTTTTGCAGAGGTGGGGGTCTCGCTGTGTTGCCCAAACTGGTCTTGAACTCCTGGCCTCAAAGGATCCTCCTGCCTCTATCTCCCAAAGTGCTGGGATTATAGGCGTGAGCCACCACACACAGCCTCAAAAGGTTTTTGGAATGAACAGATGAATGAATATTGCCTACATCGTGCCTGCCTCCTCCCTCAGACAGAGAGCCACATGGGACTCAGGATGGCCCCACTTACCTCTTTCTGCAGCGTCTCCTTCTCAGCTCGGATGGCCTCCAGGGAGGCCTGCGTGCGGACCAGCTCATCCTCTCGGCTACTCAAGGCCAGCCGGAGCCAGGCATTCCTCTCAGCCAGGCGAGCTGCCTCTCGCTGGCTGCTCCCTGCCCCTTCCTGCTTCCCAAGGGGACCTGGTCCCCCTTTGCTTGTGTCTTCCAACCCCATCGGCCCAGGATGGCTGGGGGGCCGGTGGCGCCAGGCTGCAGCTGCTGCCTCCAGGGAGCTAAGAGCGTGCTGGAGGGTCTGAAACACATCGGGGGCCCCAATCCCGGGGGGCACAGTCTCCTTGTACTGTAGGGCTGCTTCTGGGGCCTGGTGGGCTTCCACTGCAGGTTTCTGGGGCACCTCGGGGGCTGAGGCCAGTCCCCTGCCAGTGCCCTCATCCGTCTTCTTGTCGGTCCTGTGGACACCAACTCAGGCACTTGAGTCGCTCCATGCTGGGCAGGGAATTCTTTTTTATTTTTTGAGATGGAATCTCACTCTGTTGCCCATGCTGGAGTGCAGTGGTGCAATCTCAGCTCACTGCAACCTCCACCTCCTGGGTTTGAGTGATTCTCCTGCCTCAGTCCCCCAAGTAGCTGGGATTACAGGCGCCCACCACCACGCCCGGCTAATTTTTGTATTTTTAGTAGAGACAGGGTTTCACCATGTTGGCCAGGCTGATGTCAAACTCCTGACCTCAGGTGATTCGCCCGACTTGGCCTCCCAAAGTTCTGCGATAACAGGCGTGGGCCACAACGCCCGGCCCAGGGCAGGGAATTTTTAGGGCTTAAACTTCATGGTCTTCGGGAGGTGTGAGTGGGGCAGAGAGTTGGCAAGAGCTGCGTGTTCTGGGACTTGCATCCCAGGGAGACACTGGGAGGCTGGGAATTCAGGGAAGAGGCTGGACAGAGGTGGTGGAGAAGTTGGAGGGGAGACCTGGGGCTGCGAAGCAGAGTGAATAGTAAGTTGGACTGTGACAGGCACTGGGAAAGTCCTGAAGGTGAGAGACAGAAGATTCTAGAAATGGGGTCTTCTGGGGCAGCAACTCACACTTGTAATCCCAGCACTTTCGGAGGCCGAGGTGGGGGGATCACCTGAGGTCAGGAGTTCAAGACCAGCCTGGCTAACGTGGCAAGACCCTGTCTCACTAAAAATACAAAAATTAGCTGGGTGTGGTGGCACACACCTGTAATCCCAGCTACTCAGGAAGCTGAGGCTCTCGCTTGAACCCAGGAGGCAGAGGTTGCTGTGAGTGGAGATTGTGCCACTGCACTGCAGCCTGGGTGACAGAGCAAGACTCAAAAAAAAAGAAAAGAGGCCGGGCGCGGTGGCTCAAGCCTGTAATCCCAGCACTTTGGGAGGCTGAGGCGGGCGGATCGTGAGGTCAGGAGATCGAGACCATCCTGGCTAACACGGTGAAACCCCGTCTCTACTAAAAATACAAAAAAAAAAATTAGCCGGGCATAGTGGCAGGCGCCTGTAGTCCCAGCTACTGGGAGGCTGAGGCGGGAGAATGGCATGAACCCGGGAGGCGGAGCTTGCAGTGAGTCGAGATCGCACTACTGCACTCCAGCCTGGGTGACACAGCGAGACTCCGTCTCAAAAAAAAAAAAAAAAAAAAAAAAAAAGAAAAGAAAGTCAGGCTGAAGGCAACAGGGAGCTATGGTAGGTGTGTGAGCAGAGAGGGCACATCAGCAGATCTGCAGATGGCAAAGATGCGTCTGGACTGGAGTGAAGGGCACAGACCAAGGGGGTCTCACCTGCTTCCTAGGCCTTGGCCACTGACCTCCTCCATGGGGCCCAGCTGTTCCAGCCCGGAGCTCACTGGAGGTGGGGCAAAGCTGAGCTTGGAGCTCCCACTGGCTGCCTCAACCTCCTCTGAACTCTCAGCCACGGGGTCCAGTTCACCCTGCAAATGACCCCCATGGCCCCGCTCTGAGCCAGGCAGGACAGGACCTTGGGGTCCCCAGGAGCTGGGTGTGGAGGGGAGAGGGCGACACTTACGGGTAGAGCATGCCTCCCTCGCCGGCTTCGGGGCCGCGTGGCCCGGGCACTCATTGCTGTCCAGAAGCCAGTGCCCTCTGAATGCTTCTCCTTCGTCAACCCCTAAAACCACAGCCTGCCATGACCTCTTGCCTTTGTTGTCCTGGACAAGGGACAACGTCAATTTCCTCTGCTGTGAAATGGGGCATTGACTACCCTCAGGAAGGGATTTTGTTATCAATGTTGATTGGGCACATTTGAATGCCTCCCTGGACAGGCAGCTCACTACCTAACAAGGTTGTCTGGATCTCCCCCTTCTTCTCTGCCTTCTTTACCTTCACTACATCTTTGTCCCCTTCTCTCCTCTATTTGAGCCTGGGAATGCGATCTCAATAATTCTCTCTCCTCCGCGGCCCTCCTAAATGACAGGTTCAGCTCTCTCTACCTCTCTGATCCTCTGGGGGTAACTTGATCAGAGGCCTGAGTCCCTGGACACTGTCTTGGGGTCACTCTGGCCACTGCCTGGTCAGGCCTGGGCTGGCCAGGCCTGGCCTGGGAGGGACCAGGAAACAGGAAACCCCCTCCCCTGGTCATGTGACTTGTTATTGTGTTGTTTCCTTTTTGAGGACAGCGGCTTCCTGCAGCCCTAGCGGGGCACACATACCTGACTCCCAAGGTTTCAGCCCCTCCTCGTCTGAGCCTCCAAGCCCATGGCTCTTCTAGCTCTGACTCTTGGATTTTATTTCTCAAGAGCTAGAATGGGCCGAGCACCATGGCTCACGCCTGTAATCCCAGCACTCTGGGAAGCTGAGGAAGGCAGATCGCTTGAGCCCAAGAGTTTAAGACAAGTCTCGGCAACATGGCAAGACCCCCATCTCTACATAAAATATAAAACTTAGCCAGGAGTGGTGGCATATGCCTGTAGTCCCAGCTACTCGGGAGGCTGAGGTGGGAGGATTGCTTAATACCTGGAAGTTGAGGCTGCAGTGAGCCATGGTCACGCCACTGCACTCCAGTCTGGGTAACAAGGCAAGACACTGTCTCAAAAAGAAAGAAAAAAAAAGAGCTAGAATGTTCCTCTGAGCTGATGGATTTTATTTGGCTCCCCTGTAAACTCTTCTTCTCTGCTTGTCTCTCCATTGTGGGCTGACAGTTCTCTTCTCGCTCTGTCGCCCAGGCTGGAGTAGAGTAGTGCGATATCAGCTCACTGCAACCTTTGCCTCCCGGGTTCACACCATTCTCCTGCCTCAGCTTCCCGAGTAGCTGGGACTACAGGCACCTGCCACCACGCCCGCCTAATTTTTTTGTATTTTTAGTAGAGACGGGGTTTCGCCGTGTTAGCCAGGATGGTCTCGATCTTCTGACCTCGTGATCCACCCACCTCGGCCTCCCAAAGTGCTGGGATTAGAGGCGTGAGCCACTGCGCCCAACCTTTTTTTTTTCTTTTTTTTTTTTTGAGATGGAGTCTCGTTCTATCGCCCAGATTGGAGTGCAGCGGTGCAATCTCATTGCATCCTCCACCTCCTGGGTTCAAGCAGTTCTCCTGCCTCAGCCTCCCGAGTAGCTGGGATTACAAGTGCCCACCACAACGCCCGGCTAATTTTTGTATTTTTAGTAGAGACAGGGTTTTACCATGTTGGCCAGGCTGGTCTTGAACTCCTGACCTCAGGTGATCCACCTGCTTCAGCCTCCCAAAGTGCTAGGATTACAGGCATGAGCCACTGCACTCGGCTAGAGATGGGTTTTTGCCATGTTGGCCAGGCTGCTCTTAAGCTCCTGAACTCAGGTGATCCACCCGCCTCACCCTCCCAAAGTGTTGGGATTACAGGCATGAGTCATCGACCCCACCAGCCCCAGAAGTATTTAAGAGCCACTTGAAGCCTCAGTTTATTTATTTATTTTATTTTTTTAGATGGAATCTTGCTCTGTCACCGAGGCTGGAGTGTGCAGTGGCGTGATCTCGGCTCACTGCAACCTCCACCTCCTGGGTTCAAGCGATTCTTCTGCCTCAGCCTTCCGAGTAGCTGTGATTACAGGTGTGCACCACCACACCCGGATAATTTTTTGTAATTTTAGTAGAGACGGGATTTCACCATATTAGCCAGGCTGATCTCCAACTCTTGACCTCGTGATCCACCCACCTCAGCCTCCCAAAATGCTGTGATTACAAGTGTGAGCCACTGCCCCCAACCCCTCAGTTTTTTTTTTTTTAAGGGTCAAAGAAGCCTGCCACATTGGCCAGGCTCTAATCCGAGAATAGCCAGAGGGGCTGTGTAAAGGTGATCTTTGAAGGATGAAGAACTTGCCAGAAAAGCAACAGGAGGAACAGCATTCCAGGCAGAAGGAACTGCCTGGACAAAGGCTTAGAGCCTTCAAAGAGCTGCTCTAGGCGACAGACCTCTGGGCGACACAGAGAGGTTCCATCTCAAAAAACCAAAACCAAAACCAAAAAAAAAACAACGGCCGGGCGCGGTGGCTCAAGCCTGTAATCTCAGCACTTTGGGAGGCCGAGGCGGGCAGATCACGAGGTCAGGAGATCCAGACCATCCTGGCGAACACGGTGAAACCCCGTCTCTGCTAAAAATACAAAAAAATTAGCCGGGCGTGGTGGTGGGCGCCTGTAGTTCCAGCATGCATACTTCTGGGGCTAAGGGGGAAGTGTGCAATAAGAAGACAACGGCAGCCTGGGCGACAGAGTGAGACTGTGTCTGAAATAAAAAAAAAATAGAAGGGGCCGGGCGCGGTGGCTCAAGCCTGTAATCCCAGCACTTTGGGAGGCCGAGACGGGCGGATCACGAGGTCAGGAGATCGAAACCATCCTGGCTAACACGGTGAAAGCCCGTCTCTACTAAAAAAAAAAATACAAAAAACTAGCCGGGCGTGGTGGCGGGCGCCTGTAGTCCCAGCTACTCGGGAGGCTGAGGCGAGAGAATGGCGTAAACCCGGGAGGCGGAGCTTGCAGTGAGCTGAGATCCGGCCACTGCACTCCAGCCTGGGCGACAGAGCGAGACTCCGTCTCAAAAAAAAAAAAAAAAAAAAAAAAAAAAAAAAAAAAAAAAAAGAAGGAAGGCTGGTTTAGCCTGAGCGGTGGTCCTCGCCTGTAGTCCCAGCTACTTGAGAGATCGCTTAGCTGTAGTGACTAGCCAGGATCGCGTGACTGCAGTCTAGTTTGGGCGACAGAGCGATACCCTGTCTCTAAAAATAAGAAAGAAAAAAGCCATGAAAAAGGAGGCAGGCTTGAAATAGGCCCGACTTAGCTTCCCTCCACCTACAGTGACCCAATAAGACCAGAGTAAGTATTTTTTGATTCATGCAAATATATGTAAAATAACGAGCAGGAATTAAGTAGTTGGGAGGGGCCCTGGATGCTTAGGCCACGCCCACATGGGAATAGCTGCCTCACATGGAGGCTCAGGCCAGCTCCACCAATCACCAATCAGCTCCTCCTCTTTCCCTAAATCGGCCTTCTTCGTCCCTCTTAGCCTATCACATTGCAAGCTCCACCTGTATTCCACGTTTTAGCCTATCACGGTAGAAGCACTGACACTGTCGCACTCCAAACCCCACCCCCTAGCCCAGTATTAGCCTATCAGCTTCCAAGTCCTTCCTAGCCGCAAGCAGTTTCTGTCTCCGCTTGTTCTGCGACCCGTTGAACTACATTTCCCAGGAGGCGTCGGGGCTGCGCCGCACAACTTCCGGCTGTAAAGATGGCGGCTTCCTAGAGAGTCGGCGGCTGATTTAGAAGGAGGCTCAGGCTACGGTGAGCCGAAGTTGGGTGGTGAAAGCATGCGCGGCCCGTTCCTAGGGGCCCAGCTCCCTTTGCCCCGAGAAATCCAGCTCCTAGCCTTTCCTGGGGCTTCCGCCTTTATTTCTGGTTTCTTATGCAGTCTAGCCTCCATCCTTCTTGCTGTCACTAAAGCTTTGTTTTCCTTAGAGGCGTGGGGACTGCAAGGAGCTCAAAGACCATCTTGGGAAGCCCGTGCCTATTGCCCAGATAGACAAACTGTTCCATTCGTGTCCTATTTCTCTCCAAGAGGAACCACAGTCCTAATATTTTGCTTCTCCCCCATGCAGACACCCGCTAGGCACGAGGGTGTCCTAGAGGTTATTATTCCTTTATTCACCAAGACGTTTTCAGTTTTAGGTAACAGAAAACCCTACTCAATGTGGCTTAAGGAAGAAAAGGAAGTTAGTGGCTTATAGATTGGGTCTAATAGGAGCTGGGTCCAGGTGGTCAGAATTCGATCAGCAGTTTTCTGGGTAGAGACCATTTCGCTTTTTACTTTAGAGGCAAAAGGGGCCCCTCGCAGCTCTCAACTTTATTCTCCCAGCTCTGCAACTCTAATGGGAGTCTCTTTTCCTTGATGGCAGTGTTAGAAGTTGCAGAGCTGCCACTCAATGGCCTGATTTGGGTCATGTGCCCATCCCTGAGCCATTTTCAGTGGCCAGAGAGCTGGGATGTGCTCACCGGCCGAATAGGAGCATGGGGCTAGCACTACGTTAAAAAAAAAAAAAAAAAAAGGAAAAAAGAGGGGGGACTGTTATCTTATATCAGAGTGACTACTCAGCTGATAGGTGTAAAAGGCACTCGTTCTACAGCTGAGGAAACAGACTCCCTAAGAGGAGTGACTCATCATCAGTAAGCGGCTCATGGACCCTCTTCCTTCTTAGTAAGCAAAATTTTTTTTTTTTGAGACCGAGTTTCACTCTTGTTGCCCAGGGTGGAGTGCATGGTGGGATTTTGGCTCACTGCAACCACCCCTCCCAGGTTCCATCGATTCTCCTGCCTTAGCCTCCCGAGTAGCTGGGATTACACGCATGCACCACCACGCCTGGCTAATTTTGTATTTTTAGTAGAGACGGGATTTCTCCATGTTGGTGAGGCTGGTCTCGAACTTCCAACCTCAGGTGATCCGCCTGCCTCGGCCTCCCAAAGTGCTGGGATTACAGGCGTGAGCCACCACGCCCGATCATAACCAAATGTTTTCAAAACTCCCAAGGGGAGGATTCTGGCTTCCCCTGTCTATGTTCCATCTAGCCACACAGGAGCCATGGAAGTGGTGGAGCCCAGCAGCCCCACTGAAGAGGAGGAGGAGGAAGAGGAGCACACAGCAGAGCCTCGGCCCCGCACTCGCTCCAATCCTGAAGGGGCTGAGGACCGGGCAGTGGGGGCACAGGCCAGCGTGGGCAGCCGCAGCGAGGGTGAGGGTGAGGCCGCCAGTGCTGACGATGGGAGCCCCAACACTTCAGGAGCCGGCCCTAAGTCTTGGCAGGTGCCCCCGCCAGCCCCTGAGGTCCAAATTCGGACACCAAGGGTCAACTGTCCAGAGAAGGTGGTAAGTAGAAGGGGTGGCCTGGGGCTCTAAGATGCTATGAAACCTAGCATCTTGTCTTTTGGGATTCACTCTGCAGACATTCCCTTTGTATTAGTTACCTGTGGCTGCCACATGTCTCCATGGACTTGATAGCTTTCAACCAGAGAAATTTATTCTCTCACAGTTCTTGGGGCCAGAAGTCAGGTGTCGGCAGGGCCACGCCCCCTCTGGAGGCTCTAAGGGAGGATTCTTTCTTGCCTCTTCTTTTTGTCTTTTTTTTTTTTTGAGATGGAGTTTCGCTCTTGTTGCCCAGGCTGGAGTGCAGTGGCACGATCTTGGCTCACTGCAACCTCTGCCTCATGGGTTCAAGCAATTCTCCTGCCTCAGCCTCCCAAGTAGCTGGGATTACAAGTATGCGCCACCACGCCCGGCTAATTTTTGTATTTTTAGTAGAGACACAGTTTCACCACATTGGCGAGGCTGGTTTCGAACTCCTGACCTTAGGTGATCCGCCTGCCTTGGCCTCCCAAAGTGATGGGATTATAGGCATGAGCCACCCCACCTGGTCTCTTCTTGCCTCTTCTAGCCTCTGGTGGCTCCTGGCATTCCTTGGCTTATGGCTGCATCACTCTAGTCTTTGCCCAATTTTTTTTTTTTTTTTTTGAGACAGAATCTCACTCTTTCGCCCAAGCTGGAGTGCAGTGGCATGATCTCGGCTCACTGCAACCTCCACCTCCTGGGTTCAAGTGATTCTCCTGCCTCAGCCCCCCTAGTAGCTGGGACTACAGGCGCATGCCACCACGCCCGGCTAATTTTTAGGAGAGACGGGGTTTCACCATGTTGGCCTGGCTGGTCTCGAACTCCTGAGCTCAGGTGATCCACCCGCCTTGGCCTCCCAAAGTGCTGGGACTAGAGGCGTGAGCCACTGCGCTCGACTGTCTTTGCCCAATTCTGTCCAGTCCTCATAAAGCCTTTCTCACTGTCTTCTCTTCTGTCTCCTATAAGGACATTTGTCATCAAAACAGGATCTTATCTCAAGACCCTTACTTTAATTACATTTGCAGAGACCCTGATTCCAAATAAGGTCACATTCTTTTTTTTTTTTTTTTTCTTTGAGATAGAGTCCTGCTCTGTCATCAGCTGGAGTGCAGTGGCATGATCTCAGCTCACTGCAACCTCCAGCTCCCTGGTTAAAACGATTCTCCTGCCTCAGCCTCCCAAGTAACTGGGATTATAGGCACTCACCACCACATCCAACTACTTTTTGTATTTTTTAGTAGAGACCAGGTTTTACCATGTTGGCCAGGATGGTCTTGATCTCCTGACCTCATGATCTGCCTGCCTTAGCCTCCCAAGGTGCTGGGATTACAGGTGGGAGCCACCATGTCTGGCCTCTGTTTTTTTTTTTTTTTTTTTTTTTTGAGACAGAGTTTCACTCTGTCACAGGCTGGAGTGCAGTGGTGCAATCAGGGCTCACTGCATCCTCCACCTCCCGGGTTCAAGCAATTCTCTTGGTTTAGCCTCCCGAGTAGCTGGGATTACAGGTACGTGCCACCACACCTAGCCAATTTTTTGTATTTTTGGTAGAGATGGGGTTTCGCCATGTTGGCCAGGCTGGTCTCAAACTCCTGACCTCAAGTGATCTGCCTACCTTGGCCTCCCAAAGTGCTGGGATTACAGGTGTGAGCCACTGTGCCTGGCCAAATAAGGTCACATTCTCAGGTTCTGGGTGGACATATCTTTTGGGAGCCACAGTTCGACCCACTATATCCTCATTTCTGTGTTTCTGTGTCACACATTCTCTGGCTCATTGATTTGCTTTTCTACATGGACTCCCAGTTCAGCGCCCATGCTTCTAAGCCATTGCTTTTCAAAGTGGATGGCTTGGCTCATGATTAGGGGTCACCGTACTGCCTTTTCAGACAGGGCAGCTTGAAGAGGGCCAGTAAGTGGTGTGGGAGCCAACGTTAAAGTCAGAGGATGCTCACCACCCTCCAACTACCTTGTAGATTATCTGCCTGGACCTGTCAGAGGAAATGTCACTGCCAAAGCTGGAGTCGTTCAACGGGTAAGAGGGACATTTTAGGGCTTGAACATGTGGCCATGGCCGGGAGGGTCAAGCCCAAAAGATACGGGGCTCTCACTCTGAAACTCACACCAGCTTGGTCTGGCTTCAGGCCTGGCAGTATCAGAGAGTAGCAAGAGCCAGGTGCAGTGGCTCATGCCTGTAATCCCGGTGACTCGAAAGGCCGAGATAGGAAGATCACTTGAGGCTAGGGGTTCAAGACTAGTCTGGGCAACATGGACCCCATCTCTCTAAAATAAAAAAAATATATATATATATGTATATATGTATTCATTTATTTGTTTTTGAGACAGGGTGTCGCTCTCTTTCCCAGGCTGGAGTGCAATGGAGTGAGTTCAGCTCACTGCAACCCCCACCTCCCAGGTTCAAGTGATTCTTGTGCCTCAGCCTCCCGAGTAGCTGAGATTACAGGCATGCACCACCATGCTCGGTTAATTTTTGTATTTTTAGTAGAGATAAGAGTTTTACCATGTTGGCCAGGCTGGTCTCAAAACTCCTGATCTGAAGTCTGCCTGCCTTGGCTGGGCATGGTGGCATGCTCCTAGACTCCCAGCTACTTGGGAGGGCAAGCTGGGAGGATCGATTGATCCCAAGAGTTTGAGGCTGCAGTGAGCTATGGTTTTGCCACCACACTCCAGCCTGGGTGATAGAGCAAGACCTTGTCTCTCTCTTTTTTTTTTTTTTTTTTTGAGACAGAATCTCGCTCTGTCGCCCATGCTGGAGTGCAGTGGCACTATCTCCGCTCACTGCAAGCTCCGCCTCCCGGTTTCACGCCATTCTCCTGCTTCAGCCTCCCGAGTAGCTGGGACTACAGGTGCCCACCTCCACCACGCCCGGCTAATTTTTTTGTTTTTAGTAGAGACGGGGTTTCACCGTGTTAGTGAGGGTGGTCTCGATCTCCTGACCTCGTGATCTGCCCGCCTCGGCCTCTCAAAGTGCTGGGATTACTTTGGGAGGCCGAGGTGGGCAGATCACGAGGTCTGGAGTTTGTGGCCAGCCTGGCTGACATAGTGAAACCCCCACCTCTACTAAAAATACAAAAATTAGCTGGGCACGGTGGCGCATGCCTGTAGTCCCAGCTATTCAGGAGGCTGAGGCAGGAGAATCACTTTAATCCGGGAGACAGAGGTTGCAGTGAGCTGAGATCACGCTATTGCACTCCAGCCTGGGCAACAAGAACAGAACTCCATCTCACAAAAAGTAAAATAAAAAAAGAGTAGCAAGGACAACTGGTAATGTTAAGGCTATGACCCATTGAGCCTCCCTTCATAGCAATGACTTGGAGATGCCAAGAAGCAAAGTGACCTGCTCAATTGAGGGCTCAGAGCAATGGGGCAGAGCCAGGATTGGGACCCAGGCCCAGCTGGCCCTGAAGCCCTTGTCTGGAGTCATGTGCTGCCTACACATGATACTTGCCTGGAGCCATGTATCTGGGGTAGGGGGCAGTTTGAGTGGCAGGGCCTGGATGGGGCTTGAGGGCCTACTTGGAGATGTTGAAGATGACACCTCCTTCCCCTCAGCGGCAATCACAGCTGCCCATGGCTGAGCAAAGTTCCTGCAATGAGTCTTGAGGAACTTTGATCCGCATGCTGCGCAGAGGGACCATTTGGAGAGGGCAGGCGCTCAGATGTCAGCCAGTCTACTGGGTTTGTGGCTGAGCTCCGCCATCCCCCTGCAGTGTGACCTGTACTTCTAGGGCCTTATCGTGGGGCTGATACAGGGTTCTCAGAGGAGGGTCGCTGAAGGAATCTTTTTTTTTTTGAGACGGAGTCTCGCTCTGTTGCCCAGACTGGAGTGCAGTAGCACGATCTCGGCTCACTGCAACCTCTGCCTTCCGGGTTCAAGCAGTTCTCTGACTCAGCCTCCTGAATACCTGGGATTACAGGCGCCCGCCACCACGCCTGTCTAATTTTTTTGTATTTTTAGTAGAGACAGGGTTTCACCATCTTGGCCAGGCTGGTCTTGAACTCCTGATCTCGTGATCCACCTGCCTCGGCCTCCCAAAGTGCTGGGATTACGGGCATGAGCCACCGCGCCCGGCCCTGAGGGAACCTTAATTCCCCTCTACTCTGCCTCTCCAGCTCCAAAACCAACGCCCTCAACGTCTCCCAGAAGATGATCGAGATGTTCGTGCGGACAAAACACAAGATCGACAAAAGCCACGAGTTTGCACTGGTGGTGGTGAATGACGACACGGCCTGGGTGAGGCCTGGGCAGGCGCTGGGTGCCCTGGGGTCCCCTGGGGCCCGAGGAGCACCGCGCTGAGGCCTTTGCTTCCCTGCAGCTGTCCGGCCTGACCTCTGACCCCCGTGAGCTCTGCAGCTGCCTCTATGATCTGGAGACGGCCTCCTGTTCCACCTTCAGTATCCTTCCTGGCACGGGTGTCCCTGTGAAGGGGGCTGTCTCCTGTCGTCCTTGGGGCTCAGGAAAGTCTGAGTCCTGACTCTGGCTGGCTGAAGTTCAGATCTCAGTCCTGCCAAGGCTGGGAAAGTCACCCCTCTGAGCCTCAGTTTCCGCATCTGTACTGTGGAAGGCACAAAGCTGCCTACCCCATGGAGATGCTGTAATAATATAGAAGCGAAAGTACTTCATTTGGTCCAGGCACGGTGGTCCCCGCCTATAATCCCAGCGACTTGTGAGGCTGAGGCTCAAGAATCACTTGAGCCTGGGAGGCGGAGGTTGCAGTGAGCTGAGATCTCGCCACTGCACTCCAGCCTGGATGACAGAGTGAGACTCCGTCTTTAAAAAAAAAGTACCTTATTTGTACTCAGGAGGTCCAGAATTTACCCACAAGGGGATCACCTCACACAGGGCTGGGCATACAGTTGGTGCTCAGTAAATGGCAGTGTGTGACAGAAATGTCATCATTCCTCCTACAGCCCCTTGAACCTGGGTGCAGGACAGTTTACGGTAATTTGGACATAAAAGGCTCATATGTGGCCCAAAACTGAAATAGAATAGGACTCTTGTAAGTTGAAAAGGTAAAAAATGGTTAGAGTTTTTTTCAGGAGGACAAGAACACCCCTGGCTCTTTTGTTTTGAGGACAGTGGCCCCAGCCGTGCAGGAAAGGGGAGCTTTTTTTTTTTTTGCTTTTTTTTTTTTTTTTTGAGACGGAGTTTTGCTCTCGTTGCCCTGGCTGAGTGCAATGGTGCGATCTTGGCTCATTTTAAGTTCCACCTCCCAGGTTCAAGTGATTCTCCTGCCTCAGCCTCCCAAGTAGCTGGGATTATAGGTGTGCACCACCACACCAGGCTAATTTAGTATGTTTTTTTTTTTTTTTTTTTTTTTGAGACGGAGTCTCACTCTGTCGCCGGGGCTGGAGTGCAGTGGCCGGATCTCAGCTCACTGCAAGCTCCGCCTCCCGGGTTCACGCCATTCTCCTGCCTCAGTCTCCCGAGTAGCTGGGACTACTGACGCCCGCCACCTCACCCGGCTAGTTTTTTTGTATTTTTTAGTAGAGACAGGGTTTCACTGTGTTAACCAGGATGGTTTCGATCTCCTGACCTCGTGATCCGCCCGTCTTGGCCTCCCAAAGTGCTGGGATTACAGGCTTGAGCCACTGCGCCCGGCCAATTTTGTATGTTTTTTAGAGACGGGGTCTTGCTATGTTGCCCAGGCTGGTCTTGAATTCCTGGGCTCAAGTGATCCTCCCACCCCAGCCTCCCAAAGTGCTGAGATTACAGGCATGAGCCACCATGCCCAGCCCCATTCTGTTTTAAAACAAATTAGATTTCGTCCCATCTCTGCTCCAAAACCTCCCATGGCTCCCTGTGGATCTTATTTATTATTGTTTTTGAGATGGGGTCTCGCTCTTGTTGCCCAGGCTGGAGTGCAGCAGCACGATCTCGGCTCACCGCAATCTCCACCTCCCGAGTTCAAGCAATTTTCCTGCCTTAGCCTCCCAAGTAGCTGAGATTACAGACATGCGCCACTAGGCCCAGCTAATATTGTATTTTTAGTAGAGATGGGGTTTCACCATGTTGGCCAGGCTGGTCTCGAACTCCTGACCTCAGGTGGTCCACCCGCCTTGGCCTCCCAAAGTGCTGAGATTGCAGGCGTGAGCCACTGTGCCTGGCATACCAAGAGTCCTACGTCATCTGGTGCCAGCACCCTATTTTGTGATCCATGCTGAGGGGAATTCGAGTGTCAGAGAGGGCAAGTGACTTGGCAGGGTCACATGGTGCATCTGCAGGCGTGCCGGGTCTCCTCTAGCATCAGGACCGGGGAAGCCACCTGTTCCTGTTCACTCGTGCTCTACCAGCCTTCTCCTTAGCATCCCCACCAGATCTGGAAGGACTTTTCAGCCTCATGTAAGTCCCCTGCGGAGAAATTCTTACTCACCTTCAAAGAGAAGGGTCACTTGCGGGAAGAAGCCCCAAATAGCCCAGAAATAATCTAGGGAGTCTTAAAGCCTCCTCCCTTCCAACCTCGCCCTGAGCAATTCCTCATTTATGTGTCTTGGGAGCACGGGGGCCGGTGGAGATGCACGTGCTGCTAGGCAGCTCCAGCTGACAGCAGTGATGGGGGATGCTCAGGACACTGAGGGTGGCCCAGGCGCGGTGGCTCAGGCCTGTAATCCCAGCACTTTGGGAGGCCAAGGCAGGCAGATCTCCTGAGGTCAGGAGTTTGAGACCAGCCTGGCCAGCGTGGTGAAAGTGCATCTCTACTAAAAATACAAAAATTAGCTGGACGTGGTGATGGGCGCCGGTAATCCCAGCTACTTGAGAGGCCGGGTCAGGAGAATTGCTTGAACCTTGGAGGCAGAGGTTGCAGTGAGCCGAGATCTCACCATTGCACTCAGAGGGGTGAGGCTGGGAACATGCTCAGGGCAGAGGGAACCGCTTACGGGACGCCTCACAGGCAGCAGTGAACTTGGGATACATCAGTGGGGCCTCACCTGCCTGGTGAGCATCTAGCGTCTCTCTGAGGGTGATAAGAGGGGCAGACCCCCACAGGCTGCTCTGACTGCTCCCTCCTCCCGCGTATGCAGCCAGCAGAAAACTGAGCTTCCGGTCACAGAGAACGTGCAGACGATTCCCCCACCATATGTGGTCCGCACCATCCTTGTCTACAGCCGTCCACCCTGCCAGCCCCAGTTCTCCTTGACGGAGCCCATGAAGGTGGGTGAGGCCTGGGAGAGGGAGGGGTGCCTGCAGCCATGAAGATGGTGGTTTGACACCAGGAGGGACTTCCCAACCACAGAGGCTGGAGTGCCTAGAGGCAAGTTGCCAGAGTCTGAGGCAGAAATAGGGGAGTTATAGACATGGGGCATGGGGTCACCCAAGCCCCAGAGGCTGGTGTTCTTTACTTCCCCCACAGAAAATGTTCCAGTGCCCATATTTCTTCTTTGACGTTGTTTACATCCACAATGGCACCGAGGAGAAGGAGGAGGAGATGAGCTGGAAGGTGAGAGGCCGCAGCACGTGTTGAGTGGCAGGCGGGTGTGGACAGGATGTCTTGGAACACACCTGTGCTGGGTCTGGGGGTCTCTACCTCCATTTGGTAGCCCTGGAGCCCTGGCCGGGGTGGGTCATGGCATTTGGTCATTGAACAGCTGTTTCCCAATTGTCTGCTGTGGCAGCCACTGGGACAATGGTCCAGGCAAACATCTTGAGTCCTGCCTCCCCCATCCCCAGTGTTCCTTGCTTTCCTTTCTTTCTTTCTGTTTTTTTTTTTGTTTGAGACAGAGTCTCCGTCTGTCTGTCTCCCAGGCTGGAGTGCAGTGGCACGATCTTGACCCACTGCAACCTCTGCCTCCTGGGTTCAAACAATTCTCATGCGTCAGCCTCCCGAGTAGCTGGGAATACAGGTACCTGCCATCACACCAGGTTAATTTTTGTATTTTTAGTAGAGACAGAGTTTCACCATGTTGACCAGGCTGGTCTTGAACTCCTGACCTCAGGTGATCTGCCTGCCTCAGCCTCCCAAAGTGCTGGGATTACAGGTGTGAGCCACCGCAACCGGCTCCCTCTTCCCTTTCTTCCTGCCTTTGACCTCGCTGTGCCCTCAGCCTGGAGCATCCATCCCTCTTGGACTCCCCAGGCCCTGCTGGGCCTTCACATCCCAGACCTGAACTAGCTGTGGGACCTCGAGTGTACTCCTTACTTCTCTGAACCTCAGTTTACCCAACTATGAACAGGGAGTTGAGACCAGCTCCTCCTCATACCTCAATACCCAAATCAAAAGTCCCCCCTCTTGCCAGGCGTGGTGGCGTATGCCTGTGGTCCCAGCTACTCGGGAGGCTGAGATAGGAGGCTCACTTGAGCCCAAAAGGTGGAGATTGCAGTGAGCTATGATCAAGCCACTGCACTCCAGCCTGGGTGACAGGGTGGAGACCCTGTGTCAAAAAATAAAAATTGGGCCAGGCAGCGATGGCTCACACCTGTAATCCCAGCACTTTGGGAGGCCGAGGCAGGTGGATCACCTGAGTCGGGAGTTTGGACCAGCCTGACCAATATGGAGAAACGGTGTCTCTACTAAAAATACAAAATTAACCGGGCATGGTGGCGCATGCCTGTAATCCCATCTACTCAGGAGGCTGAGGCGGGAGAATTGTTTGAACCTGGGAGTTGGAGGTTGCAGTGAACTGGGATCGTGCCATTGCACTCCAGCCTGGGAACAACAGCGAAACCCCGTCTCAACAATAAAAAAAAAAGTAAAATAAAAAATCCCTCCTCTGAGAAGCCCTCCCTGTTTTTCAAGAAGGATCAAAGTGGGGGCCAGGATAATGTGTCTGTATGTGACTGTGTCTCTCCACACTGGGGACTCTTTGGGGGCCATGACTGGGACCTCTTCGGATCCCTAACACTGGGTCCGTGGCAGGGAATGTTTGCTCAATGTATGAATGGTTTCTGCTTGGCAAACTCCTCTTCACCCTTTAGAACCCACCCCAGATGTCCCCTCTTCTCAGAAGCCCTCCAGGGATATGAAGGGCCTATTGGGGTAACCTCTGCCTGAACAGACCTTCACTGACCCCCGCCCCTCCCCAGGACATGTTTGCCTTCATGGGCAGCCTGGATACCAAGGGTACCAGCTACAAGTATGAGGTGGCGCTGGCTGGGCCAGCCCTGGAGTTGCACAACTGCATGGCGAAACTATTGGCCCACCCCCTGCAGCGGCCCTGCCAGAGCCATGCTTCCTACAGCCTGCTGGAGGAGGAGGATGAAGCCACTGAGGTTGAGGCCACTGTCTGAATCATCCCTGTACATCTGCATCTTCTTGTGCAAGGAAGTCCTTGGCCTAAAGCTTTGGTTCTCAAACTGGGTTCCTTGGGACCTCCGGGGTCAGGGGGTTCCAGGAGGCACCTAGGGTACCTTGGGGGGGTCCTAGGAGGGAAACCCAGGATTCCAGGAGGGATCCCAGGAACTGTGGGCATCCATCTTCCATGTTTCCCAGCCCATTTCCACTCCTAGTTTGTCATGGATAATTTTTGTTCTTCCCTGTGTGATTTTTGCCATGAAAATAAAAATTTGAGACTCATTAACCAAAGTCCACACCAATCACTTTGTGTTAATTGGGATCATCTTCATTGCAAGTGACAGAAAACTTAGCCACTGAGCAAAGGTGAGTGGCTGCTTTCTTGTGGATGAAAAAGCCCCTGGGACGCAGAGGTTGCAGCGAGTTGAGATCACACCACTGTACTCTACCCTGGTGACAGAGCGAGAGCTTTTCTCAAATAAAAATGAAAAGTTCAAAAATAAAGATGAAAAAGCCAAGACAACAGCTTCAGGCTTGGCTGTATCCAGGTGCTAGGTCAACATTGCCATTGGGGAGGGTACTACATGGTTGCCAGTCAATGTGCCCTGCTTACCCCCCAACAAATGGAAAGGTGTATGATGGCTCCAACCACTCCCCAGACCCCAATCCAGGTCAAGGCAGAGTTCTGTCAGCACCTGGATATGACTGGACTTCCTTGGGGGGTTACATGACCTTAAATTAAGAGCTAGTCCTGTGCCAGGGTTGTATGGTGTTCTGATCAGCCAGGCCTGGATCATACGTCCCTAAGGGGGAGGTTTAACAGCTCCATCAGCAGTATTGAGGCCATGATAGGAGGGTTGCCTGAGGCCAGGAGTTCAAGACCACCCTGGACAACATAGCAACATTTCCTGTCTCTACAGGAAATGCAAAAATTAGCCAGGCTTGGTGGCTCACGCCTGTGATTCCCAGCTGCTTGGGAGGCTGAAGTGGGAGGATCACTTGAGCCTAGGAGGTCAAGGCTGCAGTGAACTGTCATCGCAACACTGCACTCCAGCCTGGGCAACAGAGCAAGACTCTATCTCAAAAGTAAACACAAATAGCTTTATCGAGTGACTGCTTTTCCTCCCTATGAACATTTTTCGGGAACCTATTGCGTGTGTCAGACCCTTGTGCCCAAGCCCCTGTTCAGTCCCCGCATCAGCTTCGTTAGGATTCTCACATTTTGCAGATGGGACACTAAGACTCAGAGGTCCAGCCCTCCAAAATACTGAAGTCCTAATTGCGCTGGATTAAAAATGGGCAACACAGAACGGGGGCTGGAAATTTTTAAAAAGATTGTTTTTAAAGACAGGGTCTTGGCCAGGCGTGGTGGCTCATGGCTGTAATCCCGGTACTTTGGGAGGCCGAGGCAGGCAGATCACAAAGTCAGGAGTTCAAGACCAGCCTGACCAACATGGTGAAACCCTGTCTTTACTAAAAATACAAAAATTAGCCAGACGTGATGGTGCATGCCTGTAATCACAGCTACTGGGGAGGCTGAGGCAGGAGAATCTCTTGAACCTGGAAGGAGGAGGTTGCAGTGAGCTGAGATCACATCACTGCACTCCAGCCTGGGCAACAAGAACAAAACTCCGTCTCAAAAAATAAATAAATAAATAAATAAATAAATAATAAAGACAAGGTCTCTGCCTGTAATCCCAGCAGTTTGGGACGCTGAGGCAGGCAGATCACCTGAGGTCAGGAGCTCGAGACCAGCCTGGACAACATGGTGAAACCCCATCTCTACTAAAAATACAAAAATTAGCTGAGTGTGGTGGCACATGCCTGTAATCCCAGCTACTCAGGAGGCCAAGGCAGGAGAATAACTTGAACCCGGGAGGCAAATGTTGCAGTGAGCCCAGATTGCGCCACTGCACTCCAGTCTGGGGGACTGAGTAAGATCTGTTTCAAAAACAACAATAACAACAACAACAACAACAAAAACCAAACAGACATGGCCTCACTCTGTTGCCCAGGCTGGTCTCAAACTCCTGCACTCACAAAAAGAAAGGAAAAATAACAAAAAACTAGTAGCCTCAAGCGATCCTCCCGCCTCAGCCTCCCAAAGCACTATGATTAAAGGCGTGAGCCGGGCCCTCGGCCTGGGAGTTGGAAATTAAAGCCTCTATTTTATGTATGTATGTATGTATTTATTTTTTGAGACGGAGTCTCGCTCTGTCGCCCAGGCTGGAGTGCAGGGGCCAGATCTCAGCTCACTGTAAGCTCCGCCTCCGGGGTTTACGCCGTTCTCCTGCCTCAGCCTCCCAAGTAGCTGGGACTACAGGCGTCCGCCACCTCGCCCGGCTAGTTTTTTGTATTTTTTAGTAGAGACGGGGTTTCACTGTGTTAGCCAGGATGGTCTCGATCTCCTGACCTTGTGATCCACCCGTCTCGGCCTCCCAAAGTGCTGGGATTACAGGCTTGAGCCACCGCGCCCAGCCTGTATGTATGTATTTATTTATTTACTTGTTTATTTTCTGAGACAGAGTTTTGCTCTGTTGCCCAGGCTGGAGTGCAGTGGTGTGATCATGGCTTACTGCATCCTCGAACTTCCGGGCTCAGGAGATTCTACCAACTCAGCCTCCCAAGTAGCTGGGACCACAGGCGCAAGCCACCACGCCCGGCTAGTTTTTTGTATTTTTTGTAGGGACAGGGTTTATCCAAGTTTCCCAGGCTGATCTCGAACTCCAGAGCTCAAGCAACCCTCCTGCTTGGGCCTCCCGAAGTGCTGGGATTACAGGTGTGAGCCACCGTGCCCGGCCTAAGCCTCTCATAAGGCCGTGCGCCCTCCCAGAGGCCACCCTTGTAGAAGATTCCCTGAGACTTAACGACCTGCGGCACCCCGGACTTTCCTAATCGTAGCTCCACCCACTCGAGCCGGGTGCCTTCGTGTTTCCCGTTTTTAAATGAGATAGTGGCACACCCGGTGGCATCCTCCCTCCCGGGCTCTTATCGGCGGTCCCAGCCCCTGCTTGAGCGCCTCCGGGTGTCACGGGCCTCTGCGAACACCAAAGCTCTCGAACCCCGATGTGGACCCCGGTGCGGCGCGGGGCAGCCTGGCTAGGAACCCTGCTCACCCCGGGAGAGGGTACCCCCGAGCCGAGGGGCGGAGCGGCGCATGCCCACAAGCCCGCCGCGGGAAGTAGGAAATGGGCCCGCCAGGAGATGCGCTTCGGACCCCGCCAGGGCATGTGCTCCGAGGCCCGCCTGGCTCGCAGGTTGCGGGCGGCGCTGCGGGAGGAGGAGCCGTGGTGAGGGCGGGACGGGGGGCGGGCCAGGAGTGGGGGTCTTTGACCCGAGTCCACTCTGACCCTGGTGTTTGCAGGGCGGTAGAGGAGCTGCTTCGCTGCGGCGCGGACCCTAATTTGGTGTTGGAGGATGGCGCGGCGGCTGTGCACTTGGCGGCCGGAGCCCGGCACCCGCGTGGCCTGCGTTGCCTCGGGGCCCTACTGCGCCAAGGCGGGGACCCTAACGCTCGGTAAGGTAGAGCCTGGGTCCGGGGCGGGGTCTCCCCAAGCCGAAGTCTGGGAATCCGGGAAGGGGCGCCCCACCATCCCGGGCCAGGGCCTCGGAGCCCGAGGGTGGGGTTTGGGGGAATCTTGGGGAGGGAACTTGGGGCTCCAAGGGCAGGGGCTAGGGCTCGAGGGAGGCGCTGGGGCCCCAGACCGAGGGCGGGGAATGGGGCTGCGCTAGGACCAAGGGTTCGGATCTTGTGGTGGAGGCTCCAGGGTCAGACGACAGAGGTTTGGGTCCTGGCCTGAGGTCATAGCATCTAGGTTCCAAGGGCAGTGTCCCAGGGTGGACAGTGGAGATCGGGGGGCCGAGAACGAAGGCTCCGGGTCCCCAGAGCGGAGATTGGGATTCCTGCCAGGAGGCGGAGTCCGCAATGACCCCTCTTGCTCTGCCGCCCCAGATCTGTCGAGGCACTGACGCCGCTGCATGTGGCCGCTGCCTGGGGCTGCCGCCGCGGCCTGGAGCTGCTGCTGAGCCAAGGAGCGAACCCGGCGCTGCGCGACCAGGTTGGGAGGCACTGCGCGGGCAAAGAAAGGCTGGGCGAGCCCAGAGAGAGGGAGGGAGGGAAGGAAGGTAAGAGGGCCTCGAGAGCCCCCTGCTGACCGCGCCCCTGTAGGATGGACTCCGGCCGCTGGACCTGGCCCTGCAGCAGGGACACCTGGAGTGTGCGCGAGTCCTGCAAGATCTCGACATGCGGACCAGGACCCGGACCCGGATTGGGGCAGAGACCCAGGAGTCCGAGGCTGCACCTGGCAGTGAGTAGGGCCTGCAGGGCTGCTGGGGCTTGACTTCTGAAGACCAGTCCCTGGCATCCACTGTCTCCCCCACCCCGCCTATTGGTTCTCTTACGTCCACTATCTGTGGCCAGCTTTTTTGGCCTCAGACATTGCTATCTCCTTTTTATGTCTGATCCTATTCCCATTGCTGTCTCATCCCTCCTCCTCTCCTCTCTGACCCCCACTCTCACCTGCAGCTCCAGGCCTCTCTGGATCTCCTGATGAGATGCTGGACTCCATAGCACTCCAAACGCAGCCATGCAGAGGTGACAACAGGGACATGGGCTTGGAGGCTGACCCAGGACCCCCCAGCCTCCCTGTTCCCCTTGAAATTGTGGACAAAGATGGGAGCTCAGCGTCCCCTCCAGGGCACTGGGATTACAGCTCAGATGCCTCTTTCATCACAGCGGTTGAGGTCTCTGGAGCCGAGGACCCAGCCTCGGACACTCCCCCCTGGGCAGGGTCATTACCACCGATCAGGCAAGGACTTCTGCATGTTGTCCATGCCACCCAGAGGGTACCTAGGTCTCAGGGCACGGAGGCAGAGCTGAATGCCCATCTGCAGGCCCTGACTCTGACCCCACCAAATGCTGCTGGCTTCCAGTCCTCCCCTTCCTCCATGCCTCTCCTAGACAGGAGTCCAGCTCATAGCCCCCCACAGACACCACCCCCTGGAGCTTCTGACTGCCACGGCCTGTGGGAGCACCAGACATCCATTGATAGTGACATGGCCACGCTCTGGCTGACAGAGGATGAAGCAAGCTCTACAGGTGGCAGGGACCCTGTCAGCTCTTGCCAGGACCAGCCAGTCTCCATTGTGTCTGACTTGGAGTTGCTGCAGGGGCTCCGAGCGCTTGGTGAGAATCCTGGCCCTGTCACACCCTTCACCCGGCGATTCTACCTCCAGCAGCTGAAAGCAGCCCAGATTGCGCCTGGTTAGTCTCCCCAGGGCATATGGAATCCAGGGAGCCTCCAGGAATCTCCTAGAGAACCCCAGCTCTCAGCCCCATTTCCCTCCTCATCTCAGAATCATCCCTTCCTCCATCTCCCTTGACTTCCAGGCCCAGAGTTTTCAGGGCACAGCCTAGAACTGGCTGCAGCCCTGCGGACAGGCTGTATTCCAGACGTCCAGGCAGATGAAGACGCACTGGCCCAGCAGTTTGAGCAGCCAGATCCTGCCAGGAGGTGGCGGGAGGGGGTCGTGAAGTCTAGCTTCACATATCTGCTGCTGGACCCCAGGTACTTAGGGCAGGAAAGCCCCAGAAATGGAAGCTAGAAAATTTGGGGATTGGTTTTTATTCACTGTGTACCCTTAAGAAAGGGACTGGCCCTCTCTAATCATCAGCTTCTTCTTTTTTTTTTTTAAGACAGAGTTTCATTCTTGTTGCCAAGGCTGGAATACAATGGTGCCGTCTCGGCTCACTGCAACCTCCATCTCCTGGCTTCAAACAATCCTCTTGTCTCAGCCTCTCAAGTAGCTGGGATTACAGGCACCCGCCACCACACCCGGCTAATTTTTGTATTTTTGGTAGAGACGAGGTTTAAACATGTTGGCCAGGCTGGTCTTGAACTCCTGACCTCAGGTAATCCGCCCACCCTGGCCTCCTAAAATGCTGGGATTACAGGCGTGAGCCACCACACCAGCCTCTTTTTTTTTTCCTTTTTTTTTTTTCCTTTTTTATTTTTGAGGCGGATTCTCACACTTTCACCCAGGCTGGAATGTAGTAGTGCAGTCTTGGCTCACTGCAACCTCTGCCTCCTGGGTTCAAGCGATTTTTGTGCCTCAGCCTCCCAAGTAGTTGGGATTACAGGCATATGCCACCATGCCTGGCTAATTTTTTTTGTAATTTTAGTAGATATGGGGTTTCATCATGTTGGCCAGACTGGTTTCAAACTCCTGGCCTCAAGTGATCCTCCCGCCTCGGCCTCCCAAAGTGTTGGGATTACAGGCGTGAGCCACCATGGCCAGCACTTTGGGAGGCTGAGGTGGGCAGATCACCTGAGGTCAGGAGTTAGAGACCAGCGTGATCAACATGGAGAAACCCCATTTCTACTAAAAATACAAGATTAGCCAGGCGTGTTGGCGCATGGCTGTAATCCCAGCTATTCGGGAGGCTGAGGCAGGAGAATCGCTTGAACCTGGGAGGTGGAGGTTGCAGTGAACTGAGATCGTGCCATTGGACTCCAGCCGGGAGAACAAGAGTGAAACTCTGTCTAAAAAAAAAAACAAAAATATATATTAAAAAAAAAGCAAGCTGCTGAATGTCTTTGGGGAGCCACTGCCTTTCTCTGATCCTGTAATCAGGAGTCACTAGACATATGACTTTAAGGACTGCCTCTGGGAACCACTCTATCCACTTTTCCTTGTCTGAGCTGCCCCCTTCATCCAGGGAGACTCAGGACCTGCCAGCCCGAGCCTTCTCACTGACCCCAGCTGAGCGCCTTCAGACTTTCGTCCGTGCCATCTTCTACGTGGGCAAAGGGACGAGGGCCCGGCCATATGTCCACCTTTGGGAAGCCCTTGGTCACCATGGGCGGTCAAGAAAACAGGTGTGAGGACAGGGATCAGGGTTCAGCGAGGGCAGTCAGGCCATGGGCAGGGGAGGGGATTGGGGGTGCTGACTCCAGACTCTGCCCTAGCCCCCCCAGGCCTGCCCCAAGGTGCGTCAGATCTTGGACATCTGGGCCAGTGGTTGCGGCGTTGTGTCCCTACATTGCTTCCAGCATGTGGTCGCTGTGGAGGCTTATACACGGGAGGCGTGTATTGTGGAAGCCCTAGGTGGGTGCCTGGTACATAGAATGGGGGTCATATGAAAGGCATTTGGCTTTCTAGTTCCCTCATTTTTTTGCTTCTGAGGGGTGTTCATTTGTTGACTGAGGAATTATTGAGCACCAACTTTGAACCTGAACATGCATGTATTTTGCTCCACTGGTTTATCCCCACTCAAGGGCAATACGCATTGGGTTTGCTGTCACATACTTTTTTGTGTGTGTGTGAGACTCTGTCGCCCAGGCTGGAGTGTGGTGGCATGATCCCAACTCATTGCAGCCTCTGCCTCCCAGGTTCAAGTGATTCTTGTGCCTCAGCCTCCCAAGTAGCTGGGATTACAGGCATATATCACCATATCATGCCAAGCTAAGTTCTGTATTTTTAGTAGAGATGGAATTTCACCATGTTGGCCAGGCTGTTCTTGAACTCCTGGCCTCATGTGATCTACCCAAAGTGTTGGGATTACAGGCGTGAGCCACCGTACCCAGCCGCCTGCTGTCACACACTTCTGGATGGGGAGGTGTCCCCATGGCTGCCCCTGTGACCTCACATCCAATTTCTCCAGGGATCCAGACGCTCACCAACCAGAAACAAGGGCACTGCTATGGAGTGGTGGCAGGCTGGCCACCTGCTCGTCGCCGGCGCTTGGGGGTGCACCTACTGCACCGCGCCCTCCTCGTCTTCCTGGCTGAAGGCGAGCGACAGCTTCGTCCCCAGGACATCCAGGCCCGGGGCTGAGTGCTGGGGAGTTGGCCATCCAGCCTGGGAAGAAATGTTTGAATGTTCCAGCTGCCCCGTGCTGACAGCAGCCCCCATCTCTGGTTTCAGAAGGGGTGTGTGTGTGTGTGTGTGTGTGTGTGTGTGTGTGTGTGTGTGTGTAGGGAGCACCAGGGCAGATCTCCCCCAGTCTGAGAGAGGACTTTGTTACAGATGGTACTCCTGGAGGGGTAGTAAATAGTGAGCTCCCCGTCATGGGAGGAGGACAAGTAGGGAAGCAGAAGGTGCTTTGGAACAGTCCAGTGCTTCTGTCAGAGGCGTTTGAACCTGGGCAACTCCACCTTGAATAGAAGCTGGGTAAAATGAGGTTGAAACCTACTGGGCTGCATTCCCAGACGGTTAAAACATTCTAAGTCACAGGATGAGGTAGGGGGTCAGCACAAGATAATGGGTCATAAAGACTTTGCTGATAAAACAGGTTGCAGTAAAGAAGCCGGCCAAAACCCACCAATACCAAGATGGCGACAAGAGTGACCTCTGGTCGTCCTCATTGCTACACCCCCACCAGCGCCATGACAGTTTACAAATGCCATGGCTGGCCAGGCGCTGTGGCTTATGCCTGTAATCCTAGCACTTTGAATGGCGAAGGCAGGCAGATCACCTGAGGTCAGGAGTTCAAGACCAGCCTGGCCAACATGGTGAAACCCTGTCTCTACTAAAAATACAAAAATTATCTGGGCATGGTGACACGTGCCTGTAATCCCAGCTAGTAGGTGGGCTGAGGCAGGAGGATCACTTGAACCTGGGAGGCGGAGGTTGCAGTGAGCTGAGATTGTGCCACTTCACTCCAACCTGGGCGACAGAGCGAGAGTCTGTCTCAAAGAAGCAAACAAAAGAACAAATGCCGTGTCAACGTCAGGACATTACCCTTTAGACCCTATATGGTCTAAAAAGGGGAGGCATGAATAATCCACCCCTTGTTTAGCATATCATCAAGAAATAACCATAAAAATGGGCAACCAGCAGCCTTGCCCTGTCTATGGAGTAGCCATTCTTTTATTCCTTTTGTTTCTTAATAAATTTGCTTTCACTATACTCTATGAAATCACCCTGGATTCTTTCTTTTTTTTTTTTTTTCTTTTTGAGACGGAGTCTCGCTCTGTCACCCAGGCTGGAGTGCAGTGGCCGGATCTCAGCTCACTGCAAGCTCCGCCTCCCGGGTTTACGCCATTCTCCTGCCTCAGCCTCCCGAGTAGCTGGGACTACAGGCACCAGCCACCCCGCCCGGCTAGCTTTTCTTGTATTTTTTTTTAGTAGATACGGGGTTTCACCGTGTTAGCCAGGATGGTCTCGAACTCCTGACCTCGTGATCCGCCCGTCTCAGCCTCCCAAAGTGCTGGGATTACAGGCTTGAGCCACCACGCCCAGCCTTCCTGGATTCTTTCTAGTGTGAGATTGGAGAACCCTCTCTTGGGGTCTGGATCAGGACCCCTTTCTGGTAACACTTTGGCAGCTTGTTCCTGTCAAAATGGATAGAGCCTGCTCTTACCTCCCAGACATGGGACACCCACATGGCGGGATGGACTGGCAAATCTTCAGCTGCACTCAGGGTATCTACCCAGCTCAAGAGCCAAGTTCACTGCTACCCAGCCGTGAGACCTGGGACCAGTATTTAATCTGTCTGAGCCTGGGTTTCCTAGGTTGTACAGTGGGGGCAGTAAAGAGATGAAATGTGGTCATGTCAGGGCTGGGTGTCACGCCTGTTCTCCCGGCACTTTGGGAGGCTGAGGCAGGAGGATAGCATGAGCCCAGGAGTTTGAGACCAGCCTGGGCAACATAGCAAGACTCTCTCTCTACAAAAAGTAAAAACATTAGGCGGATGTGGTGGGTGGGCCTGTAGTCCCAGCTGCTTGGGAGCCTGAGGTGGGAAGATTGCTTGAGCCTGGGAGTTGGAGGTTGCAAGGAGCTACGATCACAGCACTGCACTCCAGCCTGGGCGATATCAAGATCCTGTCTCTTAAAAAAACTATAAAAATTTAAAAATAAGGTCATGTGAGCAAAGTGTGTGGCTCAGAGCCCAAAGTGTCTAGCAGTGCAGCCCAGGCGAAAACTTTCTGGAGGAAGGGGAGGTGTGGGGGCCCTGGAGAGGCTGCCTGTGTGATGAGGCGTGAGCAGGGCCAGGACCCTCTTCAGGATCACTGTGCAACCCCACCCTCTATAAAATGGGATTATTGGCCGGGCTCAGTGGCTCATGCCTATAATCCCAGCACTTTGGGAGGCTGAGGCGGGCAGATCATCTGAGGTCAGGAGTTCGAAGCCAGCCTGACCAACATGGAGAAACCCCATCTTTACTAAAAATACAAAAATTAACCAGGCGTGGTGGCACATGCCTGTAATCCCAGCTACTTGGGAGGCTGAGGCAGGAGAATCACTTGAACCCGGGAGGCGGTGGTTGTGGTGAGCTGATATCCGGCCATTGCACTCCAGCCTGGGCAACAAGAGCAAAACTTTGTCTCAAACAAAAAGGGGGGGGGGATTATTAATAATAACCCTGCAGGGCGTGGTGGCTCACGCCTGTAATCCTAGCTATTTGGGAGGCTGAAGCAGGTGGATCACCTGAGGTCAGGAGTTCAAGACCAGCCTGATCAACATGGTGAAACCCTGTCTCTACTAAATACAAAACATGAGCCGGGTGTGGTGGTGAGCGCCTGTGATTCCAGTTACTTGGGAGGCTGAGGCAGGAGAATCACTTGAACCTGGGAGGCGAAGGTTGCGATAAACAGAGATCGCGCCACTGCACCCCAGCCTGGCGAAAGAGTGAGACTCCATCTCAAATACTTCTACTACTACTACTACTACTACTACTACTACTACTACTACTACTACTACTAGTACTATAATAACCTGACTTCCAGCGATGCTACGAGACTTCAGATCATTCATGTGCAAAGATCTTCAGTAAATACGAAGTCGTCATCCTGGTGAGACATCAGGAGTCTGGTTTCGGGCGGGCAGGCGGGTCGAGGGCATTTAAGCTTCTGGAAGTCGCTTCTGCAAAGGGCCCCGTGGATTTAGGGACCTGGAGAGATCCGCTGCCTCATTGGCTTCAGGACCTGCCGGTCATCACGGCAGTTTAGCCAACCAGGTCCCTCAGGGGGCGGGCTGTGACCTGGGCCGAGTTTCCGCCGCCTTGCCACTGCTGAGCCGCTGGCTGTTCCTGGGGGAATGGCTGGTATTGTGATTAGGAGTCCAGTTTCTGGAGTGGGTTTGGGCTCCACCACTTGTAACTGACCCGAAGAAACCGTTCTCTGAGCTTCACTTTCCTCAAATGTAAAACAGGGGCCAGGGACCGTGGCTCACGCCTGTACTCCCATCACTTTGGGAGGCCGAGGCGGGTGGATCACCTGAGGTCAGGAATTCAAGATCAGCCTGGCCAACACGGTGAAACCCTGTCTCTACTAAAAATACAAAAATTAGCCGGGCGTGGTGGCGGGTGTCTGTAATCTCAGCTACTCAGGAGGCTGAGGCAAGAGAATCGCTTGATCCCAGGAGGCTGAGGCTGCAGTGAACCAAGATTGTGCCACTGCACTCCAGCTTGGGCAACAGAGCAAGACTCTGTCTCAAAAAAAAAAAAAAAAAAAAAAAAAAAGTGTGAAATGGGGTTGTCTCCCAGGTGCCAAATCTAATGATAAAGCCACAGGAGTTATGACACTGTCCCATCGCCCCAGAATACAGAAACAGGACATTGGTAAAGAATCTAGAGCCCCCAGAAGAGATGGGATTTGTCTAACACAAGGTTTCCCAATCTTGGCTCTAATGACATTTGGGGTTGGCTTATTCTTTGCTGTGGGGTCTGTCCCGTGCATTGCAGGGTGATGAACAGCGTCCCTAGTCTCCATCCCCTAGAAGCCAGCAACACCCATGCACCCCCAAACATGGCGATTAAAAATGTCACCAGACTGCACTCCAGTCCGGGCGACAGAGCGAGACTCTGCCTCAAAAAAAAAAAAAGTCACCAGAAGTTGCCAATGGACACAATTGCCCCCCTGGTCTAAACTAAAGATGGAGCTCCCAAACCAGTGGGGAAAGGATAGAACCGAAGGAAAGATTTCCTCCCTCCTCCTGTAACACACAGGAACCACAGATAGGCCTAGATATACATGGATCAGAATAAAATGTAGGCGAGGTGCAGGGGCTCACGCCTGTAATCCCAGCACTTTGGGAGACCGAGGCGGGTGGATCACGAGGTCAGGAGTTCAAGACCAGCCTGGCCAAGATGGTGAAACCCCATCTCTACTAAAAATACAAAAAGTAGCTGGGGGCAGTGGCAGGCGACTGTAATCCCAGTTAGTCGGGTGGCTGAGGCAGGAGAATCGCTTCGACGGGGGGGGTGGAGGTTGTAGCCAGCCGACATGGTGCCACTGCACTCCAGCCTGCGCGACAGAGTAAGACTCCATCTCAAAAAACAAACAAACAAACAACAACAACAAACACCAAAAAACTAAAACACAGATTTGGTGGTCTCAAAAGAAAAATCTTCTTGACAAAAGTGACCCTAAACCAAGCTGAAAGATATAACATGGGGATAGTAAAAGATCCTAACTTGCTGGATGGGGTTGGATGAGTCGAATTCAATGAAGCAGTGGGTGACAGGCATTCAAAACACAGCCCGGAATACAGTGGGCACTCAATTATGGCAGCTCTAATTCCATGCATCACCCACCGATCTTTACCTAAACCTTTGTTGGATCTCTTCCTGCCAGGGAAGGGCTCATCTCGTGTTTTTTGAGACAGAGTCTTGCCTTGTTACCCAGGCTGGAGTGCAGTGGCACGATCTCAGCTCCTGCAACCTCCACCTCCTGGGTTCAAGGGATTCTCCGGCCTCAGGATCCCGGAGTAGCTGGGACTACAGGCGCTCGCCACCATTCCTGGCTTGTCTTTGTATTTGTGTTTTTTTTTTTTTTTTGACGGACTCTCGCTCTGTTGCCCAGGCTGGAGTGCAGTGGCGCGATCTCGGCTCACTGCAAGCTCCGCCTCTTGGGTTCACGCCATTCTCCTGCCTCAATCTCCCGAGTAGTTGGGACTACAGGCGTCCGCCACCACACCAGGGTAATCTTTTGTATTTTTAGTAGAGACGGGGTTTCACTGTGTTAGCCGGGATGGTCTCGATCTCCTGACCTCGTGATCCCCCCTCCTCGGCCTCCCAAAGTGCTGGGATTACAGGCTTGAGCCACCGCGCCCGGCCGGAGGCCCAGCCTTCTGAGGTGCGAGGGGAAATTCAGGAAGCTAACGTGGATCCCAGACATTGCCAAAGTCGATCCTGAGCTCGAGGCATCAGCCTGAGCCCAGTCTGCAGATGGGAAAACTGAGACTCCGGGCGGTGAACACCCTGCCTTGCGGTCACCCAGCACAGGTCCGGAGACTCCGATTGTCACTTCTGTTTATTGAGTTACAAGTTGAGATGTGCAGGTTCGGTGGCGCTAGCCCCCCCATCCCTCCCACCTTGGGCAAAAATAGCTCCCAGCGCCGAGGAATGCGGGGTAGGGAGGGTCTCGGGCAACGGGATGGGGCCCCGAGGGTCCCCGTGGGGATCGTGGGTCCCAGGATCAAGCACGTCTGACACCGAAGACAGAGAGCGGGGTGGGGGGCCTGCCTCGACCGTGGCGTCGTGGGGAAAGTGAGGGAGAGCTTCTGTACAAAGTCATCTTCCGCGAGGGTCCCGGCTGCAGCCCCGAAACGCCGATGGGCCCCGCGGGACGGAAGCAGAGAGCGGAGTGTCCGCTGGGCTCTCTCAGATGCCACGCCCCGCCCAGCCAGCCTTGGGGCGTCTCCCTGACCTGGCCCCGCCCACCGGAGCGAACGGCCCGCCCAGGTGGTCTGAGCTGCAGACCCCGCGCAGGCTCCGGCCTCCTCCTGCTGCGGCTGTGCTCACCAAGCGATGCCCCGCCGGCCCGGCGTTTACTTCTTGTCTTCTGGAGGCGCCGGCAGTGGCTCGGGCAGAGCCTTGGGCGAAGGCTCGGGCTCCCAGAGCAGGAATTCGTGGAGCAGCGTGTTGACCGTCTCGGGGCATTCCAGCATCACCATGTGGCTGCCCTCGTCGATGAGCTTCAGGAATGCCAGGAGCAGGATCTGCAGAAGACGCGGGGCTCAGGGTAGGCGGGGGCAGGAGGGTGGAGCGAGAAGCCAGGCTTCCCTGGGACTCCGACATCCACACATGGCCCGCAGCATCCAAAAGTCCCTCCTCCCATCTACCCAGCATCTCTCCACTTCCACTCAAGGGGGAGCTAGAGGATGGCCTGTCGCCCTGCAGGAGCCGAACTAGTATTCAGGCATCCAGCATTTATTAAGTGTGTACAGTACGCCCGGAGAAGGATATTCTTTTTTCTTTTCTTTCTTTTCTTTTCTTTTCTTTTTTTTTTTTTTCTGGAGACGGAGTCTTGCTCTATCACCCAGGCTGGAGTGCAGTGGCGCAATCTCGGCTCACTCCAACATCTGCCTCCTGGGTTCAAGCGATTCTCCTGCCTCAGCCTCCCGAGTAGCTGGGATTACAGGCACACGCCACCACACCCGGCTAATTTTTGTATTTTTAGTGGAGACGGGGTTTCACCATGTTGGCCAGGTTGGTCTCCAACTCCTGACATCAGGTGATCTGCCCGCCTCGGTCTCCCAAAGTGCTGGGACTACAGGTGTGAGCCACCGCGCCCGACCCGGAGGAGGATCCAACATTAGGAGCTGGATCATTCTTTGCTGGTGGGGGTGGAGGGTAGCTGGTGTGGGGCTGCTATCCTGCGCATTTGTAGGGTGTTGAGCAGCATCCCTGGCCTCCATCCACCAGATGCCAGTAGTACCCCCTCCCCCTCAGTCGTGACACCCAAAAATGTCTCCATGCATTTCCACGTGTTCCTTGGGGGCAGAATCCTCCTTAGTTAAGAACCACCAGTACAGAGCTATACTTTAATTTTTTTTTTTTTTTTTTTTTTTTTTTTTGAGAAATGGGGTCTTGCTCTGTCGCCCAGGCTGGAGTGCAGTGGTGCGAGTATGGGTCACTGCAGCCTTGAATTCCTGGGTTCAACCGATCCGCCCCACTCAGCCTCCCAAGTTGCAGCGATTATCGGCGTGAACCACCTCACCGGGTTAGTATCCAAGGCTATTCTAAGTGCTAAGGATCCCCAGACCCTTTCTAATATCAACTCGCTAATTAGAGTTTCTAATCTAAAGATCCCCTGGTGCCAGTCTCCTAGAATTATATAATCACTGGTCTCTTATACAAATCCTCCGCTGTGAGGAGAGCCTTCTTACATGCGGTGGGGGACGGTGCATAATTGCTAACACCTGTCCAGGGCAGCCCTGCTTTCTAGATTATACCTTTGATGCTAGACCTAATGGTCCTGTTTGCCTGGGGTCAGAACAAGATGCAGCATCTAGACACCACGCCCACCCGGCGACCACGCCCCCTAGGGAAGAAAGCACGCCCACCAAACACTACCACGCCCCCCGCAGAGGCCACGCCCCTCCTGGGCTGCACCCTGGGGATTTGTAGCTGTGGCGCCCCAGGTGCCCTCCTCTACCTCGGCCATCCGCTGGTCTTCCTCTACGGGCACAAACTTATCGTGCATGCCGTGGACAAGCAGGACCGGCACGGTGAGCTCGGCGTGGTAGACCTCGTCGCCCTCTGGCCAGTACTGGCCACTCATCATGGCCCGGAGCACGAAGGATGACACGTTGAAAGCGTTACCCTCCTTTAACAGCTGCTTCTCCTTGGCTCCTTGGCGGGCGAAGCCGGCCCTGGTGGTGGTGGAGGCACCGCTAGAGCCCCTCATGCCAGCCCGCCTGCCGCGGGGTGCCCCCGATGCCAGCCCTAGTCCCAGCAGTACAGCCCACCCTCCCATCCAACTCGAGCAGACGCCTGGGTTCCCCAGGGCCAGGATCACGGCCTTTGGGATGGGGGCACTCACTTGAGAAAGCTCCAGGCCAGGCAGGGCGACAAGCAGTGCAGGACGCAGGTGGGCATGTTGAAGATTGAGCAGAAGCTGGGCTCCAGCGCCGTAGGGCCCCCGCCATTGATCATGATGACCTTGTGCACTAGGTCTGGGTACTCATGTGCCAGGAATGTGCAGAAAGAGACACTGCCCGGAATGGGTGGGGTGATGGGAGGATTGAAGGGAGGCGGTCAGCAGGATATAAGCAGTGACCATTTTGTTTTGTTTTGTTTTGTTTTTGTTTTTGTTTGAGACAGAGTTTTACTCTGTCGCCCAGGCTGGAGTGCAGTGGCTCGATCTTGGCTCACTGCAACCTCTCCCTCCTGGGTTCAAGCGATTCTCCTGCCTCCGTCTCCCGAGTAGCTGGGATTGCAGCCGCACACCACCACACCCAGATAATTTTTGTATTTTTAGTAGAAATGGGGTTTCACAATGTTGGTCCGGCTGGTCTTGAATTCCTGACCTCAAGTGATCCATCCGCCTCGGCCTCCCAAAGTGCTGAGATTACAGACGTGAGCCACTACGCCCGGCCTGGTTTGTTTTTGTTTTTGTTTTTGAGACAGAGTCTCACTTTGTCGCCCAGGTTGGAGTACAGTGATGCAGTCTCAGCTCACTACAACATCTGCCTCCCAGGTTCAACTGATTCTCCTTCCTCAGCCTCCTGAGTAGCTGGGAGTACAGGCGTTCACCACCACACCTGGTTAATTTTTGTATTTTTCAGTAGACACAGTGTTTCAGCATGTTGCTCAGGCTGGTCGAGAACTCCTGACCTCAAGTGATCTGCCCACCTTGGCTTCCCAAAGTGCTGGGATTACAGGCGTGAGCCACTGGGACTGGCCCGTTCCGTTTTTGAGACAAGGTTTTGCTGTCGCCTAGGCTGGAGTGGTGCAGTGGCATAATCGTAGCTCCCTGCAGCCTTGACTTCCTGGGCTCAAGTGATCCTCTCACCTCAGCCTTCTGAGTAGCTGGGACTACAGGCATGTGCCACCATGCTCAGCTAATTTTTAAAAATTTTTATGGCCGGGTGCGGTGGCTCACGTCTGTAATCCCAGCACTTTGGGAGGCCGAGGCGGGCAGATCACGAGGTCAGGAGATGAAGACCATCCTGGCTAACATGGTGAAACCCCGTCCCTACTAAAAATACAAAACATTAGCCGAGCGTGGTGGCAGGCGCCTGTAGTCCCAGCTACTCCGGAGGCTGAGACAGAAGAATGGCGTGAACATGGGAGGCGGAGCTTGCAGTGAGCCAAGATCGTGCCACTGCACTCCAGCCTGGGTGATGAGCAAGACTCCAGCTCAAAAAAAAAAAAAAAAAAAAAAAAAAAATTTTTTTTATAAAGACAAGATCTCCTCATGTTGGTTAAGCTGGTCTTGAACTCCTGGGCTCAAGTGATCTATCCTCTGGCCTTAGCCTCCCAAAGTGCTGGGATTACAGGTGTGAGCCGTAACACCCGGCCTGGTGAGGGGGTTCATGTCCTCCCCTCACCCAGAAGGTTCAAGAAGAACCTTGAAAGCCAAGATTCTTCCCCTGGGGTCCATGGACACCTGAAGGGGTGAGGGATGGGGGCGGCCTCTCAAATACCATGAAAGTGTGAGATTGAGTGTTGAGGATGGAACTTATTTTGAAGAGAGAATCTGGATCCAGAAGCTTCACCAGACTTTTTATTTTAATTTTTAAAAATTTTTGTAGAGATGAGGGTCTCACTATGTTGCCCAGGCTGGTCTTGAACTCCTGGGCTCAAGTGATCCTTCCACCTTGGCCTTCCAAAGTGTTGAGATTATAGAGCCACTGTGCCTGGCCCTCATCAGATTCTGAAAGTCACCATGACCCGAAAGCAGTAAGAATTACTTATCAGCAAGTGTTAGGAAAGCAATCTGATTAAACAAATGCTTCTGGCTGCCCAGAGGAGGTCACGGTTTCCTACTATCCCTTCCCTTTTAGGATGTTCCGCCACCTGCCTCTGGGCAAGACATATCTGTCTTCCTTATACAAGATGGAAGGGCATGGCCTGAGGAGCCCCCAAAGTTCAGTTCCTCATTCCTACTAAAGCAGGGGTCAGCAAACTATGTACGGCCTCTGGGCTAGTCATTTGCTTTTGTAAATATAGTTAACACTTTTGGAGATTTGAAAAATGTTTTCTAAATAAAGTTTTTTGTTTTTTGTTTTTTTTTTCTTCTGAGACAGAGTCTCGCTCTGTCACCCAGGCTGGAGCACAGTGGCATGATCTCGGCTCTCTGCAATCTCCACCTCCCGAGTTCAAGCGATTCTCCTGCCTTAGCCTCCCGAGTAGCTGGGATTACAGGCGCCCGCCACTATGCCCGGCTAGTTTTTGTATTTTTAGTAGAGACGGGAGTTCACCATGTTAGTTAGGCTGGTCTCGAACTCCTGACCACAGGCGATCTGCCCACCTTGGTCCCCCAAAGTGCTGGGATTAGAGGCGTGAGCCACCGTGCCTGGCCAAAAAATGTTTCCTAAATAAGGTTTTATCAGAAGTTCCAACAGTGACTGTATGACCTGCAAACCTAAAATATTTGCTATCTGACCCTTTAAGGAAATGTTGGCCAGCCCCTGCTGTAATGAGGAAAGGATACAGACAGGAGTCAGGCAGACCTGATTGTGTCAGGGACTTCCTGTATGTCTTTGGGCAGGTTGCTTCACCTCTCTGAGTTTCAGCCTCCACATTCCTGAAGTTGTAAATGTGCTGACCTCATAGCATTGTTATGGAGTCATGGGAACTATTGTAGGTGGGTGTTTTTTGTTTTCTTTTTCTGGAGAAAGAGTCTTGCCCTGTCACCCAGGCTGGAGTGCAATGGTGCGATCTTGGCTCACTGCAACCTCCGCCTCATGGGTTCGAATGATTCTCCTGCCTCAGCCTCCTGAGTAGCTGGGATTACAGGTGCCTGTCAGCACACCCAGCTAATTTTTGTATTTTTAGTAGAGACAGGGTTTCACCATTTTGGCCAGGCTGGTCTTGAACTCCTGACCTCGTGATCCGCCTGCCTCAGCCTCTGAAAGTGCTGGGATTACAGGTGTGAGCCACTGTGCCTGGCAGGTGGATGCTCATTTAATTAGAGGATTACTTTATCATAAGCATCAACTTTTGAGTATGTTATTATATAAACAAATATAAACAAACAAGAGCTGTTACCTCTCAGTCTGGATTCCTTTCTTTTAGATACTTACATAACTTCCTTGTTTTCTTTTTTTACTTTTTTACTTTTTATTTTTTTATAGAGATAAGATCTTGCTTAGGTTGCCCAGGTTGGTCTTCGGCAACTCCACAGCTACAGCAGTCCTCCCACCTCAGCCTCCCAAAGTGTTGGGATTACAGGTGTAAGCCACCACAACTGGCCACTTATTTATTTTTCTTTTTTTCTCTTTTTTCTGTTTTTAATTTTTGAGACAGAGTCTCACTCTGTTGCCCAGGCTGGAGTGCAGTGGCACGTTCTTGGCTCACTGCAAGCTCTGCCTCCCGGGTTCACGCTATTCTCCTGCCTCAGCCTCCCGAGTAGCTGGGACTACAGGCGCCCGCCACCATGCCTGGCTAATTTTTTGTATTTTTAGTAGAGACGGGGTTTCACCGTGTTGGTCTCGATTTCCTGACCTCGTGATCTGCCCTCCTCGGCCTCCCAAAGTGCTGGGATTACAGGTGTGAGCCACTGCACCCAGCCTCTTTTTCTGGTCTAATTGCATAGGCTAGAATCTCTAAAACAGTGGTGTTCAACCCACCTGGCTGTTCCAATCTTGCCTTTCTTCCTGGATAAGGGAAAGAATGAGGCCACTTGGTAGTGGTCAAGCCCTGGGGACCAAGCCTTCCATAGAAGGGTTATTGGTAAGTTTTAGGTTGTATTACCTGCCCTTTAAGCAGGAGTGAATTTCAGTAACCCATGCCTTTGTAAATGCCTAGAATTTACAGGATTCCAATGAGCCCTTCCTGAATGCACAGGCATCTCCAGGGCAGCTGACTTTTGAACGTAGTCTAAGGCAGTGGTTCTCAGCCAGGGGTAATTCTGCCCACCAGTGCACATTTGGCAACTTCTGAAGACATTTTTGACTGTCATGATCAACACTAGATTATGTAGTTGTATCAACTGGGCAGAAGCCAGGGATACTACTAAACATTCTATAGCCCCCCACAGAAAAAAAAAATAACCTGGCCAAAAATGTTAGTGCTGAGATTAAACAACACTGTGTTTTTTGTTTTTTGTTTGCGGAGTCTCACCTTGTTGCTCAGGCTGGAGTGCAGTGGTATGATCTCTGCTCACTGCAACCTCTGTCTCCCAGGTTCAAGTGATTCTCCTGCCTCAGACTCCTGAGTTGCTGGGATTACAGGCACACACCATCATGCCTGGCTAATTTTTTGTACCTTTAGTAGAGATGGGGTTTCACCATGTTGGCCAAGCTGGTGTTGAACTTTTTTTTTTTTTTGAGACAGAGTCTCGCTCTGTCGCCCAGGCTGGAGTGCAGTGGCCGGATCTCAGCTCACTGCAAGCTCCGCCTCCCGGGTTCCCGCCATTCTCCTGCCTCAGCCTCCGGAGTAGCTGGGACTACAGGCGGCGCCACCTCGCCCGGCTAGTTTTTTGTATTTTTTAGCAGAGACGGGGTTTCACCGTGTTAGCCAGGATGGTCTTGATCTCCTGACCTCGTGATCCACCCGTCTCGGCCTCCCAAAGTGCTGGGATTACAGGCTTGAGCCACTGCGCCCGGCCTGGTGTTGAACTCTTGACCTCAAGTGATCTGTCTGCTTTGGCTTCCTAAAGTGCTACGATTACAGGCATGAGCCACTGCACCTGGCCTGAGCAACACTGCTTTAGAACAATGTGAAATAATATCAGTGATGATGGAAATCCCTGTCTGATTACATATGTTAATGGGAGCTTTCAGCCTGGTATAGTGGCTCATGCCTGTTATCCCACCACGTCAGGATGCCAAGGAGGGAGGATGGCTTGAGCCCAGGAGTTCAAGACCAGCTTGGGCAACATAATGAGACCCCCGCCATCTCTATATAATTTTTTTTAAACTTGAAAATTGGCCGGGCGCGGTGGCTCACGCCTGTAATCCCAGCACTTTGGGAGGCTGAGGAGGGAGGATCAGGAGGTTGGGAGAATGAGACCATCCTGGCTAACACGATGAAACCCTGTCTCTACTAAAAATACAAAAAATTACCAGATGTGGTGGCGAGTGCCTGTAGTCCCAGCTACTCAGGAGGCTGAGGCAGGACAATGTCATGAATCTGGGAGGTGGAGCTTGCAGTGAGCCAAGATCTCGCCACTGCATTCCAGCCTGGGGAACACAGCGAGACTCCATCTAAGAAAAAAGAAAAAATTAAGGCTGAGCACAATGACTCACACCTGTAATCCTAGCACTTTGGGAGGCTGAGGTGCGAGGACCACTTGAACCCAGGAGTTACAGAACATCTTGGGTAATATAGTGAGACACCATCTCTATTTAAAAGAAAAAGTAAAACTTAAATAATAAAAAAAATGGGATTTTTTTTTCAAGGAGAAAAATTAGGATTTTTGTTTGTTTTGTTTTGTTTTAAGAGATAGGGTTTTGCCATGTTGTCCAGGCTCATCTCCAGTGATCCATCTACAAGTGTGCACCACTGTGCCTGGCCTTTTTTTTTTTTTTTTTTTTTTTTTTTTTTTTTTTAAAGAGAGACAGGGTCGGCCGGGCGCGGTGGCTCAAGCCTGTAATCCCAGCACTTCGGGTGGCCGAGACGGGCGGATCACGAGGTCAGGAGATCGAGACCATCCTGGCTAACACGGTGAAACCCCGTCTCTACTAACAACTACAAAAAACTAGCCGGGCGACGTGGCGGCGCCTGTAGTCCCAGCTACCCGGGAGGCTGAGACAGGAGAATGGCGTGAACCCGGGAGGCGGAGCTTGCAGTGAGCTGAGATCCGGCCACAGCACTCCAGCCTGGGTGACAGAGCAGGACTCCGTCTCAAAAAAAAAAAAAAAAAGAGAGACAGGGTCTTACCATCTTGCCCAGGCTGGAGTGCAGTGGTGTGATCACAGTTCACTGCAGCCTCAACCTCCCAGGCTCAAGCGATCTCCTGCCTCAGCCCCTTAAGTAGCTGGAACTATATGTGTGCACCTCCTCATCTAGCTAATTTTGTACTTTTTGTAGAGTTAGGGTCTCCCTATGTTGCCCAGGCTGGTCTTGAACTCCTTGCCTCAAGATATCCTCCTGCCTTGGCCCCCCAAAGCACTGGGATTACAGGCGTCAGTGGCATCTGGGCTGAAAATTCAGGTTTTTTTTTTTTTTTTTTTTTTTTTTTCTGAGACTGAGTCTCACTCTGTCACCCAGGCTGGAGTACAGTGGTGCAATCTTGGCTCACTGCAACCTCCACCTCCCTGGTTCAAGCGATTATCCTGCCTCAGCCTCCCCAGTAACTGGGACTTCAGGTACATGCCACCATGTCTGGCTAATTTCTGTATTTTTGGTAGAGACGGGGTTTCACCACCTTGGCCAGGCTGTTCTCGAACTCCCGACCTCAGGTGATCCGTCCGCCTTGGCTTCCCAAAGTGCTGGGATTACAGGCGTGAGCCACAGGGCCCAGCCAAAAACTCAGTATTTTGTGACTGTCAGTCCCTGCTGACCCCCATCCCTCACCCCCACCCCACGTGCCAGGGTTCACTTACCCGTAGGAATGACCGATGAGCACGTTTCGCTTCTTGGCATAGCGCTTGAAGATCGCTCTCATGTCCTCAGCCAGCGCATAGAAGGTGTAGGCTGCGGCCACCTGGGGCGCAGAGCTGGCACCGTGGCCGGCCAGGTCAGGAGCCACCACCTCATAGCCTAGGCGCACAAAGAAGTCCAGTTGCTCCTTCCAGATGGCCAGGGAACCGCCGACACCATGGATGAAAAACAGCACCACGTCGGCCTGGGCGCCTTTGCAGCTAGTGATGCGCTTCTCACAGTCAATATGGATGGTCCTCTTGGGGCGCCGGGCTCGCCGCCGCCGCCCACCACTGCCACTGCCGCTGCCGCTGCCGCTGCTGGGAGCCAAGCGGCCATCGCTGCCCGCTGGATCGGCCAGCTCCACCTCCAGGGCGGCTGGCGGCTCCCCAGAGCCATTCTGCCCGTGCAGGAGGTCGGCTCGAGGGGCTCGGCCCAGGTTTTCCACCAGCAACCGCCCATTGCGGTACACGGTGATCCGGCGCTGACAGCGGACCAAGCCAGAAAGGTCCCCCTGGGCTGCATCCGAGGATGCGGATAATGGCGGAGGTGGGGCAGCGGCCGGGGCGGGTCCTGCATGCTTCACTCGCAGCACGCGGCCGGGCTTGACCTCTACAAAGGTGTAGCCATCGCTGGACTCGACGCTCTCCAGTGGCCCTACGGCGTTGGGGGGCGTGCCCAGCAGGCAACAGAAGATACCGTCGGTCACCCCGGTCAGCATGGTGTGTCCTGTGAGTGGGGACAGCAGCCAGTTCAGGTGCTGTCTCAATGAGAACCCTCTACCCTGCAGCATGCACTCCCTGAGCCTTGGGAGAACCCTTGTAGACTCCAGTTTGGGGAGCGCCAGAGCAAGTGAGCCATGGCACTCAGGTGTGTGTGTGTGTGTTTGAGACAGTCTCACTTTGTTGTCCAGGCTGGAGTGCAGTGCCAGTATCTCGGCTTACTGCAACCTCCCCCTCCTGGGTTCAAGCTATTCTCCTGCCTCAGCTTCCTCAGTAGCTGGGATTACAGGCAGGCGCCACCATGTATTTTCTGTAGAGATGGGGTTTCACCATGTTGGCCAGGCTGGTCTTGAATTCCTGACCTAAGATGTTCTGCCTGCCTCGGCCTCCCAAAGTGCTGGGATTACAGGTGTGAGCCATCCTGCCTTGAGATGTTTTGTCTGGGCAGTGCCTTTGTGTAAGACACCCTCCTGGGCCACCCTAGTCTATCGTCAGAGAGAAAGACGTGGCTATGGCTTACCCCACAAGGTGTCCGCAGGGAAGGTGGTGGGGTCTGGTGGGGGATGTTCCTGGAGAAGGGGACATTGTGGCAAACATGGACCAGCCTGAAGACACCCCCTCCCCACAAGCTGGAGTTTATACCATTTATGGCCTCCTAACTCATTCATTCAGGTATACACGAACTTATTCATTCAGGTATGCACTAACTCACTAACTCATCCAGGTATACACTCACTAACTCACGTATCCCCAGGGCCTCCTAAGTCATCTAAAATGTGCAAATCTTTGGTGGGCCCCCAGTGAGACTCCTGGCTCTGAATCTGACTCCTGAAAGATGAGGCCCTGGGAGAGGGGGTTGGGAACTGAGCCACAGAAAGCCTTGCTCAGCTCCCCCAGACCGAGGTGAGCCGGGGTCTGTTTCATAGAGGGCCAAGCTGAGACCCAGATATTCTGAGAGGAAGCTAGACTCTGAACTTCCTCCTTGGCACTCTGGATTCTGGGGATCTGCTACACAAGTCCCCGGAGGTGGAGAAGAGGATGGGAAAGGCAAGGCCCTGGCTGGGGGCCTCCAAGCCTCCATCCCACTCCTTGGGCCACCCCCGCCCCCGTGTCCATGGCAACCACAGGCAGTTACATAACCTAAGAGGGGATACCCGAGCAGTGCACCCCCATTGTCTAGGTGTCTAGGGCCTGGAGATGGGGCCAACTGTCTGCCTGCCCCCCACCCCAGGTTGGGCGCCGCTAAGGTAACGCACGCCCGAGACTGAGCCCGCAGTGGCCCCAGACATACTGGAGGGGAAGCAGACTGTGCCCCGCACCTCGAGTGGGGCCCTAATCCCGGATTGCAGAGGGCAACGCACAGGCGCCTCCCCAGTCCCGCTTCCCCGCCCCCGGCCCCCGCCTTCCAGGTGTTCGTCATCCCTGCAGCGGGGTCGAGCCCACTGGGGCTCCGTGGCTTCCTAGGAGCCCAAACGCGGGGTTGGTGGACACCACTCCTCCGAAGTGGAGGCCCCGGGGTTTCGATCTCTCCTTTTGGGGCCCACTCCCCGCTCACCTCATCGAGGGCCGCGGGGCCCGGGTCGGGGCGGAGGGGTCCCAGGTGGAGAAGCCAGCGTCCGCCTGCTGGCGCCGTTTACATGGTGGCGCGGGGTCAGGCCGGGTGCGTCTACGCTGGCGGGCACCGGCCCCTGGCGGTCAGCACAGGGGCATCCCGCGGCCGCCGAAAAAGCCGGCCCTTTAAGTTCCTCCCCCCGGTAGGCGGAGCCATGTGCCGACGGGCGGGCACTTCGGCCTATCGCAGCTGCGGATTGACCTGGCCTAGTTACGAGCCCAATCAGAGGCGGTAGTTCCGGAGTGGAGGCGGGCTCTGGGAGCAACAACCCCGCCCCTTTGGTGGTGCACCGAGGTTGCGGGAGGATGGGGCCTGGCTCAAGGCGGAGAAGGGGGTTGCAGTCTAAGGTCTGAGGGACGCCTGGGAGTGCGCGGCCAGGGCCCTCTCTCTGCAAATGGGTTTCCCAAGCCCCTGCCTCCCAGCCCCTGCCTCCGAATTGTCCTGTTCCTCTCCAAACGAGGCTCCCATACTCTTCTCTCTGTATCGACCTTTCCATTCTAGAAGCAGAGACTCCAAGATCTTTTTCCAGTCCCCAGTGGGGAAACTGAGGATCATAAAGGGCACAAGAACATAAATCAAGCAAGGGGCAAAGCTGGGACTTGAACCCAAGGCTGTGTAAGCCCTGGGAACCATTATTTGCTAACCTCCCTCACCCCCATCCCCTGCCCCGCCCCCCCTTTTTTTTTGGTAAGGACGAGGTCTCGCTATGTTGCCCAGACTAGTCTCGAACTCCGGGCATCAAGCAATCCTCTCGCCTACGGCTTCACCAAAGGGCTGAGATTACAGGCGTGAGCCATCGTGACGGGCTTCTCTAAAGCTTTCAAGGAAAGTCTTAGAGCTGTGGGTAATTAGAGAGTTTGAATTTCATAATCAGCCGATTTAACCTATGGCTGCCATGGTTCTGAGGAGGGCTGATAGCAAGAGGCAGGCATCCCAGCTCTGTGGTGCCGGCGGGGCCACGGTAGGCCCTCAGGAGAGCTCAGGTCTCAAATCCAGCCTCTGCCCTTCGCTGAGGTGTGACCTTGGGCAAGTTACTTCACGTTCCTGAGCCTCTGTTTATTTTTTATGAAATTCATCCTCTCATAAGTTTACTATACAGCAGTCATCAGTGTCATGCATATAACAAGTGCTCCGTATATTATGGGCGTTATTGTAGTGGTGATGTTTTGCTAAATGATGTTACAGGTAGGATGGGCTTCGGGGGACGAGGGGTTAAATGCTCCTTGCTGCTTGGCCACTCCCATCCCCTGGAATTTGCTGCCAGAGCTGGATTCCGTCCAGACACCTACTCTTGCCCACTAAGGGCACTTCTGGGAGACTATACAGTTTATTCATTTAGCAAGCACCTCTCTGTATGAACCCCAAGCTGGCACTTGTAGGGATACAGCCCCAGGCCCCTGGCCCTTGAGGAGCCCCTGAACTTGGGGTAGAGTCAAGGGAAGGCAGCTGGGCCAGAAGAATGGACAGCGCTTGAGAGAAGAGGACTCCTTTTTTTTTTTTTTTTTTTTTTTTTGAGAAAGGATCTCACTCCATTGCCCAGGCTGGAGTGCATTGGTGCTATCATTGCTCACTATAGCCTGGATCTCCTGGGTTCAGGGAATCCTCCCACCTCACCTTCCGAGTACTTGAGGCTATATGAGGTTGCTACCATGTCCCCAGGCTGGTCTCAAACTCCTGGCCCCGAGGGATCCTCCCTCCTCAGCCTCCCAAAATGCTGGAATGACAGGCATGAGCCACACCTCACTCAGCCCTTGGAGGAGAGGAGAGGATTTTTAAAGGGCGGATAGGGGAACACCAGGCAGAGAGAAGGGCGTGGCTGAAATGTAAGATGGTGTGTGTACAGGGTTTTGCATGCCTGATGGAAGGGCTGAGCAGGTTTTACTTGGGGATATGGAGAGCCAAGGATAGTGTGTGAGTAGGTGAGGGGTTCAGATCTGAGTATCAGAAAATTTTTCTTCCTTTTTTCTTTTTTTTTTTTTTGGTTCTAACAACAGAGGAAAATTCTTCTAGGGTCCGAAGTGGAGGCAAGATTGTCAAAGACAAGCTTGCAATCCATGAGTTTTACAGATAGAGAAAGCCCAGAGAGGCGCAGGGACCATCCCAAGAACACCCAGCGAGCTTGAACTCAGGCCCCCTCGGCTTCCTGCCAAGAGGCGGAGACTTGGCTGCAGCCAGGACAAGCTGCCAGCCAGCTAGCTGTGTGCCATCTGCCCAGCTGGAGGTGGTTAAGACGAACCAGCCGCTTCTTGCGGCTGCCACCAGCTGCACCCGGCCACCGCGGGGCACCCTCTGCCGGTCAACAGGAGAGATAACTACAGCACAGCTCCCAGTTGACGGCGGGAGATAATGCCTTGTGCGCACGCGCGTGCTGAAAAGGCGCTGTTCTCCCGCTACCTTTTGGTTTGTATGAAGAACCCTGCCCCGCGGACAGACTGGAGCGCCTCTGTTGCGCAGGCGTAGAACTACAACTTCAGTGTTTTCCCCAGCGGCCTGTTTTTGCACGTTAGGAGAAACTACACTTCCCATAATCCTTTGTTCCAGGGTTGGGCTCCTCTGGGCTCCGGAATCGCCGGCGGCCGGGCCTGCGGGACCCACTGAGGACATGGCTCTCTTGGCTGGATCCCTGTTGGGCCCCACGCGTAGGTCGGCAGCGTTGCTGGGTGGCAGGTAAGTCCTCAAAGGGGAACCCTTCCCCAAATCTGGGAATAAGGGCGTCGGAGGCTGGCGCTACTGTTCACTGCCCGCATGACCTGCCAGTGACTTGCGCATTTATGGAGCGCATTTTGCAGCCAGGCTCTGTCCCCGGGAGCAGAGGCTCAGAGAGGTTGAGCGCCGAGATCACCTAGCACCCCGTCTGACCTTTCTCGCCGTCCCTCTACCCACGCAGGTGGCTCCAGCCCCGGGCCTGGCTGGGGTTCCCGGACGCCTGGGGCCTCCCCACCCCGCAGCAGGCCCGGGGCAAGACTCGCGGAAACGAGTATCAGCCGAGCAACATCAAACGGAAGAACAAGCACGGCTGGGTCCGGCGCCTGAGCACGCCGGCCGGCGTCCAGGTCATCCTTCGCCGAATGCTCAAGGGCCGCAAGTCGCTGAGCCATTGAGGATCGCCATGCTGTCGGCGGGGCCCCTATAGAAGCATCGGCCTCACCTCGCGACCTTGCCTGGCGCTGTTTTTGCAGGCAGCTGGGGAGCAGGAACGCCTCGGACCTGAGTACTCTCCGTATTGTGGGGTTGAAGGCTGGATGGGAGCTTGCCAAGTCCCTTTTTACGCTTTTTAATTAGGAAGCATTTCGAACCTGCGCAACAGACCGAAGAACAGTACAACGAACCTCCTTGTACCCAGTACACAGCCCTGACTACCGACCACCTACAACCCGTCCCTGCCCCATCCTTGGTTCTTTTGAAGCTGATCTCAGGCATTGGATTATTTCTTCTATAACTATTTCTTGTATCTCGGAGAGAATGTATCTCTCCAAGATGAGAGCTCATTAAAACATAATTACAAAGCGTATCACATCCAAAGGAATTATCAATAATTTTGAAGTATTGTTAAACGTGTAATAAATGTTCAAAGTTCCAGTTGCCTTACATGTCATAACTCTTTTTTTTTTTTTTTTTTGAGACAGAATTTCCCTTTTGTTGCCTAGGCTGGAGTGCAATGGGGCGATCTTGACTCACCGAAACCTCTGCCTTCCGGGTTCAAGCGATTCTTCTGCCTCAGCCTCCCGAGTAGCTGGGATTACAGGCATGTGCCACCAGGCCCGGCAAATTTTGTATTTTTAGTAGAGAGGGGTTTCTCTATGTTGGTCAGGCTGGTCTGGAACCCCCGACCTCAGGTGATACGCCTGCCTTGGCCTCTCAAAAAGTGCTGGGATTACAGGCATGAGCCACGAGGTCCGGTTTTTTTTTTTTTTTTTTTTTTTTGAGACGGAGTCTCGCTCTGCCGCCCAGGCTGGAGTGCAGTGGCCGGATCTCAGCTCACTGCAAGCTCCGCCTCCCAGGTTCACGCCATTCTCCTGCCTCAGCCTCCCAAGTAGCTGGGACTACAGGCGCCCGCCACGTCGCCCGGCTAGTTTTTTTGTATTTTTAGTAGAGACGGGGTTTCACCATGTTAGCCAGGATGGTCTTGATCTCCTGACCTCGTGATCCGCCCGTCTCGGCCTCCCAAAGTGCTGGGATTACAGGCTTGAGCCACCGTGCCCGGCCTTTTTTTTTTTTTTTGATACAGAGTCTTGCTTTGTCCCCCAGGCTGGAGTGCAGTGGCACGATCTTGGCTCACTGCAAACTCTGTCTCCCGGGTTCAAGCAATTCTCCTGCCTCAGCCTCCTGAGTAGCTGGGATTATAGGTGCCCACCACCACACCCGGCTAATTTTTGTATTTTTAGTAGAGACAGGGTTTCAACCATGTTGGCCAGGCTGGTCTCGAACTCCTGACCTCAGGTGATCTGCCTGCCTTGGCCTCCCAAAGTGCTGGGATTACCGGTGTGAGCCATCATGCCCAGCCTGTGTCATAAATTTTATAGGTCTAGGAAGGCTGGTGGAAAACTGTGTGTGTGGCGGGGGGGTGTTTGTTTTTGACAGGGTCTCACTCTGTCGCCCAGGCTGGAGTGCAGTTGTCGGATCCCTGCTCACTGCAACCTCTGCCTCCCAGGTTGAAGCAGTTTTGGTGCCTCAGCCTCCCCAGTAGCTGGGATTACAGGCGCTACTAATCCATGCCCAGCTAACTTATGTATTTTTAGTAGAGGGGGGTTTCACCATGTTGGCCAGGCTGATCTCGAACTCCAGCCTGTAAGGAGTTTGAATCTTCCACCTGCCCCTTGGGGATGTTTGATTTTGAGCAAGGACTTAGCTCTGTGGGGTGCGTTTGTCACCTATAAAATGCAGTGCTGGTTTCTCCTCTGCTCTGTTGCTATTGGAGTAATAATACTTAGTAGCTTCCACTTAGCAACTTCACTGTGCAGTTGCTATGTGCTGGGTGCCCAGTCTTTGCCCTGGAAGTCAGGAAGGCAGTTTGGACACAGCGGTGTCAGGGCTGGGAGGGGGATTGTGAGGGCTGTAGGACCTCAGTGAAGATACCTGACTTGCCTTTTTGAAGAATACAGTCTTGGAGGAAATGGCAAGGTCTGGGAGAGCCCAGATGTAGGAGGAATTGGTTAGAGGTGAGGACACAGGTGGGCAATGAAGGCTGCAGTTACCCATAAATGGGGTCAAGGAGTTGGGATTGAATACTAGGGAGTTATGGGAGGTGTTTGAGCAAGATGGTCTCGAGAAGGGGATAGGGAGTGTTATGGTTTTCCTCTTCTAGGGCTGCTTTAAAAACGTAATAAACACAAGAAGATGCCGGCACGATGGCTCCCAGAACTTTGGGAAGTCAAGTCTGGAGTACTGCTTTAGGCCAGAAGTTCGAGACCAGCTTGGGAAACATAGCGAGACCCCCGTATCTTTTTTGGAGACTGAGTTTTGCTCTTGTTGCCCGGGCGGATCTCGAATTTCTGCCCTCGTTATCCGCCAAAGTGCTGGGATTATAGGTGTGAGCCACCGTGCCCGGACATTTTTTTTTTTTTTTTTTTTTAAGACAGTCTCGCTCTGTTGCCCAGGCTGGAGTGCAGTGGTGCGATCTCGGCTCACTACAAACTCTGCCTCCCGGGTTCACCCCATTCTCCTGCTTCAGCCTCCCGAGTAGCTGGGACTACAGGCGCCCGCCACCTCGCTTGGCTAATTTTTTGTATTTTTAGTAAAGACGAGGTTTCACCGTGTTAGCCAGGACAGTCTCAATCTTCTGACCGCGTGATCCACCCGCCTCCGCCTCCCAAAGTGCTGGGATTACAGGCGTGAGCCACTGCGCCCAGCCGACCTTTCATTTTTTTTCTTTTTCTTTTTTTTGAGACTGATTTTCGCTCTTGTTGCCCAGGCTGGAGTGCAATGGCGCGATCTCGGGTCACTGCAACCTCCGCCTACCGGGTTCAAGGGATTCTCCTGCCTCAGCCTCCCGAGTAGGTGGGATTACAGGCGCAGAGATGGGGGTTTCACCATGTTAGCCAGGCTGGTCTCGAACTCCTGACCTCATGCGATCCACCCGCCTCGACCTCCCAAAGTGCTAGGATTATAGGCATGAGCCACCGCACCCGGCCGACCCCCTCATCTTAAAAACAGACACACAAAAGCTCTAGAGAGACTCGCGGAGTTGTAAACTACAACTCCCAAGAGACTTCGCGGCCGAGGCCTCCGCCCACTTCCGAATCTCTTTCCATTGCTTCCAAGTACCGGGCGGGGCTTTGCTTCTTCAACCGAACTTGACCACAATGGGAGGAGGCGTGGCAACCAATGGGCGCATGAGTTAGCTGGATATGGCCAATGGGAGCGTGCAAAGCGCTCATATGTGGAGGCGGGGCTAGAGTGCGCACCAATGACGGGGAGGTGGTGGCGCCATCAGTGTGGGCTGTGCCGTGGCTGGAAGTTACTGTGAGGCGGCGGCTTAGAAGGCGGCTGTGGTGGCGGCGGTGGAGGCTGAGGCGGCGGCCGAGGCGGCGACGGAGGAAACAGAAGATGGTGAGTATGGCCTCCAGGCCTCTACTCCCCCTCCGCTCGACAAAATGGCGTCGTAGTCCCACCCATCTCTAGTATCCCCCTAGGCCCCTCTCTGCCCTGCCCGGCCCCCTCAGGCTTGGCCCGCCCCTCCCACTCACCTGTGACCTTCGACCCCCGGACCCTACCGAGAGCTTCCTGATGATCCCACTGCCACTCCTTCTCCGACCCCTGACCCCATCCAGGATGCCAGGCCCTGACAACTCATTCATTTCCGGGTTGCGGCTCCCCCCGGAAATCGTCTGGGGTGGGGATGGGGTTCCGTAAGACCCCCTGGTCTGGCCTCGTCCTCAGCGCGCTGGGCCTGGATCTCTTCAGTTCAGGAGAATTTGGGAGGCCGGCCTGGGTCCCGGGGAGGGGGAGGGGGCTTGGCACCGTGATATGCAGGGCTTTGTCGCCAAAGGAAGTGCGACATCGCCGACTGTCCCGGTCCCCCTGGGCCCTGACCCCACCTCCGCCATTCTGGGCCCTTACCCGTCCCTAAGAATGAACAACTTTTATCTCCGATCCACATGGGTTGTCCCTGTCAAATGAGGGTAGCAGTAGTCTGAACCTCTTAGGGTGGTGACAAGTTAGGTAACTGACGTCGTAAAGGACTTAGGATAGTGAATGCTGAACAGATGAGCTGGGTGACTCGAGGCCAGTGACGTTCTCTTCTAGTTACCCCTCGTCATGAAGTGTGGATCGTCCCCACCTAGCTGTTGGAACGTTGAAATTCCTTCCGGGTTCCTCAGTCATCCTGAAATTTGGGTCTGGTGGTTCTTCAGGGTTCAGTCTCCCCACCTGAAAAGTGGGATGGTGACCCACCCTCAGAGTGGAGCTAAAGCCTCTCCCCAACCCCCACTAATTGGCATCCTCAGGGCTGGGAAGAGTGATGGGAAGCTTGGTCAGGATACGTCGAGGCTCCTTTGTCCCCTGACCAGACTCCCAGCCCACAATCCACAGTCCTTGGGATGTGGTGGGGATGAAAGGAAGACTCCCTTTCAGGAAGAAAATGGGAAGGTGGGTTCCTAGTGTGGGGGTCCCCAAGCCTGGGTGTTATCCTTGACACCTTGGTACAGTCTCATCCCTACGGCCAATCATGAGTGGATTAGATTGGCTCTGCCTTCAGAAAACACCTGAATTCATCCATGGCTTCACACCCTGTTGCAGGTACTGCCACCTCCCACCTGCATACCTGTCCCAGCTTCTTCCCTGGTCTCCTAGCCTTGCTGTCACCCCTTTGGCAGTTCATAATTCACCTGAACCAGAAGGAGCTTTTTTTTTATTGGAGGCAAGGTCTCATTCTGGTGCCTAGGCTGGAGTGCAGTGTGTGATCGCAGCCTGCTGCAGTCTCCACTTCCCAGGCTCAAGAGATCCTCCCACCTAGCTCATTTTTGTACTTTTTGGAGAGATGGGGACTCCCTATGTTGCCCAGGCTGGTCTCGAACTCTTGGGCTCAAGTGATCCTGCCTCAGCCTCCCAAAGTACTGGCATTACAGGTGTGAGGCACTGCCTGGGGCCTGAGAAAGCGCTGGGTTTTTTTTGTTTTTTTTTTTGAGATTGAGATGGAGTCTTGCTCTGTCGCCCATCCTGGAATGCAGTGGCATAATCTCGGCTCACTGCAACCTCCGCCTCGCGTGTTCAAGCCATTCTCCTGCCTCAGCCTCCCTAGTAGCTGAGACTACAGGCACCTACCACCATGCCCGGCTAATTTTTGTATTTTTAGTAGAGACAGGGTTTCACCGTATTGGCCAGGCTGGTCTTGAACTCCTGATCTTGTGATCCACCCGCTTCGGCCTCCCAAAGTGCTGGGATTACAGGTGTGAGCCGCTGTGCCTGGCCAGAAGGAGCTTTTAAAGATGTGCATCAAATGATACCACTTTCTAGCTGATAAAATGCTCCAGGGACCCTGGCGGCTCCCCTCCTCACCCTGAGGCCCCTGGCCACCTCTATGACCTTATCTGTAGTCTCTTCTCCACTCTGAGCTTCAGCCACCCTGGCCTTGTTTTCACTTCTTCACACTCCAGGTTCCTGCCACCTCAGAGCCTTTACACCTGCTGCTCTTTCTGCTCAGAACACTCTTCCTCCTGTGATGGAGGCCCTTCCTGAATTTGGGGGTTCCCCAATTCTTTGCTGTCAGCACACCGCTTCTCTTCCTCATCTCTTTGTTGGGTCTCTGGCAGGCTACCTGCAGTGGGACGGGCACACAGGTGTCCAGTGCGTGTCTGCTGAGGTAATGGATGGCTCCAGGGCCCAGCCGTGGCTGGCATTTGTCTGGCTGAGATGAGGTTTCCCTCACCCCCTGCCCGCCATGTCTCGAGGTCTTGTTTTCCAGCTTAGCATGACAGGAAGGCTGCACGTACGCTGCCTTCATTCATTTGTCCAACGCAGACATGTTGATCCTAAAGGCTGCCCCCAAGGGAGCTCCGTGCAAAGCATTCCCCTTGTTGTCTTATGACTCAGAGTAACCCTGGGAGGTGGCCTTGTTGGAATGCCTCTCTTCACAGGGAGGCCCAGAGGCTGGGAGGTCCCTTGTTCCAGGTCACACAACCAGGGACGGGCTGAGCCAGGATTGAGAGCAGAAAACCCGGGGTACCCACAGCTCTCGCCACTCAGCCACTGGGCCCCATGCGAGCCTGGCTAGGGTTGAGTCAGCCCTGTCCTGTCCTCTGCCCTCGGGGAGGTACCAGTCCAGCCAGGGAGGTGGATGTGTAAACAGATGACCTCGCTAGGGTGTGAGGGAGGCTCTGGGAGAGGCTCCCGAAGTGTCGGGGGAGCAAAGGGGCCAGGGAGGGGGTTGGAGCTGGTGGGGAGGTTAGCAGGTATTTGCCACATGGAGGCATGAGGGGCATTCCTAGAGGGTGTGTGTGGCAGAGGGTGTGTGTGATGGGAGTCCAGCAGAGGCAGGCTGGGCCAGGGCTTCGAAGGTGGACAGGGACCCCTCCCCACCCTTCAGGTCTCAGTGCCTCCATCCCTGCGTCTGGGCAGCCCTCCCTTATTCCCCAAATGGGCCGGAGCTCTGCCTTGCACCTCACACTGTGCCCTCAAGGCACCCTTTCCTGCAGCCACTTCCCGTCCACTGTGCAGCTCTTTGCCCCACACCATCCCAAGGCCAGGTACGTGTCCATGGTGGCTCAGTCCAGTGCCCTGGTGCCTGCTAGGGCCCCAGAACTTGCTGAATGAATAAAGCTGGCCCCACAGCCAGGGGCTGAGCTGAGGCTGGCATCCTAGGGTGGGAGGGGAGGCAGGTTTGAGGGACTTTGAACTGGTCCGGGGGCAGTAGGTCATCCAGATGTGACGGCTGCCTCCCGGGTGGGAGGGGGAGGCCCACCCAGCCACTTTCCGGCTTCTCGAGAGGGACCAGCAGACGAGGGGCCAGATGTCATAGAATTGGGGACACTGCTGCTCCTGCCTGTCCCAGAGGGTGGTGGGAAATTGTCTGAACAGCAGCTTCTCCCAGGGCAGCTCTCTTGGGCCTCAGGAATTGGGATGGTCCTCCCTCCCAGCTCTGTAGCCTGCAGGGGCTCCAGCCCTTGCTTTTCAGGTGTGTGATGAAGAGAAGGAGCTTGGAATCCGAGGTGGGGTACATGTGGGTTCAAATCAGCCCCTGGTTTTCTGACTGAGACTGGGTGACCTCTCTGCCTCGGTGTCCTTGCCTTTGATGGGGAGACACTACCTCCTGCCTCGTTGGGTCAGGAGATCATACATAATGAGCTCAGGAGGGCCCTGTGTAGGGCAAGCCTTGTGGGGAGACTCGCAGCAGACAGTCCCGCCACTGGCCCACTCCAGACCTCACTCACAGGGTTGGATTGAAAATGACTTTTTTGGCCGGGCGCAGTGGCTCAAACCTGTAATCACAGCACTTTGGGAGGCCGAGACGGGCGGATCACGAGGTCAGGATATCGAGACCATCCTGGCTAACACGGTGAAACCCTGTCTCTACTAAAAATACAAAAAAAAATTAGCCGGGCGCGGTGGCAGGCGCCTGTAGTCCCAGCTACACAGGAGGCTGAGGCAGGAGAATGGCGTGAACCCAGGAAGCGGAGCTTGCAGTGAGTGGAGATCGTGCCACTGCAATCCAGCCTGGGCGACAGAGCAAGACTCCATCTCAAGAAAAAAAAAGAAAATGACTTTTTTTTTTGAAGACAGAGTCTGGTTCTGTCGCCCAGGCTGGAGTGCAGTGGCATGATCTCGACTCACTGCAACCTCTGCCTCCCAAGTTCGAGTGATTCCCCAGCCTCAGCCTCCCGAGTAGCTGGGATCATAGGTGCGCACCACTCCGCCTAGCTAATTTTTATATTTTTAGTAGAGATGAGGTTTCGCCATGTTGACCAGGCTAGTCTCAAACTCCTGACCGCAGATGATCTGCCCGCCTTGGCCTCCCAAAGTGCTGGGATTACAGGTGTGAGCCTGCTGCGGTATGACTTTTAACCAGTGGCCTGTTCTCTTGCAGCCTCAATTTCCCCACCTCTTACCTAGTTAGGGTCTGTCATAAGGACCCCCCGGAGGACGTGCACATAGCCTGGCTTGGTTACTTTTCTCTGGGTCCGGCAGTGTACCCAGCAGCCAGCTCAAGGGTGTGTTCTGGAAAACTTGAACTACAAAGAACAGCGGGAAGAAGGGATGCACCATGCAGGTGCTTCAGGGATGAGCCAGCCTGTTGCCTATTTTCTCATGTACCATCTTCCATGTCTTCTAGGCAGATTTTTTGAAAGGACTGCCTGTCTACAACAAAAGCAATTTTAGTCGATTTCATGCGGACTCCGTGTGCAAAGCCTCGGTGAGTGAGTGTTCCTGGGGCTGAGAGGGATTGGGCACTTCCAGAGGGCCTGGGGGTGGTTTGTGTCCCCCGATTGGGGTCTTGGCTGGAACAGAGGCTGATCTTCAAGCCCAGCCCCATCCACATTCTTGAGTGTCTTCCAATCTGCACTGAAGGGTGGGTGCCGAGTGGAGGGATGAGGAGACCCCTGGCCCATGCACTCTCTTAACCTACCCCTTCCCAACCCTCCTGCAGAACCGACGGCCCTCAGTCTACCTGCCCACCCGAGAGTACCCGTCTGAACAGAGTAAGTGGCTGCTGTCGGTCTGTCCCATTCTGGCTGCTGAGGGGCGGGGTTTGGTGACCGCAGAGTGGCACGAGGAGGTTATCTTCCACCCTGGCCCAGGCCATAGACTTGGCTCGGGTTCACATGCTGGCTACTGAATCCAGTTAGGTCGGGGAGGGCCTCCAGGGAGGTACAAGAGGGGGACCGTGGGGGCTTCAGCCTGGGGATGCACATGTGGATGCCTGTCCACTCCCAGCACCTGGGGACAGCCAGAAACCTGGCTTTCCCCAGACATCTCCTGATTGGGACACACTGGGATCCACAGCCAGCCCAAAGGGGCCCCCAAGTTGTCCCTCGTCTGCCACTCACTGGCCCCTTCCCCTCCTTGTCAGATGAGGGCAAGTGAGAACTCTGGTTCTAAGACAAGTACTATTGCGCAGGGAGGCAGCAGAGGGCTACAGGAGCCTGGGCTGGGGATCCAGCCAGGCCTGGGTGAAAGTGACAGGAAGGGGGTCCAGCTGGAGGGGCCCACAGCGCAGGAGGACTTGGTCCTGCTGTCTTAGTTTAACTGTTCAAAAAGACTCCACACCAGGTAGGGTGGCTCCTGCCTGTAATTCCAGCACTTTGAGAGGCCGAGGCCGGAGGATTGCTTGAGGCCAGGAGTTTGAGACCAGCCTGAGCAACATAGTGAGACCCTGTTTCACCAAAAACCATATATATATATATATATATATATATATATGCCAGGCGTTGTGGCGTGCGTCTATAGTCCCAGGTGGGAAAATCATTTGAGCCCAGAAGCTCCAGGCTGCAGTGAGCTATGATTATTCCAGCCTGGGTGACAGAGTGAGACCCTGCTCTTAAAGCATTTATCCATCTGGAGCCTGTGGGGTGGGGCTGTGTGGTCACTGGGCACAGATATGCGGTATGTGCTCCTAGTCAGCCTGGGAGAAACATAGGCACGAGAGTCTCAGTGGCTGGGCTTGGTTCCCCATCCAAGGATGGAATCCCTTGCAGGGAGCAGGGACCCTGAAAGCAGCTGGCTCAGGCCGCTGGGAGTGGCTGCGTGTGTGCTCAGAAGCAAAAACATGGGACTTTTGGAGATCTCCGGAGTTGGGGATACTGAGTTCCAGCCCCAAAAAGACCTCCCAGGGCAGTGTCAGGGGAGGAGCCCGGGGAGGGGACGCATCTGCGACTTTCTCTGTCTTTCCTCCTTAGTCATCGTGACAGAAAAGACAAACATCCTTCTGCGCTACCTGCATCAGCAATGGGACAAAAAGGTGAGGCCCGCAGGGCTCCCGTGCGGGGATTGTGGGTGTACAGAGATGGGATGCCTGGCAGGGGCTTCTGAGCACAGGAAGGACTCTAGTGACTGGAGCAGGGCCTTGAGGGCTGGGTAGGAGTGCCCTGGGCGATCCAGGAGCTGGAAGAGCGTTCCAATGGAGGGAACCGCTGTGCAGAGGCCGCAGGACACCAGTGCTCAGCAGGCTGGAGGCCAGGCCCAAGCACCCACCAGGCCTGGCTTTCTATGGCCCTGGCATTAGGTAGACTGTATTGGTATGAACTAGATGGAATCTTTTCTGAGGCTGGGCATGGTGACTCATACCTGTAATCCCAGCACTTTGGAAGGCTGAGGCGGGTGGATCACTAGATCAGGAGATCAAGACCATCCTGGCTAACATGGGGAAATCCGTCTGTACCAAAAATACAAAAATTAGCTGGGTGTGGTGGCACGTGACTGTAATCCCAGCTACTCGGGAGGCTGACGCAGGAGAATCAGAGGTTGCAGTGAACTGAGATCGCGCCACTGCACTCCAGCCTGATGACAGAGCAAGACTGTCTCAAAAAAAAAAAAAAAAAAAAAAAAAAGGCTGGGCACAGTGGCTCACGCCTGTAATCTCAGCACTTTAGGAGGCCGAGGTGGGCGGATCATGAGGTCAGGAGATCGAGACCATCCTGGCTAACTCAGTGAAACCCTGTCTCTACTAAAAAATACAAAAAAGATTAGCCGGGCGTGGTGGTGGGCGCCTGTAGTTCCAGCTACTCGGGAGGCTGATGCAGGAGAATGGCTTGAGCCTGGGAGGCGGAGCTTGCAGTGAGCCGAGATCGGACCCCTGCATTCCAGTGTGGGTGACAGAGCCAGACTCCATCTCAAAAAAAAAAAAAAAAGAATCTTTTCTGAATGGTGAAGTGTGTACACATGATTAAAAATCTGGACCGGGCGTGGTGGCTCATGCATGTAATTCCAGCGCTTTGGGAGGCCTAGGCAGGCGGATCATGAAGTCAGAAGTTCGAGACCAGCCTGGCCAACATGGTGAAACCCCGTCTCAAACCACGTCTCTACTAATAATACAAAAATTAGCCGGGCATGGCGGCTCGCGCCTGTAATCCCAGCTACTCTGGAGGCCAAGGCAGAAGAATTGCTTGAACCTGGGAAGCAGAGATTGCAGTGAGCCGAGATCGTGCCACTGCACTGCAGCCTGGCGGTCTCAAAAAAAAAAAAAAAAAAATCTAGGCAACATGAGAGGGTGTGGCTGGGTGTGGTGATTCACACCCCGAACTGCTTGAGAGGCTTGAGAGGCTGAGGCGAGCGGAGCGGATGGCTTGAGGCCAGGAATTTGAGACCAGCCTAGGCAACACAGCAAAACCCCGTCACTAAAAAAAAAAAAAAAAAAAAAAAAAAAAATTAGCTGGCTGTGGCATGTTCCTGTTATCCCAGCTATTCAGGAGGCTGAGGTGGGAGGATCACTTGAGCCCAGGAGGTTGAGACTGCAGTGAGCCATGATTGTGCCTTTGCACTCCAGCCTGGGCAACAAAGCCAGACCCTGTCTCTAAAAAGTGGAAATGAGAGAGTGTAGTTGCCGTGAAGAGTCATCTCCCCGCCGCTTCTGGTGCCCCAGCTCCCTTCCCAGTGGCTGCCTCTGCACATGGGACATTTTTTCCTCTTTTTCTTTTGTTTTTGTTTTTGTTTGTTTGTTTTTGAGATGAGGTCTTGCTCTGTCGCCCAGGCTGGAGTGCAGTGGCATGTTCTCGGCTCACTGCAACCTCCTCCTCCCAGGCTCCACCTCCCGGGTTCAAGCAATTCTCCTGCCTCAGACTCCCGAGTAGCTGGGATTACAGGCACGCACCACCATGCCTGGCTAATTTATTTTATCATTATTTTTTTTTGAGATGGAGTTTTGCTCTTGTTGCCCAGGCTGTGTGCAATGGTGCGATCTTGGCTCACTGTAATCTCTGCTTCCTAGGTTCAAGCGATTCTGCCTCAGCCTCCCGAGTAGCTGGGATTACAAGCATGCACCACCATGCCTGACTAATTTTGTGTTTTTAATAGAGACGAGGTTGGTCAGGCTGGTCTTGAACTCCTGACTTCAGGTGATCCGCCCGCCTTGGCTTCCCAAAGTAGGCTGGGATTATAGGCGTGTGCCACCATGCCTGGCCTAATTTTTGTATTTTTAGTAGATTTAGTAGATTTTGTATTTTTAGTCTTGAACTCCTGACTTCAAGTGATCTACCTGCCTCGGCCTCCCAAAGTGCCACTGCACCTGGCCCTCTTTTTTTTTTCTTTTTTTTTTTTTCTTTTTGGAGACGGAGTCTGTCTGTTGTCCAGGCTGGAGTGCAGTGCTGCAATCTCAGCTCACTGCAACCTCCGCCTCCCAGGTTCAAGCAGTTCTCCTGCCTCAGCCTCCAGAGTAGCGGGGATTAGAGGCGTGAGCCACTGCACCTGGCAAGTTTGCTTTTTTTACTTAACATTGAACAGTGGGTGGCTACCTACCCTGGGCAAAGTTGGAAGGTGGGGGGACTCTGTGGCAAAGTGACTGCTGCCGAAAATCCAAGCTGCTGGGCCCACCCCACCCCTTCTCCTGCTTCCAGGCCTTGGTTTCCACATTGGAGAAGGAGACATGTGCTTCTCTGTTGCGCTGATGTGCGGCATCCCCAGTGGCTTCCAAAGGCCCTTTATTCCCAGGCTGGGTGGATCGCTCCTCTGAGTGCTTGAGAAACTAGCCCTGTGTGTCATTGCACGTGCTGGGGGTGACTCCTCCGGGTGCCCAGGAAGCACCTGTCTATCCCCAGCCGTGGGTCCAGGAAGTGCTCTAGGCAGGGCTTAGCAGGGCAGGTCCTGGTGGTAGGAGGGACTGCTCAGCCGGGGACCCCAAAACCCCCCACTGTACTCCAGGCTTAACCTCTGTGATGCTGTTGCAGGGGCCTGGGCTGGCATTAGGACTCTGGGAGCTCCACTCATGTGAAGACTCACAGCCCCCGGCTGGGCAACATAGTGAGACCCCCATGTCTACCAAAAGTACAAATATGAAGCGTGGTGCTGCGTGCCTGTAGTCCTAGCTACTCCAGAGGCTGAGCTGGGAGGATTGCTTGAGCCCGGAAGGTTGAGGCTACAGTGAGCAATGATCATACCACTGCACTCCAGCAAGAGCCTGTCTGAAAAAAGTGACTCACAGCCACTCTCTTTCCCCTGTCCCCTAGAACGCTGCCAAGAAGAGAGACCAGGAGCAAGTGGAGCTGGAAGGCGAGAGCTCCGCACCTCCCCGCAAGGTGGCGCGAACCGACAGCCCAGACATGCACGAGGACACTTAAGACTCTCGACCCCACACAGGCGCCTCCTGCCAGGTCTGCTCCTCGGTCGCCCACCCGCCTGCCCGCCATGTGTAAGCACCCCGCCCGCCCGCCTCCCTGCCGGCCCATCCACACCCTGCGTCCACACCACTTCCAACCTCATAGGAGCCGATGTATTTATTTTCCTTGAGTTTTTATTTATGCTGTAACCTGTATCAAGCGTTGGTTAAAGGGGACATCAGACCCAGTAGTGTGATGTTGGTAGATGCTTTTTAAAAAAAACACAACATTGTCCCCCTGACCCCCGCCTTCCACCGGGCCAGTTCCCCGACTCCTGCCCCCAGTTCTTCAGAGAACCAGAGTGTGTCTGTGAGGGTCTCTAGCGGGGGCTTTACTGTGGCTGGGCAACAAAGGCGGGCCTGGGGCAGCCAACCCACCAGGACAGCCGAGTGGCCTTCTCCCCCCAACACCGGTCCAGGCCCTTGAGACTCGGTCTTGTCCCACGCTCTGCCTGGACCTCTCCCATGCCCAGACCTCACTCAGCGTGTGCGCACGTCGGGGAGAAGTCGGCCCTTGGGATCTTTCTCGAGTCATTTTATTTTTATCATGGACTAGTGCGTGCTCCGTGTCCACCCCAATAAAAGGGTCTTTCCTACTTGACCTCGCGTCTTTGCTCCACACACCTTGGCTGCAGAGGACGGAGCCCCTGGGAGTCATCCCTGTTGTCACCAAGAGGAGTGAGAAGGGCCCCCCACGCCAGGGGCTCCGGGACCGGCTGGATTCTCTCGTGGGCTTGCTGAGGCCACCATGTTCAAGGCCAAGACCTGCCGGGACCATCCCCTCTGCCTCTCCTGTCAAGGTGACCCCAAGGACAGGTCATTCCTGAGAGACGGTCCATGGTGCCAAGGATGGAGCAGGGTCAGCCCCCTGCCTGGGATACCGCCGAGCAGGGCAGTACACCTGTCAGCCACCGCAGAGACGGCCAGCCTCACCTGGGGGCCTGGGGTCTCCGGCCTCTGCCACTCCCGTGAGCCATGGTGACAGCACAGATGGCATCTGGCTGGTCTTGCTGTCCCAGGTAGTGGCCTCACCCTTGCTGGGTCATAGAGGAGCTGTACAGAAAGTCGGCACCTGGCAGTTGGCATGTGCCATGGCTGCTCATGGGGACCCCTCCTCCGCCAGCTGGGCTGGGTTTGGGGCTGAACTTGGGTACGTAGGGGGTGTTTGGGCTCTTGGCAGAAGGTTTGTGGCCCTGACCATTAAGCCTGGGGCTGGGGGAACACCGCTTCTTCCCTTATCACCCCCACTGGCGGCGGGGCCAGGGGTCTTAGTTTTCTTTTGTTTTGTTTTGTTTGTTTTTTTGAGTTGGGGTCTCGCACTGTTGCCCAGGCTGGAGTGCAGTGGTGTAATCACAGCTCACTGCAGCCTCGACCTCAAGCATTCCTCCCACCTCAGCCTTCCAAGTAGCTGGGACCACAGGCACACACCACCATGCCTGGCTAATTTTTTTTTTTTTTTAAGATGGAGTCTTGCTGTGTCTCCCAGGCTGGAGTGCAGTGGCGAGATCTCAGCTCACTACAACCTCCGCCTCCCAGGTTCAAGCGATTCTCCTACCTCAGCCTCCCGAGTAGCTGGGATTACACGCGTGCACCACTACACCCAGCTAAATTTTCTATTTTTAGTAGAGATGGCATTTCGCCATGTTGGCCAGGCTGGTCTTGAACTCCTGACCTCAGATGCTTCGCCTGCCTCAGCCTCCCAAAGTGCTGGGACCGCACCCCACTGCCTGGCTAATTTTTAAAAATTTTTTCATAGAGACAGGGTTTCACCATGTTGCCCAGGCTGGTCTCAAACTCCTGGGCTCAAGTCATCTGCCTTCCTCAGCCTCCCAAAGTGCTGAGGTTACAGATGTGAGCCACCGTGCCTGGCAGAGGTCTTGGTTTTGAGAGCTGAGTCTGAGGGCGTTGGGATGGTGTGGGGTTGGGCCACAGAGCTAGCAGAGACTCTGGGCTATGGAGGGTGAGGGTCCGTCTGCCCCAGATAGACCCTCGGGCCTGGGCAGCCCATCTCTCCCAAGGACGGACAGTGTCAGGGTGGGCTCCCATCCTACACAAGGAGTGGCTGACCCGGCCCAGGCACAGCACGGCCACCCAGCTGTGTCTCCCAGCTCTCGGAAGTGTCTGCACCACAGGGATGGTGCTGTAGGGTCCGTGTGGTCACAGGGCAGGTGGTCAGGAAATACACAGTTGACCGCGGTCAGTAGTGCCGGGTCAGTAGTGCCGGGTTGGGCTGAATGCCCTGGAGGCTCCCAGCCCAGCTGGGGAGTCCCAGTCCCCGGGGTTGATGTGACCTGGGCAGGCCTGCGGTGTCCGTCTGTGAATGACTGAGATGGTGGGACTTCAGCTTCCAAGGCCAGGGGCCAGAGTGGGAGCAGGGGGCACCCCCGCCCTTCCCCTGGGCCTATCTAGACCTCTCTGGCCCCCACTTTCTGCTTTGAGTGGCTGGGGGCTCTCTTGACTGTGCTGTCTGCCCATGGGTCTGCAGGGCTGCTGGGCAGGCACCTCCTTCCCCTCCCCTGCCTCAGCTCCCTCCAATGGGGTCTCAGGGCTGTGTCCCAGCTCGCCTCCCTGTGGCCTCCCCCTACAACCGCTGGATCTGTTGGGACATGCCCCACCTGGCATACACACCCTGTGTGACTCCCACTGCCTGTGGTAGGACGCCGGGCCCCTGAGCCAGCCTCTGCCTACCCCTCCTGCCTTTAGGGTGCTCCGTACCCCACTGTTCCCCCAAACTGCCTCCACCTTCTCCGCCTTTGCACAGGCTGTTCTCCTGCCTCCAGTGAACTCTGACTTCTCCACAGCCTCCTGAAGGGCCCCTTGCTCACACTGGCCCCAGCCAGGCCCTCTGACCCAGCCCTCCTGCATGGCCACGTTGGTCTCTGAGCCTTAAGCCTTTGGATGTGTACACATTTGTCCTCCTCTTCCTGACAAACCTGAGGGTCTGAGAGGCCACATTCCTGTTCCTGAGTCATACGACAGAGTCCCAGAGACTTGGGTCTGATGTCCGTCCCACAGTGGGACATCCCTGCTGCATCCCAATGCCACTCCGTGCCCTGGGGATACCTAAATGTGCCATTCTCTCAGCATCGCAACTTGGGGACTGCAGGAGGCGCAGGTGCCAGGTGCCTTCCGATGTTCATGCCACAAGCTCTTCCCACTGTCTCTGGCTCCCCAGACAATGTTCCAGGAGGTGGGTGTGCCAGAAGGGGGCACGTCTTGCAAACCACCACTCTGTCCTCATTGAGAAGGAGTCTTACTCAGGACTGGGGCCTGTGCACACATTGCCGCCTCTTTTCAGCACTTAGAGATTCCTTCTTTTGTCTAGTGGCTGAAGCGAGGGCTGAAGTTGGCCTCCAAATCTGGGCCGTCTCAGAGGCGGCACAGCCTGGAGTTTTCCATCTGTGGCCGAGACCCAGTTTTTGGGAGGAGGCCCCCAAGGGTCAAGCCAGCCTGTACCAGGATGGGGGGAGGGGGTGCCCAATCCAGGCCCCAGCCACCCAGACTCCCCCACCCCCACTCCCTTTTCCACTGCTCTGTCCTCGGGCACTGTTGAAATATAGTTTTTATTGCATTTCTGCCGTTTTACAAAAATATGACAAAATAAATTAAAAACAAATAAATAATCGCCTATTCTGTGTGTGTGTGTGTGTGTGTGTGTGTTTTCTGTTGGTTTTATGGGTTTCCTTTCATTTGGAAAGGAAAACGGCAGATGGGGGGTGCCGGCCAATACTGGGGTCCGTTGGGGGCTGAAGGCGTCTTGCATTTTGGGGACCGGCCGCCCCTGTGAATGACTGATATTGCATATGAGAAGAGAAGGCAGGGCGGGCAGAGCTAATGCCAGCCGCTGGGCCAGCACACGGCCTGGGTGCTGGGGCTGGGGCTAGGGGAGGGTGCCGGGGTCTCGAGGGGCTCCGAGGTGGGCGGCAGCGGTGGGGGCGGGAGGCTGTAAAAGCTGGCGTCCCCCGGCAGAGGCTGGGGGGCGGGTGGGGCCCCGGCCATGGCACAGGGCGGGCACTCGGCAGCAGCCAGGGCTTGGCGGGGGACGGCACCCTCACCCCCGCAGCCCCAGGGCCCGTCCCACTGCCAGCAGCCGGCGGGCGGTGTCGGGGGCCGGGGCAGCGGCATTGGCGGCGGCGGTGCGGGGCTCCGGCTGCGGCGGGTGCGGAGGGCAGGGGCGCCCACGGGGGCCAGCGCTGTCCCTGCGGAGGCGAGAGGGGCCGTTCCGGGGGGATGCCGCCCCCGCTGGACCCCGCCGGGCTGGCAGCCCTGCCCACACTCCCTCCCGGGCTTCCAGGCACATAAAGGCCTTATTGCTTCTGATCAGAGACTGAGGTGGGCCGGCCCCCTGGGCGGCTTCCGATGCATACCCTGCCTCTGGGCAAGGCCCCCCCTGGTCACAGGGGGAGGACAGTTTGAGGAAGTCCCTCTGGCTTCTGACCTATGGCCCTTGTGCTGCAGCTGCCACCTGTTGGGCTCCCTGGGGAGGGGGTTGCTAGAGCCCAGGCTGGGATTGGGGCAAGGGAGGTGGCGGGAGTGGGAGGGTAGGGGTGAGGCCTGCACCTCTGCTCAGCACATGTGGGAGCTCCCTGGGTGGGCAGCCCCAGCCCCACCTCCGAGGAAGTCCTTCCTGAACAGCTGGGCTGCAGGGTGTGGATTTGCATAGAGGCCTGGGGGGTCAAGTCCCCCCCAGAGTGAGCTGGAGCAGAAGGGTGGGCTGGATGGGAAGCGGGCCTCCCTCATCTCTCCTGGCAGGGGAGCATGGTGGGGGGTCCCTGGGTGCGGTAGGCTTTGGCATCCCTCCCTGGGGAGGGTCAGGCACGGGGCTCTAGGCTAACAAATGCCCTGGAGATACGAAGCAGGCTTTAACTGAGAGGCTGCATGTACCACTGACCCAGGTCCCTGCCAGGACCCAAGACCGGGCCTCCTCTGTCCCCTTCAGCCCCTCTCCCCAGGCCTGGCCACCCTACCCTACCCCCAAAGCCGGCCCGGCGTCCCCACCCCCGAGTTAAAGCTTGTGACCTGAGCCTTCCTCTTCGGGCCGGGAGGCTTCCAGCTCCTCAGCCATGGCCTCGTCCACCGGCCCACTCCTCTGAACCCGGCTGCCGCCACCGCTGGGGTTCCCATCTGGTCGGGCCTGCCCGCCCGCCCCGTTGGACCCAGGCTCAGCCCGGGTGCCACCAAAGGGGAAGAGCTTGCCAGCGTGGAAGGCTTTGGGTGGCGAGTGGCTGCGCTCAGAGTCCCGCCGGGTCTCGGGTGACTTGAGGAACTTGAAGCTGAGAAAGGCGGGCAGGCGGGTGTCGCTGCCGGTGGGTGACTGGGCAGGGGGAGGCCGGGCGGTGGCTCCGGCCCCTGCAGCGGCCAGTGAGGATGTGGCCCCCGATGAGAGGAATTTGCCCTGCAGTGGGATGATCTGCTTCAACTTCATGACGTTGTTGGGTGCCAGCAGGGACCCTGGGCGTTTGGGCCGCTCAGGCCCATGGCCCCCCGCAGTGCTGCCCTTGGCCTTGGCAGAGGCCTTCTCGGAGGAGGTGGCAGGGTCCAGCCCAGAGCCCTCAGCCCTCGCCTCCTCCCGGCCACCAGAATCATGCTCCCGCCGGGCATGGTGCTCTGCATGGCGCTGTCGCTCCTCCTCCTCCCGGCGCCTGCGCTGCTGCTGCTGGTAGCGATGCTGGGCCTGGCGCTCGTGTCTCTGCAGGTAGAGCCAAGCCGTTACAGGACTAAGAAGAAAGGGTATTAGCAGGTGCCAGCCGAGGCTGGTGCACGCCAGGGCTCTCTGCAAAAGTGGGGGAGACTTAAATGCTTATTAGGTTCCAACTGTATCCCTGCACCCACAATGGGGGCTTCCTGCAGAAGTGGGAGAGATCCAATCACTTACTGCGTGCCAACTGCATTCCCAGGTACACGATGGGCCTCTCTGTGGAAGTCAGGGAGGCTTAAATGCTTATTGGGGCCGGGTGCAGTTGCTCACGCCTGTAATCCCAGCACTTTGGGAGGCCGAGGTGGGCAGATCACTTGAGGCCAGGAGTTCGAGACCAGCCTGGCCAACATGGCAAAACCCCGTCTCTACCAAAAATATAAAAATTAACAGCATGGTTGTGCATGCCTGTAATCCCAGCTACTCGGAATACTGAGGCAGGGGAATCGCTTGAACCCAGGAGACAGAGGTTGCAGTGAACTGAGATCGTGCCATTGCACTCCAGCCTGGGGACAAAGCGAGACTCTGTCTCAAAAAAAGAAAAAAAACAAAGCTTATTGGGTGCCAACTGCATCTCTGGGCCCACACTGAGATTCTCTGGGGAACTGGAGAGAGATTCCGAGGCTTATTGGGTGCAACTGAATGACTCCCTGGACCCGTGCCGGTACTTTCTGGGAATTGAAAAGAAAACAAACATTCACTGGCCATCAACTGTGTCCCCGGCTGTGTGCCAGACAGCGTCTTAGGAATTGGTAAAGTGGGAACCAGTCTTGAGCCTCAACTGATCCCCTGCTTCCCAGAGAACAGGCAAGAGACAGAACCGTGGCTGCAGGCTGGGCGCAGTGGCTCACACCTATAATCCCAGCACCTTGGGAGGTGGGCAGATTGCGTGAGGTCAGGAATTGGAGACCAGCCTGACCAACATGGTGTAACCCCATCTCTATTAAAAATACAAAAATTAGCCGGGCGTGGTGGCACGTGTCTGTAATCCCAGCTATTTGGGAGGCACGAGAATTGCTTGAGCCTGGGAGGTGGAGGTTGTAGTGAGCCGAGATTGTGCCACTATACTCCAGCCTGGATGACAGAGTGAAAGAGATTCTGTCTCAAAAAAAGAAAAAAAAGGACCGTGGCTGCAGCAGACTATACCCAGGTAGCCACGCAAGGCTCTGTCAATGTAAACTTAAATGCATTCATGTTCAATAAAATAAAAATTCAGTTTCTTGGTCACAGCAGTCCTACTTCAGCGTGCTCACTCATCACCTGTAGCTAAAGGCTGCAGGGACAGTGCAGACACAGGACATTGTCATTCTCGAGGAATGTTCCCTGTGCAGGCACTGGGGAGCTCCTTGGCCCATTCTGTAGCTTTCTGAGGAATGCCGAAGAAGCTGGGCTTCTAGGAAGCCTCCGCTGTGTCCCTGGCCCCCTAACAGGATGCAACTGGGCAAGCTGGTGGATGACTGAAGGTTCTGAAGGGCCAGCCTGGTGCTGGATGCCACCAGGATTCCAGAAGCTACTGGAGCTGTTGTGAGCACTAGTTATTATTGCTTATTATTACTCTTTTTAGAGATAGGGTCTTGCTCCATCACCCAGGCTGGAGTGCAGTGCCACGATCATGGCTCCCTGCGCCTCAAACTCCTGGGCTCAAGCGATCCTCCCACCTTGGTCTCCCAAAGTGCTGGGATTATAGGAGTGAGCCACTGCACCCAGCCAGGGAGCACTAATTATTACACCCAACTCTGTGCAATCTCTGCATTTGCCCTCACCAATGCAGAGGCACCATCTGATCTTGGTCATCAAGATCAGAGATCCACCAGCAGCCCCACCAGTGAGAAAACCGAGCCCAGCCTGGCCCCCCTACCTTAAAGGCCTCGCGGCGCTGGTACTCCAGCTTGGCCATTTCCTCAGCCACCCAGCCCGGGATATCAGGGATGGCCACGTGGATGAGGTACTTGAGGAGCAGAGCGAAGTGCTGCAGGGGTGGCAGAGAAGAGGCTGCAGGCTGCAGACGCTGGGGCCGCCCTCCTGCCTCCCAGCTGCCCCTGCCCCTGTCGCCGGCCCCACCTCCAGCACCACCACGGACACGATGGCTGCCTCCGGGCTCAGCCAGGGGAAGAGGCGCTGCAGCTGCCCGCACTGGCCGATCAAGTAGCAGTTGACCACAATCGCTAGGACACCCATGGCCTCCATCACCTTCTGCAGGGTGGCAGGAGGGCTCAGGCGGGGTCCAGTCGGCCTCCCCAGACCCCAGGCTCCTCCCAGCTGCACCTGGGCTCCATGTGGGCCTCAGCTCGGAGCTCTTGGCTTCCCCCCACCTGCCACTGGCCGATGCTCTCCACGCGCTGGCCGAAGGGCCGCTGCAGCCCGGTGCACAGCTTGAAGGCGTCGCTGCGGATCTCAATGAGGTTGTTGACCAGGGCGCACAGCGCCGCCAGGGGGAAGGCGGATGAGAAGAGCACTACGTAGCCGAACTGCACGAACATCTCCTGGTAGTCCTGGAACGTGTCCTGCGAGTGGGCGGGCCTCAGACCTGGAAGCCTCTTCCCTCGGACAATCTTCCTCCCATTGAGCCCGCCTCCCTCAGATGATCCCACATGGACCCAGGGCCTGTCCCCATCCTCGGCCAGTCCAGAGGCTTCCTCTATCTGGCTAGGCCTTCCTCTCCTGTAGCATCTCAGCATCAAGGGCCCTGTTATCACCACTCTCTCCCACCCCAACTGCCTTCACCCTCCGACGGTGCGAACAGCCCCCTGCGAGACCCCGCCCCTGCGAGGCCCCGCCCCTCCTCACCTCGTACTTCTTCATACAGCTCTCCAGCTCCGCCTGGGTGAGCTGGGGCGAGTGTTCCTCCTCGGGCGGGTCAATCCAAGACGACCGGTTCTGCCGTCTCTGCCTACGGGTCGAATCGCTGTTGGAGCCGGGCTCCGGGTCCGGGCCCCCGTCGGGCCCCTGGTCTCGGCCCTCGCCCCCGGCCCGGCGGAGCAGGATGGCCGGGGGCTCCCGTTCAGGGCTGCCGGGGGCACCCTCCGCCTCGTCGTCCTCCTCGGCCAGAGTGAACACTCCCGGCTCTAGCCCCTTCTCCACCATGGTGGGGCTCCCCTCCTCCAGGAGGGCCTCCGGGCTTGGGCCGGGCCGACGCCGCCCCGCGCCGCGCTCAGCGAAGCTGACCTTCTTCAGCCGGAGCCCGCAGTCCAGGAGGCCCCCTTCCTCGCCCTCCTCCTCGTCCTCCTCTTCCTCCTCGTCCTCCTCCTCGTCGTCGTCCTCGTCCTCCTCCTTGCCCCCTGGAGGCCCGTCCCCCTCCTCCCCGCCTTCCCCAGCCCGCCGCCGCTCCACCGGCGCCGCCTCCTCCTCCTCCTCCGGCGACCCGCAGCCCCCGCTGAGGCACCTGCGGCCCCCGCCCCCGCTGCCGCCGCCCCCGCCCTCATCCGCCTGGGGTTCTAGGCGGCGGGGCGCAGGGCGCCGGTGGCTCAGGAGGCCAAGCAGGGCTCGGGCCAGTTCCCAGACGGCCCGCAGGCCGAGCTCGCCGCGGCCCAGGCGCCGGTACAGGTGCGGCTGCAGGACCTCGCGCACGTTCTGGAGGAACTGGCGGGTGATCAGCAGCGTGGCCAGCATCTGGGGGCAGGAAGGGGAAGGAGAGAGGCACGTGGGGGGCAAGCGGGGCGCCGGGATCGGGGGACTCACCCTCCCTGGGCGCCCCGCTGGAGCACCGTGCCCAGACACACGCCGAATCCAGTTCCTAACTCCGTTGCTTTGGACGCGCCTGGACGCGAGGCCCCCAGCGCTCAGCCACAAACTACAGCCTGGCAGGCGCAGCGCTCCTCGCCGACCTCCCGGGCAGGCCCAGCGTGTCTCCACCCCACCGCGGGCTCGGCCGGTGCACCCGGCCGTGTGCGCTCCCAGCCGCCTGCACCTGCTTGCTGGCCTCCCCGCCACCCCAGATTGCCTTCGTGCATGCGCCCTCAGCTCGGCGCACCAGGTCCCCAGCACAGCCACGCTGCCCACCCCGGCGAGGCCCCACGGGCTCGCCACCTGCCCGTACTTTGGCCCGGGCCGCGAGCAGGAGGCCCCGGAGGGAGAGGAGGAGCAGGCGGAACCGCAGGGCCGCGAGCGGGACCAGTACCGCCCGCAGCTGCCGCTCGAGGCTCTGGGACAGGGACAGGACGAGCAGGAGCTGTGAAGGGACCGACGGACAGATGGACGGACAGATGGGGGGACGACAGGCAGAGAGAGGACGCACAGACGACGGACAACGGACGCACAGACAGGAGAGAAGGATGGAGGAGGGGAGGGAGGGGCTGGAGAGCCCTTGGACCCCTTGTGCCAGGTCTGGCCCCTCGCTGGCCGCCATGGGAGCAGAGGGGACTGCTGCTGGGGCGGGGGTCTCACCTCTTTCAAGCGCTCCATGTCCTTGAGGTAGAAACCGATGTAGAAGAGGCTCAGGTACGAGTTGACAAACTGGAACTGCAGGAAGGAGGCAGGCGGTGGTCACCCTGCACCCCCACCCCACTCCTTGGAGCCTTCCTTGTGCCCCCATACAGACCCCACAGCTTCCCTGCTGTCCCCCTGCCCGATGATGGTGACTCACCAGGACAACTTTGATGATGAGGTGCTTCTCATAGGCGCTCTCCAGCCGGTAATTTTCTAGGGGCCGAGGGGAAGAGTGAGCGGGCAGCCGCCGTACCCCCAAGGGTGGCAAGGATCCCAAGGGGCAGTGGAGACCTTCCTCCCCGAGACCCCCTGGCAGGGCGTACCCATGTCATTGAGCCAGATGGCTAGCTTCTTGTAGCCCTCGGCACTCACACTGACAATCAGGGCCAGCATGACCTTAGGCAGGAATCTGGCGAGACGGGGCAACCCCTTCACGCTCAGCACCAGCTCCTGCGAGAGAAGGGGATTCTGTGCTCACCCCAGCTGCAGGGCTCAGCCCAAGGTGGAGCTGGGCACCAAGGACAGGGCGGGTGGGGGTACAGGGGTCACCTGCAGCTGGAAGCAGCCAAGCATGAGCAAGAAGACACAGACGAGGCACGCCAGGCACAGGGGGAGGCTCACAAGCAGCTGGAAGAGCAGCCGCTTCCAGGGCGGGTAGTAGAACTCCTCCGCCCGCGTGATGGGGCTGATGCGTCGCACGCCCTGATGGTGGGCAAGGGCCGGGCCCAGCATGAGATTAGAGGGGCCACCTCTGCCTCATGCACCCCTCCCTATCCTTGGAACTCAATTTCCCTCCATCATGTGGAGGTGACCCTCTCAGTCACCCACCTAGGGCACTGTTCCCAGTCCCTCAAATCCAACTTCCACCCCTCCCCCTGGGGAGCACACAGAGCCCACCTCAATTTGGCATACGCTCTTTGATGGAAAAACCCTATTCACACCTCTCTGCCTTTGCTCCTGCAGTGCCCCCCACCATATTTACCTTTGCCCTGTCTCCAAGACCCTGGACTCAGCCCCCAACTAACCCTGAACTGGGGGCGTGGCTCCTCCACAGCTTCCCCAGGTGAATCCAGCGTCCCCCACTTGTATGCCAGCTCAGCCCCTCTCCGCTTCCATTCCTCTAGGAACAGCGTCGACCAGATCACATTGAAGAGGGCAAAGACCACGCAGGAAACATCCCGGCTTGTCTGTGAGTGGCAGAGAAGAGTTGAGTCATTGTTTGTGCCAGTCCAGAAAGGAGGGCGCCTCTGAATCCCCCAGACCTTGCCGGGTCCCTGCCCAGTACCTGATCAGCCTCTGTGAATGTATACAGGACAGACCCGAAGACAGCTGGGTATACCATAGCCGACGTGTAGAAGCCCAGCCAGGCGAAGTACATGGCAATTTTCACACCAAAGTAATCACAGATGTCATCTGCCAGGGGACAAGTGGGTCTCAGTCACCCCCTGCCTGCCTGCTGGGACTCCCCTCCCACCCCGCAGCCCAGGCAGCACCTAGAGGCTGGTTTTCACACACGGCCTGCACCCATGACTTCATGAGGCGGTTCAGAATACGCTGCTCATGGACAGGGAACACTTGCTGGATGATCCCACGTGCTGCCAGCTCGGGGACTGTGGAAGGAGGAGCACAGGTGATCCCTGCACCTCCACCTATGCCTAGCCTGACTAGCCCCCTTTTGTCTGAAACCCAGGTCAGTTTTTTGCCTGCTCTTAAACCTCTAGAGCTCTTTCCAGGGAAGAGTTCTAGATGGATAGAAGATCTGATTCTCCTTCAGACATTGTAGGTGTAGGGGCAGGCAGGGAGGATGCAAAGGAACCGGGAGAGTGAGGAACCACGTTTTTTGTTTTGTTTCGTTTTGTTTTGTTTTGTTTTGAGACAGAGTTGCGCTCTATCACCGAGGCTGGAGTGCAGTGGCGCGATCTCCGCTCACTGTAACCTCTGCCTCCCGCATTCAAGCGATTCTCGTGCCTCAGCCTCACTGCAACCTCTGCCTCCCGCATTCAAGTGATTCTCGTGCCTCAGCCTCCCGAGTATCTGGGATTACAGGCACCCACTACCACGCCCGGCTAATTTTTATATTTTAGTAGAGATGGGGTTTCACCACGTTGGTCAGGCTGGTCTCAAATTCCTGACCTCAAGTGATCCACCCGCCTCGGCCTCTCAAAGTGCTAGGATTACAGGTGTGAGCCACCGCACCTGGCTTTTTTTTATTTTTATTTTTATTTTTTTTTTGAGACGGGGTCTCGCTGTGTCACCAGGCTGGAGTGCAGTGGTGCCATCTCGGCTCACTGCAACCTCCGCCTCCCAGGTTCAAGCGATTCTCCGGCCTCAGTCTCCCGAGTAGCTGGGGCTACAGGAGCGCGCCACCAACCTCAGCTAATTTTTGTATTTTTAATACAGACGGGGGTTTCACCATATTGGCCAGGATGGTCTGGATTTCCTGACCTCCTGATACGCCCGCCTCAGCCTCCCAACGTGCTGGGATTACAGGCATCAGCCACCGCACTCGGTCTTATCTTTTTCTTTATTTATGTATTTATTTGCTTATTTTGAGACAGGGTCTCGCTCTGTCACCCAGGCTGGACAGAGTGCAGTGGCGCTACCATGGCTCACTGCTAACTCGAACTCCTGGGCTCAAGTGATGCTACCGCCTCGACCTCCCAAAGTACTGGGAGCCACTGCGCCTGTTCCCATGTTTTAAATAAAGCTCAGTTTGTGAACCTGAACGTCTGAGGAATGGTAAAAAGTTGCTGTTGGAAGGTGAACTTGGGTGGCTAGTTTCCTGGAGGGGAGTCCAACGCCCAGAGTCACACCACTCTATAGGTGGAGTGCTGTCCATGGTCCCTGCCTCCACCTTATCCCAGACCCAGAAAGGGCCTCTCCTGGACCCCAGTCCCAGAAATAAGCCCCACACTTTGGCTAAAGCCACGCCCCCTCAGCTCCTTGGTTTCTCAACTCTTTGCCAACCCCTAACTGGTTGGACATAAGCCCCGCCCTCCTGCCATGATAAGCTGTCCTCTCAGAGCTCCACCCAACTCAGGAGATAAGCACCACCCTTTTGCTAAGGCCACGCCCCTTTAACTTATTGGGTACCTCACTCTTTGCCAACCCCTGACTGGTTGGACTAGGCCCCGCCCTCCTGCTCCGATAAGCTATCTTTGAAGAGCTCCACCCAACTCTCTGCCTGTGATTGGTGTTGGCCCCGCCCTGCTCACTGATTGGCTGGTCCTCCAGGAAGCGCACGTTGTGGAGCGCCTCTCCCTGCTTGGCACGCAAATTCTGCAGCCAGAAGCGGATGATGCTCTGGCGTTCCTGCGAGGAAGAGAGCGTGAGCTCAGGGAACTCATAGGCACAGGATGCATGCGGGGGCCCAGAGCCGGCCTCACCTGGGAAGTGAAGAAGCGCAGCTCGCTCTCCACATTCTCATAGATAAAGTCCTCCTCGCAGGAGAAGCCACGGGTGCCCCCGCCAAACTCGGCCTTCACTGCCTTGCGCAGACCCAGCTCATCGGCCCCTCGGAGTAGGCTGTGAACAAGGCGGAGGAGGTGGGCTCACGGGGAGGCCCAGGCCCACCATCCTGGGGCTGAGGATGGTGCAGCTGGCAGCCTTTGGGACAAACGCAGGGCAGCTGGATAGCATGGTTGGCACTTGGTAGAGCGGGGAGGCGGGTGGCAGGCACAGCGAGAGGCCAGGGACAGGGGACTCGCCTCTCATACGTGGCGGTGACAAAGAAGGCGTAGGCACGCGTGTGGCGGTGGTGGCGGACTTGCACGATGAGCTCGGGGATGCCCACGCGGATGTGGTTCAGCAGCCATAGCAGCGTGTGGTCATCGGTCGTGTCTGCCAAGGGGCACAGGGACCGATGGCTCTTGCCACGAGGGGGCCCAAGGCCTCCTACATATTCCCGCTCTGGGAAGCCGAGCTCAGGAGAGCCGCATCTGGGCACTGGGCGGGCGGGCAGGCGTGGGTACCTGGGAAGGTCATCAGCACGTCGCAGTTCTCTGTAGGCACTGTCTTCATCCACGCCTTGTGGGACACCAGGTAGCGACCCGCTTGCAGGAGCCGCTTCCCGAAAAGCTTATCTGAGGGGCAGCGTAGCAGGCCCAGGTCAGGCCACTCTGGGTTCCGAACCCAGCCTCCAGTCTTGGCCCCTCCGGCCCCCACCAGGGCTCCTCACCACTCCGCCTGGCATTCAAGGCCCCAGGAGCTCTGGGCTTGGCTTATTTTCCTCCCTCCACGTCCTTGCACCAGCCAGGCCTTCCTCCAGAAATGCCCATCCCCCCAGATCCTCCCTTACAAATCTTACTCATTCTTGAGGCCCAGCTCCGCCTCCAAAACCACAATCGATGGAGCGCTCACTAGCAGCCCTGAGCGCTTCACCACATTGTGACAGCGCCGTCCTTGCAGCAGCCCCAGGAACTGGGTGCGGTTCTTACCCCCATTTCACAGGTGAGGAAATTGAGGCCCACAGCGTTTAAGTCACACGCCCAAGGTCACACAGTCGAGCTGGGATTTGAACCCAGGACTGTATGATTCTGTATTCTTCGCGGAGAGGCTCTCTCAAGCGCATCCCTGGCCCGCCGCGATCCCGCAGCCCGGGGGTGGCAGGGCTCAGCCCAAGCCTGGGGTTCTCGGAGGGGCGTGTCCTGGTCTCCGCGCTGAGACCCCAGCCCGAAGCACCGTCCCAGCCCCGCCCGCCGGGCCGCAACCGCAGTGCCGGGAGGAGCCGGCCCCTAGTCCAGACACCACGCCAGGTTACGTTTGACCCCGATCCTCCTCCCCGTGCAGTTGACGCGGGCTCCCCAGGCACCTGCAACCCAGTCTGGTCCAGCCGCCTCACACATACCCAGAACTCCGGACGCCGGGGCTGCAGGCTCGCCCTCCGGCGGGGGCCTCTTGCCACGCTCGCCCTCCAGGGACGTGCCCCCGGCGCCGGAGGCGGCCTCGGCCATGACGAGGACAGGTCAGGTCAGGGGCTACGGAAGGCCCGGGCGCCGGGGGGCCGCGGGCTCATGGGTCCGGTGCCGCTGCCGAGCGCGCGGGAGGAGGAGACAAAGGCCGCTCCCGCCCGCGCCGGCCGCCGTCTTCGCTCGCCCGAGCGCTGCTTCTCGTCCCCGCCCGAGCCGAACCTCGATTCTCCTTCCCGGCCCGGTGAACGTCACTCTCGGATTCTCAGCTGAGTTCGCCCGCCTAGCTCTTTGGTTCGCGTCTCCGCCCGTGTTGTTTTCTGGGTTTCCTTCTCGCCCGCCCACCTCGCTCTCTATTGCTGGTCCCCGCCCTCACTGACGGTGCATTCTCCAACTTGTCCCCACTTATGCTTTCTTCTGGTCCCCGCCTTGGAGCCTCAGTTTCTCCATTTGCAAACTCCAGACCCTGGAGACCCGGTTTGGAATGTGAGATGGGCGTAATTTGACTAAGGGAGGACGTGGGAGGGGCGGGCCTGGTTGGGGAAGATTCCTGGTGACAATAATTTCAACCACCCTAGTAGGGCTGTGATAGATAATTACAGCAAGACCTGCTTAGGAACTTTAGCACCATTTAGCTGCCTAGAATACTCCTCATGCACTCTTCGTCCGGTTAACACCGACTCCCTTCAGGATGTAACCTCGGAGAGGATCCCATAGAGTTGTCAAGTTTAGCGAATAAAAATACAGTCCGCCTAGTTAAATGTAAATTTCAGAGAAAAGAATAAATGTGCCGGGCGCGATGGCTCACGCCTGTACTCCCAGCACTTTGGGAGGCCGAGGCGGGTGGATCACGAGGTCAGGAGATCGAGACCATCCTGTCTAACACGGTGAAACCCCGTCTCTACTAAAAATACAAAAAATTAGCCGGGCGTGGTGGCGGGTGCCTGTAGTCCCAGCTACTCGGGAGGCTGAGGCAGGAGAATGGCGTGAACCCGAGAGGCGGAGCCTGCAGTGAGTCGAGAACCCGCCACTGCACTCCAACCTGGGCGATAGAGCGAGACTCCGTCCCCCACCCCCCCAAAAAAAATGTTAGCCGGGCGGGGCACACCTGTAATCCCAGCTACTCGGGAGGCTGAGGCAGGAGAATCGCTTCAACCTGGGAGGCGGAGGTTGCAGTGAGTCGAGATCGTGCCACTATACTCCAGCCTGGGCGACAGAGCGAGACTGCGTCTCAAAAAAACCCAAAAAACAAAAACAAAAACAAAAAAACAAAGCCTGGGCAACATAGTGAGATTCCCGTGTCTGCCAAAAAAAAAAAAAAAAAAAAACAATCAAAAAATTAGCCGGTCGTGGTGGCTCGCGCCTGTCGTCCCAGCTATTCAGGAGGCTGAGGCAGGCGGATCCCTCGAGCCCAAAAGTTGGAGGTTGCAAGAGCAGCGATCGCGCCACTGCACTCCAGCCTGAGCGACAGAGTGAGACCCTGTCTCAAAAATAAAATAAAATAATAAAGTAAATAAAAATATTGAGCAGGGTGAGGTAAGGGGGTATTAGAACTCTATTCTGTCCGACAGATTTTTCTTAACACGCAAGTGCGCCGCCCGCCCGCTCTGATCCAGAACCAGAGAATCGGCCGTGCGAAGGCGCTCCCGGAGACCCCGCCCAGCCAGTGCCTGGAATTCCACCATCAGCGCTTTATTCTGAGGTTCACTGCTGTCCTGGGTTAACCTGAAAGCAATCTCCGATGCTGTCCTTTCTGGCTTTCGGGGAGGCAGAGACTGACCGGACACTTGTCTCTGCAGGTGCAGACCTGGGCCAGAGAGAGAGAGCCAAGGAAGTCCACAGTGGAGAGAGGGCTGTGCTGGGGGTTCCAGCAAGACTTCCCGGAGAAGGGGATCTTGGAGCTAGGCCTTGAGGATGAGTTTGTCAAATGAGGAAGGGCATCCGAAGCCAAGGGAACGGCAGGAGGGAACGCTAGGGAGAGGAGAGAATCTGGAGAGTTCCGGTAAAAGCAAGTAGGACTCTTTCCAGAAGTTTGAGCAAGATTTTCCCTGGGCCAGGGCGTGGGTTCTTCAGTACTAATCCCTCCCGGTCACTGAGATGCTCTGCGTTTCCAGTCTGAACCTGAACGTAAAGAGGGGTAGTCCCTCCTTTCTTGAACTGAAAAACTGAGCGCACATAGGTCCTTGCCACGCCTAAGGCTGCGGAGTGATCAGACGGAAAATGCGGGACTCAAAACCTCCCCTCGCTGTAATTTGCACTGCCCTGTGCCAAGCTCGCTCTGTCCTTTCTTCCATTCCTTATTCCTATTGTCAGTCTCGCTGCGCTAGGACCCTAAAAATTCGGTCTCATGTTGCCAGGGGAACAACATTTCGCTACACCCACCTCCATAGAGCCCCCGCCTCCCTCTCTACCTTGCACCAGCCAATGGAAGCGAAGATCTTCAGACGGTGGGCGGGACGTATCCTAAGGTACCCAATGATGGTCGAGAATAGTTGAGCACTTTACTAGCTACGTCACGGAGTGGACGGGGCCTCCTGCCCAGACTTGAAGCCACACAGGCAGGTCTGGCAGGGAGGTCTCAGGTTGTAAATCCATGTGGCGGGGGCTTTGGACCCTGGCGGCCCAAGCGGCACGTGGGCCTCGCAGGTGGGGCTACAGGGGAAGGGGTGTGACAGCTTGGGGTGCTACTTGGACCTCAGACCCACTCCCAGGGTTTTAGTGGCCCAATTCCCTGCGGCAGAGCAATCATTCGCGTTCTTCCGTGCCTAAATCGTCCATTCCCCTTGCCGCAGAGCCCACATCTGGGTCTCCTTCTGGCCTCACAGTCCCTAATCCGGTCACCCTTCGGCCTTCAGAACATCCAATTTATGCATCCCCCAGCCGCAGATCCCCCGCACCTGGGGCATCTTGCGATCATCAAGCCCTTGGTTTACTTGACACTGAGACTGAGCCTCCCAGATGCGCTGATTCATCTCCCCTCCGGTTCTAGACTGTGCACGCGCCGGAGCAGCGGCGCACCAGCCCCCGGCTCCGGCGCCACCATCTTCGCGCTAAGCTCTGGCCAAGGCCGCTGCGGCATCGCGGTGATCCGGACCAGCGGCCCCTCCAGCGGCCACGCCCTCCGGATTCTCACGGCAGCCCGAGACCTGCCCCCTGCTCGCCACGCCAGCCTGCGCCTCCTCAGCGACCCCCGCTCCGGGGAGCCTCTGGACCGCGCACTGGTGCTCTGGTTCCCAGGTGAGGATCCCCAGATTCCGAGCCTCCTGTAGGTCCCATGAGTCAGTTTCCCCCTTCTAAGAGTTTGCACTGGCTGTGCTGTCCTTCTGACTGTCAGCTCTCTGCCACATTAGGTCCCCGGAGTTTCACCGGTGAGGACTGCGTGGAGTTTCACGTGCACGGAGGCCCGGCAGTGGTGAGCGGCGTCCTGCAGGCCTTGGGTGAGTTGCAGCCTTGGGTGAGATGCTTGGTCCTCCCGATGGGCCTGGGTGGGGACCAGGGGGCGTCAGACTGGGACCTTCCTGCAGGCAGCGTGCCAGGGCTTCGACCTGCGGAGGCAGGCGAGTTCACCAGGCGGGCTTTTGCCAATGGGAAGCTGAACCTGACCGAAGTGGAGGGGCTGGCGGACCTTATCCACGCAGAAACCGAGGCGCAGCGGCGGCAGGCCCTCAGGCAGCTGGACGGGGAGCTGGGCCACCTCTGCTGTGGCTGGGCCGAGACCCTCACCAAAGCAAGTTCCCCATTTGTCCATTCTCTCTCTCAGAGACCCCATCTGTGCAACCCTTGCATGAGACCCCCATCAATCCCTCATCCATTCCCTGCGTGAAATCTTCCGGCCTATGAGCCGCCAATCTGGCCCCTGAAGTCGGGCTGGATAAATTGGGTGTGGGAAGGTGGGTTTCTGGGTGCACACACCACCTCTGGTCTCCCTGTCCCGCCAGGCTTTGGCCCACGTGGAGGCCTATATCGATTTTGGCGAGGATGACAACCTGGAGGAGGGGGTCCTGGAGCAAGGTGGGTCTACCTAGTGGTGGAGGAGGAAGACACTTCTATCAGCCCTCAAAGGCTCCCCTCACTGTCTCTCTTTGCCTGCCTTCTCTCACCCACAGCGGACGTCGAAGTACGGGCACTGGAGGTGGCCCTGGGTGCACATCTACAAGATGCCAGGCGCGGGCAGAGACTCCGCTCAGGGGCGCACGTAGTGGTCACTGGACCCCCCAATGCCGGCAAGAGCAGCCTAGTGAACCTGCTCAGTGAGTGGGAGGGGGAGGGGGCGGGGCCTAGTGCCAGGGGCGGGGTCAGGAGCTGGGTAATTGAATTGTTCTGGTCTAAAGCGCCCTCCAGACACCGGGTAGAACCTGGGGGAGGAGCTCCCTTGTCTCCACCCTCTCCTCTTCTTTTGACCCTCCCCCAGGTCGGAAACCTGTGTCCATCGTGTCCCCGGAGCCAGGGACCACCCGTGACGTCCTGGAGACCCCCGTCGACCTGGCCGGATTTCCTGTGCTGCTGAGCGACACGGCTGGGTTGCGGGAGGGCGTGGGGCCGGTGGAGCAGGAGGGCGTTCGGCGCGCCCGGGATAGGTGGGCGGACAGGGTGGTGATGGGAGGGGAACGCGGGGCCCTTTCTCTGCCTTTTTTCTCCCTGTTGCATTTATTTTTCATTCTTCCTGAATCCCAGAGAACCTGCTATGCCCTTTCAAGCAGGGATCTCAGTGATTTGGTTCTTTTTTTTTTTCTTTTTTTCCGAGACCGAGTCTTGCTCTGTTGCCCAGGCTGGAGTGCAGTGGCGCGATCTCAGCTCACTGCAAGCTCTGTCTTCTGGGTTCAAGCAATTCTCCAGCCTCCCAAGTAGCTGGGATTACAGGTGGGAGTGACCACGCCCAGCTATTTTTTTGTATTTTTAGTAGAGATGGGGTTTCACTATGTTGGCCAAGTTGTTCTCTAACTCCTGAGCCTCGGCCTCCCAAAGTGTTGGGATTACAGGCGTAAGCCACCGCACCTGGCCTGTGTTCTGTTTTTTTTTTTTTGTTTTTTTTGTTTTTTTTTTTTTTTTTTGAGACGGAGTTTCGCTCTTGTTGCCCAGGCTGGAGTGTGCAGTGGTACGATCTCGGCTCACTGCAACCTCCGCCTCCTGGATTCAAGCGATTCTTCTGCCTCGGCCTCCCGAGTAGCTGGGATTAGAGGCGCCCACCACAATGCCAGGTTAATTTTTTGTATATTTAGTAGAGACGGGGTTTCACCATGTTGGCCAGGCTGGTCTCGAACTCCTGACATCAGGTGACCCACCTGCCTTGGCCTCCCAAAGTGCTGGGATTACAGGCGTTAGCCACTGTGCCGGGCCAGTAATTTGGTTCTGATTAAATCCTGCCCCCGGCCCTCCGGACATATTTCTCATCCCTAAGCGCTCCGCCCAGCCCTCACGGTCTGCCTCTATCCCGCCCTGGCGCTCCGCTCTGCCCCTCGTGGTCCACCCTATCCCCTGTGCTCTGCCCACCCCCTACATTCTGCCCCGCCCCTCGTGCTCTACCTCGTCCCCTGTCGTGTGTCTGGCCCTTCTTGCACTGCCCCGCCACTCATGGTCGCCCCACTCCAGTGCTATACCCGGCCCCTTTTTCTCAGCCCCAACCCCTGAGCTGTGCCCTGCCCGTCTTGCTCTGCTCTTCCCTCTGCACTGTGTTCCGCCTCTCTTGCTCTGCCCCGCCCCCTGTGCTGTGCCCCGCCCCCTGTGCTGTGCCCCGCCCCTCTTGCTCTGCTCCACCCTCCGCTGTGCCCCGCCCGTCCTGCCCTGCCCCACCCCCTGCAGTGTACCCAGCCCCTCCTGCTCTGCCCTGCCCCCTGCCCTGTGTCCAGCTTTTCTTGCTCTGCCCCGCCCCCTGTACTGTGCCCTGCCCCACTTGCTCTGCCTGGCCCCCTGCACTGTGTCCCACCCCTCTTGCTCTGCCTTTACCCCCTGTGCTGTGCCCCACCCCTCCTGCACAGTGCCCCGCTCCTCTTGCCCTGCCCCGCCCCCTGCACCGTGTCCCGCTCCTCTTGCTCTGCCCTGCCCCTTGCACTGTGCCCCGCCCCTCTTGCTCTGTCCCACCCTCTGTGCTCGGCTTGGACCCCCAACACTCTGCCAGTCCCCTGGTACTCTACTTCTACCCTCCCCACCTCAAGCTTTCCAGCTCCCTCAGTGCTCTGCCTGGCCCTTCTCACTGTCCCTCTACTCAGAGCCTTCTTCAATTGCTCCACTGGTCTCCCGCTTAGTTGACCTTGCTCCCCCAGGCTGGAGCAGGCGGACCTCATTCTGGCCATGCTGGACGCCTCTGACCTGGCCTCTCCCTCCAGTTGCAACTTCCTGGCCACCGTCGTAGCCTCTGTGGGAGCCCAGAGCCCCAGTGACAGCAGCCAGCGCCTCCTCCTGGTGCTGAACAAGTCGGACCTGCTGTCCCGGAAGGGCCCAGGTCCGCGTCCTGACCTGCCCCCACACCTGTTGCTGTCCTGTCTGACTGGCGAGGGTCTGGACGGCCTCCTGGAGGCGCTGAGGAAGGAGCTAGCTGCAGTGTGAGCCCCCCTCCCACTCCCAGCCTCCCCTGATCCGCAGTTCAAGTGTGGGCTGGCCCACTGGCTTTGGGCGCGTGCCTGTCCCTCAACTTCAATTTCTGTACCTACGAAATAGGTACAACCATTTCCCCTTCAAGGGATGGTTGTAAAAGGTTAGGAGGGACCATGTCTCTTGTCTCTTCCAGGTGTGGGGACCCGTCCACCGGTTCCCCGCTCCTGACCCGTGCAAGGCACCAGCACCACCTCCAGGGTTGCCTGGATGCCCTCAGTCACTACAAGCAGTCAAAAGACCTGGCCCTGGCGGCAGAGGCGCTGCGGGTGGCCCGGGGTCACCTGACCCAGCTCACAGGTGGAGGGGGTACCGAGGAGATCCTGGACATCATCTTCCGGGACTTCTGCGTGGGCAAGTGACGGGATCCAGGGAAGTCGCACCCAAGTTGCATGGAGCCCCAGGAGCCCCCGGGGATCTGGAAAGAGTTTAGGCCAATCGGGAATCTCTTTCACCTGGGAAAGAACTTGATTCTCAGTGAAGCAACACAGCTGAGAGGCAGTGAGCTCCCTACAGGGACTCCCTGGAGATTCAGGCCCTGGAATGAGGCTGAATGGAGGTCCCATTGGACCCTGGATGCTGGGGCATCCGTGTTGGGATGGAGACAGGAGGATATCCGGATATTTGTTTCATGGTTTTTAATTTATTTTGCAAATACCAAAGGAATGTAAAAAAAAACTCAGGTGCCGAAGTGTTTTCCTCCCTCCCTCCCTTCCTGGCGTGCAATGGTGCATCTCACTGCAACCTCCACCTCCCAGACTCAATCGATTCTCCTGCCTCAGCTTCCTGAGTAGCTGATATTACAGGCATGTGCCAGCATGCCTGGCTAGTTATTGTTTTTGGTGTTGTTGTTTTTTATTTTTATTTTGTTTGTTTGTTTTTTTGAGACAGAGACTCACTCTGTCGTCCAGGCTGAAGTGCAGTGGTGCGACCTTGGCTTACTGCAACCTCTGGCTCCCAGGTTCAAGTGATTCTCCTGCCTCAGCCTCCTGAGTAGCTGGGACTACAGGTGCGGGCCACCACGGCCGGCTAATTTTTGAGTTTTTAGTAGAGACGAGGTTTCACCATGTTGACCAGGCTGGTCTTGAACTCCTTGACCTCAGGTCATCTGCCCACCTCAGCCTCCCAAAGTACTGGGATCACAGGCGTGAGCTACCACGACTGGCCCCAGAAGTGTTTCAACATGAAAATTTTCCTTAGTCCTTCTCCAGTTGTCATGGCTTAATGTGTGTCTTTCCGGAACTTTGAATGTTTGCATATTTGTGGATGTATCTTTCAAATATGTTTGTCTTGTGATTTATATATAAATGGTGTTGTGTTCATTGTTCTACAAATTGTTATTTCTTTTTGAAAAAACAAAATTTTGGAGATGGGGATCTCACTAGGTTGCCCAGGCTGGTCTTGAGCTCCTGGACTCAAGCCATCCTGTTGTCTTGACCTCCCAAGGTGCTGGGATTACAGGTGTGAGCCACTGTGCCTGGCTCATTCCTTTTTTAGTCTTTAGTCTTTCTTTTCTTTCTTTTTTTTTCTGTGTGTGTGTATGTGTGACAGAGTCTCGCTCTGTTGCCTGGGCAACTAGAGTGCAGTAGTGCGATCTCGGCTCACTGCAACCGCTGCCTCCTGGCTTCAAGCCATTCTCGTGCCTCAGCCTCCCAAGCTGCTGGGATCATAGGTGTGCCCTACCATACCTGGCTAACTTTTGTATTTTTAATAGAGATGGGATTTTTGTCATGTTGCCCAGGCTGGTCTCAAGCTCCTGGCCTCACAAGATCTGCCCATCTTGGCCTCCCAAAGTGCTGGGGTTACAGGCACAAGCCACCACACCCACCCTTTTATTTATTATTATTTTTTGAGACGGAATCTCGCTCTGTCGCCCAGGCTGGAGTGCAGTGGTGCGATCTCGGCTCACTGCAAGCTCCGCCTCCTGGGTTCACACCATTCTCCTGCCTCAGACTCCTGAGTAGTTGGGACTACAGGCACCCGCCACCATGCCCGGCTAATTTTTTGTATTTTTAATAGAGATGGGGTTTCACCATGTTATCCAGGATAGTTTCGATCTCCTGACTTGGCGATCCACCCACCTCTGCCTTTCAAAGTGCTGGGATTACAGGTGTGAGCCACTGCGCCTGGGTTTTTTTTTTTTTTTTTTTTTTTTTTTTTTAAGATGAATCTCATTCTGTCCCCCAGGCTGGAGTGCAGTGGTGCAATCATGGCTCACTGCAAGCTCCGCCTCCTGGGTTCATGCCATTCTCCTGCCTCAGCCTACCGTGTAGCTGGGACTACAGGCGCTCGCCACCACACCTGGCTAATTTTTTTGTATTTTTAGTAGAGATAGGGTTTCACCATGTTAGCCAGGATGGTCTCGATCTCCTGACCTCGTGATCCACCCACCTTGGCCTCCCAAAGTACTGGGATTACAGGCGTGAGCCACCGCACCTGGCCCACACCCACCCTTTTTTTAAAAAAATTAATTTATTTTTTACTCTGTACCTCAATGGATGAAAAATGTAGGATTAGTCTGGACATTTTGCCTCTTCTATCTTTTTCTTTTTTAGACAGGGTTTTGCTCTGTGTCCTAGGCTCGACTGCAGTGATGGTTCACTGCAGTCTTGAACTCCTGGGCTCCAGCAATCCTCCCACCTTGGCCTCCCAAAGCACTGGGATTACATGCACATGGCGCAGTGCCCAACCTTGCCTCTTGTATCTTTAAAAAAAATTGTAATTAGTTCAATTATTAATTAATCAATTAATGATTTTTGAGATAGGGTCTCACGCTGTTGCCCAGGCTGGAGTGTAATGCCGCATTCATGGCTCACTGCAGCCTTGAATCTTAGCCTCAAGGGATTCTCCTGCCTTGGCCCCTCGAGTAGTTGGGACCACAGGCACGCACTACCATGTCCCATGTCTAGCTAATTTCTTATTTTTTATAGAAATGGGGTCTCCCTCTGTTGCCCAGGCTGGCCTTGAACTCGTGGACTCAAGTGATCCTCCCACCTCAGCTTCCCAAAGTGCTGAGATTATAGGTGTGAGCCACCACACCAGGACAACCTCTTGTATCTTAAAAATGACTAGCAAGGCCGGGCGTAATGGTTCATGCTGATAATCCCAGCACTTTGGGAGGCCATAGGCAGGCGGATCACAAGGTCAGAAGATCGAGACCATCCTGCTTCACATAGTGAAACCCCTTCTCTGTTAAAGATACAAAAAATAAGCTGGGTGTGGTGGCACGCGCCTATAGTCCCAGCTATTTGGGAGGCTGAGTCAGGAGAATTGCTTGAACCCGGGAAGCGGAGGTTGCAGGAAGCCAAGATGGTGCCACTGCACTCCAACCTGGGCGACAGAGGGAGACTCCGACTCCGTTTCAAAACAAACAAACAAACAAAAATCTGACTGGCAAAACCTAGGGGACTTTCTCCCTCTACAAGCTGAATCTTTATTCATTCATTCACTCACTCCATGAATATTCACCAAATTCCTGCATCCAGCATCGCACACACCATTTTATTGACTCTTCACCACAGCACGATGTCATGGCTATTTTCTTCCAGTTTTGCAGATGAGAAAACTGAGGCTTACAGGAGTTGTTACTTCCTGGAGTTCCCCCAGCTTTGGGGTTTGAACACAAGTCTGTTTGACTACAAATCTGAGTTTGCTGAGGGCCTCCTGTGGAGCAGGCAGGGTGTTGGGGTCACAGAGGGGAGCAACAGGCTTGGTACCTGTTCACATTAAAGAAATGACAAGAGACCAGGCATGGTGGCTCACGCCTGTAATCCCAACACTTTGGGAACCCAGGATAGGCAGATCACTTGAGGCCTGGAGTTTGAGACCAGCCTGGCCAACGTGGTGAAACCCCATCTCTACAAAAAATACAAAAATTAGCTGAGCATGGTGGAGCACATCTGTGGTCCCAGCTACTTGGGAGGGTGAGAAAAGAGAATCTCTTGAACCCAGGAGGCAGAGGTTGCAGTGAGCGGAGATTGCGCCGCTGCACTCCAGCCTGGGCGACAGAGCGAGACTCCACCTCAAAACAACAACAACAAAAAGAAGAGACAAGAGGTCATTACAGTGAGGTATGATGGCTGCATTTTTTTTTTGAGATGGAGCCTTTGCTCTTTTGCCCAGGGTACAGTGCAGTGGCACAATCTCAGCTCACTGCAACTTCTGCCTCCCGGGTTCAAGCGACTCTCCTGCCTCAGCCTCCCTAGTAGCTGGGGCTATAGGTGTGTGCCACCATGCCCGGCGAATTTTTGTATTTTTAGTAGAGACGGGTTTCACCATGTTGGCCAGGCTGGTCTCGAATGCCTGACCTCAAGCGATCCACTTGCCTCAGCCTCCCAAAGTGCTAGGATTGCAGGCATGAGCCACAGTGCCTGGCCTTTTTTTTTTTTTCCCCTTAAGTAAAGATGGGGGTCTTGCTGTGTTGCCCAGGCTGGTCTCAAACTCTTGGCCTCAGGTGATCCTCAGACCTCAGCCTCCCAAAGAGCTGGGATCACATGTGGGAGCCACCACACCTGGCCTGATGGCTGCTTTGTGAGCTCATAAAGAAGAGACGTGATCTAGTCAGGCAACTTAGGGTGGGCTGCCTGGCAGAGGTGACGAGTGTTGAGATCTGAATGGTGAGGATGCCAGATAGAGGAGGCTGGGGAGGGCACCCCAGGCAGAGGGCACTGAATATGCAAATCCCTTCATGTGCATATCCCACTGACACATATTTCACTGGATTACATATCCCACTGATGCGGGAACTTCACAGTGTGTTCAAGGAATAGTGAGATGGTCAGGGTTTTTGTTTGTTTGCTTGTTTTTTTGTTTGTTTGTTTTTGTTTTTGAGACAGGGTCTTGCTTTGTTGCCCAGACTGGATTGCAGTGTCGTGATTGTGGTTCACTGCGACCTCCGCCTCCCAGGTTCAAGCGATTCTCCTGCCTCAGCCTCCTGAGTAGCTGGGATTATAGGTGTGTGCCACCACACCCGACCGTTTTTTTGTTTTTGTTTTGGTTTTGGTTTTTGTTTAGACAAGGCCTCTCCCTTTCACCCAGGCTGGACTGCAGTGGCTCAATCATGGCTCACTGTAGCTTCCATCTTCTGGGCTCAGGTGATCCTCCTACCTCAGCCTCCTGAATAGCTAGGACTACAGGCATGTGCCACCATGCCCGGCTAATTTAGAGATGAGTTCTCACTATGTTGCCCAAGCTGGTTTTAAACTTTTGGGCTCAGGTGATCTTCCTGCCTTGGCTTCCCAAAGTACTGGGATTACAGGTGTAAGCTACCATGCCTGGCCTTTTATGGGGGAGGAGGGGGGTTGGGGTGGGGTCTCACTCTGTCACCCAGGCTGGAATGCAGTGGCACAATCATGGCTGACTGTAATCTTCAACCTCCTGGGCTCAGGTGATCCTTCCACCTCAGCTTCCTGAATAGCTAGGACCACGACCACCACGCCTGGCTAATTTTTTAATTTTTTTCGTGGAGACAGGATCTTGCTATGTTGCCCAGGTTTGTCTCAAACTCCTGACCTCAAGTGATCTGTCCTCGGCCTCCCAAAGTGCTGGGATTACAGGCGAGAACCACCGCGCCCGGCCAGAAGTGGTCAGAGTGGCTGGAGCAGAGGAAGGGAGGAGAGAGAGGAGGGAGACCATTGGAGGAGGGATGGAGGGATCAGATAGGCAGGGGTTCGTCTGAGATTCTTTGGGGAGCCTGACGTGGCGGGGACCGACCAGCAGAGGGCGCGTCGCGCTAACAGAGGCGGTCCACGGCGATCCTCCCATCAACGCTCCGGGTGCCCCACCCTCAGAGAGCGGATCTAGGCCTCCCGCACCCACCTGGTGGCATGTGAATGGTTAACTTCCCCTGACCGCGGTGGAAACTGAGTCTCGAAGAGAATCAGGATCTTTTCTGGAATCAGAAAAAGATCTCCACCTCCAGTGGCTGAAGATACAAACCCTCTGGTTTCAGTGGACACAGAGCCTGGGAGGCATCCGTGGCAGACAGAGGGCACGAAAAGGGCCTAAGGAGGCCCGCAGAGTTTCCTGACCACACAACTAAAGGAGACCCCGGGGCCGGGCGCGGTGGCTTACGCCTGTAATTCCAGCACTTTGGGAGGCCAAGGTGGGTGGATCACCTGAAGTCAGGAAACCAGTCTGGCCAACATAGTGAAACCCCGGCTCTACTAAAAATACAAAAATTAGCCGGGCATGGTGGTGCACATCTGTAATCCTAGCTATTCGGGAGGCTGAGGCAGGAGAATCGCTTGAACCCGGGAGGCAGAGGTTTCAGTGAGCCGAGATGGTGCCACAGCACTCCAGTCTGGGAAACAGAGTGAGACTCCATCTCACGTTAAAAAAAAAAAAAAAGAAAAAGATGTCCACCTCCAGAGGTTGAAGACAGAAACTCTCTGGTTTCAGGGGACACAGAGCCTGGGAGACATCCCTACCAGACAGAGGGCGTGACAAGGGCCTAACGAGGCCAGCAGAGTTTCCCGACCACCCAACTACAGGAGACCCAGGCCTGATTTTATTCGCAGGGTTCCTGGCAATATGTCATTATTTGTTCATTTCCTTGCTTGTTCAACCAAATCAACAAATTGGGGCTGGAGGGGCGGTGGCCAGAGTGGAAAGGGTCACATCATGAACTGAGTCCACGGATGTTACTATTGCCCCCATCAGGAAACCAAACTGATGCCCAGAAAAGAAAAGCAATAACGTGGATCTGTGGGGGAGGGGTGGGCTCCAAGGGGGGAGGGTCCTGAAGGCTCCCAGGAGGGGTGAGCTGGGCCTGTGTCTGGATAGGGTTGGAGATGCTCTTTGGACAGGATGCTGGGGCCCCGCCTGCCTTCCCCGGGGCCCTGGCACACAGCTGGCCTGAGGTCCTTGGCCACAATCCCTTTTTTCCAAGAAGGGTGAGGTGGTTTGTGGGAAGCAGCCATGGGGGTTATTTATAGAGGCTGCAGGAAATCCCCAAAGAGTCTGAGACTCGCCAGGCAGTTGGACCTCAGGGTCAGGAAGGGGGCCTGATCCGCTAATTGCTCGACCCCCACCCCTGTATTCAGCCCCCACCCGGTTCCTGAGGAACCACCAGCCTGGGACAGTCAGAACTTTAAGGTCAGGGCTGGAAAGAGGGAGGGATAAGGCTGGAGGGGGGGTTCCAAAAGGGGAAGCAAGGGCTATACCTGGGGCATCAGGAAAGGCTGCCTGGAGGAGTGGGCCTCTGGAGCTGGGCTTCTGAAGAAGAAGGGTTCATTAGACATGAAAAAGGCTTTCTAATCCAAGGGCATAGCACGAATTAACGCATGTTGAGTCTTTTTCAGAGAATTAAAAAGTCCAGGATAACAGGAGGCAAAAGGGGAGTCACAGACGTGCTAAGGAGTTAGACTTTGTTCTAAGGGTAATAGGGAGCCATGGAGTGTGAGCAGGAGAGGGACTTGGACAGAGTCTGTAATGGAAAGACTCCTCTGGACCAGCACAGGAACCATACGAGAGGCAGCGGCTGAGGTGCAAGTGTGCAGGGGCTGAGCCAGGGCCACGGCACTGGGTTCAGTTAGAGGGATGATGGCTCCTGGAATGCTCTGAAAGGCAAAATGGACAAAGGACCAGAGGCCTGTGCCCATGTGTCTGGAGAGTTTAGAATTATTACTATTACTATTTTAGAGACAGGGTCTTGCTCTGTCACCCCGGCTGGAGTACAGTGGCGCAGTCCTAGCTCACTGCAGCCTCCAACTCCTGGACTTAAGTGATTCTCCTGCCTCAGCCCCCCAAGTAGCTGGGACTAAAGGTGCATACCACTATGCCCAGCTAATTTTTAAATTTCTGGTAGACATAGGGTCTTTCTAAATTTCCCAGGTTGATCTCAAACTCCTGGGCTCAAACGATCCTCCTATCTCAACCCCCCAGCGCTGAGATAATAGGCATGAGCCACCGTGCCCACCCCTAATACAACTTTATTTACAAAAACAATGCCTGGCCTTAGAATTATTATTACATCCAATGCTTGGATGAGAACATGGAGGCTGGGATTGACTGAGCCAAGATTCAAATCTGGGGATGTTTGACTCTAAAATCCTAGATCAGGTCTTCTGGAGTGGCTAGGACTGGCTGGCATCAATGTCTCCCCGTAAGGACTCTGGGCTGTCTGGGTGGTAGGCTTAGGGGCAGGGACATCCCCGCTTCCTTGGGGCCTCCAGCTCAGCCTGTCTGGGCGGTCTGGCCAGGCTGACCCCCTTGCTCTGTCTTGGCAGAGCCCCAGCTGAGCGCTTCCTGCGGTGACTATCTCTCGCCCTTGTTTCCGTATCCCGGAAATATCGCTCCTTTGTCCCTCCAGACTAGCCTGCCCTAAGCGTGGCGCTGCCAGCTCCCAGGTCCTTGTGACTCATCCATCCCAGTCCAGGACCCCAGGGGGTGGGCTGGGAGGGAATTGAGTGATTGAGAGGATGAGAGGTGTAGGGGGAGGAGACAAGCTGAGATCCTAGCCAGAGGATTTTTTTTTTTTTTTTTTTTTCCCGAGATGGAGTCTCGCTCCGTCGCCCAGGCTGGGGTGCAATGGCACAGTCTTGGTTCACTGCAACCTCCACCTCCTGGGTTCAAGTGATTCTCCTGCTTCAGCCTCCTGAGTAGCTGGGATTACAGGCATGGGCCACCACGCCTGGCTAATTTTTTTGTATTTTTAGTAGAGATGGGACTTCACCATGTTGGTCAGACTGGTCTCAAACTCCTGATCTCAAATGATCTGCCCGCCTCGGCCTCCTGAAGTGCTGGGATTACAGGCGTGAGCAACCGTGCCTGGCCCTAGAGAGCGATTTTAAGCCTGTTTTTCCTGATAGCCATTGGCTTTGTGTCCTGAAGTTTTTACTTGTTAGAGATAAAGCCCCAGGGATGGGGTTACTGAGTCAAAGGTTTGTGCATTCGTGCATTTGAGACAGGGTCTTGCTCTGTCACTCAGGTTGGTGCACAGTGGTGGAATCAGAGCCCACTGCAGCCTTCAACTCCTGGCTCAAGCAATTCTCCCACCTCAGCCTCCCAAGTAGCTGGCACTACAGGAGCGCACTATCACACACCTGGTTTTCTTTCTTTTCTTTTCTTTTTTTTATTTTTTATTGAGACGGAGTCTTGCTCTGTCGCCCAGGCTGGAGTGCAGTGGCCTGATCTCGGCTCACTGCAAGCTCCCTGTCCTGGGTTCACACCATTTTCCTGCCTCAGCCTCCTGAGTAGCTGGGACTACAGGCACCCACCACCATGCCCAGCTAATTTTTTGTATTTTTAGTAGAGATGGGGTTTCACCATGTTAGCCAGGATGGTCTCGATCTCCTGACTTCGTGATCCACCTGCCTATGGCCTCCCAAAGTGCTGGGATTACAGGCGTGAGCCACCGCGCCCGGCCCACACCTGCTTTTCTTTAAATTTTTCATAGAGACAAGGTCTCGCTATGTTGCCCAGGCTGACCTCGAATTCTGGAGCTCAAGCAATCCTCCTACTTAGGGCTCCCAAAGTGCTGAGATTACAGGCATGTGCCACCACACCCAGCCTGATTTTATCACATTTCACTAAACTACTTTCTGGAAGGGCCATTACAGGACTTGAATTTCTACTAGTCTTGTAGGAAAAGGCCCTTTTTTTCTACACTTTTAGTAGGTGTTACGTGTTATGGCCTTAAAAAGACGTTTTCCCAGTCTGCTGGGTGCAATGTGATTTCCCTGTGTTCTTTTGATTTGCTTTTCCCTGACTGCTGGCTAATTAAGTGATATCAGTGAGCCAAAGTGTCTTTAAACTGGACACTGGTACCTTTTCTGGAGAATTCTTTGCAAACCTAGAACTTTCTTTCTCTTCTTTTTTTCTTTTTTTCTGAGACAGGGTCTTGCTCTGTTGCCCAGGCTGGAGTACAGTGGGATGATCTCGGCTCATTGCAACCTCTGACTCCCAGGGTTCAAGACGTTCTCATGCCTCAGTCTCCCAAGTAGCTGGGATTACAGGCACGCACCACCACACCTGGCTTTGTGTTTTTTGTAGAGATGGGGTTTCTCATGTTGGTCAAGTTGGTCTCAAACTCCTGGCCTCAAGTGATCCTCCCACCTTGGCCTCCCAAAGTGTTGGGATTACAGGCATGAGCCACCATGCCCAGAAACCATGTGGTACCTTTAAAAGCAGAAATCGCACCTCTGGAGTCTTTGAAGGATTTACTAATATTTATTAAGTGCCACCAACATTTCAACGGGCCACAGGCAGGGCTGGGAGTGGGCGGAGAAGGAATGGCTCCCCTCCTGACAGCAGGTGACCCTCACCCCCGGATCAGGGCCCCAAGGGGGGCCTGGAAACCCTCACACTCAAGGAGCGGAGGTGAATAGCTTCCTGTTCTCACCTCCGGGTACAGGCACGGGGGGTGAGGAAGTGGCTGGGAGGCAAGGAAGCTGGAGGAGGGGAGGTGCTGGGGCCCAGGGCTGTGCGGGAGGGGGTGGGATGCTGTGGGTACCTTGGCCCGTGTGCCAGGGTCGGGGGGACGTGACACTAGGTGAGAATTGGGTAGAAAGAGTGTGTGAAAGGACATGCGTGCATGTGATGTTGGTGCCATATCTATAGGTGACGTTGTGACGGTGTGTGTTGTCACTGTGTCTGTGTATGACATCATCACCATCTGTGTGATGCCATCGCCGCCTCTATGTGACATTGACATGACGTGCGACGTCAACGTGGCCTGTGACGTCACTGCCGCATCTTATTGTGACGTCATGCCACGCTCCCCATGTCTGTGTGCGACGTGCGCATCTGCGTGACGCCATCGCTAAATCTCTTCGTGACCTCTACATGGCCGCGTGACGTCTACATGGCCACGTGACGCCATCACCACGGTGATATGTGACGTCAGCGCCGGGTCTTGCGTGACGTCATCTCCGTGGCTGTGTGTTCTGGGTGAGGGATCATGAGGCGCGGATGCGGGTGTGAGAGAGTATTAGGGGTTTGCATGCAGGGAGTTGTCTGATGGTGGCCCTGGGTGGTTGGGGGCGGCGGGAGGGGGTAGTGTCGGGTGCTGTGAGCATCTCACTGCATCCTCCGCAAACCGCCGAGTCGGGCCATCCCTTGGTCCTCAGGCCTGGAACCTCCTCAGCCACTAGGGTAGGAAGGGGATGGTAACACAACAGAGTGTCAGACAGAGGGAAGGGCAAACCTCGCCGGGCCCTGGAGGCTCCTCCTCAGTGGGAGCACAACATCCTGGGGACCCCGGCCCTGCCTCCTCCCACCCTGGGCCCCTACTTGTTCCTCAGGACCCCAGAGCTCCTTCTGGTCCATGAAAGTCTCATGTGTTGAACCTCCCCAGGATGGTGAGACTGAGGTGTGTTCCTCCCCATTATACAGACGAAGATACTTAGGTTCAGAGTGGCCACTTCCAAGCCCCAAGCCTCTGCTACAGCTTGTTTGACTCTCCCGAGTGCCTCCCAACATTCTGGGGATACTGAGAATTTACCCCAAAGCCTCCGCTCCCCCAGACACCTACGCTGGTTGCCAAGGCAAGGCTTCAGTCTCCCTCTTTTGTCTGCTCCTGCTCACATGTCCTCCGTGGCTCCCCAGTGCCCTCAGGACAAAGTCCAAGCCTTACAACAGGGCATTCAGGGCTCCACCCCTCTGCCCCTCCCAGGCATCCCCATCAGGGACTCCTACCATGCCAAAGACCCAACAATTTCAAGAACCATCACACTGCTTCCGCACCCCCAGTCCCGCTGCCTTTGCACAAGTGGAGTTGTCTTGCTATCCAGGATGCCCTCCCCCTCCTGGGCCTGGCAGAGGTTCCTGTGAGGGGTCAGGGGTTGGCTTAGAGGCTGTTTCCTGCTGGGGGAGGAGGGGGCTGTGGCCAAGTCCCACTTCCGCTGGTCCTCTCCCTTCCTTCCCCGGCTCTTCCCTGGGGCCCGAGCGGCCTCACGTTCCTTGGTTGGCTCTCGTCCCTGGCCCTGGCCCCAGACTCCATCCTCAACCAGCATTTACCCAGCTCTGGTCCCTGCTGCCAGCCTGTAAGGCTCCATCTTTCAGAGATGGAGGCATCGAAGCCCCCATCATTGCTTGAACTAGTGCAACCGCCTCTGTCCTGGTCCCCAGCTCCTTGTCCCCCAGTCTGTTCCCCAACAGTGACCAGAGGAACCTGTGGATGCTTGAACTGGGTCATGCACATGCCCCGTCTGCTCAGGTCCTCACAGCAGCCACAGACAGGGCTTGATCAGCTCCCATCACTTCCCTGCCCTTACCTCCTCCTCCCGTTCCCCTCAATCACTCCACTCCAGCCACACTGGCCTCCTCCCCTCAAACACACATGGCACGGTCCCACCTTGGGGCCTTTGCCCTGGCTGTGTCCTCTGTCTGGCGCACCCTTCCCGGGATCCCTCCATGGCTCCTCCCTCATCTCCTTTGGGTCTCTGCTTCAATATCACCATCTCGGTGTAGCCTGCCCTGTCTCTGGTAGAAAGTTCCAAACTTCTTACGCTTCCTGCCCCTTTCTCTGTCTCGCCCATCACCAAAGGGCCCTTGAGTGACCCGTTCATCTGATTTATCATCCATCTCCCCACTAGACTGTGAGCCCCTTGAGGGCAGCAGTTTCTGTGCCTTGTTCCCAGCACCTAGTACCATGCCCAGTTCCCAGGAGCTGCTCAATAAATACGGCTCGAATGGACAAACGAATCATGAGAGTCGTAACAGGAACTTGAACAACATTAACCACGTGCCTGGCTCAGAGCCAGGCCTGGACTCCCATCTTAAGCCCATATGGCCAGGCGCGGTGGCTCACACCTGTAATCCCAGCACTTTGGGAGGCCGAGGCGGACGGATCATTTGAGGCTAGGAATTCGAAACCAACCTGGCCAATGTGGTGAAACCCCATCTCTACTAAAAATACAAAAGTTAGCCGGGCATGGTGGTGCATGCCTGTAATCCCAGCTACTTGGGAGGCTGAAGCATGAGAATCGCTTGAACCTGGGAGGTGGAGGTTGCAGTGAGCCAAGATCACACCACCACACTGCAGCCTGGACAAGAGAGCAAGACTCTCTCAAAAAATAAAAAAGATTGAAAAAAAAAAAAAGGCCGGGCGCGGTGGTGGTACATACCTGTAATGATAGCACTTTGGGAAACTGAGGCGGGCGGATCACCTGAGGTCAGGAGTTTGAGACCAGCCTGGCCAACATGAAGAAACCCTGTCTTTACTAAAAATACAAAAATTAACCAGGTGTGGTGGCTCATGCCTGTAATCTCAGCTACTTGGGAGGCTGAAGTAGGAGAATCACTTGAACCTGGGAGGCAGAAGTTGCAGTGAGCCGAGATTGCACCATTGCACTCCAGCCTGGAACACAGAGCAAGACTCTGTCTCCAAAAAAAATAAATAAATAAATAAAAATAAAATAAAATAAAAATAAAATCTTGGCCAGGTGTGGTGGTCCACACCCATAATCCCGGCACTTTAGGAGGCTGAGGCGGGCAGATCACCTGAGATCAGGAGTTCAAGACCAGCCTAGTAAACATGGCGAAACCCCATCTCTACTAAAAATACAAAAAAATTAGCCAGGCGTGGTGGCGGGCACCTATAATCCCAGCTACTTAGGAGACTAAGGCAGGAGAATCGCTTGAACCTGGGAGGTGGAGGTCGTGGTGAGCTGAGATCACACCACCATACTCCAGTCTGGGTGGCAGAGTGAGATTCCATCTCAAAATAATAATAATAATAATAATAATAATAATAATAATAATAATAAATAATGCAATCTTTTTTTAAAAAAGCTCTTCCCATTGCAATTTTTGCCATATTCAGCCACATTGCTCCTGGACCAAGATTTACTTAATATTTGCCCTTTAAAAAACGTTTTAGAGGCAGGGTCTTCTTCTGTCACCCAGGTTGGAGTGCAGTGGTATGACCATAGCTCACTGCAGCCTTGACCTCCTCGGCTAAAGCAATCCTCCTGCCTCAGCCTCCCAAGTAGCTGGGACTACAGGTGCCTGCCATCATGCCTGGTTAATTTTTTTTTTTTGAGACAGAATCTCGCTCTGTAGCCCAGACCGGAGTGCAGTGGTGTGATCTCAGCTCACTGCAACCTCCACCTCCCAGGTCCTGGTTCAAGCAATTCTCCTGCCTCAGCCTCCCCAGTAGCTGGGATTGAGGCACGATCCACCATGCCCAGCTAATTTTTTGTATTTTTAGTAGAGACAGTTTCACCATATTGGCCATGCTAGTCTTGAACTCCTGACCTCATGATCCACCTGCCTTAGCCTCCCAAAGTTCTGGGATTACAGGTGTGAGCCAACATACTCAGCCATTATTGTCTTTATATCGTGTTTAAAGAAACTTACATGGATTTCCAAAGACACTCAGTCTCTACTTCTTTTGTTTTGTTTTGGTTTTTTTGTTTTTGCTCTGCCTCATGTTATCTTCAGGAAGGGACACTCAGTCTCATCAAGTAAAGGAAAGCTGGCGCACATACCACCAACAGAAAATGACTTTAAAATTTTCCATAGGCTGGGCACCATGGCTCATGCCTGTGATCCCAACACTTTGGGAGGCCAAGGCAGGCGGATTGCCTGAGGTCAGGAGTTCGAGACCAGCCTGGTTAATGTGGTGAAACCCTGTCTCTACTAAAAAATACAAAAAATAACGGGGCATGCTGGCGCATGCCTGTAATCCCAGCTACTCGGGAGGCTGAGGCACGAGAATCGCTTGAACCCAGGAGACACAGGTTGCAGTGATCAGAGATTGTGCCACTGCACTCTAGCTTGGTGATAAAGCAAGACTCCATCTCAAAAGAAAAATAAAGATTTTTTTTCCATAAGAGCAAGACCTCGTGCTGAATCCTAGCTGAAGCGGGGCCCTGCGTCGGCCATCGATTTGGGAACATGGGAGACACGCAAGTGTCTGGAAGCCGTTAGAACAAGTAAATACCAGCTGAGGCTTTTGTCTATTTTATTTTTTTAAACTAAACACTATACTATATTGATGAGGATTTTATTTTTTCTCTCTTAGAGACGAGGACTTGCTATGTTGCCCAGGCTGGCCTTGAACTCCTAGACTCAAGCGATTCGCCCTCCTCAGCCTCCCAAAGTGCTAGGATTACAGGCATGAGCCACTGCGTCCCGCTAAAATGAGATTTATCAAGGCTTAGAAGGAATAAGAGTGGGCCAGGTGTGGTGGCTCACGCCTGTAATCCCAACACTTTGGGAGGCCAAGGTGGGCGGATCACCTGAGGTCGGGAGTTTGAGACCAACCTGACCAACATGGAAAAACCCTGTCTCTACTAAAAATACAAAATTAGCCGGGCATGGTGGCGCATGCCTGTAATCCCAGCTGCTTGAAAGGCTGAGGAAGGAGAATTGCTTGAACCCGGGAAGTGGAGGTTGCGGTGAGCCAAAATCGGGCCATTGCACTCCAGCCTGGGCAACAAGAGCGAAACTCTGTCTCAAAAACAAAAAACAAAACAAAACAAGAAAGAATAAGAGTGGAGGCCGGAGGGGGTGGCTTATACCTGTAATCCCAGCACTTTGGGAGGCCGAGGAGGGCAGATTGCTTGAGGCCAGGAGTTTGAGACCAGCCTGGCCAACATGGTGAAGCCCCACAATTTTTACAAATTTTGTAAAAAAATATACAAAAATTTGGTGTGATGTGTATACTCCTGTAATCCCAGCTACTCAAGAGGCTGAGGCAGGAGAATTGCTTGAACCCAGGAGACGGAGGCTGCAGTGAGCTGTGACTGCACCACTGCACTTCAGCCTAGGGGACAGAGTGAGACTCCATCTCAAAAAAAAAAAAAAAACACAAGGCTGGGCGCAGTGGCTCACACCTGTAATCCCAGCACTTTGGGAGGCCGAGGCGGGCGGATCACAAGGTCAGGAGATCGAGACTATCCTGGCGAACACGGTGAAACCCCGTCTCTACTAAAAATACAAAAAATTAGCCAGGCGTGGTGGCGGGCGCCTGTAGTCCCAGCTACTCGGGAGGCTGAGGCAGGAGAATGGCGTGAACCCGGGAGGTGGAGCTTGCAGTGAGCCGAGATTGTGCCACTGCACTCCAGCCTGGGCTACAGAGCGAGACTCCGTTTCAAAAAAAAAAAAGGAGTGGAAAAGGAAAAATCAACTCTCCTGATGCATGAGGAGGCTGATTTAATGCTGAGTCTTGTCCCAGCACCTCATTAGGTGCATCTAAAATTCTAGTGACTCAGCTACTTGGGAGGCAGAGGCAGGAAGATCACTTGAGGCCAGGCATTCAAGTCCAGCCTGGGCAACATAGCAAAACCCCTGTCTCTACAAAAAAATAACAATTTAGCTGGGCAAGGTGGAGTGTACCTATAGGCTCAACCACTGTGGAGGCTGAGGCAGAAGGATTGTTTGAGCCCAGGAGTTCGAGGCTGCAGTGAGCTATGATCATGCCACTGCACTCCAGCCTGGTGACAGAACAAGACCCTGTCTCAAAAAAAGAAATAATGATTAAAAAAAATAAAATTCCAGTGACTCTCCCCAAGTTGCCCAGCGAACCCAGAGCAGACAGCCCCAGCCCACTTGCCCCCAGCATCTCTCAGGGGAAGGCGAGTCAAGGGCAGAAGCCAGCAGGCCAGAGGCCCTTCCTGCAACCGTGAGGAGAGAAGGAGGTGAGATCCAGGCTTAAGCACACATTGTTTTCTCAGCAGATGGACGTCATTTTGGGGTAAACAATGTCAAGAGCTTCCCCGGTTCTCAGCCGAGGCCCTGACAGTCCTGGGCTGGGAGCCCGGGCCTGACCCTGATTCTCCACTGTGTGACCCCGGGCTGCTCACTTCCCTGGGGCCTCAGTTTCCTCCTCTGAGAAGTGGGGATAATAATAGAACCTCCTTCCTTGCCATGAGGGCTTTGGGCCAAGATGGAGAGAGGAAAATTGTGTTTGCTTGGAGTGGGGAATCTCCTCCTCACCTTTTTGTCTCCCTCCCTGTGGGCTGCTCAGGGCTGAGAACTGAGCCATCTAGAGCAAAGGGGTTGAGAGACAGCTTGGCAAGGGAGTGAGCTCCCTGTTGGAGAGGGTATGCAAGAAGGAAAAACAAAGAACGAAAAAAGAAGAGGTGGAAATGGAGCTGGACATGCTGCATCCTGGGGAGTTGGCGGCAAAGCTTTCGGAAATCTACTTGGCCAGAAATCTTGTATTATCCCTCTGAGGCTGCAGTAGACCCAGATTGACAATAGCCCTGTGGCAAAATGGTCATAGGCACAGTGTTTGGGGTCACAGGGATCTGACTTAAAGTCCTGGTGCCTTCCTGAGCCTTGGGTCCTAAACTGCAAATGGCAGTGCCGGCCCTGACTCTGTCAGTGGTGCATGCAGCAGGACCCCAGAGAGAGCACAGGCAGTTCTTGGGGCGGTAGCCTGAGTCACCATCCCTGTGACGCACAGGCCGCCCTCTGAGAAGTGACTGACTCTGGGAGGAGGCCGGGGGCACAGGCATCAAGCCATGACCTGAGCGTGTGCCAGGAGCCCTTGTTGCTTCCTACAGAGGCCCCTAGCCCCTTGCTTTGGCCATTTTTGGATGGCACCTTGCAATTAGCAAAGCATTTCCAGGCCCTTGACTTCAGAGACTTTTTTTTTTTTTTCCAAGACAGGGTCTCACTCTGTCTCCCAGGCTGGAGTGAAGGGATGTGATCTTTGCTTTCTGCAGCCTCTACCTCCTGGGCTCAGGCGATCCTCCCACCTCAGCCTCCTGAGTAGCTCAGACTACAGGTGCACACCACCACACCTGGGTAATTTTTGTATTTTTTGTACAGAGGAGGTTTTACTATGTTGCCCAGACTGGTCTTGAACTCCTGGACTCAAGCTATCTTCTCACCTCAGCCTCCCAAAGTGCTGGGATTACAGGTGTGAGCCACAGTGCCTAGTTGAGACTCTTTTTTCCTTTTTTGAGACAGAGTCTCTCTTTGTCACCCAGGCTGGAGTGCAGTGGTGTGATCTCCGCTCACTGCAACCTCCACCTCCCAGGTTCAAGCCGTCCTCCTGCCTCAGCCTCCGGAGTAGCCCACCACCACACCTGGCTAATTTTTGTATTTTTCTTTGTTTTTTTTTTTTTGGTAGAGACAGGGTTTCACCATGTTGGCCAAGCTGGTTTTGAACTCCAGAGCTCAGGTGATCCACCCACTTCGGCCTCTCAAAGTGCTGGGATTACAGGCGTGAGCCACCGTAACTGGATTTTTTTTTTTTTTTTTTGAGATGGAGTCTCACTCTGTTGCCAGGCTGGAGTGCCATGGCGCGATCTTGGCTCACTGCAATCTCCGCCTCCCGGGTTCAAGTGATTCTCCTCCCTCAGTCTCCCGAGTAGCTGGGACTACAAGCGCCTGCCACCATGCCCAGCTACTTTTTGTATTTTTAGTAGAGACGGGGTTTCACCGTGTTGGCCAGATGCTCTTGATCTCTTGACCTTGTGATCCGTCCGCCTCGGCCTGGGATTACAGGCATGAGCCACTGCACCTGGCCTCTTTTTTCTTTTTTTTTTTCTTTTCTTTTTTTTTCTGAGCCAGAGTCTCACTCTGTTGTCCAGGCTGGAGTGCAGTGGCATGGTCTCGGCTCATTGCAACCTCCGCCTCCCAGGTTCAAGCGATTCTCATGCCTCAGCCTCCTGAGTAGCTGAGATTCCAGGCATGAGCCACCATGCCCAGCTGAAACTCATTTTCTAGAAATTAAAGGTCAGGAATCACTCCTGGATGCCACTCCCCCATCTCTCCCTTTGCTCATTACCTTCCCTCACCCCTATCCAGCTTCCAGGCCTTTGACCTGGCTGTTCCTGCTGCCTGGAACACTGTTCCCCCTGCTTTCCCTAAGGCCAGCTCTGCATGCTCCAGCTCCTCCTCACCAAGGCTCTCTTGCCTGTTTGGGGTCCGATGGCCTGGGTTTGTGTCCCAGTTGTGCTGTGCTCCCTGGGGTACAATGCATGCCCTCTCTGTGCCTCACTCTCCTCATCTGGAAAGTGGGTAGAATAGTGGTTTGCCCTACTATTGTTGTTTAGTTGTGAAGATTACATGAGTTAATCTTGCAAAGTACTTAGAACTGCGTGGAGCTCACAGTAGGTACCTAATAATTGTAGGCTCCTTAGTAGTCCCATCATGACACTGTCTCACCCACTACTCAGGGAGTTTCATGAGGTCAGTACTGGGTGTGTCTTGGATACTGCTGTGTCCCTCACACCCAACCATACATGTATACAGCAGGTGCTCAATTAAGGAAGAAGCAAGTGTGAGATCAGCCTCCCTCCACCCTCAGTCCTCGTCCTAGCTTTGCCCACAGCCCTAAGACTGAACAACTGCAGCCTGCCCAGTGCCTTACCTTGATGGGGCTACAGGAATGCCTGCAGGGGGCCTCTGGGACTCCAGGATCTTCCTCTTGAACTCCTCCAGGCTAGCTGGGTCTGTGGAGGGAGGGAGAGGCGAGGCTTGGCCTACAGCTTCAGTAGCCCCTGCCCCTGGGCTAGGGATGGGCTGGCAGCCCAGGGGAGTTGGAGAGTTGGGCTGGGGTGGGGTTCAAGGTGGAAAGGGGCCCCTCCCCTACTTGGCTCTGTCTTTTGTCACTCACCGATGGTCTGGGGGTTGGGGACAGGGCCCATGGGCCGTGGCACTGGTATAATCGGCTGCGACTGTGAAAGAAAGATGGAGGGAGGTTGGTAGAAGCCAGGGCTTCCCAGACAGACTTCTGCCTTTTTTTTTTTGAGATGGAGTTTCATTCTTTTTGCCCAGGCTGGAGTGCAGTGGCGTGATCTTGGCTCACTGCAAACTCCGCCTCCCAGGTTCAAGCGATTCTTCTGCCTAAGCCTCCCAGGTAGCTGGGACTACAGGCATGCGCCACCATGCCTGGCTAATTTTTTGTATTTTTAATAGAGGTGGGGTTTCACTATGTTGGCCAGGCTGGTCTCGAACTCCTGACCTCAGGTGATCCGCCTGCCTCGGCCTCCCAATGTGCTGGGATTACAGGCATGAACCACTGCGCCCGGCCGGGTTCTGCCGTTTCATGCCCTTCAAGACCAGTGTCTCTAAAGTCCTTCCAGGGCAGCGTAACAGACCCCATGCAGAAAGACACACATGGTCATGAACATGGAATCACCTGCACCAACCGCAAGACTTCAGATGGCTTAAGGACTTGTGGGACTGCTCACCTCAGCAGTCCCGAGGCCCCATGCTGCAGAGCTGGCCTACCCCTATCTCCATCAGAGCCTCAGGGTGACTCCAGTTCCAACCCATGACCCCATCGGAGTCTACTCACCCACCACAGCCCCCTTCAGGCTGAAGTCAGCCTACCCTGTAGACCAACTGGACCCCGATCCTAAATGCCACCCCTGGAATATCCCTGAGCCAATCCCCCAAAACCTGAAATCCAAGGCCAATTCTGAACTCAATCACCTAAAATCTGATCCCAACATGAAAAGTCAATCTCACTTAGAATCAAGCCCCAACCTAAACCCAATCCTAATTATAAACTGGATCTGACGATATCTTCAGATCTCATTCTGACTCCAACCATTCTCTTGACCCAACCACTATGAAAATATCCATTTCCGGCAGGGTGTGCTGGCTCATGCCCGTCATCCCAGCACTTTGGGAAGCCGAGGAGGGCGGATCCCCTGAGGTCAGGAGTTCGAGACCAGCCCGGCCAACATGGCGAAACCCCATCTCTACTAAAAATACAAAAAAAAAAAAATCAACCAGGCGTGGTGGCAGGCACCTGCAATCACAGCTACTCGGGGAGGCTGAGGCAGGAGAATCACTTGAACCTGGGAGGTGGAGGTGGCAGTGAGCTGAGATTGCACCACTGCACTCCAGCCTGGGCGACAGAGCGAAACTCTCTCAAAAAAAGGAGAGAAAATATCCATTTCCCCAGCCCCAGCCCTGGCTTCCACCATGCCCTCCTACAAACACTTGTGCAATGTCATGCTCAACACCCACTCAACCCCAGACCCCAGCCTCTACCCAGCTCCCATCCTAAATCCACACTCAGTTCCAATCCCAACCCAAACTTCACCCTAATCCTACGGCCCTATCGAGCCCCTGATATTAACCGGAAACCGTCCTAAACTGGTCAGTTACCCCAAATCCACCTCAACCCAGTTCCACCCCGAGATTGGCATCAACCCCAGATTTTACTCTCAACCCAGCCCTGATCGTCACTCAACCCCAATGTCTCCCCAGCCATAACCCAGGGTCACCCAATCCTTCAACTCAACTCCAAGCCCACTCAGCCTTCCACCAGTCACCCTAAACCAACCTGAGCTCAACTCCTAACCCATTGTCAATACCAATCCCTATGTCAATGCCAGTGAAATCTGAAATTCACCCTTGGCCTCAACCTCTAAGCATCTCTAGATGCACCAGTCACCTCCAACTACCAGAGCCTCCAATCTGGCTTCAGTGCTTCAACTCAGTCCCACAGCAAATGAGATCCTAGATCATTCTTCACCCAACCTCACCCCCTACAAGCATCCCTGACTCAATTGGAAAGCTTTAATCACCATCCAAATTCCAAATTCAATCCCATTCTAAAATCAACGAAATCCTAAGTGAAATCCTAACCTTAACTCAAATCAACTCTAGACACAGCAGTGACTAAAAACTCATCTCAGCCCAACTTAAACACAAGTTCAATCTTCACATCAACTCTTCCTCTAGGCATCCTCACCCCAGTATCACTCCCAATGCTAAACCAACTCCCCTGGTTCCTCAACTCAACTCAAATACAGGATTTTAACTCTGACCCTAACCCCAATCCCAATCCCAACAGTAGAATAACCCACCATCTCCCTACACTCAAACCCAGCCTCAATTCTTTCACTTTTCTTTTTTAGGATTTGGAGCAGATTTTATTTTATTTTAGATTTAGTGGGGATGTGTACAGGTTTGTTACATTGAGTATATTGCATGATGCAGAGGTTTGGGTTTCTTTTTTTTTTGAGATGGAGTCTTGCTGTGTCACACAGGCTAGAGTGTAGTGGTGCGATCTGGGCTCACTGCAACCTCTGCCTCCTGGGTTCAAGTGATTCTCATGCCTCAGCCTTCCAAGTAGCTGGGATTACAGGCGTCTGCCACCAAGCTTGGCTAAGTTTTGTATTATTAGTAGAGACAGGGTTTCACCATGTTGGCCAGGCTGGTCTCAAACTCCTGACCTCAGGTCATCCACCCACCTTGGCCTCCCAAAGTGCTGGGATTACAGGTGTGGGACACTGCGCCCGGTCATAGAAGTCTGAGTTTCCAATGGTCTCATTGAACAAGCAATGAACTCAGTACCCAAAATGTAGGTTTTTAACCCTTTCCCCCCTCCCTCCCTCCCTTTCCCATTGTGGAACGCCAGTGTCTGTTGTTCCCATCCCTGTTTGTACCCAATATTTTGCTTCTACTTATAAGTGACAGCATATGGTATTTGATTTTCTGTTTCTGCATTAATTCTCTTAGGATAATGACCTCCAGCTACATCCGTACTGCTGAAAAGGACATGATTTCCTTTTTTTTTTTTTTTTTTTTCCTAATGCCAGCCTCAGTTCTTCTCTTTTCCTTTTTTTTTTTTTTTTTTTTTTTTTTTTTTAGATAAGGTCTTGGTCTTTCACTCAAGCTGTGGTGCAGTTCCGGCTCACTGCAGCCTCAACCTCCTGGGCTCAAGCAATCCTCCCACCTCTCAGCCTCCCAAGTAGCCAGGATTACAGGTGTGTGCTGCCACACCTGGCTTTGTTTGTTTGTTTGTTTGTTTGTTTGTTTTTTGAGACAGACTCTTGCTCTGTCGCCCAGGCTGAAGTGCAGTGGCGTGATCTTGGCTGACGGGTTCACACCATGCTCCTGCCTCAGCCTCCTGAGTAGCTGGGACTACAGGCGCCCGCCACCATACCTGGCTAATTTTTTTTGTATTTTTAGTAGAGATGGGATTTCACCATGTTAGCCAGGATGGCCTCAATCTCCTGACCTTGTGATCCACCCATCCCAGCCTCCCAAAGTGCTGGGATTACAGGTGTGAGCCACCGCACCTGGCCTAATTTTTGCATTTTTTTTTTTTTTGGTAGGGATGGGGTTTTGTGTTTTGTTTGTTTGTTTGAGACGGAGTTTTGCTCTGTCACCCAGGCTGGAGTGCAATGGCGTGATCTTGACTCACTGCAACCTCTGCCTCCTGAGTTCAAGAGATTCTCCTATCTCAGCCTCCCGAGTAGCTGGAATTACAGACACACGCTGCCATGCCCAGCTAATTTTTTGTATTTTAGTAGAGGCGAGGTTTCACCGTGTTGCCCAGGCTGATCTCAAACTCTGAGCTCAGGCAATCCACCTACCTCGGCCTCCCAAAGTGCTAGGATTACAGGCGTGAGCCACCACACCCAGCCTGGGGTGGGGGTCTTGCTATGTTGCCCAGGCTGGTCTGAACTCCTGAGTTTAAGCTATTCTCCCACCTCGGCCTCCCAAAGTGCTGGGATTACAAGTGTGAGCCACCACGCCCAGCCAGCCTCAATTCTTAATCCTTCCTCAATGTCATTCCTAATTCCAAACTCTACCCCAATCCTAATGCCAACAAACTTCTCCATCCACATGACTACAATCTTATAACCATCCGTAGAGTGGATAGCCACCAACAGGTCATCACAGCATCCATCCTAAATCCACCTTCCATGCCTCAACTTAACCCAAACCCAAAGGCAACAGAAATTCTAGATCCACCCCCTCACCCAACCCTAGACCCGATATCCATCCTACCTCTAATTCCAGTTTTTTTTTTTTTTTTTTTTTTTGAGATAGATTCCTGAGTAGCTGGGATTACAGGCATCTGCCACCACGCCCGGCTAATTTTTGTATTTTTAGTAAAGACGGGGTTTCGCCATGTTGGCCAGGCTGGTTTCGAACTCCTGGCCTCAGGCGATCCAACTGCCTCAGCCTTCCAAAGTGTTGGGGCACCCGGCACTCTAATTCCATTCTTAACCCTACACCCTTCGCAATGCCCATCCCCATTCCAAGCTCTATCCTGATCTTAATGCCTGATCCTAGAGAGTCGTAACTCACCCAACCTAGACCAGGAAGCCATCCTCAAAGCCAACTCCAAGTTCAACGTCACCACCACCCCCTTGGCATCTGGACCTAACTCCACTGCAGCCTCCCTCCGGGGCCTGCAAGCCCACCTTGGCCTTGATGCAGGTGTCCAGGGCCGAGTTTCTGATGGCCAGCTCCATCCTGAGCTGCTCCGCCTCCCTCTTCTTCTCTTCCAGCTCCTTGGCCAGGTTGTCTCGTTCCTTCCGCAGCACCGCCTTCTCCTCCAGCGCTAGCTGAGTCTGCCGGGAGCATTCGGCTTGGAGCTTGGCCTCCCGGGCCTGAGCCTCCTTCTCCACTTTCTGTTTTGCCTCCTGGCTGGCCCGCAGGCCCTGCTGGGCTTCCAGCTTCTGGCGTTGGAGGTCCGAGTTCTCGCGGGCCACACGTTCGATACCCATCCGGAGGCTCCGGGCCAGCTCCTCCACCTTGGAGGTCATGAGGCTGGGCATGTGGTCGCAGGCTCTGCGGATGGAGGCCAATTCCGAGCCCAGGGGATGGTAGAGGTTGTAACCCAGGTTGTCCAGGCTGCGTGGGATAATGGAGTCCTTCCACAGGTTACGAAGATCCATCTCAAACTTGTCCTTGTCCAGGGGCAGGCAGAGGGCTTGAACCTTTTGCAGTTGCTCCTCAGCCAGCTGGCGCACTTGATGCTGCAGCTCCCGGGTTTTCACACATTCAGCCAGCTGTTCCTCTACCATGCGTTTGTTCAGCAGCACGCTTTCCTTATCCTTAGTGCAAACGGTCTTCTCCTTGACTATCTCCACCTCCAGCGTCTTCACCTTCTGATTCAGCATGAGGAGCAAGGCTAAGGAAACAGGACCAGAAGACCCAGGAAGATTGGGGGCTGCCGCGAGCACTGGGCGGGGAGTCCACCATCCCAGCTCCCTGCGGCCTTAGTACTCACCATCGCAGCTCTTGTTCATGTCTTTGAATTGTTCTCTGCATTGTTTCTCGCTCAAGATGATGGCAGCCATGTACCGCTGATTGTTCGTGTAGATGACCTGCCCGGAAGGGAGGGGAAGGGCGCAGGACAGAGCTTAGTGTCTTGCCCCCAGGACTGCCTGGACCAGATCGAGCACCCTGGTGGCCACAGTGAGCTGAATTCACAAGGGCACGGTCCCTTTATTGAGGGGATGTTGGAAGCCAGGTGTGGCAGCTCACACCTGTCGTCCCAATTACTCGGGAGGTTGAGGTGGGAGGATCACTTGAGCCCAGGAGTTTGAGACCAGCCTGGGCAATATAGCGAGATCCCCATCTCAATAAAACAAACAAAAATAAATAAATAAAAATATAGTGGATGTTTGTCTGATTTTCAAAAGCTTTTACAGTTACTACTGTCTAGAAATAAAAAGACACAAAGTATAAATAAATACATGCTACAACATGGATGAACTTTAAAAAATATTACATCCACATTTATGGTCAATTGATTTTTTTTCTTTATTTTTTTTGAGACGGAGTTTCATTCTTGTTGCTGTCGCCCAGGCTGGAGTGCAGTGGTGCAATCTCGGCTCACTGCAACCTCCGCCTCCCATGTTCAAGCAATTCTCCTTTCTCAGCCTCCCAAGCAGCTGGGATGACAGGTGCCTGCCACCACGACCGGCTAATTGTTTTGTGTTTTTGGTAGAGACAGGGTTTCATCATGTTGGCCAGGCTGGTCTTGAACTCCTGATCTCAGGTGATCTGCCCGCCTCGGCCTCCCAAAGTCCTGAGATTACAGGCTTGAGCCACCGTACCCGGCTTGATTTTTTTTTTTTTTTTTAGACAAGGTCTCACTTTGTCACCCAGGCTGGAGTGCAGTGGCCCTATCTCAGCTCACTCTGCAACCTTGACCTCCCAGGCTCAAGCAATCCTCCTTCATCAGTCTCCCGAGAAGCTGGGACTACAAGTACGCGCCACCACTCTTGGCCAATTTTTTGTATTTTTTTTAGAGATGGGGGTTTTACCATGTTGCCCAGGCTGGTCTGGAACTCCTGAGCTCAAAGGATCCATCTGCCAGGGCCTTCCAGCCCTGAATTTTTTTTTTTTTTTTTTTTTTTTAAAGAGATGGGGACTCACTCTGTTGCCCAGGCTAGTGTACAGTGGAATGATCACAGCTCACTGCAGACTCCAACTCCTGGGTTCCAGTGATTCTCCTGCCTCAGCCTCTCCAGTAGCTGGGACTATAGGCCTGTGCCACCACGCCTGGCTAATTTTGTATTTTTTAGTAGAGACAGGGTTTCTCCATGTTGGCCAGGCTGGTCTCGAACTCCCGTCCTCAGGTGATCTGCCCGCCTCAGCCTCCCAAAGTGCTAGGATTACAGGTGTGAGCCACCGCGCCTGGCCAAACTAAGTTTTGCATTTTTAGTAGAGACGGGGTTTCACCATGTTGGCCAGGCTGGTTTCAAACTCCTGACCTCAGGTGATCCGCCCCCCTTGGCCTCCCAAAGTGCTGGGATTATAGTCGTGAGCCACCTCTCCTGGCAGAAGTAGGGTCTTTAGAGAGGTGATTAAGTTAAGGTGAGGTCCTTAGGGTGGGCTCTAATCCAACATGGCTGATGTCCTTATAAAGAGAAGAGATTTGGACACAGAGACACGGACAGACGGAAGACCAAGAGCAGACACAGGGAGAAGATGCCACCTGCAAGCCCAGTTAGAAAGACCTGGAACAGGCCGGCTGCAGTGGCTCAGCCTGTAATCCCAGCACTTTGGGAGGCTGAGGCGGGTGGATCAAAAGGTGGAGAGTTCAAGAGTAACCTGACCAAGATGGTGAAACTCTGTCTCTACTGAAAATACAAAAAAATTAGCCGGGTGTGTTGGTGGGTGCCTGTAATCTCAGCTACTCGGGAGGCTGAGGCAGAGAACTGATTGAACTCGGGGAGGTGGAGGTTGCAGTGAGCCGAGATCACGTCTCTGCACTCCAGTCCAGCCTGGATGATGGAATGAGACTCAGTCTGAAAAAAAAAGACCTGGAACAGATCCTTCCCTCACAGCCTCAGAAGGAACCAACGCTGCTAACACTTTGATCTTGGTACCACCTAGTCTGTAATACCTTGTGATGGAAGCCCTAGCAAATTAATACAAATGCTAACACCATCTCATGAGGCAAACAAGAGTCTTTAAAAAAAAAAATCTTTTTTTTTTTTTTTTTTTTTTTTTTTTAATTGAGACAGGGTCTCGCTCGGTCACCCAGCCTGGAGTGCAATGGCACGATCTCGGCACGCTGTAACCTCCGCCTCCCGGGTTGAAGCGATTCCCCAGCCTCAGCCTCTCAAGTAGCTGGGATTACAGGTGTGCACCACCATACCTGGCTAATTTTTGTATTTTTAATAGAGACAGGGTTTCACCATGTTGGTCAGGCTGGTCTCGAACTCCTGACCTCAAGTGATCTGCCCACCACCAGCCTGGCCAATATGGTGAAACCCCATCTTTGCTAAAATTACAAAAATGAGCTGGGCATGGTGGCGCACGCCTGTAGTCCCAGCTATTCAGGAGGCTGAGCCTGGAGACTCGCTTGAATCCGGGAGGCAGAGGTTGCAGTGAGGCAAGATTGTGCCACTGCACTCCAGCCTGGGGAACAGAGTGAGACTCTGTTTCAAAAAAAATAAAATAAAATAAAATAAAATAAAATAAAATTAAATTAAAGAAGATATGCAAATGACCAACAAGTATATCAAAAGATACTCAAAATCATTAGCCATTATGGAAATGCAAATCAAAACCACAGTGAGATGCCACTTCACACCCACGAGAGTGGCTATTTTAAAAACCCGTAAAACCCCAAAATGAACAGTAACAGGTGTTGATGAGGATATGGGGAAATCAGAATTCTCAGACAGCACTAATGAGAATGTACAATGTTGCAACTGCTTTGGGAAAGTCTGGCAGTTCCTCAAAATGTTAAACATAGTTACCACGTGACCCAGCAATTCTATTTCTCAGCATATACCCAGAGCAATGGAAACATATTCTCACATAAACTTGCCAGTAATGTCCACAGCAGCTCAATTCACAGTAGCCAAAAGGTGGAAAGAACCCAAATGACTGTCAGCAGATGAATCGAGGCACAAAATGTGTTCCTTCCATACATAGAACATGATTCAGCCGTAAAAAGGAAGGAAGCACAGATCCATGTTGCAATGTGTGTGAACCCCAAAATCATGATGTGCAAGTGAGAGAAGCCAGACACAAAAGGCCACATTGTGTGACATTCCATTGACATGAAATACCCAGAACAGGCAAATCATAGAGACAGGAAGCAGGTTGGTGGCTGCCAGGGGCTGGGGGAGGGGAATGGGGAGTGACTGCTGATGGGGACGTGGGTTTTCTTCTGGGAAGGTGAAAATGTTCTAAAATAATGTTCTAAAATGGATCACGGTGATTAATGTACAACTCTGTGAATGTACAAAAAATCATGAAATTGGCCAGGCGCAGTGGCTCACGCCTGTAATCCCAGCATTCTGGGAGGCCGAGGCAGGTGAATCACGAGGTCAGGAGATCAAGACCATCCTGGCCAATACGGTGAAATCCCGTCTTTACTAAAAATACAAAAATTAGCCAGGCATGGTGGCGGGCACCTGTAGTCCCAGCTACTTGGGAGGCTGAGGCAGGAGAATGGCGTGAACCTGGGGGCGGAGCTTGCAGTGAACCGAGATCACGCCACTGCACTCCAGCCTGGGCAACAGAACAAGACTCCGTCTAAAAAAAAAAAAAAAAAGTCAAATTGTACACTTTAAATAGGTGGATTGTATAATATGTGAATTATATATCAATAAAGTTTTTAAAAATTATTTATTATTGTTATTATTGAGCCGGAGTCTCGCTCTGTTGCCCAGGCTAGAGTGCAATGCCGTGATAGCTCACTGCAACCTCTGCTTCCCAGGTTCAAGCGACTCTCATGCCTCAGCCTCCCAAGTAGCTGTGAATACAGGGGCGCACCATCATGCCCAGCTAATTTTTGTATTTTAGTAGAGACGGGGTTTCACCATGTTGGCAAGGTTGGTTTCGAACTCCTGACCTCAAGTGATCCACTGGCCTTAGCCACCCTCCTTGTCCTCCCAAAGTGCTGGGATTACAGGCGTGAGCCACCATGCCCAGCAAGCTGTTTTAATTTTAATTTAATTTAATATTTTTTGAGACATGGTCTCACTCTGCCACACAGGCTGGAGTGTGGTGGTGCCATCACAGCTTACCGCACCCTCAACCTCCCCAGACTCGGGCAATCCTCCCACCTCAGCCTCTCAAGTAGCTGGGATTACAGGCGCATGCCATCACTCCTGGCTAATTTTTGTATTTTTTATAGAGATTGGGTCTCACCATGTTGCCCAGGCTGGTCTTAAACTGCTGAACTCAAGCAATCCACCCACCCTGGCCTCCCAAAATGTTGGGATTACAGGTGTGAACCACCACGCCTGGCCAGCAAAGCTGTTTTTAAAGAAAGTGTTCACAATTTAACAAACTAAAGCTGTGCCTTTCAAACTTTGGAAGAGAACCCTCTGCAGAAATATAATAAGATATGAAGAATGAGGAGAGTTTGTCTTTCTGCAACTCTCTGTCCTTCGTCCTTTTGAAGCTGGCCCTGGATGAATGTCCTGGGGGGACATGGGGAATGCCTTCTGTTCTCAAAAGCCTTAGTCACTGGGAGGCTGAGGTGGGAACATTGCTTGAGGCTGCTTGAGCCTGGGCAATGTAGTGAGACCATGTCTCTAAAAAAAAAAAAAAAAAAAAAAAATTAGCTGAGCATGGTGATATGTGCCTGTGGTCCCAGCTACTTGGGAGGCTGAGGTGGGAGGATCATTTGAGCCCAGGAGTTCGAGGCTGTGGTGAGCTATGATTATGCCACCATACTCCAGCCTGGGTGACAGAGTGAGACTTTGTCTCTAAAAAAAAGAAAAAAAAGAAAAAAAAGCTGTGATTTTTAAGTTTCTTTTTTTTAACTTTTAGTTTATTTTTTTACAGAGAAGAGGTGTCTTGGGAGGCTGAGGCAGGTGGATCACCTGAGGTCAGGAGTTCCAGACCAGCCTGGCCAACATGATGAAACCCCATCTCTACTAAAAATAAAAAAAATTAGCTGGGTTTGGTGGTGGGTGCCCGTAATCCCAGCTACTCAGTAGGTTGAAGTAGGAGGATCACTTGAACCCGGGAGGCAGAGGTTGTAGGGAGCTGAGATTGCGACACTGCAATCCAGCCTGGGCGAGAGAGTGAAACTCTGTGTCAAAATAATAATAATAATACAATAATTAAATAAATAATTTTTTTTTTTTTTTTAGACGGAGTCTCGCTCTGTGCCCCAGGCTGGAGTGCAGTGGCTCGATCTCCGCTCACTGCAAGCTCCGCCTCCCGGGTTCATGCCATTCTCCTGCCTCAGCCTCCCGAGTAGCTGGGACTACAAGGCGCCCGCCACCACGCCCAGCTAATTTTTTATATTTTTAGTAGAGACGGGGTTTCACCATGTTAGCCGGGATGGTCTCGATCTCCTGACCTCGTGACCCGCCCGCCTCGGCCTCCCAAAGTGCTGGGATTACAGGTGTGAGTCACTGCACCCGGCCTAAATAAATAATTTTTTTAAAATGAAAAGACAGCTGCCTCTTCAGCCTTTCCTCACCCCACCCTCCCATCTCTCACCCACCTCACCCTGAAGGAGAGAGCCCCACACCTGCTCCCCACAATGTCTCAGGGCAGGCAGGACAACCCCAGGATGAAGTTGTGTCTGAGAACATGGGAATAATTGTCTAGTGTGTTTGACCCAAGCTAGGGTGCGAGAGTGGCGCAAAGGTCTCCAGGAGACCCCAGATTTGCAGCTGTGACTGTGCCCCGAGAGTCCGCCTGTTTCTGACCCTTCAAGAAAGTCAACTCCCCTCTCATGCCTTCACTTTTCTGCCTGCAAAGCGTTTAAAACTTCTGCTGGCCGGGCACAATGGCTCACTCCTGTAATCTCAGCACTTTGGGAGGCCAAGGCAGGTGGATCGCTTGAAGTCAGGGGTTTGAGACCAGCCTGCCCAACATGGTGAAACCCTGTCTCTACTAAAAATACAAAAATTAGCCGGGCATGGTGGGGCACACCTGTAATCCTGGCTACTTGGGAGGCTGAGGCAAGAGAATTGCTTGAGCCTGGGAGGCAGCGGTTGCAGTGAGCCAAGACCTTCCACTGTACTCCAGCCTTGGCAACAGAGGGAGACGCTGTCTCAAACAAAACAAAACAAAACAGCCGGGCACGGTGGCTCATGCCTGTTATCCCAGCACTGTGGGAGGCTGAGGCAGGCAGATCACAAGGTCAGGAGATCGAGACCATCCTGGCTAACACGATGAAACCCAGTCTCTACTAAAAATAGAAAAATTAGCTGGGCTGGGCGCGGTGGCTCACGCCTGTAATCCCAGCACTTTGGGAGGCCAAGACAGAGGGATCACGAGGTCAGGAGATTGAGACCATGCTGGCTAACAAAATGAAACCCCATCTCTACTAAAAACACAAAAAATTAGCCGGGTGTGGTGGCGGGTGCCTGTAGTCCCAGCTACTCAGGAGGCTGAGGCAGGAGAATGGAGTGAACCCAGGAGGCACAGCTTGCAGTGAGCAGAGATCGCACCACTGTACTCCAGCCTGGGTGACAGAGCAAGACTCCATCTCAAAAAAACCAAAACAAAACAACGAAAGCTTCTCCCTACTTCCTGGGATTTGGCAATGAGTTAATATTTCTAAATTCAACACGCAGCATACGGCAAATATGGACTGTTTATACATGCTAGAATTGAATAGGAACAAAACACTCTGAACTTTTATTCAGTCCATCCTTTTTTTTGTTTTGTTTTGTTTTTTTCCATTCAGGATCTAACTCAGTCTCCCAGGCTGGAGTACAGTGGCACCATCTTGGCTTACTGAAGCCTTGACCTCCTGGGCTCAAGCCATCCTCCCACCTCAGCCTCCCAAGTAGCTGGGACTACTGGCATGTGCCACCATGCCTGGCTAATTTTTGTATGTATGTATGTATGTATGTATGTATGTATGTATGTATGTATTTATTTATGTATCTATTTTTAAACAGAGTCTCCTTCTGTCGCCCAGGCTGGAGTGCAGTAGTGAGATCTCGTCTCACTGCAATCTCTGCCTCCCAGGTTCAAGTGATTCTCCTGCCTCAGCCTCCTGAGTAGCTGGGACTACAGGCACGTGCCACCATACCAGGCTAATAATTTTTATATTTTTAGTAGAGACAGGATTTCACTAGGTTGGCCAGGCTAGTCTTGAATTTCTGACCTCAAGTGATCCACCCACCTCGGCCTCTCACAGTTCTGGGATTACAGGTGTGAGCCACTATGCCTGACCTAATTTTTGTACGTTTTGTAGAGACAGTGTTTCACCATGTTGCCCAGGTTGATCTTGAATTCCTGGACTCAGGTGGTCCTCCTGCCTTGGTCTCCCAAAGTGCTGGGATTACAGGTGTGAGCCACTGTAGCCAGTCTTCAGCCACTTCTTATTTGCAGCTAGTGTGTGCTGGCACATTCTGGGAGCTTTATGCATAGTAAGTTACGGGCTCAGGATTGCCAATTAACACACAGGAAGAGAGCTAAACTTGGATTCCAAAAAGACAATGAGTAATTTTTTCAAAATTATATCTCAAATATTGCATGGAATATACTTACAGTAAAAAAAAAAAGTTGCTGGCTGGGAATGGTGGTTCATGCCTGTAATCTCAGCACTTTATAAGGGTGAGCCTAGGAGTTTGATACCAGCCTCGGCAGCATAGTGAGATTCTGTCTCTAAAAAAAGAGTTAGCCAGGGCGCCAGGGCAGGACATGGTGGCTCATGCCTGTAATCCCAGCACTATGGGCGGCTGAGGGGGGTGGATCACTTGAGGTCTGGAGTTTGAGACCAGCCTGGCAAACATGGTGAAACCCCGTCTCTACTAAACATACAAAAATTAGCTGGTGTGGTTGTACGTACCTGTAATCCCAGCTACTCAGGAGGCTGAGGCAGGAGAATCACTTGAATCTGGGAGGTGGAGGTTGCAGTGAGCCGATATCGTGCCACTGCACTCCAGCCTGGGTGACAGAGAGAGACTCCATCTCAAAAAAAAAAAAAAAAAAAAAAAAAAAAAAAAAAAAAAAATTGCCAGGTGTGGTGGTGCCCACCTGTAATCTCAGCACTTTGGGTGGTCCAGGAGGGAGGACTGCTTGAGCCCAGGAGTTCAAGACCAGGCTGATCAACATAGCGAGACCCCATGTCTACTAAAAATAAAAAATGACCTGGGCATAGTGGCATGTCCATAGTGCCAGCTACTCGAAAGGCTGAGGCAGGAGGATAGCTGGAGCCCAGGATGTCAAGGTTGCAGTGAGCTATGCTCACATCACTGTGCTCCAGCCTGGGTGACAGGGTGAGACCCTGTCTCCAAAAAAAAGAAAAGAAATAAAAAAAAATTAGCTGGACGCAGTGCCTCACCCCTGTAATCCCAGCACTTTGGGAGGCTGAGGTGAGAGGATTGCTTGAGCCCAGGAGTTCGAGACTAGCCTGGGCAACATAGTGAGACCTCATCTCTGCTAAAGATAAACATATTAGCTGAGTGTGGTGGTGCATGCCTGTAGTCCTAGCTACTCGGGAGGCTAAGGCAAGAGGATCACTTGAGCCCAGGAGATTGAGGCTGCAGTGAGCTATGATAGCAATTGCACTCCATCCAGCCCAGGATACAGATGGAGACCCTGGCTCTTAAAAAAAAAAATCTGTCGGCTGGGTGTGGTGGCTCACGCTTGTAATCCCAACACTTCAGGAGGCCAAGGTGGGTGGATCACTTGAGGTCAGGAGTTTGAGACCAGCCTGGCCAACAAGGTGAAACCCCATCTCTACTAAAAACACAAAAATTAGCCGGTTATGGTGGCACGTGCCTGTAATCCCAGCTACTCGGGAGGCTGAGGCAGGAGAATCACTCGAACCTAGGAGGCGGAGGTTGCAGTGAGCCGAGATTGCACCACTGCACTCCAGCCTGGGAGACAGAGCGAGACTGTGTCTCATCAGAAAATAGAATATTTGTCCTGTGATTGTCTCCCTCTCTTGGATGAGGAAACTCAGGCTCAGAGAGGTGAGAGGGCTTGCCCAGGGTCCCCAGGACAAGTGTCCTGCCCACAGCCTTACCCGGTCACCCTGGCACTGGCGGAAGCTGGCATTGATGCGGTCCAGGTCACGGCGGGCACTCAGCAACATCTGCATGATGGCATCCTTGGCGCGGGTGGTGAGGTTGAGCTCCTTGGTCAGGTTGGTCTGGGAGGCCGTGAGCCCCAGGACCTGGCTGTACAGGCCCTCAGCTCGGCGCTCAGTGGCCTGCAGGTTGGACTCTGTGCTCACGTGCACGTTGCCATAGACCATGAAGAGCACAAGCCCCAGGATGATGAGGAATTGGATGAGGGAGACGAAGAGGAAGAAGTAGCGCAGGTAATACCAGCAGCCCCGAGAGCTGCCCCCCGCCCGAGCGTAGGACCCTCCATGCTCCATGGCCAGACCCATTTGCTCACTCCCGCCGTCTAGTGCACCGTCCCTGCTCGCCACCCGGCCTGCTCTGGCCCGCGCCTCGCAGGGGGGAGTGCTTATATTACTCCTCTTAATACTTCCTCTGCCTGGCTCCTTCCTGGCCCGGAGGAAACGGGGGCTGCGGGTTATCACAACACTCCCACTCTGGCTGTGAGCGGGCGGGGGTGGGGCTGGGGGCGCAGAGCCAGGGCACCGGCTGGACCCCTCTGATTAATGCTGGGTGGGGCGCTGGCTGGCTGGTCAGGCATTCTCGGCCTCTTTGAGCCTCGCGTTTGTCTGTACTTGGTGGCTGGTGCTGTTCTCAGTACCTGCTGTGATTAGATCACCGAATCATGCCAGGTGTGTTGCTGTCTCCCTTGGGTGGCAGAGGAAACTGAGGCACAGGAAGGAGAAGGGGCTGCTTCGGGGTCTCACACGGTTAGTTCAGGGGGCTTGACTTACCTCGAGACAGGCTGGCTACAGACGTGCACCCACTTCACTGGGGCGGTGCTGATTAAATGCCACAAAACATGGGAAATGCGCTGGGCGCGGTGGCTCACACCTATAATCCCAGCACTTTGGGAGGCCGAGGTGGACGGATCACCTGAGGTCAGAAGTTCGAGACCAACCTGGCCACCATGGTGAAACCCCCGTCTCTACTAAAAATACACAAATTAGCTGGGTGTGGTGGTGCATGCCTGTAATTCCAGCTACCCAGGAGGCTGAGGCAGAATAGTTGCTTGAACCCAGGAGGTGGAGGTTGCAGTGAGCAGAGATCGTGCCATTGCACTCCAGCCTGGGGTACAGAGCAAGACTGTGTTTCAAAAAAACAAAAAAAGTGTGAAACGCTTAGCTAGCCTAGGGGTGGACAAGCAGTAGGTGATCAGTAATTGCACAGGAGGGCATCACGGAGGGCTGAGCCATGGATGGTGGTGGCACTGGCTCCCCAAGCTCTGTCATTGCCCACAAAGCCCTGTTCACTTAGGTGCTCAATAAATGTTCCAGGAAACTGCAGCACAAGGAATAATGAACTTAGAGCTGGGAAGAGCTGGCTTTGCCTCGTGAGAGCTTGGGCAAGAGGCCTCACATGTCTGTGCCTCACTTTTCCCCTTTGTGAGACAGGGTATACCCGGTGCCTGGTCAATGTGCCTCACCTTCCCCTTTGTGAGACAGGGTATACCCGGTGCCTGGTCACTCTGTGGCTGTTGTTATGATTAGGATCATTTCCTGCTGGAGGCACTGCTGGGGGCTCCGTGAGATGGTGAATGAGAAGTGGTGGATAGGGGGGACTGAGATTCCTCCCTCGACACTCAAAACCCTATGGGGGGGCTGGGCATAGTGGCTCACACCTGTAATCCCAGCACTTTGGGAGGCCAAGGCAGGCGGATCACCTGAAGTCAGGAGTTCCAGACCAGCCTGGCCAATAGGGTGAAACCCCATCTCTACTAAAAATACAAAAATTAACCAGGTATGGTGGCGAGCACCTGTAATCCCAGCTGCTGGGGAGGCTGAGGCAGGACAACCACTTGAACTCAGGAGGCGGAGGTTGCAGTGAGGCGAGATCAGGCTACTGCACTCCACCCTGGGAGATAAGAGAGAAATTCTGTCTTAAAAACAAAAACAAACAAACCAAAAAACCATGGGAGTTTTCTGGCGTCACTGTGGGTCACCCCCCAAGTTGGGCTGGAGGGGTCTTAGGGACCAGGAAGCAAAGAATTCTGTGTGTCCTGCCTATCTCCCAGAATTAGGAGCTCCAGAAAAACGCTCCATGGGGTCCCTTCTTTGTTTGCTCCACGCTGAGTGATGCCAGGCCCCCGCAAGACGCATCAGTCCCAAGCCCAGCCACAAGCAACTCCCAGTCTTGGGAGACAGACTGGGACAGGTATCCCCCCACCCCGTGGAGTCAGGGTGGGCTAGAGGGACAGGAGCAGGGAGCTGGAAAGGAGGCTGGACTCCGGACAGGTGACAATCGTGCAATTGCTGTCCTCTGTAGGCAGTGTGAAGGCTGGGGCGTGCAGACCCGTCCTCCCATTAGCCAGGGTAACAGAGTGGGGAGGGGTCGTTGACAGAGCAGAGGGGTACTCCAGGGTGGTGCTCAGTGAGGCGAGAGTAGAGTTGAGAAGAAGGAAGTTCCCAGGGGTGGGCAGGAAACCCATGTCTGACCTTTGACCTTTGCAGCTACCCGGTGGTTCCTGATCCTGATTCCGGACCCTTCCCAGCTGTGTCGGCGGTGGCTGCTAGTGGGGGAAGGAGGGCTGGGGGTTGCCATGGGTGCCCAACCAGCCATTTCTCCAGGTTGGCCAGCCCCACCCAGAGCCCCCCAGAGCTGGGCAGGAGCAGAACATCCTCCGTAATGGGGGCTACGTAGTCTGAGTGAACCCAGCTTTACAATTTAGAGTTCAGGAGTTGAGTTCTGACTGTGTCACCTACCAGCTTTTGTGGCCTTGGAGAAGTGACTTTCCCTCCCTGGGCCTCAGTTTTCTCCTGTCCGAAGTGGAGATAGCCAGGCGCAGTGGATCACACCTGTCATCCCAGCAATTAGGGAGCCAGAGGTGGGAGAATCAATCGCTTGAGCCCACGAGTTTGAAAGCCTGTTCAAAAAAAAACCCCAAAAAACAAACACAGAACAAAAATCAAGTGAAGACAACATAGCCAGTTTTCTGTTTTGAGACGGAGTCTGGCACTGTCGCCCAGGTTGGAGTGCAGTGGTGCCATCTCGGCTCACCGCAACCTCCGCCTCCCGGGTTCAAGTGATTCTCCTGCCTCAGCCTCCTGAGTAGCTGGGACTACAGGAACACACTACCATGCCCGGCTAATTTTTTGTATTTTTAGTAGAGACAGGGTTTCACCATGTTGGTCTTGAACTCCTGACCTCATGATCCACCCACCTCGGCCTCCCAAAGTGCTGGGATTACAGGTGTGAGCTGCCGCACCAGGCCTGATTTTTTTTTCCCCCTAACAAAAAAAGGTAGGCCAGGCGTGGGGGCTCACACTTGTAATCCCAGCACTTTGGGAGGCTGAGGCGGGCGGATCACGAGATCAGGAGTTCGAGACCAGCCTGGTCAATATGGTGAAACCCCATCTCCACTAAAAATACAAAAATTAGCTGGATGTGGTGGTGGGTGCCTGTACTCCCACCTACACAGGAGGCTGAGGCAGAAGAATCGCTTGAACCCGGGAGGTGGAGGTTGTAGTGAGCCCAGATCATGCCACTGCACTCCAGCCTGGGCGACAAAGCAAGACTCCGTCTCCAAAAAAAAAAAAAAAAAAAAAAAAAAAAGGTAAAGATAGACTTTCCTCTTTTTGTACAGTATTATGTCTTTGAGATTCATTGATTCCTTTGGCCGGCTGTTTAGGTTTTCACCAGATACATTACAATAAAATTACGCATGGGCACTGAGATTGTTTCTGAGTTTTTTGTTTCAATAAATAAAAGAAGATTTAAAATCAAATTTCCTGGCTGTGTGCAGTGGCTCACATCTGTAATCCAGAGCGCTTTGGGAAGCCAAGGCAGGCAGATCGCTTGAGTCCAGGAGTTCAAGACAAGCCTGGGCAACATGTTGAAATCCCGTCTCTATAAAAAATACAAAAATGAGCCAGGCATAGTGGTGGGCGCCTGTAATCCCAGCTACTTGGGAGACTGAGGCAGGAGAATTGCTTGAATCCAGGAGGCAGAGGTTGCAGTGAGCCGAGATCACACCACTGCACTCCAGCCTGTGTGACAGAGTGAGATGGTCTCAAAAAAAAATAAAGAATAAAAGAAAATCAAATTTCCAGAAATGAATGAAATTACTGGGTCTCAAAGTGAGCACATTTTTACATTTGGATAGTTGTCACCGATTTGTCCTTCAAAGAGGTTGTTTTCATTGACATACTTGCCTGCGAGGTCTGAAATCTGCAACATGGACTTTATGAAAATGTTCTGTTTGTGTCGTTGGCCAGAAAAACCTAGAGGGAGAACATGAGTGCCTGATGGAGAATCTACGTGAAGTCAAATGCATCAGCCCTGATGTGAGTGCTGGGTTTTTCCTGAAAACAATTTGTCATGTTCACAGGAAATTTTGCAAATGAATCCCTTCAAATTCCCTTGGAGGGGCATCAGAAAATCAGGCTTGCTTTTAAACCCTTTTGTGTTTCTAAACAGAAAACAATTGATTTGGTTTCATTTGTTTGTTTGAGTGGAGAAGGAAAAACTGTCATGAGGAAGTCAACTCTGTGTCACTCCCTGAAAACTGACACTGAAGTCCTCATGGAGACACGAGTTAAAAAAAAAAAAAAAAAACCACTCAGAACTTCAGGAAGGTCCTTGAGGAAGTGATATTTCTGGTGAAGAAAGATTTCGGTGAAGTTCAGAAAACCCTCCACTATTTTTTTTTTTTTTTTGGAGACAGACTCTTGCACTGTCGCCCAGGCTGGAGTGCAGTGGCCCAATCTCAGCTCACTGCAACCTCTGCCTCCCGGGTTCATGCCATTCTCCTGCCTCAGCCGCGCGAGTAGCTGGGACTACAGGCGCCTGCCACCACGCCTGTCTAGTTTTTTGTGCCTATAATAGTGATGGTGTTTCACCGTGTTAGCCAGGATGGTTTCGATCTCCTGACCTCATGATCCGCCCGCCTCGGCCTCCCAAAGTGCTGGGATTACCGGCGTGAGCCACCACGCCTGACTTTCTTTCTCTCTCTCTCTCTTTTTTTTTTGATACGGAGTCTCGCTCTTTCACCCAGGGTAGAGTGCAGTGGAGCCATTTCGGCTCACTGCAACCTCTGTCCCTCAGGTTACAGCAATTCTGGCTCAGCCTCCTGAGTAGCTGGGACTACAGGTACGCACTATCACCCCCGGTTAATTTTTGTATTTTTAATAGAGACTGGGTTTCACCATATTGGCCAGGCTGGGCTTGAACTCCTGACCTCAAGTGATCCTCTCGCCTCAGCCTTCCAAAATGCTGGCTTTACAGGCATGAGCCACTGCGCCCGGCCAACCCTCCACTTTTATGTGCACGTGTTTGGTTTTTGGTTAATGGAAGTGAATTAAGTTTTGTGCTTTTGGAGGTGACAGAGGCAGCGAAGAGAGTCCCTCTGTGGGGTGGGGGAAACCTGTGATCTCTGGGACTCTGTGTTCCCTGCTGAAAAATAGCAACCTAGGCCGGGCACAGTGGCTCACGCCTGTAATCCCAGCACTTTGGGAGGCTGAGGTGGGTGGATCACCTGAGGCCGGGAGTTCGAGACCACCCTGACCAACATGGGGAAACCTCATCTCTACTAAAAATACAAAAGTAGCCAGGTATCGTGGCACGTGCGTGTAATCCCAGATACTGGGGAGGCTTAGGCAGGAGAATCGCTTGAACCCAGGAAGTGGAGGTTGCAGTTAGCTGAGATTGCGCCATTGCACTCCAGCCAGGGCAACATGAGCAAAACTCTGTCTCAAAAAATAAAAAATAAATAAAAAACAAAAGAAAAGAAAAACAGGGACCCACTTCCTTGCCTGTGATTCGGGGGCTGGAAAGGTCAGGTTGCAGCTAGTCCATGTCCCCTCCTGCCATGGCTACTATGGACTTTCCATTTTTGTCCCCTACATCTGTCCCTCTAGCTATGGGAGGGGAGCTGCAGTGTGGCCATGGATAGGGATTACCCAGGATGGTGCCCTGGAGACAGGGGTAGACAGACAGAGCTAACCAGAGACAGAAAGACACTTAGAGAGATGACCAGCAGAGGCCGGGTGCTGTTGCTCACACCTGTAATCCCAGCACTTTGGGAGGCCCACGCAGGTGAATCGCCTGAGGTCAGGAGTTTGAAACCAGCCTGGCCCAACATGGTGAAATCCTGTCTCTACTAAAAATACAAAAATTGGCCAGGCGCGGTGACTCACACCTGTAATCCCAGCACTTTGGGAGGCCGAGGTGGGCGGATCACAAAGTCAGGAGTTCAAGACCAGCCTGGCCAGCACGGTGAAACCCCATCTCTACTAAAAAAAAATACAAAAATTTGCCTGGTGTGGTTGTGCACACCTGTAATCCCAGTTACGCAGGAGGCTGAGGCAGGAGAATCACTTGGGCATGGAGGTTGCAGTGAGCCGAAATCACGCCAATGCAGTCCAGCCTGGGCAAAAAGAGTGACACTCCGTCTCAAAAAAGAAAGAAAGAAAAGAAAAGAAAGAGAGAGAGAGAACCAACAGAGACCAAGAAGGATCATTAGACAGGTGGAGACAGGGAGATAGAACAAGGACAGCTCAGTGGCTGGCTCTGTAGGGTGGGAGGCAGGTGTCACTCAGAAGTGCTGTTTGCCGCTCTGGGCATCTGGGGAGCCTCAATGCAGACCTAGTTCTCGGCCTGTCCTTCTCAAGTCATCTCGAATACTCACCGACTCTCTGTCTTATGACTTCCCTGGGGTTCAAAGCCTCCAGCCTCAAATTCCCCGCTTCCCAACATTCTTTGACACTAGTTCTACTTGTGCCCCTCCTGCTCACACATCTGCCATGGCTCCCTGTCACCCTCCATCCCCAGAACTGATTTTTTTTTTTTTTTTTTTTGGAGACGGAGTCTCGCTCTGTCACCCAGGCTGAAGTACAGTGGCGTGATCTCGGCTCACTGAAACCTCTGCCTCCCGGGTTCAAGCAATTCTCCAGCCTCAGCCTCCGGAGTAGTTGGGATTACAGACGCCCACCACCACACCCAGCTAATTTTTTGTATTTTTAGTAGAGACGGGGGTTTCACCATGTTGGCCAGGGTGGTCTCGAACTCCTGATCTCAAGTGATCAGCACACCTTGGCGTCCCAAAGTGTTGGGATTACAGGAGTGAGCCACCACGGCTGGCTCAGAACTCATGTTCAGGAGTCCCTCAGGTATAGCCAAGATGGAGCCAGCAGGGGAAATAAATAAATACACAATGGTGACAATGACTTAGTTCCTGTGG